>NC_142503.1:56345000-56970000 GCF_057876585.1 Rhinolophus sinicus
AAGAGTTGGCCACAGGGCAGTGGTTTTCAACCCCAAATGATTTTTGCCAGCAGAAGGGACTGTAGGTAATGTCTGGAGACACACTTGGCTGTCACAACATGGGAGGGAGAATGCTACTGGCATCTACTGGGTGGATGCCAGAGATGTAGGTAAGCATCCTGTAATGCACAGGACATCACCCTCAATAAAGAATTATCTGGCCCGTAATGTAAATAGACCCCTGTTGAGAAACTCTGCCATAGGGTCTCACTTTTACAGGACTGAGTACAGGTTGGGCTTTAATTGAGAAGGCTGAGGGTGCTCATAGGCAGTTAACAAATCAATCATTTTAAAGTATATTGCTAAAAGTAAATCATGGGTGATTGAAATGTTCTATATCTTAAACTATGGTATTGGTTAATGAGTGTATACCGTTGTCAAACAGTATACTCAAAATAGATATGTTTTATTACATGTAAGTTATGCCTCAAAAAAGTGGATTTTAAAAATTAAATCATAATCTCACATTCAAAATAGTACATATTTGTATTTAAATTTAAACTGCCACATTTTTCATTCGTTGTTTTCAATAAGTATTCACTGAATGTCTTCATGGAGGATACTTAAGATGGATTCATAATTGATCAGAAAAAAACAAAACTCACCACCTTCAGGGAGCTTACATTCTAGTAATGCCTCAACCTTTTTTTTAAATATATTTCAGACCTACATATTGCAGTGGCCAATCTGTTGAGAAAAGACAGAAAGGTAGTTTAAACATGACATGTGGAGGGGAACCCCAAAAGGGGGATGTGCTGGGGGCTTTTGCTAATAGAACACTCTGAAACAGCATATATTTCAGTTAACCAACCCTATAAAGTAGGTAACATTATTGTCCCCATTTGCAAGATGAAGAAAGGTCATGCAATTTGTCCAAAGCTAAATGTTAGGGTATATCTTGGTTTTGAACCAATGTCAGTCTGATTCCAGGTTGAGTAACTCTGGGGAAATGTGCAGGAACAAGAAATTACAGAATTTGCCCCCACTGTAGCAAAGTCCCAAGATTATATGTAACCACTGGATACTGAATTCTCGCAGCGGCACTGTAAGATTCCAACAAGAAACTAGAAGGGCTCCATGAAGGAGATGCCATGTGTTCAACCAAACCATTTCCAGTTTCCTCTCAGCCACACAGAAATCTCAATTCCTCAGACCTCCTGCATCTAGGTGGTAGCATGTGATTGGTTTGGGCATTATAATGTGGGCACAAGTAGTGCTGCCACCTGCTGACCTGGCCCTGAACAACCCTGTGGGAGCCTCCACGTTCTCCTTCTCAGCATGGTGGCAGACAGGGCCCATCCGGAGGATGAGCAGAGGCCCATGAAGATGTGGCACTTGAATGACCACATGGAAAATCGCATGCTGAGCATCTGATTCAGATTATAACATACTGAGAAATAAATCTTTATTCTGTTAAGACATTAACATTTTGGGATCATTTGTTATATTAGCTAGCTTTAACTAACTTGCTGAGCTCAGGCCCCATAAAGCAAAGAAGAGACAAAATAGGTCAAGTATTGCAGGAGAGCTCTATAGGTACCCTGGATCTCCAGAAAGATGAACAAGTGGGTGCTAGAGCAAATTAAGCCTCATACCTCATGAGAGGCAGAAATGACAAAACTGAAGCTATCCTCCTTCCGGCACATCACAAGAAGGCACGGTTCTTTGGAAAAGACAATAATACTGAGGAAAATAGAAGGCAGCATGTGACTGCATGTGAAATGTTTTGGCTCCATAAAGGAAGTCATAGGCATGAGTCTACAGGAGCTGAGCAGGGCTGTTGAGAACAGGACACTGTGGACCTCACTCATTCATAAGTGGCCAGGAGTCAGAGCCGACTCAACGGCCCATCACACACACAAGTAACACTACAACAGCTTTCTATGTCAGGAGAATTTATGATTTATTAGTTTATTTTCATGCTAATATTGTCCCAGAAAACATTTAGGGTACAGAACAAAGACACATACTATATAACAAGATAAATTTAAAATTGGGGAGAAAAGTAAAGGTAAATAAATTTAGAAAAGAAGATGGAGTCAGGTGTAAAGTACACAAAATACATTCATCCTCTCCACTGAAGGGTTCACACACTTGGCTCTAAGCTTTCTAGGAACCAGTATCAGGAAAAAATTACAATGAAGTTTGTTATTCACTGTACTCATAAGGTGAAAGCAAATCAGCTACCTGGGAAAAACACGTTTATTCTAGTTCTAAGACCACAGAGAAATTTCTCCTGTGGGTCCTCATAAAAGCGATACAGTGAAATATATTGAAACACATCCTCAAAGGAAAAAAAAAAAAATGCCCACAGTAAACCCAGCAATGAGTTTCATAAGTCTGTTATTTATAAAATCCCTCAGTACAAAATGGTAAGAAGATGCTGAGCATAACTCAGGGATAATGATACAGTTTAAGAATGCTGTTCAGTGAAAGTCTAGCTTAATTGAGGAATAAAAAGAGAACAGGAAATTACACTTAACCCCCTTTGTGTAATAATTTTATAATTAGTTGAAATGTCTGAAAGAACTGTTTGATGAAGTCGGTAATAATTTCTCAAAGTGCATAATGTTGTTCTCAAGTAAATCCCATTTTTCTTTAGAGTCTAAGCTGAAAAAGACAAATACAAAAACTGTTATAAACAAATATATCTTGATGGAGTGTGTTAACCCAGTGGCTGCCAGACCATTGTCTTAGAGAAACAGAATGCCTTTGATTGGATTCCTACAATCTCATCAGAATGGTAGAAACATATAGTTGCAGCAGCTTTATATGCATTGATCATCAGTAATGGTTCTAAATCAAGATTTCCACGTAGTCCTTATTTGCAGTTCTTTATAATTACCAAATGTAATGCAAGAAATTTGGTTCTACTCTCAAATACCTCCTATGTATTTTTCACTTCTACTCTAACAAAAAAGGATTGTTTTTTAGAATGATACCTCCAAGGGGATTCATTTTCAAAATCCCCTTCCTCATTTAGACTGTTTTCCTAAAATAAGTAAATTCAACTATTTAATCATTTAGTATTCCACTTATAGAAACAAGCAGGAAATGCTGTAGTTAATTAAGAAACCTGTTCAAAGTGATGATAACAAGTATAATTGTAAGTTAAGTCAAGATGCAGATGGAATATAAATATAACATGAATCAGTGATTTTCACTTTGAGAAATGTTAGTTTCTGCATTCATCTTGTAAAAAATATATCTGCCTATGCTTGGTAATTCTCAATGTCAAATAAGTATATCATAGTTAATCTAAAATAAGTTAATTGTCCTTAAACTCATATTGAGATTAAGCAATACATTTGGAATGAGAAACATGAGATGCTTTTTAGGAAAAAGTGGTATAAAAACTAATGAAACAAGATGGAGAGAAAATACACAGCTTGATCAAGTAAGCACTGTTTTTGCAAAACTTTTCTTCCTTCACTAAATCAGCTGGCACAATACTTTCCAACCCTAACTGCCTCAGTGGAATCACATTTTCTCCTTTCCTGAACTGAGATGTTTGTTTGTTTGTTTGTTTTACCCTCTAAATGTAAAATTTCAAATAGAAATTAAGATGAAGTTCTGACTTTACAATAGTGGGACATTATGAAAACTTAAAAACAAAAGAAACTCAAGCTTTTCAATGCAAGACAGAAATATATAACTTCTTCACTAAACAATTTATTTCTAAATAAACTCTAACCTAGTTCTTCAAAATATGATATAGTAGTTGTTGAAAGAAATGACAAATACTGCACTTTAATTTTCAGATATACTGTTCTATGTAATGTAATTTCAGTCTCCAAAGACTCATGTGGGTCTAGAAAGTACATTGCTCACTCTAAGATATACACCTTACACACTACTTAAAATAATTGGATTGTATTTTTAAAAATATAACTTCAGAGTAAACCTCATGTCCCTAAAGATGTTTTCTATTTTGTACCAATCCACGAAATGTCTCATTTCTCTTAAAATTCATTTTATAGCAAAAGAGTATCAAACTGAATCAAAAGTTTCTCTAGAATTATTCACATTTTTCTTGCTTACTATTATGACTGAATTTAGATTGTTAGGCATGTGGATCCGAAATTGTGTATGATACCTGTTCCAGGATTCTACTTCTGTATAACAAACTATCCCAAATCTTAGTCGCTTGAAACAACAATTTATTTAACAATGTTGTCTCATAATTCTAGAGGCTGATGGGTTCCGCGGGGGCAGTTCTTGCTTAACATCTTCATATAGGTGTAGGCAAATCATAACTGTGGTTGGAGTCACCACAGACTTCTTTACTTATACATCTGATGCCTGGGCTTGGGGATGGCAGAAAGAGCTGAGGCTGACCAGGCATATGTCATATTTCTCCCCTCGTCTTTCCTTTCCTTCCCACTCCCCTCCTTCACACATGTGGCTTCTCCAAATGGTTAGCTTGGGCTTCCTCATATTCCAGGCTACCTCAGGGTAGTTAGAGTTCTTACATGGTGGCTGACTTCTCCCAAGAAAACATTCCAGTTGCCTGAATGAAAACTGCAATGCTTTTTATAAGCCAGCCTCAGAAGTCTCAGAATGTCACTCTGCTGCATTCTATTGGTCAAGCAGTTTACTAAAGGTGAAGAGGAGGGGAGATAGGCCGCACCTCTCCATTAGAAGCATTAACAAAGAAATTATAGCCATCTTTAATTCATCACAATACCTATTCAAAAATGTAAGCTTGTCAGATTTCTTTAAGCTTCTTTTTTCTTCCATGGTGAATTTAAGAGATCAAAATTAACATAAAACCCCTAAACTCAGGGTATGTTAATTATTTAGCTAATTTATTAATTGGTTATTAATTAGCAATTAAGAAAAGCAATATGGAAACTTACATAAAATTTTCCTTTGTGCTCAGTTTGGCCCTTTGACAAAAACACTCATTTTAAGATAAATATTTTAAATGACACCACCAAACTTCTAAATGTATAGATCGATGTTGAGAAACTCTGTTCTTCTCATAACAGATAATTTCCCTAAATAAAACAGCATTACTTCTAGGTGTCTGTTCCAGTCATTTGTTACCACATGACAAACTACCTCAAACTAAATGGCCTGAAAGAACAATCATTTTACTATATCTCACATTGGTAGATCAGCATTTTGGGCAGGGCTAAATTGGGCAGCTCTTTATACAGCATTGACTGGGGTCACCAGTAATGTATATTCAGCTGGCAGCTGGACTGGACTGGAGGGTCCAAGATAGCTTCACTCACATGCCTGACACCTAAGCCCATCCCCATCTTCTTTTGGTGGGTTCTTAAGGTCTTTCCAGCAGACTTGTCAAACTTCTTACATAAAGGCTCAGGGTTCCAAAGGCAAGTATCCCCCCCAAAAAAAAACCAGGAAAAGAAGTTGCCAATAGCACAGGCCTGTGCAGGACACTGGCACAGCATCTCTTATGCCAACATCTTTTGGTCAAAATTGTCACAGAGTCCATCCAGATTCAGGGAGAGAGGGCATAGACCTCATCTCTCGATAAAAAGAATTTGTAGCTATCTTTAATTTGCCACAGGTACTATGAAGAGGAAGACAATTCCAAAGCCATGTGCTAAAATCTTTCTTGGAATTCTCTTTGGAGTTATCTGGAAGCCAGATACAGAGGAGACTCAATTAATGTGAATTAAAAGTAACAATGAACCAATTATACAGAGGTTATTACTTACATTAGATTGAAAAGGTCAATCCAGAAGTATTAAATGTGGAAACATTTTCCAATTATGGTTAAATCAGAGTCCTTTAATGCAAAAAGTTGCTGCATGGGAGTTTTTTTTCAAAATTGAATATCATATATCTATTAGGAGACAAACACCAGTTATATAATGTATTACATTCATTTCTAGTCAATCAGAAGGTACTTGTAGAAATAAAACATAGTTTTTTTCTTTAGTCTCTTTCAAAACTTAAAAAAACACTAAACACACTTTTTATACCCAATTGTCAAAATAAAACTTGGGTCTTATTCAACTTTGTTTAGCACTGTTATATAAATGGGCCATCTGAGGCTACATACAAGTACACGTTCCCACAGATGAATAACATAAGATTCAGGTTACCAGGACCTTCCACAGTCTAACATACAAATTCTCCAGCCTCATTTATCACTGGTTTCTTCCCAATGCCCGCTAGTCAAAGACCACCAGGAACACACCTGTAATTGAACAAACTGGGTTTTACTCATTGAGGTAAAAGAGACTGAATACCATGAGGAACCATGGGCATCTCAGTAAAGTGTTAGGACTTATAGAATTTGAACTTGTTTTCCATAACTTTGGGTGTCTTACTAAGTCTTATTTAGGAAGAAGAAAGATTAGTTCAAGGTTGAGGTTGTAATTGGCAAAGAAGCAGAAGTCATCATATTAGACTGGATATGGTGATTTTGGTCATTTTTTGTGACCTGGACAAGGTTCATGTCTTGTCTACGTTCAGAGAT
Organism: Rhinolophus sinicus; assembly: GCF_057876585.1. Classification (NCBI taxonomy): domain Eukaryota; kingdom Metazoa; phylum Chordata; class Mammalia; order Chiroptera; family Rhinolophidae; genus Rhinolophus; species Rhinolophus sinicus. Next base: position 56,351,497 of record NC_142503.1, read on the forward strand.
GATAGTACAGTGATTCTTATTTTCTTGATCCATCACTGACACAGTGATTTTTGTCGGATGTTGATGTTCTGTGAAATTGTTTACGTTCAGCAGAATACCAATTCCGTGTCCAGGCCAGCTCCAGATATCAGAGGCCGCTTCTCTCTTCCATTCAGAAAATGCCATACTCGTACTGGCCTTGAGTTTTCTCTGGCCCCTGTCCGTACTTCTGTCCTTTTCAGTGCCCTATAACTTCAGGAATCCTTCCCTTAGCACTCAACTCAGTTTTCTCTCTGACTCCTTTGCACTGCATATTCGTTGGTTACTTGCGTTTACACTGTTTCCTCAGATAAGATTGTAACACGAATCTCTCTCAGCTCTGGCAGAGTACTGCAATTCACAGGCACCTCGTTTATAGTAACAAAAAGGGAAAAGGGAGAGGTTCATTTTCATGTTTCATAAACTAGAGCACACGTGGTGAAACTGCTTCACTAAATTCAGTAAAATCGTCTGGACGCAGACCTCAAGAATCCTGTCAAGAACTCGATAAGAACTCAGGTCTGAATGAATCACTGCTGGTCACGAACAACAGAGTTTCTCTTGCTCCCTCAGCCTGGCGTGAGACTACATTTCCCACAATCCTTCCGGGCCAACAAGGCGCATCGAGGTATTAAACTACAATTCCCACAATTCTCGGAGACCGCCCTTTCTCAGCCCCATTTCCCACCTTACCTTTCGGCCACTTCACTCCGAGGAACTAGGTCGCGAGAAAAGGAGGAACCGCCATTTCCTCCGTTTTCGGTCTCTGCGCCTTTTGCAGGCCTCCCAACAGCGCTATGTTGGGACAGAGCATCCGGAGGTTCACAACCTCTGTGGTCCGTAGAAGCCACTATGAGGAGGGCCCAGGGAAGGTTAGTGTGTAGGGGCCCGGGTTCGCTGGGGAGGGGGCACTTGGTTTCGACTCGCTGAATTCCCAAGGCCGCTATGGGCGGTGGAGAGGGAGAAGGTAAGCCGGAAATTTGGTCTGGGACGCCGGCTAGCTTTCCATTTCTCCCTGGGACCAAAGCACAGGGAGAAGGCACAGGACCCTGGATGCGAGCCTTAGTCGGGAAGGTAATGAGTAGGTAGAGCTGGAAGCCCTACCCAGCCTTAGCGCCCCCCCTCCTTGCCCTCCAAGATCTAAAGGGCTGTGGAGATACTGGCGGCGGATACATCGTGTCTCAAAGTCGAGCTAGAGGTCACCGGACTAGGAGTGAAGGTCATTGGAAAGTAATGAAGACATGAGGGCCTTTGGTTGTGAGTCTGATCTTATCTAACTAGTTGATCAAATTATAACTATTAACCCTCGGGTAAGGTTGGGTTTAGCTTCAAATATAAATAGCTTATATCGCATAGTTAGCAGTAAGAACCTCCGAGGGTTACGCGAGGCCTGAGTAGTAAAGGGCTGAGAAAAACGGTGTTGAAGGTAGAGCCGCTTGGTTATGAAAACGTCAGCCTTAGTGCAAGTAACATTAACCTGTCCCTTCTTTACTGAATAAAGTAGTTTTCCAACAAACAGTAAACTAGAGCAATGCTCCATTCTGTTATACAATGACTTTTGGAGAGCATTTTCGATTTTCTAAAATAAAGAGCTTCTCGCTGTTTTACACTTGAGTTCTGAAGATCAGGTGCTCAGTAAAGCCAGATATGTTTTTACCTTTTAGTGTGGTGAAGGTCATAGGACTTAAAGGATAATGTTTTAAAAGGTGCTGCTATGATATATGGCATGTATACCCTGATAATGTAAAGAAAAAAAATTTGGTATCTCCTGTGTACTTTTTTTTGATCGATACAATCAGATGACTTGAAGTTCTCTTTTTTTGCCCCCAACAGAATTTGCCATTTTCAGTGGAAAACAAGTGGCGGTTGCTAGTTATGATGACTCTGTACTTTGGATCTGGATTTGCCGCACCTTTCTTTATAGTAAGACACCAGCTGCTTAAAAAATAAGGATGTTTTACTTAATCCGTGAAACAGGTAATTAGTGGATTTCTAATAAAAGAGAAGCAATGCTTTCTCTTTTATTTCTTTCTTCATCTCTTCTCCACCCCTCCCTCAAGGGAAAAAAAATTACAAATACATTTTTGTGGGTAGGGCTAATTGCTGAAGGGAAGTGTATAGATGACGTTGATGGAGACTGGTTAATAAACCTAGTAGCAAATGTTTCTTTACCTGAGCCCAGGGTTTTTTGAGGTCTACTGTTTATGAGACATAGTTTTACGTTAATAATCTCATGTGGCTCCCTAGCAAGTCTATGAAGTGGATATTAACCTGATCCGAGACAAAAATGTTAAGTTGCCCAGTATTGTACAACTAGTGATGGTGGACCTGATTTTTACCCAGGCTGTCTTGTTCCAGAGCTCCACTCTTACCCAGATAAAGTTCTAGTAAACTAATTAAATGTTAGTCTATCTTGATGGCAATAAATGTTAGTATATGTCTTGTGTGCTGGAGGTTAGCAAATTCCCTATGTGAGAAGAAAATATTTAGTTAGCTTAATTATAAGCAGAATTTTCCTCAAAAAAAAAACACTATAGGCAGCTCTGGGGTAATTGGAATAAATTCCCAAAATATACTTTGGAGAGTAAAGATAGTATTTGTCAAGTTTAGAAGGGAAATGGTTTATCCAAGCCATTAATATGGAAAGATTTTGGTGCATATGATGAAGCAAATCAGTATGAATGAAGTCATGATACTGTAAACGCTTTCTGATGTACCAGTCATAAACTGATGAACAGACAATGCATTAATGAAACTACATGATTTCTGTTAAATGAATGGGATTTTTTAAATACCATTAGTTTTTTTGTGTGTTTTTATTCACAGATATGAAGAGGAGCATTTTAAGAGGTGCAGTCACTTTGAAAAATGGATCAAACTGTTGAACTCAACATACTAGAAATATTTGTAAATAAACTTATGGCATGAATCCTTAATGCCTCCTCTCTGAAATACAAAATGTGATAATGAGCATGTGCATACTTTTTTATTTGGGTAATATCTCTGTTAGTTTTTTGACCAAAATATGTATTATTTAGCTTGTTTCTTTGTCTTAAATTCTCAGATTTTATAGTTTAAAGGGAGAGTAAAGATTTACTTTCAGTCTTTACTTCGAAGGAGTAAATTGGTTTTTCTCCATGAGTGATAATCATGAGGAAAACCAAATAGTGATGACAGATTAAAGTTTAAGAGCTTCGTTTTTTACCTCCAGACCTATACCCTAAAACAAATCTTTGCCTTGATAAATGTGCTGCTGACCAATATTAGTCGTGTTTACACGACTAGAAGTATGGTATTTGAAATGGAACGTAACAGCACGTAAAATAGAATGTAGGAAATATTACTGATTTATTCTGGAGCTTCGACTAGTAGAAATGAGGTAAAAGATGGCTCTCAGCATTGTTGAATCAAATTTACATGAGTAGTGAAATGCTGCTTGCCGCATAAAGTGTAATTACTTAATTTCTAAGGCTGTGTATTAGGGTAAGGAAAAAGTAGCTACTGAATATTTTAATCCTGGTTTGGTTACTTTTAGAATACCACTGGTGTTAGAAGAATACTATAAAGCAGAGGTTATAAACTGGTGGTCTGTTTGGCCTGTAGACTTTTTGGTGAGAGGAGGTGCTGTACTGATTTTAAACCAATATTTAATACCAGAATATTTACATAAAGTTTATATTTCTGGATTCTTAAGAAACTGCTCTGGGTGATTCTATATCCCTTAATGGAATGAAACAGCTGTCTAGGTCACACCTCCCAATAACATTAGGTTTCCTATATGTCCCTAGTGTTAAACTGCTGATTTGCTGAAACTTTATTTTTTTATTTTATTTTTTTCTCTCAGTTTGATGCAATTGAATCCAAGTCACTTTGTCCAGCTATTCCCTATACTTGTGTGTCATTGTTTTTTGATTATCCATTGATGAATCAGATGTTGTTTGGAGAGTTTTTAATGGAACATCGAGGCTTTCTACTTTTGGGAAAAGTAGAAACGAGTAAGTTTAGGGTTCGTAAAATGATTCTGAATTCTTGTTTCAAATCTTTGCCCTTAAATTACATTTAGCTATCTCTTGTTTTCTTGGAGAAAATGATGATAGAGCCTACGTCATATAATTTTGAGAGTCAACGAGTGATATAAAAACATGTCTGGCAAGTCCTAAATGAAGGGTTTTTTTTCTGTTTTACAATACATTAAGAGTGAAATGTTAATTTATTATCAGACAGCAAGGTGTAGGTAGAAATCTGATTTATTAAATTTGTCTTCCTAGGTTAAAGTATTTGAGGATTATACAGTCACTTAACATTGCCTGTAGGTTCTGTGACTTGAAAACGAAACCAATTTTATCATAGACTAATTGGTATAAACAAGTTAGCATATTTCTGATCAAAAAAAATCACTAAACTTCTAAACAAAGACCCAAAACACTTCTAATATTAAACGTTGAAATAAATGTGGCATATCCATACATTGAAGAAAGATTAATAGAAACTATTATTTTCCAACCTGTTTATTCCAGCTCTGGGTTGAGAGAGGCTAGATCCTATCCTGGCAGCTCAGGGCATACTCAGACAAACCCACACTCACTCCGACTGGTACAATTTAGACATGCAAGTTAAGCATGCACATCTTTGGGATGTTTAAGGAAACCAGAGTATCCAGAGAGAACCCACACAGAAGTGGGAACAGGCAATCCACACAGATCGTGGCCCTAGCCAAGAATCATTTTCTCATCTGTGTTATAACAACATTTGCCAACCTGTATGTATATGAGATAAAAACGCTTCCCTGTTCTGGTGTAGGTGCCATGGATTGTCCCATCCACAAAAAGTTTTCAACAGGCTGACTTTTAGTGTGTAGTGAGTGGTAGAGACCAGAAAATGCTTAGTTCCTGTATTGGGGTTCTCCAGAGATGCAACCAACCTGATGTGTATATATTGACTTACTTAAGGAATTGGCTCATGCAATTGTGGAGTTTGACAGGTCAAAAATCTGATGGGGTAGTACTGAAGAGTTGCAGTTTTCATCTGAAGCATCTGTTGGCAGAATTTCCTCTTCTGGGCAGTTGGTCTTTTTCTATTAAGGTCTCCAACTGATTGAATGAAGCTTACTCACCTACCACATGAAGAGTAATCACTAATTTCATCCAAAAAAAAACTTCACAGAAAAATCCATAGTAATGTTTAACCAAATCTCGATACCAGAGCGCAGCCAAATTGACATAAAATTAACCACAATTTCATATAAGCACATGACTTCAATATAAAAACTTTTTGTGTTGGCTTGAAATTTTAAACAATATTATTTTTTATAATTATATAAATATTCTCCCATAGTTTTTTTAATTCAAGCCAACACAACCACAAGATTCCCATAAAAATCAAAATTCTCGGAAAGAATTATACGGGGTGGACCCGTACATGCCTACATGAAGCTAAGCTAGGCCAAGTAAAATACCTTATGCAGATGTTTCCCTGACTCCAGAATACTGGAATAGGAATTTTGGCAGGAGCCGGTAACACGATTTTTCAAGAGAGGCCACTACTGCTTCCATAATTAAGCTTGGCTACCCTAAAGGGAAAAAAAAATAACCATATTTTTCTATGGAGTCAGTAAGAAAGGGTTAATTAAGAATATGGGCTCAGGGGTTGGAGCTCCTTGCTCCTAACTCCGAAGGCTGCCAGTCTGATTCCCACATGGGCCAGTGGGCTTTCAAACCACAAGATTGCTGGTTCAACTCCTCAAGTCCAGCAGGGCATGGTGGGTTCTGCTCCCTGCAACTAAGACTGAACATGGCACCTTGAGCTCAGCTGCCGCTGAGCTCCCAGATGGCTCAGTTGGAGCGTGTCCTCTCAACCACAAGGTTGCCGGTTTGATTCCCATAAGGGATGGCGGGCTGCGCACCCTGCAACTAGAAACTGCAACTGGACCTGGAGCTGAACAGCACCCTCCACAACTAAGATTGAAAGGACAACTTGACTTAGGAAAAAATAAATAAAAAATAGGGGCTCAGGACTAATACTTGCTCGGATTCAAAGCCAGGTTTGATCACTTCATCAAGAGACTATCTTCCTCGGTTTCCTCATGTCAGTATCTTAGGGTAGTTGTGAAGATCAAAAATAGAAATATGCCTATGTTTAGGTAAGTTTCTTTAGGCTTCTGCTATAGAGTGCTTAATGAAAAATGTGATGGAGGAACTCAAATGGACTTGTGTAAATGATTCCAAGTTAATCCCAAAGCCAATCCAGTTTCAAGTAGGTATTTTCAGTTATACTCGAGCTACAGTTCTAACCAGATGACCACAAATACTTCATCCTTAGTGATGTAAAAATGCCTGGAGTCATGCATGGTACTACTATGTGGGTCATAAAATAAGCTGTCACCATCAGTGAAATTCCAGCTCCTTAGCATGTCATCCTGGCCAACAGCTCCAAGGGTTTCATGTCCCACTTCCGTATCTTAGCTTAGGGGCCACATTTTTTGTAAAGATTTTCCCCTACTGACTCCTCGCCATTATCCCAAACACTGTACATAAGTCAACAGCACCCTCTATAATTACCTCAACATTGTAGTGTAACTACTGATTTCCTTACATGTCACCCATGCCAGCTTGTGATCCTTGAGACCAAGGAGGCTTTTATTTATTCTGGTATCCTGCATGTATAATTTAGTGAGAGGTCAATGGACATTTATTGAATGGTTATTGAGTTGAAGCCAAGAATAATAGAATTACCTAAAAAGAGCAAATCCCAGGCCGCCTAGTCTGTACACCAAAATGGTGTCTGTTTCAGTGTTTTCTGAATATAAATGAATTTTTCCCAGGTAACTTGCTGAGTGGGGTTCTCCAACCAAATATATATTGAAATAATCCAATTATCACAGACTCAAATTAGGAGTTTCTGCCAAAACGTGACTATGTCACTGACCACACTATTTATTTACTCCATCTATATTTTTTGTAGACAGCTTCCCTTGATAAAAGAAAGTGTTGATTTACATTCCAGCAGTAGATACTGATCTTGTTTCAGACCAGCGTTTGAGAAGAACTGGTTTAAAGAATTAGGGAATGTATGGTTTTACATAACAAAATGCAGAGCTCAGTGAATTTAAGGGCCTCTTTTACTCAGCCTCTTGTTCCTAAACTATTTCTTTGTTACAGGATAGCTGTGCTACAGTTCCAGGCAACCCATACAGACAACAATATCCAGCAAGAAAAATTACTGGTTCAAGTTATTTTTTAAGAATGAAGAAAGGTTTCCTAGAAACCCACCAGCAGACTCCTCCACCACTTACTAGCCACAAAGATTATATATCCATTTCTAAATATAACACTAACAAGGGGAATGGCAGGTGCCACAATGATTAGATTTGAGCAATTAGGATTTTCTCCCAAGTCATGTGGGAAGAATGGACCCTGGAACAAATCAGGATTCTAATAGAAAGTGAGAAGAAAGGGGATGTTGGGTATGCAAAAGACAGTGCCTGCTGCAATTATTCTGTATTTGTATTCTGTATACTGAAAAGATAAACCCAAATGTCAAAATGTAATAAGCCTTTATTTTAGTATATCTAATTAGTAAAGACCTTAGCACAGGTCTTTAGAACTTCAGAATAAGCCGAATATAAGAGGGAATAAGCAGAATTTTATTCTAAGCAGAATCAAAGAGGGAATAAATAGTGTTACAATTTTTTTTTGTTTCTTTTCAATAGAAAGTAAATTATTCTATAATAAGTAATGAAAACTTTTACATGACTTACACTCTGCCGACATCAACACTTTAAATGTTTATTCATTATGAAATTGTATTTTTGTTCTCATAGCTATTGAAATTTTATAAATCAGAAGGAAGATAGACACTTTCTATATAACTAATATAGTGAAGATTTTTTAGTGAGTATATAATTATAATTTATAGTTGACTTTAGAGAGAGAGACTTCTTAAACTCATATTTGAATATGAGCACAAGATACTGAGGTCCTTCTCTCACCTGGGGTAGTAGTCGTTAGTGCTTTTCACAAATGCGCCAGTTTCTACTCTAATGCACAGCAGAATTGAACTCTGTTCCCTTTGCTTTGACATGAAAATATGAGCAGAAATGTTTTACTTCTTCCTGGAAGCTTTAAAAGACAGTGTACAGCTCACCAAGTTCTCTTCCTCCTGCTGCAGGCATATAACCTCCGTCAGCCTGGATGCCTGAGAGACTAGTGAGCACAGCCCTTTGTCGGATGTATAGAGTGAGCAAGAAACTTTCATTGTTTTAAGTCCCTTGGGTTTGAGGATGGTTTGTTAATGCAGTAAAACTTGGCCTACCCTCATTGAAATACTCGGGTACTCCATATGACCTTGAAAAGGATTACTTCTCTGCACCTCTCATTCTTCAGTTGTAGAATTCCATATCAACTCGATCTTCTAAGCACTCTTCCCATTTAAAATGACTTGTATATATAACTACAAACACGGTACCACACAAAAGTCTGGCTCATGGAAGTAAGGAAAGATCTCTCTTCACTGCTTCCCAAATGTGAACAGGGGCCACAATGATGAAGGTAAATAGTTTTCGGCTTCTCAAGTGGATTTGGAGCTGCAGTTTTGAGCTGCTACATAGTAGACATTTCCACCTTAGCTCTCATTTTAATGGACCGCACTTACCAATTGGACACCTTTGTAAAAATTAGAAAAATCAGTGCCTTTCAGGTGGACACAGCATCGTGCCAGAACAAACTCGTTCCCTTGTCCAGTCACTTGCATTGTACATTGGAAAACAGTCAATTCTATGTAGCATTCCTGCACAGTCATCTCATATTTGAATATTTTAGATTATTCCTACTAAAATTCAATGTCCCCTCCCAATTTTCCCAGATTTAACAAAAGACAGATATCACAATAATTGATACTAAATAATTATGCAGGATTTTAATAGTGTTCTATATACTTTAGAATAAGACTTCTGTGTTTCTTTGCTGGATTCCAAAACTAAGTGCCCTGCTTCGTAAATATTAAGCTTTCAACAGATATATTTAGATAGATGGAGGTAGGATGACTACTGATTGGGTTAAATAGTACTTTCCAAGTATATGAGGAGCCAGCCTAGGAAATTTTCTCCCGATGCCTCGAAACAGGAGATGGTCAGTTAAATATCTATATGTTAATAAATTTATCAGGCTTACATCGTAACCCTGATTCACTCAAATTAATATAATCAACAAATCCCCCTTTTTATGTTTTGTGACCTTTACTCAATGTAGTTCTATGTATAAACTGCATAATGTGAAATCTCTATTCATGCTTAAGCTCTCATGCTAATTACCAAAATCACACTTTTTCCAGATGGTATATCTTAGGTTGAACCCTATGAAATTACCAATGTTTCACAGTTTTGACCTGGAAGACAGCCATTACTGATGGTTCAGTGGTCATAGTTTGCCCTTTCAGGTACCGGATACCTTTCCCCTCCATACGTGTACCTGTTTGGGAAGCCATGGATTTTCCCATGGCCATAAATTGATTAAGTGGGTCGTATACCCTCAATGTAGCAGGATTGGAACTGTTTAATCTGGGTATCATTATTTTATTATCAACTAAAGAACAAGATAATCTAAAATTCTCAAATGCAGCCTTTACCCCAACAGTCTGAGTTTTGGGGGACATTGCTATCAATTACAGTACTAAAAATACCTCCTGATGCACGCAGTAGGATGATTGTATAGCAAGACTCTGGCTTACAATCTTTGCCATTATGGTATTTAATATGAATTCTGAAAAAAATTGTCTGGATTTTGGAAAGGGATTCTAAGTATTTCCACATAATCATAGAAAAAAGAGAATGTCCTGCTATGTGCTGAATGTTTGTATCCCCTGAAAAAGAAAAAAAAAATCACATGTTGAGACCTAATCCCCAATGTGATGGTATTTGCAGGTGGAGCCTATGGGAAGTGATTAGATTATTATATGGAGCCCTCATGAATAGGATTAGTGCCCTTATAAAAGAGACCCCTGAGAGCCCCTTCACCAGACATCAGACCTGCCAGCAACTTGATCTTGGACTTCCCCGCCTCCAAAACTGAGAAATTTCTGTTGTTTATAAACCCAGTCTATGGTATTCTGTTACAGCAGAATGGACTGCATGGACTAAGATACCTCCTAAATCTAAATTTCCCCACATGCACTCCAAAAATATCTTACTGATTGGTAGTGATACTGTGTGACTGAAAATCTCTCTCTCTGTCTCTCTCTCTCTCCCTCTCTCTCTCCCTTTCTCTCTCCCTCTCTCCATGGCTCCTGGCTCAGCTCCCAAAACCTTTGGGATTTTCTGAGCAGTAAGAGTAATGGGATCATCTTTTGTTATAATATTTGGTCTCTTCTCACTGTTCCCAAAAAGGCTTTAGAGCCATAAAGGTGAAATGGGTTTCTTATTCATAATAAGCGCCTTTCCACAACTGGGTTTATTTTAATGAAGGTGACTTTTGGAAAGCACCAAAGGCTAGGGGCTGGTTGCCAGACGCACCAACCTTAAATAGAGGGTTGGAACTTTCAGTCCCACCCCCTGATTTCTGGGCAAGGAAGAAGGCCTGGAGGTTGACTCAATCACCAATGGCCAGTGAGTTAATGGATCTTGCCTATGTGACAAAGCTGCTACAAAAACCCAAAATGGAGGGGGTTTGGAGAGCTTCCAGGTTGGGAAACTATAACAGTGATTTAGTGAGTAAACAGGTTACTTGAGATTTGACATCCAGTATTGAAGGAGGTCATTGTAGTGTCTGAGTTGTAGCCAGTGGGTCAGAAACACAGGTAACACCCTGGCTTTGCAATTGGCACCTGAGGTAGAGGGTAGTCTTATGGCACTGAGCCCTTTACCCATGGAATGTGATGCTATCTCTGGGTAGACAGTGTCAAAATTGAGTTGAATTGTCAGATAACTTGCCAGTATCTCAGAATTACTTGGTGCAGGGAAGCCTACACACACACACACACACACACACACACACACACACACACACACACACAGTATTGGATCCAGAAACCCAAACACTAGGAGACAGATTTTAAGTTACCTATAAATAAGAAAATGATCACTTAGACCAGCAAAATCATGTCTAGAGCCTATATCCAAGGGGAGACAAGCGGGGATGGGGTGAGGGCAGAGGGATATGAAAAAGGAGTGGAGATAGGGAGATGGGAGATGTTGGGATACAGATAAACATCACTCAAAAACCATTTGCACTCAAGGGTGGGAAATTACCAAGAATCAGTTTGAGATCTTGTAGATCGGAGCATGCAACTGTAATTGAGCAGAACCCAAAGCAGGAGTTTCATAATGGCCCCACTTCTGAATAATATAGGGAGACACACCCATGAAGTCTTGCTGATAAATGAAGAAAAGGAAGCCAGAGGGAGACATTAAGGTTCCTGTAAAAACAGTCACAAAATCAGAAGACACACCAAACCCTCTCCCATCAAAACAATGTTTAAACAAATAGTAATATTTCACCATATCAAGAGAAGAGAATGTTTTAGAACTAAGAAACCTACTTTGCCTCCTCAAACTCTCACTCTGGCTACATATAATTATATTACTAATACAGGAAAATAGTATTTCAAAGTGCATAACATATGACAGATGCCATTCACACAAAGTAAGAAAGCAGACATTTAGATTTATAACATTTCCTTTCAGCTAATCAAAATTCTGCCCCCACAAAACACTATTATTGAAGCAGAACAAATTTTAATACAGTTGAGTCTGAATTAAATATCCCTAACATTTGCAAATATTGAAGGGAAAAAGGACACCTTGAATTAAAAATTCAAAAACTTAGAACAGGAGTTTGTGCTGGCACATTTGAAACAATAGCTGATCAAACAGGCAAAAATGGGGAAAAGACATAATGATCTTTAAAATTACAAGATGCCTGAGGAAGGATAGATTTGCCTGAAAATGAATAAGAGAACTGAAGGAAAGACATAAAACAGCTAAGAAATATAAAATGAAGATCTAAAAAGGTAAAATTTACATACAGTGAAATGGACAAAATTTGTGACTGATGAGTTTAGAGAAATACAGAACCTGTATAATGCAAATTCCTATTAAAATACTGAACGTCATCTTAACTGTAGAAAGTCCCCTCATACCTTTTCCCAGTCCCTATCTCCCAGAAGCAACAACTCTTCAGATTATTTTCACCATAGATTAGTCCCCTCTAGACTTCATAGCGTATATAATTTTTTATAATTTTCATACATAAAAGGTTCAAAGCATAAAGATTTCTTAGATGAACCTATTAAATGGTGTTATTTTAGGGAATATGAATACTAGTTATCAGTTCTAGTATTTTCAAAGCATTTCCCAGAGAAAATCTGATCTAAGAACTTACAGAAGACTTAATATTATGAAGAACTATGAAATATGGAGTAAGGGAATGTATGGAGTAAAAGAATGAGCAGCATCAGGTGAGGAGAATCAGAAAATTTCTCCTAAGAAGTATCTTAAGTAGCACGTAGAGCAGGGGTGTCCAAACTGCGGCCCACGGGCCAACTGCTGCCCACGATCCATTGTTAATTGGCCCACAGCAAATTCCAAAAATGTATTTAGTTTACTAAATAAACCAGGTGAGGCAATATGTACTTCACCTCGAGTGAGTGGCCCGGCTCTTTGTGTATTTTACCGCATATGGCCCTTGGTGAAAACCATTGAAAAAAGTTTGGACACCCCTGACGTAGAGAAAAGACCAAAAGGACTGAAAAAGGTTAAAGAATGAAGTATCCTTAAAGGCAACTGCTGCACATTTACATTTTTGTGTCTAGCAAGTCTCTGGTAAACAGTTTATACTTAATGTTTGTGGAAGTCAATTTAAGATCATTCCAAGTAGAGAGAAGAGTAGAACATAGTTGAAGATAAGCGAATAAGTGAAATTTCATGAAGTATGAAGAGGCCTTTGGTTTAACTGAGTACCTTAAGATAAGACTAGGTAGATATGACAGCAAAGAGGAAAGGTTGTGGTAGGTCTGAGGCTGGGGGCTGGGGGGCAGTGAAGGCTTAAGTGATGACTTAAAGTCTAGGATTGGTGGTGAGCTCCAGCCCATCACAGTTCTGAGCATGTGGGGGACAAGAGCGATATTCATTTGCAACTACCTGCCTGATGGCCTAATAAGAAGAGAACCTAGAAAAGAAGAATAAGCAGAAAGAGGTAATTTGAGAATGGGACTACAAGCGTTCAGTCTGGGTAAGAACATGAAAAGTGACAGTGTAGAATATTCAGTATAAGAGATATTTGAAAATGAAATGCAGGAAAAGAATGTTTCTCATTGCCGCTAAATGTCTTGTTTCCAATGTGCTGGTTATATTTGTATACTTTATTAGACTTTTTACTAATTCTATTATGTCATGTACCTGTGAAAAATGCAAAAACTGGATCTTACATTGTGACTTCAAAAAGAAATGAACATAGAAAATTCTTCAAGTGCCCAGCCAATGTGAAAAGTATTTTGGCGTCTCTATCTCTACAGTTAATTTAATTCTCATCTTAAAATCTTAAGGCCTCTACATTCTAAGACCTGTGGTAAAGTCTTTTGATATCCTGAGTACTTAGCACTTTCTATGGCATTATAAAATAACTTTATAGTGCAGTTAATAAACTGACAGTAAGAGGCAGTACTCTCCAGAGAGCTCATTTTAATATTTAATAAGAGGAATGTTGAACTCCAAAGCTGAAGGCAGTCTCATTCACATATGAGTATGTACAGTGGGTGCCAGTATCCCATCAAAGTAGAACTCTACGTGCCCTGACCAAGGAGTTGCTTGGCAAAGATATATTAATTTCACTCAGTATCTGTTTAAGTCCTCTGTTTTAAGGTACTGTGGTAGTTTTGAGAGCAACACTAAGAAAAGTAAGTTGCTATTTCCCACCTTGGAGGAGTGCAAAAACCTGGGGTTAAGATAGATGCTTACACACATAAATTAAGTACAAATTAGAATAGGGTAAGTGCTGGTAGTGAGGCTCAAAAGGGGCTATGAGAACGTGGGATAGCTGGGAATCTAGTGTATCTGAGACAATTTTATGGAGTTTGGGTCTTGAGGGAGAAGCAGAATTTAAGGTCATAGAAATGTGAGGAACAGGTCGGGTCATACAGAAATAGAGCACATGTTTGCATATTACAGATATAGCACACATAAACATTTATATGGAGAAGGACATACATAGGAATTGTACAGATATTTTTACTTATAGGAAATTCTTTAAGCATGGCTTTATGGTCAAGTAACAGTTCATTTATTTTACAGGTGGTTTAAAGCAATGCAGAGAGATGGTATTACTTAGGTATAAAAATTAAATCTGAAAATCTGGAACACTAAGCCACTGAGCTCTGGTTGTTATGACAACCTCTTTTGTATAGTTTGTAAGTAATGATGATAGACTCCAAAATATCACATTGTTTGAAGGAGTCTTCATTAAGACAAAATGTTGAACCTCAGTACCCTGGAGTCAAATCAGTCATCAATTTGCAAATGTAAAAAACTACCTAAGCAACAAACTAAAATAACATGTTATGAGAACTTAAAAAGGCTAAAATTTAGCTGTTGAAATGTAACCTCTGAGAAACAAACATGATTGTTAAAAAGGAATGGAAGCAAGGATTGGTGGATTTAGAAACAATTTTCTGCCATAATTGTTAAATTTTCATTTAATGTCTATTGTCATAGAAATTATATTTAGATATAGATATAGATTTATATATATTTACATATATATTTGAGTTGCTCTCAAGAATAATTTAGGCAAATACCTCAGCCTTTTAACTTTTAAATATTTGTGTGTGTGTGTGTGTGTGTGTGTGTGTATACATGTACACATATATATCACAATCATTTCAAGGGAGTAAGAAAATGAATGGACTTTTTATTTTATCAGTACATGGAAAGTCTCCTAGAGAAGGGAGACTATGACCTGACATTTAATGAAAGAGACACATGAGTGGGCCTCTTCAGGTTGTGTTCAATGCAGGATCTGCACAGATAGAAAGACTGTGTGTGTCCAAAGACTAGACATCAGGTTTAAGCACTCAGTTTTGTCATTTTGTTTGTGTTGATTAACCAAAATCACAGAAGGCTGAGTTGTAAATGAGAATATATTGGTGTGTATATAATAATCTGCACAGGAGGAAAATTTACTGGCCAGATTAAGTTAATATAAGAAGTGTGTGTTTATTGTTATAGTCAAAGGAAATAAAATTTTAAAACGTGGAAGAACTTTGATATCAAACTACAAAGTGCAGTATACCCGGTTTTAATATTCAAAACAAACTAATACTTATTAAGAAATAAGTGCTGAATTATCTATAATGTTTGCTTTACCATGTTTCATGGAGGCATTAGTATTTCTTTTATTTCCTACATATCGTGCAGTTAACTAAGTTGTTAATGTGTTAACTCAGATGAAAACGTTATTTAGATCTCAGTATATTTTGTCACCTCTTAGTGCTTTTCTGATCTTCCTTCACTCCCTTGATCTTAAAACTGGCTGTTATTTCTGGTTTTGCATGTGTGATTGTGTTTAGTGTTTCTACAGAGGCTTAATCTCTTCAGGATGTTCTGTTAACAGTAGGTACTGCAAAGTAGTAGTTAAAATGCATCTAATAAAACTGTGAATGTGTCGGAGGCCCAGGGCCCTAGGTCTCAAAGCAAGCAAGCATATTAATTAGAGCTAAAAATGTCTTTTTAAACTATTGTTACATAGTACATTTTCATAGTTTCTGTTTTTGTTTTTCTTTTACAGTTAAGAATATGGGGAGGACTGATGACATATTATAAACAGGAAAGTTTAGAAATATCTAGGCAAGAACATAGTAATAACACTATTAAACTATTATATTTAATCTTCAAAACATGACTATGGCATAGATACTTATGAATTTGATCACTTAGTCAATATTTATTGAGCACCTACTAGGTCCAATGCACTGTTCCAGGAACTTGATATACATCACTGAACAAAACAGAGCAAAATCCCTGCCTTTGTTAAGTTTACATCCTAAAGGGGTACAGAGAGATAATTAACAATAAGCATAATAAACAAATGATATAGTATCTCAGAAGTTGGAGTGTTATGAGAAAATCAATAGGTCTGGGAAAAATGGACAGTGTGTAGGGTAGAGAAGGTAAGCTGTAATTTTAAATAGGGTTGTCAATGTAGGCCTCACTGAGAAGTAAACATTTAAGTAAAAACTTAAGATAATCTGGGGGAAGTGTCTTCCTAAAACAGGAGTTTGCCTGTGGAGTTCAATAAATAATGGAAAGGACAGAGTGGCTGGAACTTAACAGTGAGAGAGCCTAGTTAGGAAGCGGTCACCTAGGGTTGGAGCAGGTGGGGCCGTGTGAGCCTTTCTGAGGACCTTGGCTTTTACTCTGAATGAGAGCGGGAGTCATTAGAAGGTTTATAGGAGAGTTGTGACATAATCTGACTTAAATTTTCAATGGTGTACTGTGGCTTCAGCATTGAGAACAGACAGAGGGGAGCAAGATTGGAAGCAGAGGCAAAGGAGAAGCATATAGCAGTATTCAGATAAGGGATATTAGTGACTTGGAGCAACATGGATATATTTTGAAAGTAGAGCCAATGGGATTTCTTGACAAGGATTTTCTAGCAAATTAGCTGTTAAGGCATGAGAGAAAAAGAAGATGTTTTTTATATATTCAGAAACTGTGGCTTAATAGTGAATGTCAACTATAATTTAAAAAATATATAGTCATGGAATGTAAAATACAGTATGAGAAATATAGTCAGTGATATTGTAATAGCTATTGTACAGTGTTATGTGGGTAGTAGACTTGTTGGGGTTATCACTTTGTGAGGTGTGTAAATGTCTAATCACTATGTTGTTTTGTACACCTGAAACATAATAATAATAATAATAGTAATAGTAATAATAAAAACCTGTGGTTTAGAGAGTACCCAAGTGTGTCCAAGGACATGTACCTATTAATGACATATGAACACTTAAATTCAGGTCTAGCTCATGCCACAGATGCTCTTAATCGCTACATTGGTTGGACAAGGAGGCAGAGGGATGCTGTAGCATCACTTATTCCCTCCCTGTCAAAATAAGTATTTCTTTTGTAAATAATTTCTCATTTTTGTGCCTCTACACCCTCAAATTTTCACACATTTCTCTATGTTTTTTGTCTTCTAAATTATTTATGGTTGCCTCCTATTCAGTTTTCAACATATCGCTTAGCATTTGGATCCTTATCAAGTCTAAAATAAATACTCTTATTTTGAGCCAAACCTATTCTGATAACATAATTATGAGAAAAAATAAGTTAAGCCTTTGAAAGAGACTCTGTCAAAAGACTTACAAGGAATAAACCTCTTATTTACCTTCAATTTTTGATATGGAAATTAGTATGTGCTTATCCACAAGCATATCATTTACATGTCAATTAAATTCACAGTGCCTACAAATACTTTAATTATACTCTACTAAGAGCTGGAAAATTATAACCAGGCATGCTTCAGATATTCATTTCTAGTTGTCAAACTAAATTACAGGTGAGGAAAAAAACAAACATCATATGAAAGTCATAATGATATGAACAATTGTTATAGCAAATACAGTCACTGTTTATTTATCTCAGTTTTTTGAGGATGTGGATTTTATGGGAGAGAAACACTATTTTCATTATTTTCATCAGCACGTCCAATCTCAAGGCAGAATGTTAGGGCTTTAAAGGCAGACCCTTGTGACTCTGTGTTGAACTAAATTCAAGAAGAAAAGTCTAAAGCCATGGATAAAGTTCATATAATTTTATGTTGTGTTCTGCTAGGCTTTCTATTTACAAAAAGGAGGAATCTTTGGCACATAATACACCAAAGATTTTCACTCATAAAACCATGATTCCTCAAGAGAATCTCAGACCTCCTTAAAACCCGGATTAGAATTTACATTTACAAAGATTTTACAGCTGATATTTAGATCCCCATTTAATTTTACTTAATGAAGTAATAACCTCAGTTTAGGAGCTTTACTTTAGCCTTTCAGGAGAAAAAAATCAGAAGTTTCTCTTGGTCTTTTAGATATCAAGTCTAATTCACAGTCAGTTTGAATGACAGCTGCTGGAGGTGGAGAGAAGCATGGTGAAGGTGACAGCAGAAGCCAAGCCTGGGGAGATGTGTGTCCCTCTAAGCCACTTTCTGGGCCAGGGTCCAGTAGTTACTTTCAGTTTTCATACTAAGATGGTGTCAGCCTCTTCTAGAGACTATGGCTTTTCTGGAATTTATTCCAAGAAAGATTCTTTTCCTCACTACAGACTTCCTATGGATTTGATTCTTCCTCACATTCGTACATATCGAACAGTGTTAGAAATATTTGGATTGTCTATAGACACCTTTGGATAACGAGGCCTCCAAAGTCACTGAAACACTTAGATGAATACGTGCTAAATCCTTGGCTGGACACCTTAGTCCTCAAAAGCATATATCCATACTACCTTTGCAGGTTCATCTATTTTCACTTGTGTACACTCTTCTTTACCCAAATTAGCCTGACCCTTAACTCTTTTATTACTCAGGTGAGCCTAGACCATAATAAGTGTGGAGAATAAACCTTCCCAGGATTTCTCAACGGTCCTGCTCTAGCCTCCTGGGCTACAGAAACTTGAATGCTATAAAGTTAGAGATGTTTGTTTTCACTTCTCTTAGAGTGAGAAAGCATATTTACATACCACGAAAATTAGTTCTGTAATCATTTGCCTAGTTAATTGCCATGACTTAAAAAGATAAAAAAAACTTCTCTCATCTTTCAAGAAGACCAACTGGTTAGAGCCTGCACTAGGTCCCTAGGTTAACCCCCAAGGTCCCTGGAGGACTGGAGGACTACCTCCGTAGGGGTTTACATGTCAAAATGGGGTGAAGCTCCAGAATTTGAAGACTTCTCTAGGCAGGTGTGTCCTAAAAGCTAAGGCATGCAGTAGTTATTGGGTCCTGGAGAGATTTTTATTTACAAAAGGGGACAAAAGGAGACCATTACCTCCTTCCTTTTTATAAGCAAAGAAAAATAATTTTTTCTCATCTTTCCTATGGGAGTTTGGCCACTTACATAGGATAACTGACATGGTTTTCAGTGTGCCACTCCAAGGGCACAATGACATGAGGCCTAAGGCACTTACTACTTACTCTGAAGAATTTACTAAGAAATCTGTCTCTGACTCATAACATCTTGTGTGTGCATTTAGGATAAAATGAATAAAGAGGAACATTGAAAATGTAACAATAATATAATAAAGTAATCCCAAAGTCAAAATGGTTTAACAAAACAAAAGGCTTATTCCTCATGATGATTATTCATCAAGTTGGGTGGAAGTCTGCTTCTTCTTGAATGGGTGAGGATGACGGATGTTCTGTCAGTAAAGTTCTAGGGCTTGTTGTGGCAGGGAAGGGAGTGTGAGGAAAAGGGGGCGGGGAGACGCCTGCTTCTGGGCTTCTACTAGAAGTGTAGGTCACTTCTGTTCAAGCATCATTGGCCAGAACTAGTCACATGGCCCTGCTTAACTTGCAAGGAAGCTGGACAAGGTTGAGGAGAGTGTGAAAATTTAAAACACGCTAAATATCTCCACTATGTATTGGCTTCTGTTCTGATCATTACATAGCCTCATGGTGAAGAGGAAAATAGAGTATTAATCTAAGTGATGGATAATTCAAGAGCTTGGATGCAACTCTCCAGCCTTTCTACCATCAACACCTTAACATATGACAAACGTTTTATTCCCTGTCAAGTCCTGCTCATGCATTTGGGATACTTGACAGTTGCCAAGGCTATTTCTGAAGAACTGCAATTGAATCCTAATGCTAATGAAACATTAAGGATCATGAATTTCAAGGACGGTTTAAAGTTTTGTTCCTATCATATTTCTCTATCATGTTGCTGCTCATTCTCTAGCCAGGGTGCACGTGGTTTTGCCATCAGCTTCCCTAGTTTCTGTGAAGATAGGCTGACTCTAGTGGGCTATAATGTATGGCTATTTATGCAAAAACAATTATTGACAGAGGATTAGTAGCACAATGGAAGTCTAGTCGATAGGCATAACAATCACAAGTACGATTTGTAATTATTTAATTTTTCTCAGACCACATTAGAAGTGACACCATAAAATGTATTATTTCTATGGTGAGAAAGAATCAAAAGTTCAAAATTGTCTTTGGGACTACTAAGATGCACAAAGGAAAGGAAAGCTCAGTACTCAGTCATACTGTGTATTTATAGTATGCTTGTTTGCACAGTCAATTCTTATTATTCACAGGATGTTGTATGATGCTGCCATGAAAACTGAATTAGTAAATATTGAATCTCTGCTCCTATGAAAAATATAGGTTTATGTTCCTGCCTGCCTGTTAACAACTTTTTTTTATTAAGTTAACAACTTTTGTCAACCGATCAATACATAGCTTTGTTTTATGTGTCTTTCTGTTTAAAGATACCGTATTTAATGTATATCATTGATTCACTAGCACTGAGCTCAGAGCCAACAGCACTGGTACTCATCCCTGAACAAAGCTTAACTAACACGTGTATTTTCTCCTGAAGGCACAACACAGCCGTGGTGTGCTCAGGAACACTAGGCAGCACTTCAGCATTAAGCTTGGAGATGTTTTACACAAAATCACCAATAAAAAACCCCAAAATGCAAAAAAACATGGCACTAAACAGATCCCCCGAAAGGACTCTTATTTACAGTATGATGTTTGAAACAAGAAGGCAGAGTGTCACCTTTTCCTCAGCTGGGAACATGCATGTCCTGCGATTCAAAATTTTCACCACTTTGTGTATGTCCATGAAAGACTGTGAAAATGGTATGAGTATTGATTTTGGGCATTACAAACACGTTTTTGTGAGCAGGCTAGGCAAATTTCAAAACACAGGATTCACGAGTAATGATGATGGACTGTATTTGCAAAGACACTCAAAATGAAATAAGTACCACATTGCTGGATATTGGCACCCATGCTTTGTCTTTTCACTGAAGTTTAGGCAGAAACTGGACAACGTGGGTGAGTCATTGTGTGAAAAGGATCAAAACATGGCAGAAGTTTGGGGAGTAGATGATTTTTAAAGTCCCTATAAACATTGAGATTTTATGACTTTGTTTAGTGCAGATTATATGCCAGAATGTCAAACCTAAAAGATGCCCTTGACCTTAGATTTTAAAAAATATATATATATATTTAATAATAATTAGCTGAGGTGAGGTTTTAATTTGTCATATAGTTATAACCTGTTTTCTTGCAATAACTGCCTTTTTCTGGCAATCATCAAAAAAATGTTCTCAGATAAGTGGTAAACTTACACACACAGAGAAACCCTGCAGGTTATACACTGAAGCACTTAGATTATGTTCAGATTCCCACAATCAAATGAATATGTTCTTTCCAATAAGTTCCGTTGGAGAACTGAGCTAAGTGTCTTTTGTAATACTGCTTACATGGACTAAAAACTTCTTTCTCTCTCTCTCTCTCTTTTCTTTTTCTCTTTAGAACTCCTTTTGTGGGGGTTATTCCAAAACCAGTTTCTAAATCACAAAGAAAATGTGTCTACCATTTTCTGTTACCTTCCTTTAAACTCAAAATGGTGCTATCCAGTTTTCTTTCTTATTAGACTCATATAAGACTTCGCTCTTAATGAGTTCCTGTTTGAAATTTAAATATGCTACTAAAGTTGAAGATTTGTCTCACACGCAAACTACTAAAAGCCGCAGTTCTGACTGTCCACACTCGTGCACATGTTTCACTGAGGGCGAGTGCTGTGTCTGTGTGTCTACAACTTCATCCTCACCGCCTTATATCCTGCTTATTACACGGTAGGTATTCAATAGCAGCTGTTGAACCGAAAACGTGAAAGAACACAAGAACTCAAGATACAAATGCTATCATGGGAGGCTATTTTTCACCACCTCCATTGTGACAGTAGTTTTTTTTATTTTCCATTTTAAACCTATTCTTATTACTGTCCTAAATAGCATTGTATAGGAAAAAATCTGAGTGTGGGTCTCGGCCAGACTTGTTGGTATGGGAGATCGTACTATCTGAAGTTGGACACGTCAGTATATATAATCCATGCCACATTCTTACAATCTGATATTGACCCTCCTCCATCAAATGGTGACATTTATGTTCATTTTCCCTTGAACCTGAGCAGAAATGTTTAACTGACTCTACCAATAAAGGTGGTAGAAGGCAAGATCATAAAAGGTGAGGCAGATTGTGTCTGGTTTTCTCTTTCTCAGAATTCACTTGGGAGTCCTGAGTGAATATGTAAGAAACCTGGCTACCCAGAAGCTGCCATGCTGAATATATAGAGATGGGGAAAGATGCGGAAGGATCACGGCTATTTCAGTGCCCACCTCTTTGAGTCTTCCCATATCAGATGCATGGCATTTGATTAAAGAAAACTGGGCAGTGACTCAGCCACAACCATCTGACTGCAACCTCACGAAAGACTTTGACCCAGATCTGCTCAGCTGAGCTTCTTCTGAAATTCTGACCTCCCAAATTGTGAGATTAATGATTATCATTATTTTAAGCCACTAAATTTTGGGATAATTTTGTACACAGAGCCATTGTGATTGAAACAGCTTGGGTGAGCAAAAGGAACAACTGCTGAAACTGTAAGAGCTGGGGCACCTATTGATTTTCCTGATTGAAAAATCTAATCCCTTACCATATTGATAATCTGAAAACTCAGTTTTGTACTCAATTTTGAAGATGTTTTTCTTAGGTACTATATTACTGGACACTATTTGAGTATGTAAGGTGTCTGTATTCTGGTGTGTGTGTGTGTGTGTGTGTGTGTGTGTGTGTGTGTGTGTGTGTGTGTGTGACGGGGTGAATTTCAAATCAGTATTTTTTAAAGAATATAAATTTGGGGGTATAGAGAGGTGCGTAATATTCACACAAGTTATGGTAAAAAGAAATTCATGCCTTGATTGAAATCATAGTTGCCTCTTTAATTTCTTAAGTATTTCAAAGGAGTCCATTTTTGCTTCTTTGCAGTATAATGCACTTTGATGGAAGAATTGACTTTTGATTTTAAAAAATAGCTCAAATTAATAGTTATTTCTATTTTGCATCAAATGGATGCATTTTGTGTTCTACCCAAGGCTTCTCAGCCCACATACTCCATCAATATTCTGTTTTATTTTTTGTAAAGCTATTTTTCTGATGGATTATTATCTGAGAGTAGGTTAGTAGAGATTTAGTTTATATACAATTTTTTTAACTTCAAAAATAATTTCTTCTCAAACTAAGAGAAAGTACTGCGTTTGCTGCTTTTAAGTTTATTATATCAAGATATGCTTCTTAAAGCAATATGTCACAATTTGTTTTGGTTTTATTTTGTTTGTTTTTACCAATAATTATCAATTAAGCTAATTCTGTCACTAATTTCTTTATGACCCTGAAAGGAAAAAGAAAAATAAAAGCCATAAAGTCTAAAGAAGAGATTTACAGTTTAATGGGAAAATATTTTCTATCAAGCAGGGAACCCGGTGAATCACTGAGTCAGTGTTCTGAGTTTCAGAAGATGAGACATGGGTAGGTAGGTCTTTTAAACCCAATTGTCTCTTTCTCATTTTCGGAAAACAACAACTTCAAGAGTTGCAGACTAGCTGCCAATGTCTGGATTTGTCATTGAGGTGACTTCTGCTTCAAAGGTGTAGTACCCACCTAAGGACTGCTGTGTCCAGCTGCTTCTGTTGCACATGTGAGGTGTCCGGATCAGGAGCATGAGTCCTGTCAGAGCTGCACCGCTGTCAGCAGGTGAGGTGCCAAGTAATGGTTGTTCAGCTGTGTTAGATGTTGCTTACTCCGCTGTAAAAGAAGAGCAATCTGTGATTCAACATATTTTCCTGTTATGTTCACAGGAGGACTATCCTTGAGCCTGATGTTGCATCAGCTGTTTGTAAAGCCTCATGTCAGTGGCATGAAGCTCTGTCTTCTAGTAGCTCTGTCTATCCTGAGTGTTGAATCCTGTTAGTAAGCCAACAAAATAGATTAGTCACCACGTAGGTAAAAAGTCGGGAATAGCCAAAGCTGGACCTGATACAATGATAGGTAAGAATAGGGGTGCATCAAAGGAGAATTTAACTCAAAAAGAAAAAATAAAATATCAAGTTAGGGCCTTCGTGAGGAGGAGGGAGGAAGAATGCTTTATTTAACTCCTGGTTCTCTACCAAGAAACTGCCTCAGCTTTCTCTTCAAACTAGGCTTTACTCTGCCTGCCAGCCTCACTTTGATCAATCTTTTCTTTTCTTTTTGAGGAAAAAATAAGTTAGTTCTTAGGTCCTGAGCTTCCAAAGCCTATCTTCTGGATATTTAAAAGCAATTTAAGGGATTCTTGAAAGAGAGAGATGTTTTTATTCTAAGAGCAATTTTCCTGTAACCTGCCAGAAGCAACATCTACCTAAGCTTCAACTCCCAGTTTTAATTTCTAAAATACTATTTTTAAGCCCTTTCCTTCGTATAGATTCTCAAAAGCTTTTTTATTCCACCTTATAATGAATGCTTTCATATTAATTAATGTCCAGTGGTAATCTTAATTAGGCATTACTTTTTGGTAATTTCAAGAAAGACTTAGACATTTTGATATGTAGAGAGATGCAGAAGGGTCAGTAAGAATAAACACAGAAAAAAAATCAAAAATTTAAAAAGTAAATCAGTTAGAAACTGGGAAAATAATAGTTTTGAAAAAGAAGATTTAGCAAATGTATCAAAAAAGGTCAAGGGAGAAAGAGAGTTCAGAATTGTTGGTTGATAATTAGGGCAATATTTCTTACCTCCTTTTTCTCACTTTCCTTCTGCTTAGATATGAAGGGGTTCTCCTGATAAGGATTAAAACCAGAGTTAAATTAGGAGAACGGAGCAGACTCACAAAAATAATTTTGGTAGCTAAGGAAAGTGAAATGAAGGGCCAATGATGTACAGAAATATGTGGCAGATTTTTCAAAATTACAGTATTCTAAAATAAAAACCTTTTGAAAAATTTAGAGCACAGTGTGTGTATAAATTAAAGCTAAGCATCTTTTATTATGTAAATTGCCTGATTCTATCCTTGGCCCCCCACCTTTTTTGTTGTTATTGGAGACATGCACTATTATTTATTTATTAATTGATTGATAAGGACTTATTTCTATTAAGGGAATAAGCCTATTGTCTTTCATACTATTTATGTACAGCAGAGTTAAGTGTTTATCTTAAAATCTTAATGAAAAAGGGGAAATGACAGTGAAACACTAGACTCTACTATAAAAGAGAAAGAACTTATTGTTAACAATAAAAGCTTATATTTCTAGTTTCTGGAATTTTTGCTTTTTGTAGTTAAGAACAAACTTTAAACCAACTTTTTCCTTGAAATTCTGTTAGGCTTGGAATTAAAACAATTAATTAAATGGATTTAAAATTAAAGAAAACTTTGCTCTTAATTGAGAATCAATTGGCTTTGGATAGATCGGAAACTAAATGGTAATGGGGCACAATCAAAGTAAATTGAGATGATAAAACTTGTGTCTTCCCTTTCAATCTGACTAAGAACAACATTAGGTGATATGCCTGGAAAATACTGTATCGTAATAAAGTACGACAGTGAAGCCTTAAATTAAGCTACAACTAAAACTATGTATTTTCAGTGGCCCATTTCATAGCTTCTCTCCCATTTGTATCACTTCATTAAATCGGCACAAAGAACTTCAAAATACCATGGCAAGCAATTTAATAAGAATTACTCAATGTACCTGATCCAATTTTCTGTAGCTAGGTAATAAAAAGGTAAATGTGAGAGCATTCAAGATTCTATCCAGTCTCATGATTTTAAGGACCATCTATAAGCTAAGGTCTTTCCCAAATCTCTGTTTGCAACCTTGACATTTCCACTGAAATCCGGCGACATGTACAACGAATTGTTGCAAATCACCAACACCCAAGCCCATGTATTAAGCCATCTCTGTATATACCAGGCATCCTTAGCCCTCTTTTGCCCCTGACACCCCACCTCCAATCCATTAGCATGTCTTGTTTTGTCTCTCCTAAACGTGTGTCTCACTGTGGTCTCCCAGCTGAAGCCGTAGTCCCCCGTTACTATCCTAGCCCTTCTGCCTTTCCTGCTTCTACTGTTGCTTCCCTACAGTTGGTTCCCCATATGGACCACAGGTAGTTGTCTTAAAGTTTACATCAGATCATTTCACTATTCAGTATCAAACTCTTCAATGACTTCTCTTTATCAATGGACTGAAACTCGAACCCAGACTCTTGACCATCGACTCACCTCCCTAAAAGTCATTTCTTATCTCTCTCCCAGCACTCATACTGCCCTTGTTCCTCCCTTGAGGCTTTTGCATTTTCTGTTCTCTCTGCTTAGCACACTCCCTCCCACCTTTTCATATGCCTAGTTTCAGCTGAAATGTCACCTGCTCACCCCTAGTCACTCTTTCAGCTTTATTTTTCTACATAGCACTTATTATCTGAAATCGTTATTACTAATTTACAAGTCCATTGTCAGTTTCTTCCTAAGAGAAAGAAAGCAGGAAGGGCCCAGAATGATCATGTAGCTCGACTTTCTCATATTGTTTAAGAAGAAACTGAGGCCCACAGAAGCCAAGTGTTTAGCCAGCGTGCATTCAATGAGTTAGGGGAGAAGCGAAAAAGGAAAAGGAATTGTCCTGAGACAACAACAGAGCAGAATTCTTCCTGCTCTATTCTCCTATGTTATAGCTCATAAATGTTGTTTGTAATCCAATTATCCCTTCTTTTCCAAGATATCCAGTGAAGAAGAGAGAGCTTCACCTTCTCACCACAGACCTGCAGTTTTACCTCCCACAGCTGGTAGTAGAGTTATCATCAAGAGTATTCATCTAACTATCTATTCCTACAGCCATCAGAAGTAGCTGAGAAGTTTTAACCGTAGAGATTTTTAATTTTTTCAGCGTTTCCTACCATCCCAACTCCATCGCATGGGATAGGTAATAGTGGGAAGCTCTGAATTAGAGCTTTCAAAAATTTGAATTATTTAGTGAGTCATTGTAACGCGGATTCCAAGAGACTGTAACATGTGGTGTCTCCTTTATAACTGGAAAATGCTTTTAGTGTGAACTTCTGCTTTTGAAAATCTACAATATCTAAAGTACTTATTTGTTTTATGAAACACAGTAGACAGAACACAGATCTGTCTTTCCTGAAAGGTCTGGCAGCATCCTTGGACTGTCATTCTGAACAGCAGGACAGCAAAACACAGAGAAATAGGAGACAGAGAAATGTCACAGATTTAGGCTTGTGTATACTTACTACCCAGAAGTTATTTACAAGAATTTTGTTGCTGAAATTAGTTTGTTTTGTTATGACTTTCCTTGTTTCTCTTTAGAGAATTGAAAAACAAATCTGGGTGTTTGAAGACTTTGATCAGCTGATTTCAAAATAATGAATTCTGTGTTATTATTGGACGAATTTTGGGTACAAACATTATAGTTTATATAAATCATTTATTTAGCAAGAATGTATTAGTCAAAGTATGATCTGCATTCTATTATCTTCCATGTGATATGCATAAAGGAAACAGAAAATATGATTTCTGTTTCAAGTTTTCATGGTCAACATTGCCGTACATTATGACTCTAATGTCTTTCTCAGAGCCAGTATCAACTGGGTAACCCCTGGCTGATGTCAGCACAATAGCATATTAACATGTCTATTTCAGTGAGCATAGAAGGGGTGGAGCTGATTTTTCAGAATTACCACAGCGAGCCCTTAAAGTTACTTGAACATGTACTTATGAAGCTTTACAGTGTGCAAAATACTGTGCAATGTTTTGTTAGTCAAGAATAAAAGAATGTGAATAGATTTAAAAACTTGGTTTCTTTCCTAAAGGAGAGATCCATTAAGTACACAAATAGTCACCATATACTCATGTGTTAATTGATTGGTGAGAGGTATTGACACAATGTCCTGGATATTCAGAAAAGAGAGGCTACAATATGATGAAACCATGAGTAGGAAAATCTCCTGGAAAACTATGGCATTTGTGCAATATCTTGAGGGATGAGGGTATTTTTATGCACAAGGCTGGGAAACCGGCTGTGGAAAGGGCACATTTCAAATGAAGAGAAACATGATCAAAGAAACAGAGGCAGAAAATTGGAGTTTTTGGGGAAACGAAAATTAATTCACTTTGGCTGGAAATTAATGCATGTTACAGAAGATTCAGAGGACATAAATGCCGGGAAAAAATAGTTTAGATTTAATCCTTCAAGTAATGGAGAACTACATACTGGGGTTTGTGACTAGAAATGTGATGTACTTAGAGTTGTGCATTAGGAAGATTAATCTGTAGCAAGGGACAAAATTAGAGCAGAGAAAGACTGAAGACCAATTAAGAGGGTATTATGATAGTTCAGCTGAGAAGTAATGAAAGAAGGGATCATGAGAATGGAACAAAAGAGACCAATTCAAGAGATTAAGGAAGTCAAACCAATGGGATTTAGTGATTAATTGCAAGTAGATGGCAAAATGGATCGAGGAGATAAAGGTGATAATGTGGTTTTAAGCTTAACAGGCTGAGAAAAATTGTTTCATTTGAAGAAATAATAAATTCTGTAAGATATAATGGAACTGTTTTGGAATTCTGTTTGGAAGTTGGCTTTATACATGTTTGAGGTATTGTGCAACTGAAAATGCAGACCCAGACACAGGAAAAAGATCAGAACTGGTGATATAATGTGTGTGAGTGTGTGTAGGTGTGTGTGTGATATAAATTTAAGTAACTCTTTGTTACTTAAGAGTCGATGAACGCACTAAAGGAGAAACAGTGAACATTATCCCTGATGTGTAAGAGTTACTAAGAAGAGGAGGCATTTAAGAAGAGAGGAGGAGTTGTCAGAGTGGGAGGAGAATCAGCAGACCAGCATCTCTAAATCAAGAGCACTTTTCTTTCTTTAAAAATATATGTGGCATCAGAAGATGAATTTAGATCGTGTTTTAGATTTTCTTTAATTTCAGAGGGGGCTTTTGAATATATTTATCCCCATCCTAGTAATAGTATAATTAATTAAAATAGCAAGATAATACAACTATAGGTCGGAAATCTTAAAACACTCCTTTTCTATAGAGAAAAGCTTGGTACATATGTTAGCAGGAACCTCAGTAAACTAATAAATTTTTCATTTATCGATTCATCAATTATTTGTCAAGCATGGAGGAATTCTTAATTTGAAATTGTTCTTGACTGGAGAAATAGGACCAGAGGCTATTCGCAGGAGAAATAGAAACTACGGTGTGCCCCTGCTTCTTTGACTCAGAGATGTTTGTGCTTTATTAGCAAGAGGAGTAACTAATTAATTTAAAACCATTACACTTTATATATAGTGGCACACACACATTCCTAATGTGAATTCTTAATTCACAGTGGTGAACAATTGCCACAAATAACCAGAGTGAATTTTCCTCTTAATTCTCTCCTCCGTTGATGAAATCACTATTAACCACTCACTTCTTGAAATTATCTCACTCTTTAATTCAATATTGATTCAGTAAATATTTACCAAGACTCTATGGTGTGCCAAGCATCATTCTAGCTCTTGCAAATCCAGTGCTGAACAAAATAGACAAAATCCCTGTCTTCATGTAATTATATTCTAGTGAGAGTTTACAAAATAGTCTATATTTAATTATTTATTATTAAATAATAAATAATTAAAGTTAGTCAAAAATTTATCACAAATTTTTGCTTAAATGCCTATATTATTTAATAATAAATAAATTAAATAATAAATAAAGTTAATCAAAATTTTAACAAATTTTGTGCTCCAGGGAATTGAATCAAGCGCATGTTGTTACTATTTTCCAGTAAAGGACAACTGAAAATCTGCTTGTCTCTTTCTTTTTTCCTACTGTTAAATTACTGCCATTATTTAGAATCACAGTCTTTTGTTTTCTGACAAGGTAAAATTATCATTAAAATATTTTGAAAATAAGTGTTATGTATTGATCATATTAACAGAGCTGTATAGGCTAAATCTAACTCATAATAGATAAGGGATAATATAATTAGAAAAACACCATTTTGCAAACCCTAATACAATAACTAATGTAGATAGCAATCATCAAAAGCTGTTACAACCATTAGGTAAATGGTGAATGGCAATGTTATAATGGATGAAGCTGAATTTTAGTCCATTTGAATATCACTTAAAGTAGGAAAATCAGGCATTATCTGTTTCCTGATGTGCAACAATAAAAATTACATAGAATCACTTAAGTGTTTTTGCCAAATAATATAAAATGAAATAAAACCCAGGTATCTGAATCTAATCAAGCTTATGGACCCAACCATTATATATAGAAAATAAGTCCAGACCAATATACTAAATTAATCCAAAAATATATCAATCAGTCAAATATATTAATATTGTGAAAGATCCTATAGGACTAATGACCTGGTTTAAAAGAAATGAACTTAGAGGGAGTGTAAAGAGAGAGAGAGAGGAAAGAGGGAACATGTTATAGATTAAAAGAAATTTAAGAGTAATCATTCCAGTGTGAGTGTGAGACTTGTTTGGATTTGGATCCAAGCTAGTCGACTATAAAAATATATTTGTAAGACAACTGGAAAGATATGAACATGGACTGGACATTGGCTGATATAAAATATTGCTAATTTTGTTATGTATAATAGTGGTACGGTGATTATATTTTTTAAAATTACTGTGTTAGAGAGACTTATTAAAGTATTTATGAAAGAAATAATATGAGGTCTAGAATTTGATTTAAAATACGCAAGTTGTAAAAGAAAAGAAAAATAACAAGAGGTAAGGAACAGATGAAGATTTTCAAAAGTTGTATAATTATGAAGCATGGGGCTTCATTCTTATACTTTAAAACTTTTCATTATAAAGAGTTGTACATGTATTTTGTAATAAAAATGTTATTTTAATCTTTGTAATTTTTTTGTTCAATTTATGTCATGAAGACCCTATATTGGTACTATTCTTGGGTTCAGGAGTATGATGCAAAATAAGGCTTTTGGAAAGCATGTTCTTTTCATTCTCATGACTAGCAGCTGAAGAGAAAGGAGACAAAATGACTTCAAAATGACAAAGAATAGGATAAGCTGGATTCTACAGAAATTGGAGAGATGAAATACCCTAAGCCATGTCCATATTACATTACATCCAAAGATTTCTGAAAAACTGCCCCCTCCTTTTTCCTCCTTGATTACAAGCTTTAGACTTACATAACTACCTTGCCTGAGACTGACGGAGCATTGGAGAAGCCTGGACACTCTAAATCATCTTTACAATGCCAGTTCGCTATCAGTCACCATAAGATGACCTTTCCCAGAACAAAAAATTCCTGTGTTTGTCTCAGCAAATGTTGACAAAAGAATATGAGAACAAGAGTGGTAATAAGGTTTATCACATTGAGGCACTGGGTAATAGGAATTCTTCTATAAATTAACAACCATGGTTGACATTATTTGTGCATGTGTGCAAATGCCAACACAGCCTAATATCTGTCCTGTCAGACAAAAAGACACAACTCATTTGACATAGTCAGTGCTCCCCTCAGTGCTGCAAAGGCCACTTGCTCTTTAACTGGCTATGCATGATTAAACTAGCTTCCAGCATATAACAATATCAGAAACTAACGCCTTCAGTTCAGATGGTACTGACAGTGAAGGCACCATTTGTCTCATCTTCTAAATAAATTGTTTCAGATCTTGACAGCCTCAAATGTTTACCACTGCAGTATAACAACTAATGTTATTAGTACTCCATACACAAACACACGAATCATGAACCTTTACGTATCTAACATTTCTATACTGTTTTTCTCTATTTCCAGAATGGGCTCACTTTCACTTGAAAACATTTCATACTTTAAATAATCCCCATGAATTTCTTCTAGCAAGCCCTTCAAAAAAAGAGAGGCTATATGAATCTGGTGGCTCTGAATAAGTTGGGTTATAAGATATATATATATATCCTTCTAGGAATAAAAGGGAAGAGCATTATAATCTATCCAACCTGATGACTAAGTCTGTCCTCCAGCAAACAAAACTATAATGGTAGCTAAACAAACAAAAATGTGATTTGAAACCATGTGGTCAACATATCTTGATTACCTCCTCTATCTAAACCTTTGAGCTAAGCAATCTTGAAGATGCAAAGATGTTTCAGACCCAGAGCCTTCTCTTAGCTCACAATTTAGTAAAAGAGCCAAGAAGATGCAAAAATGTACCAGACCCTGAGCTTTCTTTTAGCTTGTAATTTAATAAAAGAGTAAAGACAGACATATTAACTAACTTTGATGCTAGGTAAAAAGTGATGTTTTGCAAAGCGAAAAACAATTATAAAAATAAAATATCACATAAATCGATGGAACAAAATATATAGTACAGAAATAAAACCATGCAGATATGGTCAATTGACTTTCAACAAAGTTGCAAAGACAGTTCAGTGAAGAAATGCCAGTCTTTCCAACCAAAGGAACCTTGCCTAATGCACAAAATTAACTCAAAATGGATCATGGACCAGAATGTAAAATTAAAATCTATTAATGATTAATATAAAACTTCTAGAAGAAAACAAAGGAGAAAATACTTATGGCTTTGGGTTCAGCAAAGATTCCTTTATGACACCAAAAGCACAATCCATTAAAAAAATGAGATAAATTGGGCTTCAGGGAAATTTAAAAATGTCTCCTCTTTGACAGAAACTGTTGAAAGGAAATTACAAGCCACAGATTTGGAAAAATATTTGCAAAACATGTATCTAGTTAAGGACATGTATCCAAAACATTTAAGGTAGTCTCAAAACTCAATAATAAGAAAATAAACCACCCAGTAAAACAATATGCACAAAGATTTGAGCAAAAACTAGACCAAAGAATATATATGGATGACAAATTGGTATGTGAGAAGATATTCAGTATATACCACTACACATTTCACCTTTTGTGATATCTTTTGCACATATTTAATATGATTTATCTGTTTTTCATGATGGTCAGATGATGAAAAGAAAAGCTGGGTCTGAAATTGATAAAAGAAAATGCTGGCAAATGTAATGTGAGAGAGGCCTGAATTTTTGAATAAAAACAAAGTTCATACTGTATCATAGCATTTTACCAGGGCCACGTAGATTTTCTCATTTCTCATTTAGTTCAAGGTTGTATACTTTTTCTTTTTACAGTAATTTCTTCAGTTTTAGTTTAGAATTAACAACTCTTCAACAATCCATACCTCCTTCTGTGTCATCAGATATGTCAGGAAGCAAAATTGTTTATTTTTTAAATTAAAAAATAGTGACTAAAAAAGTTTTCTATCATTTGATATACTCTAGAGAAATCCTCATTGATTTGGCACCAAATCAATTTGATTTGCCCTTCTATTACTTAGACAGTTTCCTGGCTTACAAGAGTAGTAGAAATTGCTTGTAAGCCTTATCACTAGGATAATATTACGTGACTTTTAAAATTATTAACTTTTACCCATTTTCTTTGGACACATGGAAGCACTGAGCTTGTCAACAATGCATTCTAACAACTGAAGCAAACTGCTTAATAGAAAAGGTAAAAATGAAAATAACATTGAAAAGGAATTCAATAAAATCTTTCTTCACTATTTATTGGTTCTGATCCTTATTGAGCTGGTGACATTGTCAGCAAGTATCAGAAAGTGGATATGAGATGCAGGGTTGAAAGCTATGGTCAGGATTTGGAGTTTACAGATTCTTGACCCTTATTTCTCAGACTATTAAGATTGAAATTGCTTGTCACCCTTTAGTTTAATAATAAATTGAGGTCAATTTTGATTTCAAGTTTCTCTGTGGAATTAATAAGTATAATAAATTTGGAAAACAGAATGGAATCCTTCGAATAATTTAGTTAAGCCTTCCTAAGTGATTGACAGGGATATATACTTCTAAGTACATTGCTAAATGGTTCTCTTAAATTAATCCATAAGAACTCCACTGGTGCCAGCTCAAACCAAACTAAAATGACTGAAGCCCTAAAGATTCCATTAGTATAGAGCTGTTGTCTTTCAATGGGGCGGTCCTTCGCCAGGACTCACAGGTGTGTAAATCAATTGTCTGACCTCCAAGACAGTCTTTCCTAAAACTGAACCACCTGAGAATAAGCTTCCTTTCACATACTGTTAACTCACCAAATCCTTCCTATCTCCCCTTTCTCAACACCTGGTTTGTGCTTTTCCAAAGAAAGATATATACCTCTCACCCATCCTAAAAGCTACCATAGTGCATTGCCCCAAATTGTAAAAGACCTCTGGAATAAAAAAATAAAGATTAAAAAAATTAAAAACCTCCAAAGGGTAATACGAGTATAAGACTTTTGGTATTTTTTTACTGGCCAAGTGATTTCCAATTATTTGAATAAAACTGAAGGAGGCCTAATAGAATCTTTAACATATAGGTTATTAGAAATAATTTCAGATGAGAGTTCACTGTGTGATAAGTATATAGATAGATACCTATTAGTTTATTTTTGATAACATTAAAACTATAAAATAAAATAAAACCAGGAGTAGACTTGGATAGTGATATTCATCAAAGGGAACAATGTAAAATTTCTGACAGTTAAAAGAAAGTTTTCCTGTATTATGATCCATCATCTGTAAAATGAAGGAGTGGAATTAGATATAAAATTCCATGTCCTATGTCCTACAAACACAGTCCTAATGTCCTCCAATACATAGAACAGAGATACTTTGACTATATGATCCTTCAATTAACCAGTTGAATAACTAACTGTTCTAAACACAGACATATGGCTAAATAGACATGCTTTGGCAGTAATAATGGAAAGTTAATTTATTAAAATTTTACTTTGTCAGCTACTACATTTGATTCTACTTATATTTTCATTTAATCACCAAATTAAAGATATTACCTTGCAATATTATTAAACACAATTTGCTGAGTCTCTAACTTGTTTTTTGCTCCTACTACTTTGCTTCCTCTTCACAAGGATTCTGCCAGGCTTTCGTTGTCTGCCTTCAGGAGTACTGATGTTGCAAGGGTTAAAGCAGAATTTGTTAAACCACAACCTCCTCTCTCCACCTATTGTTTCTGAAAACAGAAATCCATTTACAGGATTAAGCCAGTTAATTCCAGAGTGGGATGGGAGCGAGACCAGTCTTTGGAAAGTAGAGGGAGATATGAAGTGAGCAGACGAAAGTGGACAGAGCTATGAAAAGAAAAGATTCCTTAAGACTGTAGAAGAATGTGTGTGCATTATAGTGAGAATTATGTTCCCATGCAGTAACCTAGGGAAGGGACAGGACTTCAGAAGGGGTGGCTACAAAGTGTAGTCATGGAGGCTAGACAATTGGGGAAAGCTTTGAGCCTCACAACAATCCCACACAACCTCCAAACAACTGTCCCCAACTATGCACAGAAATGGCAAGAAAAACCCATTTTCTAACAGATCACATGGATCTGGGCAATTTATTTCTTAGCTGTGACCATGATATAAGGAAGAGTATAGAATCTGTCTTTACTTTCAAGGTAGGATGAAAGCTCTTTGGATGCTTGTGCAAATTTGAGATAAATGCTACTCTTCTTCCAACCTCACCAAAAACAAGATTAGCATTAAATTACCATTTACCAGCTTGGGCACTGGTGGCTTAGCATTAGATTTAAATTGATTTAAATCTAAGTGTTATGATATTTCTTGTAAAAAAATACAAAATAGCAATTTTAAAAGATAGCATTGTATTTCAAAATATAGCAGATATTATTATAAGAGATAGCTTTTACAATTTCCATTTCACAGATAACTATGGTAGCCATTGGTACTTTGAACTAGGTATTTAGGGTTCTCTCTGGAGTACAAGGTTAGTTTATACTGCGTTCCCAAAGCTTTGAAGGTAGGCATGACCATGTGACTTGTTAGACCAATCAAACGTGTGAGGAGGCTTGCATCACTTCCAGGTGGGAGCTGTAAGAGTGGGTTTACCATTCTCACACAGTTTTATCTCCTTCTCTCTGCCTGTATAAATGGGAATGCTTCAGATGGTGGCTACTCTCCTGCTTGAGTTCTGGAGTGAGGATGGCATAGATCAGAGGCCGCAGCCCACCACAAGGAAAATGAAGTGTGAACAAAATGTAAGTCATTTTAATTTAAGACTTCAAGATTTGGGGTTTTACTCTTCTGCCTAGTACAATAATGAGCTCAGAGACTTAAGCAACTTGTGTAAGTTTATTTGTCAGGGAACCTATGCTGATTTCAAGTACAACCTTCTTTATAAATGGTCAGTAAAAATAGTCAATAAATATTAAGTGCCTACTTGAGGACAAAATAAAAGTGTGAAGCCTGTTGCTCAAAAGGCCCCGAAGATTCAATGTTGAGCAACACAGACAGATTCTCTACAGTCAAGGGAGCTACTCACAGACTGCTTAATCATTGTTCAAGAATTTGACGGGGGCTTAATTAAGTTTATAATTTTTAGAATTAATTTCCTCCCTTCTTCATCCACACACCCACCTTTAAGGGGAATAACATTTACTCATCTCTAGACTTTGGAGGCCGCCTTTTTTCTTTACAGTTTCTTAGAGTTTAACAAGAGTATTTCCTTGATCACATCTGCAAGTCATTTAAATATCCTAGGATACAATTTATGTGGGCCGGAAGACTTGAATTAATTTAAAGCTGTAAAGTACTCCCTTATTATCTCTGCACCTATCTTGTACTTCAATTCCCTCCTAATGATATTTGTTCTAGATTTCCCAGCTTGAAAGTTAGTTTCCTTGATGGAGAAAAAAGAAACAAACAATACGAATAAATCTACTCTCTCTGCTTTGTTGCTTAACATTATATATTTTGTCATAAATTGTAAACTTTTCTTAAGGGGTGTGGATTGTTTTAAGCAATGTGTGCTTCTGCAACATAGCCAAGAACTGCTGCTTCTCAGGAGTCAAGACTGGTTAATAATCAGTGAAGCTGAAACTGAAAATTTATACACAGGTGTTCAAACAAATTACTGAGGTGACTTGATGAGACTAATCTGTGTTTGGGAGAATTCAGTGGAGAAGTACCTGGCATGTTTTTCGGTGCTACAGAGTACTCCAGCTAAGTGCAGTTTGTTTGTTTGTTTGTTTGTTTTATCTGAGGCAGCCTAAGGTAGCACTTCCATATTTTAACAATCACAGAGTTACAAGTTTAAATAGAATCCTCTGTATTTGTCACTGTGTCTGTATGGTTGCTATTACCCTATCATGATGGCAATGGTTTAAAGTGAGTGTCTCCAGTATCTGTGCTGGAATTCAGTGCCCCCTCTTGTCGGGATGATTGTGGGCTCTGTTTGGGTCATTGAAAACTTCATTTCTTGGAACTGATTGATTGATAATTTCATCAGATTCTTGTACAAGATCCTCAGTGTTGGATTTTAATTCTGTTTGATTCCCTGTCTTATGCTACTTAATGTATTTAAAAACCCTTGTTATTTTGTTCTGAGAACTTTCAGATGTTCCAGATCTTTGTAAACTTCAGATTTTCTCTTTGGTTTTCTTCTCAACCTTAAATGTCTGAGCTCAGGACACATTCCGTCATGAAGATTTTGTCTTTGGTTTCTGATTAATAAATTTGGTCAGGATCTCACATTAAGTTTATGGTAATTTAAATTCGCTGAGTTTTCTTTTTTCCCTGACGATATTCCCTTCCTATAGTACTTCTGACCAAAGGTACAGTACCATCTGTCTCAGAACTTTGAAAATGTGATTTCATGTGAATATAGCCTTTGGCTTTTCTCTGAGTATCACTCCTGGGCTTTCCTGAACTCTAAGATGATATGGTTACTATCTGCCATGGTTTTGCTGCTGCCTCTACATTCGTAACCCCTTCTTCCTAGATTATAAGACGTATGACCAGAGTAACATTTCTTTTTTTTTTTGCTTTGTTACCATAGAAGTCAATCATTCTCAATATTTAGTGTGTGTCACAGCATGGTCTATAGCCATCTGAATCAAAATCACCTGCAGTAGGCGCCCATTCCCAGGACAAGCTGTATAATTATCAGGGCACAATACAAATAAACGTGTGAAGCCTATTGCTCAAAGGTCAGTAAGAATTTCAAAATGGTGACAGCAGAGCATTAAATCAAGCATGCTTCCCTGCAATGTTGGTTCATGAAGGCAGTGCCAGAGATTCTGATTTAGTAAGTTTGGAGTGGGGCTAGAAAGCTGATTTTTAGCAAGCTCGTTGGGTTTTCTAATACCGGCTGATCTGCAGACCCCTGTTTGAAAACTTTGTTCTACATGATGACCACACCCATGCCCTCTGCAAATTAAAACAATAATATTCTAGGTTACATGCTTTCAGAAGGTAAACGTTTTACTAATAGACTTTGCTTTAGTGCCTGTTTTCCATGATGTACAAAATCATTATTCATATATAGTCTGATTGAGTTGTTTATAATATCATATCACAGGGATAACCCACCTAGTTTTATATTTTTTTTAATCAAGCAAATGATCATTTCAGGTGGTTCAATCTTCAGATTCTTAGCTATATACTTTTGTTTTTTGCATGATGCAGAGGTATTGACATGGAAACATGCTTACAGTTATGGAAATCTTTTCAAACACTCAAAATAACATATACTTCTAGACTCGTCTTTTGAAAAACAAAAGCACATCAATACTTAATAAACAAGGAAACTTTTTTGGGTAGGACAAATATTCAAATGCTCAAAAGTGGCCTCTACTGGATATACAAATCCAATGATATTTTTTTTTTCTTTTTGCTCTAACTAAGCCTAAAATATTTGTATACTTTTAAATAATGAAAATTGAAAAAAACACACAAATATTCCAGATACATAGAGATACTTTGACCAAGAATACAATACACCTGGGATGCCAAAAAATGTATATACAGTTTAAGAGATGTTATCTATGCCCAAACAGTAGTTCGCCATAATCAGAAGTGTCTGGACACTGATGGTAACCACTTTGAGCACCTCTTGTAACTGCAGAAGTCAAACGTGACTTGTGTTCATCTTTTGTTATCGGTATATATTGAGTATTACAATTTTAATAGTTTTTACTTTCTTAAAATGTGTATACATATTTTTGGCACCCTCTGTGTATACTAACATGACCACCTATGAAATCACATTTGCCAATTGATATAATAGTTTAAATTATTTTAATTCCTAGATATTGTGTATTGGTATAAAAACATTTAAGTTTACCCTTTTTTTCCATTAACTTCTTTATAACTTCTAAGTACTTTCTCTACTACTGTTCTATGATATCAAATCCTATATCGATTTCCATTTTTACCTATGCATTTTTAAATTCCCACTGAAGTTTCAGTTCAGTTTCACAGCCATGTATATTCATTGAGCACATGCCATGTTTTATGCTAGACTCAGAGGCTCTCAAGACAGACTGCCAGGACATAATCTCTTCCCTCGAAGAGTTCAGAAGGATATTCAAATTAGTAGATGGACATTTATAGTAGTGTTTGCTGAATCCCACAATTAAGTTAAAGTCCAGAAGCTACAGAAGCACTGTAGAAGGATGCCTACTGAACCCAGATTAAACTCGGGGAAGTACTTCAGGAAAGATTCCCTGAAATAGGTGTAACCTGAGATGAGGCTACAAAGATGAGGAATTCACAAGGAAAAGGTGAGATAAAGGTTATCTTTAGCGTAGGCAGGGCCCAAAGACCAAACAAAAACCATGTCTCACTGTGGAGACCATAGAAGCATAGTTTAGGTGGCTGAAGGCCACGTGTGTGTGGTTTGCTTTGCTGTGGGCTGTGGGTATGGAAGAATGAGGGCCATATTGAGAGATGCTGCAGGTTAGGAACTAGGATAAAGAAAGTCCGACATATTTATTCAGGTGAAGAATTCTTAGCTGTATCCTAAAGGAATGGGAATGTCACTATCAATAAAGGATTTTAACCAAGAAAGTGACATCAGATTTTTGTATATCATCCATAAGCCTCCTGAATTACCTAATCTTTTCATTCCTAAAGAATATTTTACCCTTTGCCTGTAGCTCATCAAAATGCTGGCCTGAGCCATAATCCAAGAGTAAAATCCTCCTTTTTGACACCATTTAGTAGTACCTAACTCTTACCTACTTTCTCTTTTAGGACATAATAACACAACCCTTTTTATTTCTAATTAGGACTTGAAAGGACCTGGAGACATTTTCAAGGTTTCTTTAGAAAGTGTCACAGTCTATAAGTGCCAACCAACAATTGGGTTATAAGGAGGAAAAACTGCTTGGGTTTGATTCCATCTGCTATGCTCTCATCGGATCTAATTTCCTTAAGTTTCACATGCCTTCTCGTCAGTTATATCACATTTCAATGTCACTGCTTAATTTATCACTCTTTATCCATCTACTCTTAATCTGGGAGAGAAAAAAAGTCCTATCAAGGCAAATCTCAAATAAGGATATTATTCCTTAACTGGAATTAATACCAATTGTAAGAGATGCAGAGTTGATTACTCTTTGTTTTAAAGTTTTGACACTGATCATTTTGCTTAATATAGAGAAAATCAAAGCTGATATAGAGAAAACTCAAGTCCTCATTGTTTAATATGAAACTTAGAAACAAAATTTTGGAGGGCCAAATCATAGGCTCATATCTCTCTGCTTTGTAGGGTTACAAAAATCAGTGTATCATCACCAACACCTAAATAGGTGATATCACCTATTCAAATTACAGAAGAAATATTTGAACTCTGGGAATCTTACTGCCTATGAAGAAGTTATTGTCAATTTTCAATAACGTGTATTCTAGAGAATATATTACAATGACCATTATGTCCTGTGAAATCTGTATCATTATAAAACTAAAAGATACTGTAGATAATGTTGCTTTCTGAATGGTAATCCCTTCGAACATTGGGGTTCGTATCAGAAGTAATCATTTTTATGAGCCAGGATTTTTTATTAAATTATAGTTGACATACAATATTAGTTTCAGGTGTACCACATAGAGGTTCTACATTTATATATACCTTACGATGTGATTACCACAGTAAGTCTAGTCACCATCTGTCACGGTACAAAATTATTAAGAAGTTATTTCTAAAAGTTACAATTTCCTTGTACTCCTTTTATTTTGAGTAAATTACTAGTATATTTCCTTGGATCTACTTCATAAATCTAACTTTGTATTCTTTTAAATTTTACTTTTCACATAAAATAATAGGCTCACTTTTTCCCAGAGGCATGATGAAGTTTTTCTTTCTAAATATAAAAATGAATTCACCAATAAAACATTCTTTCTTTAAATTGTGTTTCCTTCATTACTTCCACACTTAAGATGATATCATGGGAGGAACAATTATTGCCTTGTTCATTTTGATTTATTTGGTCCCACACATCTTCACCTTGTTAATGAAAAATAAACTCTTCTACATGGGTCATTTATGATGTGATTTAATAAGATGCTTTTTGTATGTCTAGCCTGCAGCATAATATATTAGCTTAAAACCACCTAGGAAGAAAGAATTTGTTGTGGCTTTTTTAAAAACTCCCCCCCCTCCCCTCACCGTTCTGTTTTCCTATCTAATCAGTAACTTAAAGCAAAGATATATTTATCACAATTATAAGAACTGTAAAATTCAAAGGACAAATGATGGCTGTTGTCAAAATAACAACTTTTGCTAAGCTATGTTCTCCTACTCCCTAATTTCCTGTGAGTCCTGCTATGTAAATGATCTTACTCTTCTCACTGGGTCAAACTGTCCATACTTTCTCCTTCAGGGCAGACTAGTCACTTATCAACAGGCCAGATAATTATCTTTATTTCAACAGAAACATGTGAACGTTGCCACTTTCCAGCTAAAGAAGTAGATGTCTATGAGCACAATTCTAAGTCACCATGGAATTTGTACAAAGGCAACTTCAGTTGTTTCATTGACAGGGAGAGAGATAACATCTCATAAAATATAAATTCAGAACTAATATCCTCCAAGAAAAGTAAAATGGCATGTTAGCAGATTAAGAGGTTCATTTTGTACCATGGTTTATTATGATCAATATGGTTTAGGCCAGAAAATGTTTTCTCTTAATATAAAGCATGATTGTATATTAAATGAAAAAGGATACATTAAATCGAAAAGGATACATTGTTGTTTAGTGGCAAGACTTGATGATCCTCACAAAGCTAGTTTTCATATAAGTGCCTCAGGCAAGAGTTAATTTTAGTTTCCTAATGGATAGCTCCGTGATCATTCTGTTTGTTAGTATGTGAACCACTATAGCTAGATGGAAAGACTCTAGGAGTAGAAACTAGGACATGAAACCACATATACCTTTGGGATGGGTTGTTTCAGGCCCAGCTTGGGACTGAGAACTGCGAATAGAAAGGAGATGTCAGAGTCTGCTGTCTTTCAGAGGATTGCTGAGAAGTGCAGTCTAAAAACTCACCCAGACTAAATAGTCTCAGAGATATAGAGGAAACACTGATGGTTGCTGGCAGGGAGGGGGGTGGGGATGAGGAAGAAGGGAAAGGGATTAGACAGCATAAATTGGTAACTACAATATTGCCCCAGAGATCTGAAAGACAGTTTGGGGAATATAATCAGTAATGTTGTAAAGATTTTGTAGGGTGTCAGATGGGATCATGTCTTATTAGGGAGACAACTTCACGGACGGTGTAGATGCCTGACCAATGTACACCTGTACCAGAAGTTGAATAATATTGTATGTCAACTGTAATTTAATATATATAGTCACGGGATGTGGAGTACAGCATGGGGAATAGAGTCAATGGAATTGTAATAGTTGTATACGATGTCAGAGGGGCAATAGATTGGGGGAAAGGGGTCATCAGTTTGTGACAGGTGAAATGTCTAACTGTTGCATTGCTTTGTACACCTGAAACTAATAAAAAAAAGAAACACCCAGCAGTATTGGGGTTTTTATAAAAGAAAGAGGGCAAGCAGGTTCAAACCAATGGTTATAATTAAATATTGATTTACTTGAGAGAAAAAAAAAAAACTCACCCAGTACCATGTTGTAAAAGTCTGGACAGGTTCTAGGTTTGTTTTGTGTTCTAGGTTTGTTTAGATTTGTACATCAAGTTTTACATAATTTTAAAAACAAAATAGTGTGTGTGCATATGTGTGTGTGTGTGTGTGTGTGTGTGTGTGTGTGTGTTAG
The DNA here is from genome assembly GCF_057876585.1 of Rhinolophus sinicus. Classification (NCBI taxonomy): domain Eukaryota; kingdom Metazoa; phylum Chordata; class Mammalia; order Chiroptera; family Rhinolophidae; genus Rhinolophus; species Rhinolophus sinicus. The sequence continues at coordinate 56,394,692 of NC_142503.1, forward strand.
AGAATACGATAATAAGGATGAAACAGAAGTATCAGGTTAATTGCTTAACAGAAGGAGTGTTAGCTTTTTCTTTCTGGGTGAGTCTAGAATAGGGTTTGGCAAGTTTTGTTGTTTTTTTTTGTTTGTTTTTTTTTTTGGTCAAATGTTTTTTCTAGTCACCTTAAACAAGAGAACCTGATATACATTCATTTTTCTTTTTAAAGATGACTTTTAAAAACCCTAAAATGCATATTAGGTGAGGCAATAGAAATGAAAAGGTTTTCAGCCAGGCCTTTCTGAAGGAATTATTCTGCTAAAAATGGTCTTAGTTATCTGACAGGCCAGCTATTGAACCTCTTGGTGATGATATCACCACTGGCTTCACCCGGTTCCTGTGCGGCACGTAAGCAGTCAGTGGTACCTACTGCAGGACCTACGTATTCGTGGTATTTGGTTAAAAAAAAAACACAGACTATAAGTCTGTGTATGCCATCCTTTGCTTCAGGAGTATACAGGTTTCCCCTCTATCTGAATGTATACCATTCCTACGAGTATGAATGCTTTCGTAAGCTGAAATGGTGTAAAACAAAGACCATTCCCCACTTTCTGAAAGTTTGTGTTATGCCACTTACATTAGTACCAATTTTCACTAACCAAAAGACATCGGAAGAGGATTTTCAAACTTTCAGAAATCAGGAGATACCTGCATATATAACATGGAAATGGCATTAACATTTCCATGGTATTATATACACATTCTTATACTGATTCCCAGGAACTAACTACAGCTATTTTAACTTACAGTGCTTATTTAATTTTTGGCTATTTTAATTTCATCCTTTTTTAATTTATGTACACTCTCATTTTTAAAAGACATCACCATAGAGAAGGTCATAAACAACCAAGATATGTATATATTTTGACTAAAGACTACAGGAAGTCCTCACTTAACATTGTCAATAGGTTCTATAACTTGATGAATAACAAAACCGATTTACCATAAGCTAACCTGTGTCATCCATCAACGTTATAATGAAACGACATTGAACGCAATGAAGTTATTTGAGGACCTGCTGTACTATGATTATTTGTTTGCTTCCACTCATATTGGACACATTTGTAGAAAATCTTTTTCAGCATTAATAATTCAAAACCTAGTTTCAAGGGGCTAACCCACTGTGGTCAGAGTCCAGCCAATAAAGACTCTGTTTGTTCCCTTTTCCCAAAGACCTACCAATATTAACTTAATTTAAAATGCATTGGTCCCTTTTTCCAGATCACCCTCTCTCCCTAGGTTTTCATAATTGATATAGATCTTAAAGATGTTTTACAGAAGAGAGAGAGAACATGGCAGAAGAATACAAAGAATTCTATGAAAATAAAAAAATATATACTTTCATTACTCATGAACTTTATAATTTTGTTGAGACAATTGTGAGGGAGGGATTGCATGAAAATACCCACATGAATACATGTGCTATGTTAATAATCTGCAATAATTCAACACTTTTATGTAGTCGGAACAAAGTGTTCTTCTGCCTCCTTTGTTGGGCTGCTATGTGTTTGTAGACAGTATGTGTCCAATGGCTCGCAGATGGTCATTATCATCTGACGTGCTCTGTTGTGAGAAAGCTTCTTAAATTCATTAACCTCCTTTAAGAAGACACAAAAACCGCAAGAAAATTCCTTCTGATCATTTTAGAAATCAATAACGACTTCATAACAGTAATACCTCTTGAGTGTCTGACAGAAGCAGTACGTATGTATTCTAAAGGAGTAGTTATAGAAATTTAATTATCATGGTGATGAGTGGGGGTTGGGGACTAAAACTGCTTACTTTAATTATTATAGCAGCATTAGACAAAGTTGGACAATCATAGCAGTGGAAAGAGCAGCCGTGATTAACAGCAGATACTATGCAAAGAAGAAAAGCTACTTTTGTAAAGGAGTCTCAGAGCTGGAGTTGTAAAAAATTAATGGAAGCAGTAAACTGAAGAACTAACTCCACTAATGCATAGTATGGGAAGGCTTCTAACCATAAATATGCAAACAGTGGCATCATGTTTCAAGAAGGACATCAGCTCTTTGAACAGTGTGCATTTCTCCCAGAGGCAGTCTTCTGGTTTTGTAATATAAAAAAGATGGTCCCCAAGCCCAAAGGAACACATATCCATAGTTTTGAATTGAGTCTGAGATTGATACATTACCATTCTCTGAAATCAACATGCTTGGACACTGAGTGCATAGAAATAATCACAAGAAATCTTGTAGCCTGGATCTTTGCTCATATGCAACCAACTTGATTCCTCTCACTGTTATGTAGAATAACATAAGAGCATTGAGTTGAAGTAAAGAGCCCGGAGGCAGAACAAGATCTTCGTGGCAACTTGTTTATTGGAAAATGATGTTGAAAAGAGGACATGTCTTAGACTTGGCGCCCCAGAGGTGATAAGCAGATGGTTTATATGACTGTGACAGTAGTGTCATTTTATAAATACATAAAAATGTCTCAGGAATGTTATGCATACCTCTAAATTTGTAGTTGTAGGAGGTCCTTAATTTTAAGGTAAATTCTTTTGCAATACAATACTATTTAATTTTTCGTTTGAGACCCAACTTACGACCATACCAATTCTTAAAATGTTTCCTAACTAAAAAATAAAATGAAATCAGTATAACTGTATTTTATACTATATTTTAACAAAACTTATAATATGTCTTGTTTGTTTGTTTGTTTTGTGTTTGGCAGGGTAACCAAAATTCCCAGGTGTTCAGATGTTAATTTGTTATTCTATTTTATTGGCTGCTATGTTGCATGCATGAATGCATGAAGTTAGATGCACACATATATTCACATTCATTCATATATATTCCCAAATAATAACCTACATTTGATATCATTTGATAACCTACATTTGATGTCATTTAGACATAAAATCATGACTACTTTTTGTAGCACAAGGTTGAAATTTTATTGGAAGAATTTTCCTGTTAAGGACTAGAAGAAGCCTGACGTAGGAAAAAAAAAAAAAAAAAAAAAAAAACTCTTGCAAGGAGAGGCACAACAGAGCCTGATTTATCTATGCTTCCTCTCCACACTAACCTAATTGAAAGGAGAAATCATTTTTGGTGTAGGAAAACAACCGAAGTTCATCGTGCGGGGGACTTTCCAAGATTGCATTTGATTAAAAAAAAATGTTTCCTGAACTTGAGGCAGACCCCTGGTAGAGTGTATTTTTTTGGACAAAAACAAATTTGCTATTATTTTAATCTATGAATTTAATCCATAATGCAATCCAAGCTATTTGAAATTTTTGCCCTTTAGTAGTTCTGCACTGTGCATTTTTTTTTTTGTGTGTGTGTGTGTGTGTGTGCGCACATGTGTGGGCTCATGTGTAATGGTAGTGGCAGCTGCCAAATAAAAATGATTTGTATCTTAAATAATGTTACAAGGTTCCCATGTTTATTTCCAAAGTACTTCCCTGTTGAATTTTCTTGGTAAATATTGCCCCCTTCAGTTCGTTCTGAGGGTGTGCATGGTAGTAAATGGAGAACACAGTCTTTCCCTGGGCTGTGTTAAATTTGGCACCGGGAAGACTCTCAGATACCACAGCCAAACCCGGCTCTAGGCTGATATGATCTCACTGCTCACATGGACAGTGTAGTTCTTTCCCAGGTATTATTTCCACATGAGAAAAGTCTTTGCTGTGTCTGAGGAAACCAGGAACCAAAACCAATATAACTACATAAAGGAAATAATTGATCATTACATTGCCTTTCATGGCAATGAATGATTTAGAAACTTGTATAAATTTGCCCCAAAACCATTTTAAAGAAATCATATGGGCCCATTCAAATTAATAGAAATAAAAAGCATTATATGTATGAGAAATATGTAAAAATGTAAATATTTTCCTCCCTAAGGCCATCTGTGGTAGCGACTGAGGCTGTGAGAATCCTATTGCTTTAGGAGAAGAGAGAGAAATGTAATTCAGCCAGCCTTCATTATTGGTTTAATATCTTTAGTGAAACTTAGTTATTTTCAAGTATTCTGTGTATCGAGAAAGCCAGGATAGTATAGGAAAGGCTTTGTAGGGGAGCTTAGGAAAATTTACTCAGAAAATTTTGGAAAAACATTTAGTTTTTGTAAAGAAGATATAATTTGATATTTTATTTTGTTAATCATTTTTAACAACCAGAAAATATGACTGTAGACGTTTTGAAGTACTCATTATAAGTCTAGGAAACTATTTAGTGATTTCATGAAACATTCCACACACTTATACCAACCTTGAAAATAGTTTCCAGAAGGCAAAAGGCCCACACACACAATTTGTCACTAGGCAACTTTGCATTACATAACTATCAATTCCATTAGCTACTCTGCTGGTCTCTTCCTACAGTATTCAGTTTCAACATACTAATAAAGTCTAACCCTTGCTCTACATTTAATTGGAGAATTTTTCAACACAGATTTTCAAAGAAATGAAGCCAACACTATAGACAGACAATATTTATATGGTAGAAGATTGTGTGTGTGTGTGTGAGTGTGTGTGTGTGTGTGTGTATAAAACTTTTATTTTCACAAAAGATATAGATAGTAGAAAGAACATGTTAAATTACTTTGGTCTCTTATACCTCCTTTTAATTTTAATAACTTGATTGTTTTGATGACAGAGCTAATAATAGTTTATCTACGATGACTAAATTTCTGTTATATACCACTGGTGGTGTTTATGAGAGTTTTTTTTTAATAATGGAACACTGCAAAGAATATTCATATTATGTGTATCTGCACTTTTATTTAGGATATCCCACAGAAGAAACATGACTTAAATTTATTATCAGTGGTAATTTTGTTTTCTAAAAACCTCAGTCACAAACTAATTACTTTAAAAATCCATTAGAGCAAGCTCCACACTTTATATCTTCTCTTTTTTTTCCTTAGTGTATGTCCATGTAGTTTTTTCCCATTAAAACTAAGCAATTCTAATTGAATATTTGGAGAATATAGGGAAGTAGACAGTCCCAGGAGAAGAAAGATTCACTTTTACTATTTATGTTCTAAATTTTGCTCTATGGATGCCTTGCTGTGTTATGATTATATTTTATAAAAACAATGTCATCTCATCTTTCTAGAATAGTTATTCATAATATTTAAGACCCTCTTGTCCCTAAACCTCTTCTGTCCCCAGAAGGCACAGTGATCATGCTAAACAAATGCTAAGCTTCCTTTGATGGTCTATAAGGCCCTGTGTGACCTCGGCCCACCTCAGTATCCAGTTTTCTCCTTCTGCCCCAGTGCACTCCAGTTACAGGGGCTTTTCAGTCCTCAAATGCTCCTTCATACTCCAGGATATTTGGACTCCTTATGCAGAAAACTCCTCATTCTGCACATTTTTGTTTGACACCTCCTTAGAGAGGCCAGTCACTTAAGTCAGATCCTCCTAGCTGTTCTCTATCACACCCCATTTCTTGTCTTCAAAGCCCTTATCATCTTACAAAAAATGTTCACTTATTTATTTATACGTATTAAGTGTCTGTGTCCCTAGAGTAATTGAATGAATGGTTATGTACCTAATGAAAATTTAAAGAACATCGATTAATGCACTGAGCTAGACATAGATCCTAGTATAAATATGAAATAATGCCAGTAACTTATTCATTGATTTTTGTTATCTAATAAATATTTATCGGCTGTTGAGTGCCAAGAACCATCTTAGAATCTGAGAATACATCAATTAAAGACAAACAAACCTCTTCTCGTTGAGCTTATATGCTGGGCCTGAATGGGAATTTGTTTGAGGGGGTCAGTGGATAGGAAAATTATGAGGGGAAATGAAAAGGTCAAAATTGCTATAGAAATAAAAGAGGAAAGAAAGGTCAGGAGTGTGAGGTAAGGGTGAAATGACCAGGGTAGGCCTCTACCAGGAGATAAATCATTTCCAGCAAATTAAAGAAAGCAAAACAAAAATCACAATAAGTGCAAATACCCGGAAGTGGAGTGTGCCATGGAAGAGTTGGGGGAATAGATGGAGAAGCCAGGGAAGGGTAAGCTCTTTGAAACAATTTAGGCATTTACTGTGCATGAAAATAAAGTTTCAAGATGTTAAGCTGAGAAGTAAAATATGTTTTAACAGGATCCTCTGGCTGCAGTGTTAGGAGTAGTCAGTATGGAGTCAAATCATAAAAGCAGGGAGACCACCGACGGGAATAATCTAGCTGGGAAATGCTGGTGACTGGGACCGGAGTGGCTGCAGTTGGAAGAGGTTAAAACAAGTGGTCACATTGTAGGTATGTTGAAAATGTTGGATTAGTGTTGTCACCAAAGTTTCTCCCAGGAAATAATACAGCAGAGAAGTAGCATCGGCCATGAATAGGGTAGTTGATAATGCGTGGCATCTGGGAAATTGTACTGCCAGACTTCCCTTTACAGAGTTTTCTATATTTGGAAGATGTTTCTTAAGAAACTTAGTTTAGGGAGACAGGCAAGCACTGGGGAATGAATTTAAGAGGAAAAACAAAAAGGTTTTGCTGAGAAAACTGGAAGAATTTGTCAGTTATTCTGGAGAAGCAAAGTACTGAGAGAGAAACAAAGAGGACAGGGATTTGGAGCCTGTGGGATAATGGCAAACAGTGCACTCCAGGATGTGGGCATTTCCTTAATGGTCATATTTTTCCGCAAAGCTACTAAAAGCATGAAACACTTAAAGTGAGTATAGGGATGTAGCAAATGTCCAGATTGGAGTGGTCGGGATGAAGAATCAGCCACAGAGACAGGAGCAGGAAAGTCATGCAAACTCACCCAAAGGAAGGGAAATCTTTTGTCCTCTCATAAGACCATGAATTTGGAGGCTAGAGACAAGCTGTCTAGCTGTTGAAGAGTTAGGAGATTGCAGCAGACTTCTTTGTAAGTAAGCCTAATGAGCTCTCAATCTAAAACGTCTGATTTGGAAGTCTGACTCAGATACAGGAACCACCCAGTTGAGATGAATAAAGAAGGTATCAAGTTATAGGTGAGATAAAATTTGTCTATTATCATAATTTAAAACAAAACCACACAAAGCAAAGCACCCTGAGATGATTAGAGTTCACACAATCAAATCTGGTCACCTGTTAGACCACCAGAACTAGAACACCTGACAACAGAGGCAGTGACCATATTGGTGACACTTATCATATATCAAAAAAGCCAAAGGTGACAAGAAATTATTTGACAAAACAATGGTGTCAAATAACTATTTTTTAAAAATGTGTGGAGATTAAAACACAACTCTTTACAATTTTTCCCCTAAGACTCATACTTCAAAGAAAATTGAGAACATTCCTAAGATTATTTTTAAATCTCATTTAAAATGAACAATACCAGAGTGTGATTATCACTATTTTTAATGACCATAATAATACTAGCTGGGAATCTGTAGACTACAAACATTTTTCTGTACTGTAACTATATGGTTTGTGGTTTCCACCATTAAAAAAATTAGGATAAGAAGTCATGTAACAACCTTTAAAGATGACATAAACAAACACACATATATCCTGGGCACAAAGGGACTGATTCACAGCCTTAGCCAACTCCTACGTCAGATGTCATGCTGCCCTTGTATGACACCACTTTCCTTGTTTCCTATTTCCTGTTGGACTTTGTTCATATTAAAATTTATTTGTATTTAAATAGGCATATGAATAAAGGAACTTCTTTATTGGAAGTTGGAATCTGTAATAATATGACATTTCCAATATCCCACCTTCCCATCAAAAGTGCTTTCTAGAGATGTACTTTTAAAAATGAATAACTTCTCAGACTGAAGCAGGGAAACAGATTGAGCAGTGATATGCTGAATTTTTCATCACAAAACTGGCATCTTTGGAATAGAAATCTGTCAGCAGTGAGAATTTACTATTCACTCAGTTTTAGGCCAAATGACTAGGTTAGGATACACACACACACACACACACACACACACACACACACGTATTCAGATATATTCAGATATTCATTTGAATAGAGATAGATATTTGTGTGCATATATGAACTTGTATACACATATATGCATATATGTACATATACATAACACACATAAGTCATGTATACATATACACATTATACATGTTTACATATACAAGTGTATATACACTCATACATCAATGCTGATAACTCTTTTTAACCTTAAGCCTCAGGAGATCAACTTCAGTATCAGCACGAGGACTACAGATGGCTTCTCAGCTACTGATCTTCCCCAGAACATTACTAGACAATTAACCTATTCTACCACCTGAGTGGTGGAGCAACTTAGGGGAAAAGCAAAACCTTTGACATTAGGTATATTTGGATACAAACACCAGTTGATCACTCATTAGCTAAGTAAAGTAGGACAAATTGCCTATCCCTTTTGGACTTAAGGTTCTTTAACTGTGTATTGAAGATAACAATATCTACTTTAGTTGTGTTTTCCAGAGAACTATACTAACATGAATTAGTACCTATAGAGAGAATGGTGCAGAGTAATGCTTCTGGATATTATTATTAGGAACTAAAGATTGTTATGGGAGATCATGGAGTCTACTGGTTTAAAGTATGGGCTTCAAAGCCAGACAGACCTGGATTTTAACCCCAGTTTTGCAAAATCCTGGCTGCATGAACTTAGGCAGGTTATTTGCCTGGTTTAAGAATCAGTTGTTGTTGTTGTTGTTGTTGTTTAATTTATAAGTTGGGGCTACTCTTACCTTATAGTATTATTATTATAATATAAATAATGATACTTATAAAGAAATTAACCCCTGGTTGGCAATAAGGGCTCTCTAAATGATAATCACTGTAATTTCTATTTCTCCCACTTGTGACCAGAATGGGCCATTAGTAAAAAATAACTATTTGAAGGTTATGTTGGGAAGTTAAAATTAGTTTTAACAGGTTGGAACACTAGCCAAAACAAAAAGATAAAATTAAATGGTGATGAATGTAGGCTTATCAAAAAAACGTTTACAAACACAGTGAGGGAGAATGATCCTTGTAAATATTATGCTAAGTGAAAGGAGCTAGTCACAGAAATCTGCATATTATGTAATTCCACCGGTATGAAATTTCCAGAATAGGCAAATTAATAGAGACAGAACGTAGATTAGTGATTGCTTAGGGCTTACAAGGTGGACAGGTAGAGGAAATGGGGATTGACTGTGAATGGGTACATGGGTTCTTTCAGGGGTATTAAGATGTTCTAAAATTACAGAGTAGTAATAGTCGGATGACCCTATGACTTTGCTAAAAATATTGAATTGTACACTTTATGTGGTACATTGTACGGTATGTGAATTATCTCAATAAACTATTTAACAATGAGATTTAGGTAAAGGCAGTTTCTCTAAAAAATATATAAAGAAAGATATTTAATTTTACGGCATCCAACAAGAGGCATTGTTCAATCTTTCTGAAATTTAGAGTTGTTCAAAGATGTAATGGGTTCCATAAGACCTAATGAGTTTCCTGTCATGGGAAGCATTCAACCATGGGCTAACTGCCTGGCAGGGGTATCAACAGGGGATTTGAGTATAGGATGAGTGTTTGCTTTAGATGACCTTTGAGATTACATTAAACCCCAAGATTCTGATTCAGCAATTCAGTGAGCAGTGCAGCAAGACTGCCAGAAAAAGGCTAATGGAATCCAGCCTGCATCAGTGAAAGTAGAGTGTTAGATCAAAGGAAGTAAAAGTCCCATTGTAATATTTCTGTTCAGACTTCACTGAGTTTGGCCAGCAGGGTGGATCTAGGACCTAAGTTTTATAGTGCCTAAAACTTACACAATTTTGGGGGGCATCTTTAAGAATTGCAAAATTAAAGATCCAAAACTAAGTGTAAAAATTAATAGACTGAAGAAAGAGATTACAAAATGATGAAAAGCTGACAAATACCACATATTGCACAAAACTGAAAAAATGTGGTGACACCAGAGCGTCAGATCACCTTTTTATATAAGAGTTTTATAATTTATTTTGTAGAGGAATGAGATAATTCAGTATTCTAGCATGGTTGCTTGAAATGTGTTTTTATTATTGATCACTTAGAAACACTTTTTTTCTAGCTTCACAACTCATTGGTAAATGTTTAGGATTATTGTCAACTTTAAGAAAACTGATCTCCAGTTTCTTTCATGTCTGAGCTGTGAGATTTCATATTTCAAGTTTTCTTATGCACACATTTTAAATGCCCATTGAACTAATGATGCTCACTAACCAGGTTGTCTTCAATTTATCTTCAAGTTAGGATGCCAGGAGTTAGCACTGATATAGAAAGATTCTTGCAAGCCATTGCTATTCTGGGACAACTATCAATAGTTTAACAGTCCCAGAAGTGACTGCAAACACACAAGTATGTATCCCACTAACTCACTGAAAGATATCCCCAACTGGCCAAATCCAGAAATGCCTGTGGCCAATCCAAAGCCATGTGGCATTCCCACCAAAAGTCTGAAAAGTCAGAGTTGTCTTGACCGCTTTTAACATCTAATTTTTGCAACGTTTACAGAATATATTGCTATGTAAACACATTGCTCATTTCCTCCCCCCCCACCCCCCAGAGGCTGTAGAAGGGGCCCTCACAACTGGAGCCTTGAAGCTCTTAGCTGCATAGTAAATCCACCTCTGTCCGAGGATGATTTTTAAAGACAAACTGGCTACTAGAATGCTAAAACCATGCAGCATGAGACATATGTGAGGGAACAAGGGATTTTTAGCCTGGAGCACAGAAGACCTAGAGGGACCTGATTACTGGCTTCAACTATTTGAAGGACTGTCATGTAGCGGCTAGCCAGCCAGTCTCTCTTGAGTAGCCCTAGAAGACAAAACTAAGAACAGTGGGACGAAGTTGCAAGGAAGGAGATTTCAGCCAGCCATAAAAAAAACTTTCTAAACAATTAATGTTGCTAAAAAACAGAGTGAATTGCTTTATGTAGCAATGGGCTCCCTGTCGTTAGAAATGTTTTATAGAAGCCAAATGATTCCCTGTCAAGAAGGGGGCTATACCGTATATAAATGTCTAATCACTATGTTGTACATCTGAAACTAATATAATATTCTATGTCAACTGTAATTGAAAAATAAACATAAAAAAGTGTATTATAGGCAACATTTCTACAATGAATGGAAGTTCAGGTCAAATAACTTCCATGTTACCATTCAGTAAATTTTCAATGCATTCAAGAGGTTAGATTGTCAGGGGGGAACAGTAAGCCTTCGTTGTATCTATAGTCAGATTATTAGCTTATGAAACAAATTTCAAAATGGAATATTATGCAATTTTCCATGTATATCAAATCATATCTTTCAGAAATTAAAAGTTATACGCCATAGAATTAGTGAGTAACATTTGAGTCTATCCTCCAAAATAAACTCTATACTTGATATCAACATACACTCCCATTCATACCATTTATTCATTCATAAATAATTACAAGTACTGATTACTTTGTATGTGACACTTGCTGGGCACTAGGAATAAATGATGAGATCACAGTTTCTTGCTTCATGTGGTTTATAGTCAAGTTACAGTTCTACGTATGAAAAGTTTGTGTATTCAGAAAAGCATGTGCAGTCTATAGAATTTTCTTAAGCAATATTGTCAAAGCATGAACTCTCAAGTCAGATAGCAGGAGGTGAAATCCTAGCTCACTAGTTGTGTGGGCAAGTTACTTAGCCTTTCTGCATCTCCGTTTCCTTGTCTATAAAATGAAGATAACACATATCCCACAGGATTGCCATGAATATAAATGAGAATGTTGGCACAAAAATGCTGGCACATATAAATGTTCTGTACATATTCGCTATTATTATTATTATTATTATTAAACATATAGCATGTCCAACAGTCTTCTCAGTGTTGTATGTTGTAAGAGGCTTTAAAAATAATAAGTTGAAACAGAAGGGGCCATAAGAGAAGCTTATACATTAATTCCTTAAGAGTTGTATTCTTCCCTGAAAACTCAGTGTACCTGGTATAATTGATTGGAATAAAAACATTACGTGGTTAAAGTAATAAAATCCTTGACAGTAAACTACAATAAAACCTTTGTTAATCATTTAGATGGAAAGCACATTTCAAGAGAAAAAGCTCTTTGCAATGATCCTGTGTAACAATTAACTCCGTGGTTACAGAATGTGGTGCTGCTGAGATGTGAAAACTGCCCAGTGGGATGTTTCTGAAGAACTGGAAATATCGCTTCTTGTTGAGCATCACTGAAGCCGACAGTTTTTAAGAAATCTTATCTTTTATTGACTATTGTCATTTTAAGGACTCTTTTTAAAAGAGATTTGTCCCTGCAATTTCAGCAGTCATATGGTAACGACCTGACAAGACTGAATCATGTTTTGATCAATTATAGCTGTAGGCTTCTGCAATGTGGAGGCTACCGTGATTGTGTGCAATTGGATTGCAGTTGCATCCAATGTACCAAAAATGTCAACTGTTTTTATTGATTATATTCATTTTAAAGATTCCCACGAGCAAGGGAGACACATAAGTGATGTTTCAACGACACAAAGAATTAATTTATTATATAAAAAATGAGAAACCGTCTTCTTCATCAAGTGAGGGTTCCATTTCCCTGGCATTGCCTCTCTGACAATCAAACGCAGGCAAGCTCTTGGGAAGGCACAATAGTTATTGTTTCCTGTTTCTGGCCATTTAAGCCAGCCTGACCCACATATGTACCAAGTACCTAAGTGCTCACATATTCGAGCTAGACCTGCAGCCCCAAGTCCTCCCCTCACTTGGTCCCAGTTTCTGGTTCTGCATCTGCTTGGTCTGAACTCTTAACACGCAGTCTGGACTTAGACTTTTCTGTGACTTGTGTTTCTGTCTCAGTCACTAGAGTCTGCTTTCCCTAGTTGATTCTGTTCATATTAGTCAAACTTCTTTCAAGTGCAAGTAGCAGAAACCCTACTCAAATTTAGTTAATAAAACTGAATTTATTAGCTCATGAATCAAGAGTGCAATTTTCAGGCATAACTTACTTAATCCAAGTCACACCATGGACTCAAACTATGATTCCAGGACTCTCTCAATTGCCTCTGCTTTCCCGTTTTTATTTTTCTTTATTTTCAGCCCCTTTACGGATAGAAGTTCCTGCTTCTCCTTCTCCAGTGTTGAGATTTGGAATGGAGCCTCTCTGTCTATGCTGGTTCACACATCCAGCCCTAAGATTAAGGATGAGGTAGGGTTATCACATTTAAAAGATCTGGACTGAGTTTGCCAGAAGGATGGTTTCTTACAAGAAAATCGGGGAGATTATATCAAAAAGAATTCCTATATCAAAAGAATAGGGCAGTGATTCTCAACGTTGTATGTGCATTAGAATCCCGAAGACTTGTTAAAGCAGATTTCTAGGCCTCATCCCCAGAGTTTCTGATTTAGTGGGTTTGGAATAGGGCCTGATAATTTGCATTTTCAACAAGTTCCTGAGTGCTTGGGCTGATGGCGGTCCAAGGACCTCACTTGGAGAGATACTAGAGTAGGAAAAAAGGTAGTTGCATAAAATATCAGATGTCCACTACACTTATTGACCTGGTCCTCTGCTTGGTGGCCTGCTCTGCTGCCTTAGATAAGAGACTATGTCTTTGCCCTTGATCACATAGAACTTCTCTTCACCCTTGGAGGCCACTGGGTCAGTGCCTTAGCCAAACTCTTGAGTTGGTTGTTACCTATGGAATCACTTACCAAAATGAGCGCCATTTCACTCAATGTAACAAATCTGTGCTGAGCCACTGTGACTCACGATACTCGTTGCTAAATGTTGTAGAGCACTGTTTTTCAAACTGCAGATGTTAGACCTCCTGTATCAGAACAACAGGGGACGTAGTTTGAAATACAGATTCCTTGGTGATAATTAAGATCTATTTATGAAGAATGTTTGAGGTTGTGGCCCGAGTATCTAGATTTTTAGCAAGAAGCTTATTAGTTCTTTTTTACCCATTAAAATTTGAAAATTCACAATGTGTATGGACCCCCTCATCAGGTTCCTAAACAACCCTGAGTTTCTCAACCTTAGAAGCAGAATTGACTCACCCGGGGAACTTAGAAAATAACTAACATCTGTATTCTACCCCCAAAATCAATTGATTATGAATCTCTTAGATGGAATATGTGCATCTGCAATAAACCAACTTCTGTAAATATAGACATTTCCATACGATAAATGATTAAAGGACTTCATTTTGGGTAATTAAATGAAAGAGAAATTATTAGTGTTTTAAATTTATGAAAAATGTACCTAGGTATATACTTTCCAGAAATCCTGGAGTCTCTGAGATTGTGAAGTTTTGTACTATAAAAAAGCAACTACTACTTTACATAGCAGATAATAAATCATATGACAACTTTCTACAGAATTATTATTTTTTTTTTTAAGCTCAGACTAATACATGTAGGAAGAAAAGGTTAATGGTGAATTTTTAGGTAACTTTTGTTCAACTTCTCTGTTGTATGTGTATACCATTCTTTAAAATACTTCAGTGTGATGTTACACGTGTGATAGAGTAAGCTAAATATGAAATACTTTGTTGGAATTCTAATTAGGAAGCTTATACTCTAGAGGTACCTACTACAAGTGCTTTTGTTTTAATAATCTTAATTAACAATTAAGGCTTGGGTAATTAGCATACTGTCAGATATGGGTTTGTTTCTTCAATAAAAAAGTGCTTTTTAACTAGCATAAAATATTAAAATGGGATTTTTTTTTTTAATTAAAGGCATCAGAAGCATATGGCTGAGAACATGTTTTAGAGACCTTCTCCAATCCATGCAAGTATAAGAATCAAGGGGAGTTGTACTTTTTTAAATCTTAGGTTTGAGAGCCTAGACTAAGTTTCTAAATTGTCCTGTATCTACAATAAACATTGGAGGACTTCATTTGCCAGAGGCTGGCTTTCAGGCTGAGAGAATTCTGCATTAGAGTTTTGGAATTTTTCTCGTCAATTTTTCATGCAAGACGGTGATTGAAACACCTAAAAAGCAAGTACTGGGAGTTCCAAGAGAACTAAAAACAGGTCCTATTTCAGCTCACTTACCAATAAAATTTAGGTAATGAATATATAGGTATATGGCAGTTTTCTGTTTGAGAGTTAATAAGGGGAATAGTTAACATTCATCCAAAACTTCTTTGGGGCAGAGCTACCGAATAGCACCTAAGGACCATCGTGTCTGACCAAACTGGTCCATGGCTCAATCCCTGGTCATCTCAGCCAGGCTTCCCAGGCTCCTTGCTGTGGGTAACACAGGAGATGTGTGAGGAACGGACTTGGTACTAACCCTGAACTGCCTGCCCTCTAACCAGCTCCCCTGCTTCTCGCTGGAACACTGATTCTCACACTCTGCTTTCTACCTGCTCTTCTCTGCTCCTGGCAAAAGGCTTTTTCTCCAACTTCGCTTTCAAACTGCCAAACCTGACCAGGCTCTACGCTCCCATTTATTGTGTACAAATTCTGGTTTACAGAAGCATAAGGAAATTGTGGGGTCACTTTCTTGGCCCAGATACGATTCCCAGATTATTTCAACAAATTGTTTCAATTGATGAGAATTTGTCAGTATTACATACTGACTCTGTGGGCTCTTATCCATTTTCCTTTTTCATTTTTTTAAAAGTATTACTGTAGAACTCTATTTATCATTCTGTTTCCCAGACACAAAGTTCAAGCATCAGACAACTCAGCTTAACACCAGGCATTTGGCAAACCTGTGGCCTTGAACCAGATTTGCAGCTCTGTAATACCCACTCCCTCCCAGACAGCTCGACCTGTCCTAGAGAAGCAGACAAAATAGCTTATGTTGATGTTTTCCAAATCTAATATTACATACACACATATTTACAGGATGTAATGACCAGAATTGTACCCGTTGTCTCACACACACAACCTTGACATACATGAATTAGTCATTGTTTGAGTCAGTTATAAGAAAACACCCGAATCCCTTTTTGTCCTTTAATCTGGAGAGCTGGGAAGTTACACCTAGATGTGAGATCAAGAGTGCTAAGGGATGTGTGCACGTGCACAAATGCACACACACACACGTTCTACCTTTAGATATTTATGGCTCAAGTGCTCCCATAAAGACCATGAAATGTGTCTTGGAGTCCTGTCAGGAGCTGAGGGCAAAGTCAACTTGTGGAGAAGAGAGAATATATTTGAAAATGATTTACAAATGTGCCAATGGCAAAAGCAGGATAACAATTGAAAATTCCCAAATATATACAGATGCCATTCTGCTAGTTTTTCTGTTTACGCATGGAACACGAAAAAAAAGAAAAGACAAAGAAGGAAAAAGACAATATGCCCGAGGGAATGTAGACTCATGGTTTAAGTGACTTCAGGTAAGTGCTGCACCTCTATAAGCTGTTTACTAGAGTATAAAACTTTCTGGACCATCAGTGCTACATTATGGACTAAACCAATGAATTTAAATGAAAAACTAGGGAAGGTCATTATGGATACATAAGTGGAATCAGAAGAAATGAAAAAGAACAAAAAGAATTAATTTTTAAAATGAAACCCAAAGTTTATGGGTTTGTGTCTTGCTGTACTTTTCCATGTTCCTCCGTTTTAACCAGCTTAGTGGAAAATATGTTTTAAAAGCTTTGGTTTGGGATGTAACATAATCAGAAACAAATTAGTTTCAATATATTCCTGAGCCTTCCCAATTCAACTTAAGTCAAGGCTTCTCATCCAGTCTTTTTTTTCCCCAATCACTTTTTAAGACGAATTTTGCATTTACAATAAACTTGAATAGTCTTTTGTCCCTAAAGATAAAACCTCAGATATAATCGTGATGTTTGCAAACACTGCTGTGATGAAAAATCTTAATTGTACTAAATGCTTTCGATTATTTCTTTTTTCTCTTCTTTTTTTCAAGGAGCTTTCTGACCCTATTCTAACTCTTCTCTGCTTTCCAAATCTTTATAACCATTCACAGGTTACCAGAGTAGACAAGCATGAAATTAATGCTGTGTAGTAGTAATTCACTAATGTCAAGAAAGTTTGTTGCTTGATTACTATGTAACACTGCTAGCATTTCAGGTCCTGATTTTCCTTCAGTGGAATGTGGTCAGAAGTTTGTAACACTTTGAACTAAGTAATTTCAGTTTCATGAATAAATAAATGGATTTGTTTGTCTTCTTTTGTAACATTGGTGGATTCCATAATAAATGCTTAAGCAAAAAACGAAGTTTTTTTTTTGGTTTTTTTTTCAGTTTCACTTAAATCTTTTACAAATGTGGTTTTTAAAATTGTACTTGTTGGTTTCTTTAAGAAATCTCTCTCTAATTGAAGCCCATCTGTAGGTTCACATTTCTTTTCAGATGGCTTGCAGTATTTGTGTGTATCATCAAGGAAACAGTCATTTGGGAGATTTAGCCGCAACTTTTCTTTTTCCTTTCATTTTTCTTTCGTGGGGGGGGGCAATTTTTTCAAACACATTTTGCGCAATGTTTCTAGTCATGCAAGTGACTCAAATCTGTTGATAAGGTTAAAATTATCAGGGCAAACATTTCCAAATCTACTGTGGAAAAGTCACATAGACTATCTTCCTAAGAACCTCTGATAATCCCTTTTATGGTGCCTGAAACTCCCTAAGTAAATGTCACTTTATAATGAGGCTTTCTTTAGTCTACAGGCTATATCCTCAAAGAATTGGCAGTCTGTCTTCCTTACATATGCAGCTTGTAGATACCACTTGATTCTGATACCGCAATGTAAATTTTGGTATAAATGCCACATGAAATATAAGAGTCTAATAGACTTTGATGTTTTCTGTTAAAAGGATTGAGTTACATGTATCTCAGCTGCCTGACTGTTGAATGCCAGGCCAGTCACTACAAGAATTAAGATTACCTCTGGCAGGACCCTATAAACAGGAGGGCTGGATACCCACAGGGTATTGGAAATACTTCATTAACCACCCCCACCCCACCTGCCCGGTCCCCACCAGTTTCAAACTCTCTCTGGAGTCATAGAATCTACAATTCCTACTCCTAGTTCTACTCTTCCTCAAGGAGCCTCTCTTTTCTTCCCATCAGATCCCAGGAAGACCCACCTTAGCATGTGGATTTCTTACTTCCCCTGTTGTCAGTGTGTAAAGGTCCGTGTACTTAGGAAAAAAAGTAAAAAGGAAAGTCCATCTACCTCTGTCTTTAAACCTCAAAAGTTATTCCTATTATAGTAGTTTCATTAAATTTTGATCTTTTTGGTTATGTTCACAATCCTAAAAAACTAGTATTTCAGAGTACATCATCCTATCACAGAATTTGGCTCATAGTTTCTCATGTGTTAATTTTGTTTACTAAATTTCCCAGTTACATTGTGAGACTGAGAAATGGGCCTTTACATTGTGAGGCAAAATAAATACACAACAACAGAGAAATATTAAACTTTATTACCTGTGTAGGAGTTACAGAATAAGAGGGAGTTACAGAATAAAATGGTGCTATAGAAATGAATAGAATTGTCATAGGATAAATTAAATTGTTGGAAATAAAAATAATGTTTTAGAAGAAAAGTGTTAAATTTGGTACAAAAAAAAATCGTGAAATTTTAAAATTGGAAATAGCCTTAAAAATTGTGGAGTTAAATTTCATCCCTTTATAGACAAAGTGGTTGATATCCAGAGGTTTTACGTGGCATTTTCAAAGCAATTTAATATAACCCCATTGTGTTTCACATTACAAAGAAGCCATTAGAGATATTCAGGAGGCAACTAGAAATATGAAACTACAGTTAATGTGCTACTACCTGAGGTACACGAGATAGGGAAAAGAAAACTGATTTTTAGATCATGGGGAACAGTAAGAAAAGGGGTAAAAATAGTAGCTGCAGGAAAGAGAGTCAAAAATCCAAGTTTAAGTGCTATGAAGAGAGATTATAGAAAGAAGTAATCAAGAACTTGATTTATAGAATCAGAAAGAATAACATTAAACCTTGTTACTACTTACCAGTTGAATAATGTTTGTCAGTTCTTAAACTGAGTTACAATGTCTTGCTCTATTAAATGCATAGTAATAGTATTTACCTCAAATACTGTTATGAAACACATGGTTAAAAATGTACAATTAGTGCATTGTCTGACCCATGAAAAGTGGTTTATAAATATTGGTTATGACTATTATAATTATTGGCTAATCTGGAAGTCATTTTCAAGGAGTACAGCAATGTTAAATGTTAAAGTGAAAGTCAGAGAAATAATCCCATCAAAAATCTTTTAGATATAGAAAGTTTGGGCCATTGTTAACCAATAATGGTCATTTGAATAAAGATGCAGTTGTATTGTTAGTTTTAGAAAAGAAAAAATAACTTCTCTTTTTAACCTGGGATGTGTTTTGAGAAGAATAGGGAGGAAAACTTTTTTTAATGTGTTGTTTGTATAAAGTATTACAGGTTTCTATATTTCACCTCTACTACTGGTATATATTTACCTGAAAATCTTTAATGATCATAATTGATATGTTTTTGCAAGCCATGAAAGTAGCACTGCTTACATGTTCAGATATATTATCAACAGCCTTTTGAAATAGTGGAAATTTTTATATAGCCAACACTAATATCCAAAATCATCAGAAGTCATGAGTTTTTTCAGCTCATAATTTATTTTCAGTATTTTCACATTTCATCCACAATGGTTTACTTGGAAAATCAGGCATCTGAAAGTATGTTTTAAAAATATCTATACCTCTTATTTCCTCTCAAATACATTTTATATTGTTCACGTTAATGGGTCATTGTATTTGATTACTAATTCAGAGACAGTTAAGCAAGAATTAATGGAGACAGAAAGCTAATAACTCTGTTCGGTGCATAGAGCAGAATGACCTAATATTCCACTGTTACTTATTTTGACTCATGTGGGTCATTCAATTCTCTACTAACAGTATTTTAAAATCCCCAAGACCGGAGGACAGAACAGAAAGTGGGCTTTTTGCTTCTGTGACCTCAGTGGTGCCTAATTCAAAAGAGTTATTCAAAAAGCACTTAATTCAAGATATTCCTTATCTTTTATATGCATCTCTGGGAACATAGAGTTATGCCAGTTCTGGAAGGGCTAAAGGTACTAAGTGCAGTCATGCAGAACAGAATGTCATTTTGGTCAATCATGGGCTGCAAATATTATACAACGGTGGTCTCATAAGATCACAAAGGAGCTGAAAAATTCTTATCATCTAGTGATGTCATAGTTGTCATAACATTATAGCGCAATGTGTTATTCAGGTATTTGTGGTGATGCTGGTGTAAATGAACCTGTGGTGCCAGTCATATAAAAGTCCAGCACACACACTTGTGTACAGTACATAATGCTTGATAATGATAATAAAGGACTATGTTACCGGTTTATGTATTTGCTATACTATTATTATTTTAGAGTGTACTGTTTCTACTTAGATAATTTTTTTTTTTTTTTTTTTTGCTGTAAAACAGTATGCTGTGTACTGGTAGCAGCCTCATATATCTTGTGTTCGCCACATCTCTTGTAGCACCGTTTTCTCTTGTGCTTGATTTAATCTCCTGTTGTTTTGTACAGCAACGTGCTGTACAGGCTTGTAGCCTAGGAACAACAGGCTATACCATCTAGATTTGTGTAAGTGCTCTGCATATACTACATGATGTCCTTACAAAGACTAAATCGCTTACCAACACATTTCACCATGAAGCAGAGTGTAACTTTGTAACAAGTTGTTGTGTTTAAACCTGTTCGTGCCATTCAAACGTTATGTTTAATGTCACTTTTCTATATCTTTTCCTTTCTGTTTGTAAGATCACTTCTTCACTTGAAGCGCTCATTACCCTCAAGCTTTCTCCATTGCAATACCAATTTTCTTGAAAGGATGTGCTTTCAGCCTTTTTCACCATAGTATGAATCTAGATCAGTGTGTTTGCCCTCCCAGAGGTATCTGCTTTACATATCTTATCTCTAAGGACAGAATTAAGTTGTTTTATTTTCTACCAAAGATCCATTTTAATATTAAAAACAAAAAGATATGGTTGGGTAAACTAAAGGACAAATCTCTGTGTCCTTAAAATTATACCATGCTATATATAGCCTGAACATTTGTGTCTTCCAAAAATGTATGTTAAATCCTAACTCCCAATATTATGGTATTTAGAGGTGGGGCCTTGGAGAGGTGATAAGTTCATGAGGGCAAAGCCCTTACTACTGGGAGTATGTCCTTATAAAAGACTCCCTCCCACCCCATGAGCTCATTTGCCTTTGCCCCTCTGGCACTTGAGGGTACAGCCCACTAAGAACTGGGAAGTGGTTCCCCACCAGACACCAAATCTGCCAGTGCCTTGATCTTGGATATTCCAGAACTGTCCAAAATAAATGTTTGTTTTTTGTAAGCCTCCCAGTCTATGGTAGTGTTGTTATAGACAGCCCAATGGACTAAGGTGTACCACGAGTAGATGTGGACACATCTGTAGTTCATGCTAGTGTTGTGTGTTTGGTTCTTCGACCTGCAGTGGGTAGGGAATAAGTGAACATGAGCATGGACTTTGGGGGACTTTTTCCTCTAGCTGTATAATCCAACATTTTAACATCAGTAAAAAGTCACAACAATGTAGATGTCAAAAGTAAGAAAGCTCCTTTTAATGATTGAAAAGTAACCCCAGGGAAAATCACTTATTAATCTGTCTTTGGAGGGTCAAGACATAGATACAAAAATTTCAAACGTCTATGAAAATAGCACATTAGTCATTCTTTTTTTATTCTGGAATGTGAAGCTCTTCTTAATTAAAGTATAGTTGACATATAATATTATATTAGTTTCAGATGCACAATATAGTGATTTAACAGTTATATACCTTATGAAGTGATCATCACGAGAAGTCCAGTAACCACCTATCATTGTACATTAATTGTGATATCATTGACTGTATTCTCTGTGCTGTGCTTTACACCCCCATGACTTATTTGTTATAAGTTTGCCCCTCTAAATCCCCTTTATCTTTTTTGTCCATTCCACCCACTGCCCAGGCCTCTGGCAACTATCAGTTTGTTCTCTGTATCTCTGAGTCTGTTTATTTTGTTTTGTTTGTTCATTTATTTAATTTAGATTCCACATATAAGTAAAATGATACAGTATTTGCCTTTCTCTGACTTATTTCACTTAGCGTAATAACGTCTTAGTCCATTCACGTTGTCTCAAATGGCAAGATTGCATTCTTTTTAATGGCCAAGTAATGTTCCATTATATATATATATATATATATATATATATATATATATATATATATATATATATATAATCACCTCTTTTTATATATGTAAAATCACCTCTTCTTTATCCATTCATCTATCAATGGACATTTAGTCCGCTTCCATATCACAGCTATTATAAATAATGCTGCAGTGAACGAACATAGGGTGTATATATCTTTTCAAATTAGTTTTTCATTTTCTTAGGATAAATGCCCATAATGGGAATTGTTAAATTGTATGGTAACTCTATTTTTAATTTTTTGAGGAACCTCCATACTATTCTCCATAGTGGCTGCACCAATTTACAGTCCCACCAACAGTGCACAAGGGTTCCCTTTTATCTACATGCTCGCCAACACGTGTTTCTTGTCTTTTTTATTATAGCCCTATGACAAATGTGAGGTATCATTGTGGGTTTTTTTCAAACTTAGATTTCCATGTTGATGCGTGAGATTAATCAAGTTGAGTCACTTTTCATGTATCTGTTTGCCATCTGCATGTCTTCTTTGGAGAAGTGTCTACTCATATTCAGGTCTTCTGGTCCATTTTTTAATCAGATTATTGCTTTTTTGATGTTGAGTTGTCTAAGTTCTTTATAATTTAGGGGATATTAATCCCTTATTCAATATATCATTGGCAAATATCTTCCCCCATTCAGTAAGTTGCCTTTTTGTTTTGTTGATTGTTTCCTTCACAGTGCAAAAACTTTTTTATCTAATGTAGTCCCATTTGTTTATTTTTATTATTATTTTTTTTTATTTTGTTGCCCTTGTTCAAGAAGACTGGCCTCTTTATTCTGTTCCATTGATCTACGTGTGTTTTTGTGCCAGTACCATACTGTTTTGATTATTATACCTTTGCCTTATAGTTTGAAATCAGAGAGAGTAAGGTCTCTAACTTCAATTTTATTTACTTCTGCTCTGGTCTTTATTACTTCTTTCCTTCTACTAACTTTGGCTTTTGTTTGTATTTCTTTTTCTAGTTCCTTTAGTTGTAACTTTAGGTTATTTCAGATTTTTCTTGTTTCTTGAGGTAGGCCTCTGTTGCTATAAACTTCCCCCTTAGAAAGGCTTTTGCTGTGTCCCATAGATTTTGTAACATTGTTTCCATTTTAATTTGTCTCAAGGTATTTTTGAACTTCCTCCTTGATTTCTTCACTGACCCATTTGTCGTTTAGTATGATGTTGTTCAGCCTCCGCATGTGTTTCTTCCAGTGTTCCTCTTATAATTGACATATAGTTTCATACTCTTGTGGTCAGAAAAGATGCTTGATATGATTTCAGTATTCTTAAATGTATTGAGTCTTGTTTTGTGGCCTAACATGTGATTCATCCTGAAGAATGTTCGTGTGCACTTGGAAAGAATATGTATTCTACTCTTTTTGCAAGGAAAGTTCCGTATATATCCAGTCTAATATGTCACTTAAAGCCAATGTTTTCTTTTTGAATTTGTCTGGATAATGTAGCCATTGATGTAAGTAGGATCTTTAAGTCCTCTACTATTATTGTATTACTGTCAATCTCTCCATTTATGTCTGTTAACATTTGCTGTATGTATTTGAGTGTTCCTATGTTGAGTGCGTAGATATTTACTCGTGTTGAAAACCTCTTGTTGGATTGATCCCTTTATTATTGTCATACCCTTGTCTCCTGTTACAGTCTTTGTTTTAAAGTCTATTTATTTCTACCCCTGGTTTCTTTTCATTTCCATTTGAATGGAGTATCATTTTCCATTTCTTCACTTATAGTCTATGTGTCTTTAGATCTGAAATGAGTCTCTTGTAAGCAGCATGTGTGGGTCTTGTTTCTTTTAATCCATTTAGCCATCCTATGTCTTTTAAATGGCACAATCAGCCCATTTACATTGAAAGTGATAATTGATACATATGTACTTATTGCCATTTTGTTTTCATACTGGCTTTGTAAGTAGTTCATCTACTACCTTTGCCATATGTTTGCCTTTATTAGTGAGATTTTTTTTTCTTCCATATATATTCTTATTCCTAGTTTGGGCCTTTTATTTTCCACTTAAAGAATTCCTTTTAATAGTTCTTGTAATGCCAATTTAGTGGTAATGAGCACTTTTAGTTTTTCCTTTTCTGACACTTTCTCCTTCAATTCTGAATAACTTTGCCAGGTAGAGTATTCTTGGCTGTAGGTTTTCTCTTCAGATCACGTTGATTATGTTGTGCCACTCCCATCAGGCCTGCAAAGTTTCTACTGAAAAATCAGCTGATTGCTTTATGGGGGTTCCCTTCTAAGTAACTGGTTGTTTTTCTCTTGCTTTTAAGATTCTCTGTCTTTAACTTTTGACATTTTAATTATTTTGTGCCTTGGTGTGGGTCTTTTTAGGTTTCTTTTGTTTGGGACTCTCTTTGCTTCCTGGACTTTTATGTCAGTTTCCTTCACCAAGTTAGGGAAGTTTTCAGCCATTACTTCTTCAAATAAGTTTTCTATCCTTTTTCTCTCTCTTCTCATTCTTGTACCCCTATGATGTGAATGTTAGTATGCTTGATGTTGTCCCAGAGGTCCTTTATGCTATCCTCATTCTCTTCCATTCTTTTTTTTTCATTTTGCTGTTCCAGTAGGGTGATTTCCACTGTCCTGTCTTTCTGATCAACTGATGCATTCTTCTGTGTCATCTGACCTACTGTTGATTCCCTCTAGAGTAATTTTCATTTCAGTTATATTGTTCAGTTATTTTTTACATTATTTATCTCTTTGTTGAAGTTCTTATTGAGTTGGCCCACGGTTCTGCAGAGTTTGATGAGCATTGTCATGACTATTACTTTGAACTCTTTATCTAGTAATCAGCTTATCTCTTTTTCATGTAGTTCCTTTTCTGGGATTTTGTCTTATTTTTCCTATTTGGAACTTACTATTTTGTCTCTTCATTTTGCCTGTTTGTTTCTATGTGTTAGGTAGATCAGCTAATGTTTCCTGGTCTTGAAAAAGTGGTCTTAGGTAGGTGTATTGTGGGGCCCAGTGGTGTGATCCAGCCTAGTCACAGGAACCAGGTGCTCCAGAGGTCTTACCTGTGTGGACTAGTGTGGGCTCCTGTTGTAGCGGGGCCACAATTGCTATGGACGCACTGGCAAACAAGACTTGTCCCTGGCTCAGCTGGCTGTGAATCCTGGCTACAACAGTTGTGGGTATGCTGGTGTGCAGGGCAGCCCCCCCACACACCCCTGAGGCAGCTGGTGGGTTTGACTGCAACTGCTGATGGTATGCTGGAGTGCAGGATGGGCCTCCAGTATGGCTAGCTGTAAGGTCCAACCTCAACTGTTGCAGACACATTGCTGTACACTGGTGCTGACTGAGGCTTCCCACCAGCTGTGGCAAGTCAAAGCCACTTTACAGGGATACCAGTGATGGCTGAGGGATACCAGTGATGGCAGGGCAGGAGCCACTTTGGATGGATACCAGCCAAGGTAGGTCCTCAGGGAAATGCCAACATGGGGTGAACAGTGTTAGCAAGGTTAGTGAAGAGTGCCAGAAGTAGTGCCTGCCAGTGTCAGACCAGATAGGTGGAAGGAGAGTAAAGAAAGCAAAAGAAAATAAAAGGCACCTACCAGTACTTCCGTCCCTGGAGAAAGTTTAAACAAATCCCTACCCCTCCAACATATACCGTAAAATTAATCAATGTATCACCTTCATGTATAACCCAGGTGCTTTTCAAACTGTTGCCTTTGGCTGGGACTTGGAAAGAGCACAGCCTTGGTTACCTACAGCTCTTTGGCTCTGCCAGACACAAAAGCCATGGGTTTTCAAAGACAGATGTTACAGGGTTCCTCTTCCCAGTGCAGGTTCCCTGGGATGGGGCTTGGACCTACCACTCTTTGGGGTGGAGGGGAACTCTGAAGTTGTGAATCCCTCCTACTTGTGGGTCTCCACAAAAGGTGTGGGTGCCAGGGTGGGTCCTGACTAGGTTTGAGTCTGTGCCCCTCCTACCCATCGCAGTGCAGTTTTCCTTATGTCTTTAGTTGTAGAAAATCTGTTCTGCTAGTGTTCAGGTTGTTCTCAGGGATTGCTGTATACATGTAGTTGTGGTTTTGGTGTCAATGAGAGGAGGTGAGTTCGTGATTGTCTCACTCAGCCCTCTTGAACCCGAAGCCAGGAGCCTTGCTCTTGAATGCCTGTTTAGTTTGTTTGTGAAGTGTTGTTTCTCACAGTCGGCGCACAGTCCCCGTAACAGATATGTCTCCGGATGGCCTGGAATGTCAGCCATTTCATTAGAGGTCATCAGCACATGTTTCCCTTCTACCTTGACTTCGTTAAAGTGCCTTCCTAGGCTTCCTTGCCCCACACAAGCACACTGGGCATTCCGATGTTGATTCATGCTAGATGGCTTTTCTCTTAACTCCCACTGGCAGGAAAATCAAATTTGCTCTCTATCCAGCATTTAAGTATTAAATCAGATATTCTTGATCACACGGCTCAGAAGGACATTCTGTGAAGAAGAACATCTTGCTCTGTCGCTATGTTAGAAATGTCTGTGATATGGGATTGCTTTCAAGGGGAAATAGGCGTATATGAGGTCTTAAATATATTTTAGTAACGGAACCGATTCTTTACTGTGATTCAATTTAGTGCTACCTTCCACAGAATGGCTCACGTTACCAACCAAGTTACGCAGTGAGATCCCATTGAAATAAATGTGGCATAATTTTAAAATGACCCTCTATAACACAAGATATTGACCAATTATTTAGACATTAAATTTAGTATATTATGATTAAAGTAAGACTAATTCAAAAGGGCATAAATGGAAGAAAAATAACCAATGGAAGATTGTAAGTAGCACATTAGGTGTAATACAAATACAGACTGTTAAAGACGGATTAAATCTTGGATACTTCTCCCAAATACTTTTATTTAACACCTTCATGCATTTATATTAATTTGGAATAAATTGGATCAAAACAAAACCTTTTTTGGTTGTTATATAATACTATAGAAATTTCTGTTATACTGATAATTTTTTACTTCAATGATCTTTTCCAGTGTTATAACATTTGGGAATTCAATAAAAAATGTTCTCAGGAAGGGTTTTATGAGGACAGTATATGGATTCATCTATCAACTGCTTCTTGTGGACATATAAGTAATAAAGGTATAAGGATTAGATCTGTTTTTAATAACAGTCATATATTTGACTAAAGGGAAGACCCAAAGAATGGACATGTCCATTTAGAACTTTAGAAAAGTACTATAAAAAGCAATTCATGTACCTTAATTATGCCAAGGAAGAGAGAAAATTTACTCCATCTTCATAAATGCCACTTAGAATTTAATTTTAGGTGTTCTGCTTGGTGGGTATTTGAAAATAAAATTTGACAAAACTTATGACTTCAAATTTAATCTATTCTTTCTGTGACCTATGTCTTGAAAATAAGAGTGAAAGATATAAGTTACTGTCCTCTTTAAGCTAAGGAAATGAGTGGCACATTTCCTAATAATAGGAAATAGGAAAAATTTAACCCACTCAGTGAATAGATTGGATATGTTATCAATAATGACTTCTTACTGAGGAAAGTGAGATTCGTATTTTTGCAAAATCTAGAACTGAATGTGTCACTTTCATTTTAAGTCTTAGAACATCTTGCAAAATAATTCAGTATCTTAATCTAAACAACTTTTTTTCTTCAAAACACTAACAAAAATCCTGTGTCTGCAAGATACTCTACTCAGTTTTTAATTTGCCCAACACTGTCATACAGTGTAAAGCAATATGTATAATATTCAGAGCACAAGTAAATATTTTCTCTAGATGACAGTTCCACCCCAATTTAGAGAAGGTGGTTATTAGAATTCAGTGGGAAAAAAGTAGAAGAGCAAGGTGAATTAAACAAGTATCTTGAAATAAAACTTGTAAATTTGAGACTTGATTTATATATCAGCTTTTCAAAATCCTTTAAGACTCAATCAGATACTTTAATTTTCTTATTTGCACGCCTCACTGTGATATTCTCTGCAATTCCGAAAGCAAATCAGATGTTAGGTGCTGAGCCTGAATCAGATTAGGGTTGAGGTGACACTGTCATTGCTATGGCTACAAAATTGGTGTTTGAAGCTTATGAGAATGCTGAAAGTAGGAAGAAAGTTACAAAATTACTACCATCATTTTAATCCAGACATTTCTAAAGACCTTTGGTAAACTAACAGTTATTTAAGGGAATTGTGGCAGTTTCCTTCTTTTTGTGGAACAGGGCAGGGGGTAAAACATCTTCTCTGCTACAAAGAAAATGAAAAACACACAGTAGCAGTTGTGACAGCCCAGCATGCTCTAATGAGTTTGCCCTGTATATGAATCTAGGCTAGACCTGAAGTAGTGACTCATTACAGCTCTTCAGTTAAACTCTCTTCTAAAGAAGGATGTTCAGCTGCAGACTTTGCTAGTTTTGCAAAGTTTCAGTGTTGACATTAACTATGTTGCTCTTTGGAGTATCTCCTAAAGTGGTGTATTCACCAGGTATTATACAGGGGCTCCTTAAAAAAAAAAAAAAAAAAAAAAAAAAAATCAACAAGTCTTCTTTCCACAGTGTGTGTGTGTGTGTGTGTATTACATTTAAAAAGTTTTCTTTTTTGACTTGAACATCAAGAAATTTGCAGTAACTTCTAATAGTAGCTAGGGGTAATATTATGAAAATTCAGAACATTACTCTCTTATTGAAAAACGAATCCCAGAATTTTCTATAAAGCTCACCACATGCAAATAGAAGGTCCTATAATTTGGCTGGGGAAGGCCTGTTTATAAAAACAAGACAAACAAACAAACAGACAAACAAAACCTGACTCAGATACATGTAAAGTATAAGATGGAGTTGCTTGGAGAGAGAGAGGGTTTTTTTGGAGAATCATCGTTTACTCCATGGTGTCTCAGATGTATCTCACTCTAAATCACTCAACCATTCACATAATAGGTATTTATTGAGAACAATTGATATACTTTATTTACTTCTTGTTATTTCATTGGGAAGACAAAAAATGAAATAATGTAGAAAGCTATGAAAAATACCATAACTTCCAAGAACTTTTTCAATAGGACAAAGAACAGGCAGATCAGGATAATCTAAAAACAGTTGGCAAAGGTTTAGGAAGGATTTGAGCTAGAGTTGGTCCCAAAGGTTGAGTAGAATGTGAATAAAATAAAAAGTGAGACAGAAGGAAGAAAATTTTAAAGAGGGAGAGTAGTATGAGTTTTGACTATACAATAAACATGCCACAAGTAGTGGAGGGGCATGAAAAAACTGGCCCAAATAAAGAGTCCCAAATAGGTTGGATGAATAAAGTGGGGACAGGTTGGAGGCCTGGAGGCTTGGGGTAGTTCCAGAATTTAGAATTGACATCATAAGAGGTAGAAAGAATTGCAGGTCCTTGAGCTATGGAATAACACCCTGTGCTTACTTGCCTTCTTGTGTTTTCATCTCCCCTAGCCTGAGGTAGTGGATGGGCAGAGTGGACAACCATTTTTGAGTTGGAGAAAATTGGCTTTACCTACCGTGTTTCCCTGAAAATAAGACCTAGCCAGACAATCAGCTCTAATGCATCTTTTGGAGCAAAAATTAATATAAGACCTGGTATTATGTTATATTATATTATGCCAAGTCTTATAGTAAAGTAAGACCAGGTCTCATATTAATTTTTCCTCCAAAAGACGCATTAGAGCTGATTATCCAGCTAGGTCTTATTTTCAGGAAAACAGGTAGTAGACAGAAGAGGTAACAAGTTCTGAGGTGGAGTACAAAAAAAGTGGGGAGGGGAGGAAGTACAATACAAGAGATAGGGTTCTGGAGGAAGACAGGCATTAATTCCTGTTTCAACTTTAACATTTTCTAGTGGTGTCCTGGGAAAACGGAGACCAAGGTTTACTGTATTTCAGTTCTCTTCAAAATGAAAATAAAAACTTAGATTTTGATGAGAATATTAAAATGTATGCAAGACACCTGTTATAGTGCCTGGCATCAAGCATATATTCACGGTGACTATTATGATGATCTCTTTCCTGAACATCTCTTGCTCAACCTTGCTGGTGGTCTTCAAGGTCTCCTATTAGAAAGAGAGTACTCTTGGGTAGACTCAGGCTATAACACATCACAAAGAACAATATTATGTAAGATAAATAATCCTATAAAAAGCATTGAAAGGAGAGATGGAAGGGAGTGAGCAGAAATTGATTTATAAGTTGGCTTCAGATGGACCTTGAAAAGAATTAGGATTGGAAAAAGTGGTATTATCAATTTCTTCTCCATATCTCGAGGCCTTAGTTCATTCAAGTCAAGAATCCACCTTTGCAACTGAGTTCTCTGCTAGAAAGTTGTCATATTGATAGCCCTGAAAACTTTAATTTTCTCATCTATTTTGAGTATAGTCTGTCATGGCATCTTGCCCTTGCACTGAAAAAGATTAGAACCTGTTTCTCACCATCCTATAAAGGATTTTATCTTCAAAATGTCTTTGGGTCTGGGAGGACTCTGCAGATAAACAGATTTATTTCTCACCTGATTTTACCACACTGAAGTCTATCCCATAGGAATAAATTAAAATCTCTATGTTTTTGTGTTTGTGTTTGTTTTTTGCAATATGGTGTCTGTACCAAGTCATTTCTTAGCTAGCAAGGTCATGTTTTTGAAATGAAGATTTAATTTTGCATAATTCCTGCACTTCTTTGTTTTAAAGGTTGGGAGATTGTGTTTAGGTGTTGGAGGATGGAGGAATATTTTGTATGCCCATGGTAACTTTGTGTTGATTAAGTTGAATTCTCTCAGGTATTCATTTAAGCAATTCCTTGACTTAAAATCTGGGCTGGGCATGCAGCATAGGGATAGTGACAAATTGTTGTAAAGCATTAGGCTTCTGGTCTAAATATAATCACAACTAAATGTCCTAAATAAGATACTTCTTTCTGTGAGCTACAAAGCTGTTTGCCCTTCAAGATGAATTGGCACGTTATTTTAAGGACCAACTGATTTACTTGTGGGTTATATCAAATTAGATTGAGAAACAGTAACATTTGGATTACTCAGATTCCGTTCTTAAATCTCTCATTAATGCCTCAGTGTCCCCCTGCAACTGTTCTACAGAATTCAGTTAACGAATTACGAGTATATGCATTTGAAACGTATGGATTCTGTGAAGGTCCGTACATTTTGATTTGTCGTCCATTTGTAAAAGTAGCTTAATCTCATTTATCTTGTAGAAATTGCTTCCTCCCTAATATGTATTTCTTCTTCATACCCTTGTTTCACATTACAAACACAAGATCTAAGTTCTGTTAAGTTCTAAGAACATTACATTATAGAATCATATAGTGTATTTAATGCCAAACAACTCAGTTTACACGTAGAGAAGTTGACATTGAGACAGTTTAAGTATGGATCCAGTCCTCTAGAAAATCCAGTAACTTTTCCCATGTCACTGTAATGTCTTCCCTAGGCCAGGCAACTGACAGAAAGTATAGCACCAGTCTATAGAGAAATTATTTTAATATGTGGCATTGGAAGATACAGTAGGGTATGAGTATTCTTCTCCTAAATGTGTTTTATAATGTGTCCCTTCACCTGAGATTCTACTAATAAAGATTCATTCCTTAAAACATAATACAGCTATACAAAAACTGCTTTAAAATGCTGACATTGCCTTTAAAAATAATTAAATATTTAGCACCTTAGCAAGAATTACCTCATTTCAGTGTCTTGCTGACCTCAGAGGAAGTGAAATTTTACCTCACAGGGAGGACATGTTTGAGAAGTCATTTCAGAGCAAGGGACATATCGGCAGTAGGAAGGTGTGATGTTTGTGTATGTGTGTGCACACGTGTGCAATTGTGGGAGTGAGAATGGTACATTATGGTGAATGTTAGAAAGAGGATCATGGGAGACATCATCATAATGGCGGCGTGAGGTAAGCCTCTGTAAATCTCCCCTGGAGTTTACAACTAATCGAACAACAATAACTCCACAAAGGACTCCCTGCACAGCAGACAGGCAAGACAAAGGGGCCCACTACTGAATTCACCTAAAGGTGGGCGAATCCCACGAGCCGGGGAGGAGGGAAGGGAGAAATGTGGAGACAGAGCTGCGCGGGCGCTGGACGCAGACCTAGCTCAGTGCTCCGAGCTCGCTGCTTCCCGGAACTACCGCAGCTGCGGGAGAGGGAAGAACTCGGACTGCTAGGGCTCTGCTTATGGCCCACAGGGCTGAGGGGACAGCATATAACACGGCTGAACCCAACGCTCATGGCAGAGACCTCAGAGAAAAGACTGAGGGAAGAAGGCTGAAAACGGTGGTTTAAGCCCTCACTGCTGAGCAGAGAATGGAAGCCGTAGGCACTGAGACTAGCTGCCCCCTCCCTACCCTCCCACAGCTCCCCCCACCCCGACCTGCCCGGTGCTAGAAGCGGAAAAGTAGCAGTGACATTTAAAAAAAACAGAATATTTGCTGTTCTGAGAACTGTGGACCGCAGACACAGATTCGCAGCCCAACTAGTTCCAGCAAAGGGGAGGGAGCTGTAGAAACAAGACCGGCTGTGATGGTGGTCGCTGCCATTGTTCTGGGCCACCTCTCACAACTCACCCCACCCCTGGCCCCACCTATCTGGGCGGATCCCTACAGGAGTAAACAGAACTGCTGAAACATATGGGTTCTGAATCTGGTGCAGGAAGAGCTTTGGAAATTCAAAAGCTCTCTGCATATCCACATGGACACTGCGCCCTGTGACCCAGGTGAACTATTAACAGAGGAGAAGCCCATCTCCCAGGGAATCCCCCCATGTGTGAGAAGCTGGAATAGTGCAGAGAAAACATAAAACTACCGTGTGAGAGAGAAAAAAAGGCTGCAGTCAGTGAGAAAATAAAACACTCTACCAACAAGTACTGGAAAACAGAAGAAAGACCTCTTCCTATCAACCTGTTGCAGAAGCCACTCCTGTAGATGTCTAGGGAGAGAAATAATAAATCAGTAATTGCCATGAATAACCAAGGCAACAAGACAGCTCAGAAAGAAAGTGAAAAGTCTCCAAATAAGGAACTTAAAGATAGGGAAATATGTGATTTAAATGACAGAGAATTCAAGATTGCAGTTCTGAAAAAAACTCAATGAGAAGTAAGAAAACACAGAAAGGCAGTTTAATGAACTCAGAAACACAATCAAATAACAACATGAGCATTTTACGAAAGAGATTGAAGTTTTAAAAAAGAACCAAATAGAATTTCTGGAGATTAAGAACTTAATAGAAGAAATTAAGAATGAAATAACCAGCTTAGGTAGTAGAGTAGACCAGATGGAGGAAAGAATCAGTGACATCGAAGATAGACACCTGGAAATTACACAGATGGAAGAAGAAAGAGACTTGAGACTTAAAAGAAATGAAAGAACTCTACAAGAACTTTCTGACTC
Organism: Rhinolophus sinicus; assembly: GCF_057876585.1. Classification (NCBI taxonomy): domain Eukaryota; kingdom Metazoa; phylum Chordata; class Mammalia; order Chiroptera; family Rhinolophidae; genus Rhinolophus; species Rhinolophus sinicus. The sequence continues at coordinate 56,428,297 of NC_142503.1, forward strand.
CATCAGAAAGAGCAATATAAGTATAATGGGCATACCAGAAGGAGAAGAAAGGGAGAAGGGAACAGAGAATATATTCAAACAAATTGTCGATGAGAAGTTCCCAAACTTGTGGACAGAACTGGATCCTTGAATCCGAGAAGAAAATAGAACACCTAATTACCTCAATCCCAACAGACCTTCTCCAAGGCATATTGTATTTAAGCAGTCTAAAATCAACGACAAAGAAAGAATCCTCAAGGCAGCCAGGGAAAAGAAGACGGTAACCTACAAAGGAAAGCCCATTAGATTATCATCAGATTTTTCAGCAGAAACTCTACAAGCCAGGAGGGAGTGGAACCAAATATTAAAACTATTGAAAGAGAGAAATTATGAGCCAAGAATAATATATCCAGCAAAAATATCCTTTAGATATGAAGAAGGAATAAAGACCTTTCCAAACATACAGAAGCTGAGGGAATTTTCTAATACATGACCTGCCCTACAAGAAATACTAAAGGAGGCTATTCAACAACCATCAACAGGGACAATTTGTGGCAACCAAAACACAAAAAGGGGGAGAGTAAAGGCCTGAACTGGAATATGGGAATGGAGAAAATAAGCGTGCTGAAGAAAATGAAATACTCTAAATATCAAACTTTCTTTTACTTAAACTTAAGGGTAACCAGTCAAGAAAGAGAAATAAAAATCCAGAACTGAAATATATACTGTAATAAAAGAAGAAACAGAGAGAAAAATCATAGAATACCACCACACAGAAATAATAGACAACAACAAAAAGGCAAAGAAACAATGGAGACGCAGCCTTACCAGAAAACTAAAGCTAGAATGACAGGAGATCCTCACATATCAATAATCACCCTAAATGTAAATGGACTGAACTCACCAATAAAAAGGCACAGAGTAGCAGATTGGATCAAAAAACTAAACCCAACCATATGCTGTCTCCAAGAGACACATCTCAGCTACAAGGACAAGCATAGACTCAAAGGGAAAGGGTGGAAATTGACACTCCAAGCAAATGGTACCCAGAGAAAATCAAGTGTAGCCATACTGATACCAGATGAAACAGACTTCAGGGTGAAAAAGATAACAAGAGACAAAGATGGACATTTCATAATGGCAAAGGGGACTATACAACAAGAAGACATAACAGTCATCAATATTTATGCCCCCAATCAGGGAGCACCGAAATATACCAAGCAACTACTAACAGAACTAAAGGGAGAAATTGACCAAAACACAATTATACTAGGGGACTTAAATACATCATTGACAGCTATGGATAGATCATCCAAACAGAAAATAAATAATGAAATAGCAGCCCTAAATGGCACATTAGATGAAATGGGCATAATTGACATATATAGAGCACTTCATCCAAAAACATCAGACTATACATTTTTTTTCTAGTGTACATGGAACATTCTCAAGGATAGACCATATATTGGGACACAAAATCAGCCTCAGCAAATTTAAGAAGATTGAAATCATACCAAGCATATTCTCTGATCACAAGGCTTTGAAATTGGATATCAACTGCAAAAAGAAAGCAGGAAAAAACACAAATACATGGAGACTAAACAACATACTTTTAAAGAAGGACTGGGTTGAAGAAGAAATTAGAGGAGAGACCAAAAGATACATAGAAACAAATGAAATGAAAATACATCCTATCAAAATTTTTGGGATGCAGCGAAAGCAGTTTTAAGAGGGAAATTTATATCATTACAGGCCTATCTCAAGAAACAAGAAAAATCCCAAATAAATAACCTCACGTTACATCTTAAAGAACTAGAAAAAGAAGAACAAATGAAACCCAAGGTCAGCAGAAGAAAGGAAATAACAAAAATCAGAGCAGAACTAAATGAAATAGAGAACAAAAAGACAATAGAAAAAATTAACGTGACAAAGAGCTGGTTCTGTGAGAAGATTAAAATTGACAAACCCTTGGCTAGACTCACTAAGATAAAAAGAGAGAAGATACTAATTAACAAAATCAGAAATGAAAAAGGGGAAGTGATCACGGAAACCGTACAAATACAAAGGATCATCCAAGAATACTATGAAGGACTATATGCCACCAAATTCAATAACCTAGAAGAAATGGACAAGTTCTTAGAAACATGTAGCCTTCCAAGGCTGAACCATGAAGAACTGGAAAATCTAAACAGACCGATCACCAGTAACAAAATTGAATCAGTCATCCAAAACCTCCCTAAAAGCAAAAGTCCGGGACCAGATAGCTTCACTAGTGAATTCTATCAAACCTTCAAAGAGGATCTAATACCAATCCTGCTCAAACTCTTCCAAAAAATTAAAGAAGAGACAGTACTCCCTAACTCATTTTATGAGGCCAACATTACCCTGATACCCAAACCTGGTAAGGACAACACAAAAAAAGAAAGCTACAGACCAATATCTCTGATGAATACAGATGCAAAAATCCTAAACAAAATTCTAGCAAATCGAATACAATAATGCATTAAAAAGATTATTCGTCACGACCAAGTGGGGTTCATCCCCGGAGCACAAGGATGGTTCAACATCCACAAATCCATAAATGTGATACATCACATAAACAAAATAAAGGACAAAAATCATATGATTATATCAATCGATGCAGAAAAAGCATTTGACAAGATACAACATGCATTTATGATTAAAAACTTAATAAAATAGATATAGAAGGAAAATACTTTAACATGATAAAAGCCGTATATGACAAACCCTCAGCTAATCTCATAATTAATGGTGAAAAACTGAAGCCCTTTGCTCTACGTTCAGGAACATGACAGAACTGTCCCCAATCACCTCTGCTTTTCAACATAGTGTTGGAAGTCCTCACGAGAGCAATCAGGCAAGAGAAAGAAATAAAAGGCATCCAAATTGGGAATGAAGAAGTTAAATTGTCACTCTTTGCAGATGACATGATATTATATATAGAAAACCCTAAAGACTCCACCAAAAAGCTATTGGAAACAATCAATGAGTACAGTAAAGTGGCTGGCTACAAAATCAACGTACAAAAGTCAATTTCATTCCTATATACTAACAATCAAATGTCAGAAACAGAAATACAAAAAACAATTCCTTTTGCAATTGAAACAAAAAGAATAAAATACCTAGGGATAAACTGAACCAAGGATGTGAAAGACCTATATGCTGAAAACTATAAGACATTTTTTAAAGAAATTGAAGAAGACACAAAGAAATGGAAAGACATTCCGTTGCTCATGGATTGGAAGAATCAACATAGTTAAAATGGCCATATTACCCAAAGCAATATATAGATTTAATGCAATCCCCATCAAAATCCCAATGGCATTTTTTAAAGAAATAGAACAAAAAATCATCAGATTTGTTTGGAATCACAAAAGACCCCGAATAACGAAAGCAATCTTAAGAAAAAAGAACAATACTGGACGTATCACACTCCCTGACTTTAGCTTGTACTACAGGGCTACAATAATCAAAACAGCATGGTATTGGCAGAAAAACAAACACATAGACCAATGGAATAGAATTGAGAACCCAGAAATAAAACCACATAAATATGGACATATAATTTTTGACAAAGAAGCTAAAAACATACAATGGCGAAAAGACAGCCTCTTCAACAAATGGTGCTGGGAGAATTGGATAGCCACGTGCAAGAGAATGAAACTGGACTGCTATCTATCACCATGTACCAAAATTAATTCAAAATGGATCAAAGACTTAAGCATAAGACCTGACACAATAAACTGCATAGAAGAAAACATAGGTACTAAACTTATAGACCTTGGGTTCAAAGAGCATTTTATGAATTGGACTCCAAAGGCGATGGAAGTAAAAGCTAAAATAAACAAATGGGACTATATGAAACTTAAAAGCTTCTGCACAGCAAAGGAAACCATCGACAAAATAAAGAGGCAACCAACTGAATGGGAGAAGATTTTTGCAAACAGTGCCGCCGATAAAGAGCTAATATCCAAAATATACAAGGAAATCATGCAACTCAACAACAAAAAAACAAACCCAATTGAAAAATGGGCAGATGACCTGAAGAGACATTTCTCCAAAGAGGACATACAAATGGCAAATAGACATATGAAAAAATGCTCAGCATCACTAATCATCAGAGAAATGCAAATAAAAACCACAATGAGATATCACCTCACCCCAGTCAGAATGGCTATCATCAACAAGACAAATTGTAACAAGTGTTGGAGAGGCTGTAGAGACAAAGGAACCCTCATACACTGTTGGTGGGAATGCAGACTGGTGCAGCCGCTATGGAAGGCAGTGTGCAGGTTCCTCAAAAAATTACCAATAGAATTACCATATGACCCAGCAATCCCTCTCCTGGGTATCTACCCAAAAATCTGAAAACATTTATACATAAAGACACGTGTGCTCCAATGTTCATTGCAACTTTGTTTACGGTGGCCAAGACATGGCAACAACCAAAATGTCCTTCGATAGATGAATGGATAAAGAAGTTGTGGCATATATACACAATGGAATACTATTCGGTGGTAAGAAAAGATGATATAGGAACATTTGTGACAACATGGATGGATCTTGAGAGTATAATACGAAGCGAAATAAGTCAGACAGTAAAAGCAGAGAACCATGTGATTTCACTGATATGTGGTATGTAAACCAAAAACAACAAAAGAACAAGACAAACAAATGAGAAACAAAAACTCATAGACACAGACAGTAGTTTAGTGGTTACCAGAGGGTAAGGGGGGTGGGGGGTGGGAGATGAGGGTAAGGGGGATCAAATATATGGTGATGGAAGGAGAACTGACTCTGGGTAGTGAACACAGAATGGGATTTATAGATGATGTAATACAGAATTGTACACCTGAAATCTATGTAATTTTACTAACAATTGTCACCCCAATAAATTAAAAAAAAAAAAAAAAGAAGAAGATCAGGGCTGTGGGTCTCCTAAAGGTAGTGTAACTATTTGCTAAATGCCTAGGTACTGTGAGAGCTAGAGGGAGAAGAGTATGGAAGGATTTCTATGATTAATCCCTTAAATGTGTCTGTGTGTGTGATTGTGTGGATATGTAATAACACTGAAACGGTGCAATTATAGATAAAGAGCTATAGACAGTTTGGTTGTTGCCATGTAAACCGAACTCTCAGTTCTAACAATTTTTCCCAGTATATAAATACACATCAGTGCCTGAATTCCATGACATACGTAAAAATGTAACATTCACAAATGTAAATGTGAACAGACATAACAGAGGGTAGCAAACTTTGACTAGGAACAATCCCACATCAATGCCAGTGTTGCATTTCCAGTTAGGTAACATGTAACTGGCACCACAAGTCATAAAATGACTTAGTAAGTCACTACCTAAAGGGAAAAAAAAATAGAAGAAAAATATTCAAGAACTTTGAGGAATTCCATATGCCTATGAAAACCCAGATTTGGCAGCAGGTAAGAGTTTCTTGCAAGGCAGGTTTGGCTGCCTTAACTTGCAAAACTACTGAGAATCTAGCTTTTGCTTTGGGTCCTCAGAGTTATTAACACACAGGTCCTGTGTGAGACTTGGGTTTTATGCTGTGAAGGACTAACATTCTCTTCTCTAAGATGAGACTTCCATGTTCCCGTGAATCCAAGGAGTCTGACATAATATTGGAAAAACTTTTTTTGGCACTGAAAGATAAAAGAGAGTAAAGCAAACTAAATATATCTGTGAAGGGAAGGAACATGGTGAGAGTGTATTAATGAAGAAATGGCAAGAAAATGCATGAGGAGACTATTAAAATGCACTTGAACAGTTTTGAAGGGCTCAGATTTGAGCACATATCAATAGCCAGCATTAACTGAGAATAAAGCAATGCAATAAATATTTGTTGACATTAATCTAGTTTTTAATGCTTTCCTAAGGCCCCCGCCTCACTTATGCCTGTAGAAAATGTTTTCTATAAATAGACTATTGACTTCATGTATTTTCATGAAGGTAAAATAGAATTTAGTAGGAGCAACACCATTTTAAGCTAGTAAATTTCTAAAGTTGAATAATTTCTCATTATCTCATCCCACTCACATTTCTTGCAAGACTGACATTTAAAAGTCTCATCCTTATGCACCATTAATTTCAAATATACCTCTTAGACATTTCAAGCTCTCTAGTATTTGAAACTATAGACAACACCTTTACCAAGTTCTATCTTATTTATCTCATTTATTTTGTATGACTAAGCTGGAATTTGCCTGAGAGACCTCAGTCTCAGAGAGAAAACAGTGTTTTATTACTTGGAGGAGTATAAGCCCTTTCTTAATGATTCAACTGTTGTGAGCTCCTATTGGGTCAGAGTCATTAAAATTCTTTGTGGTTAGTGAGTGCTTCAGCATTTACAGCTTTATCACCATAGATATTTCATCGCCTACTTATGCTAAATAAAGGCTATACCTTTGAAAAGTTATTGCTACAATTTGATTAATGACTCCGAAAATTTAGCTGGTCAGTACAACTTTATTTTCTAGATATTCTTATATCAAAGAAAATTGGATTGCCTCATTCTGATGACCTGTATATGTGACATGGCAAAGTGTATGGACACTGCTTGCCTTCCTGATGTGGCCCAGAAGCAAAGGCACTTGTACAAGCCCCAAGTTCTACAGAAATTAGTGCAAAGGGATGGGTTGTTCATTGGTTTATGGTTTGGACTCTTCAGCCTCCCAGTGACCTTGGCAAGTGCTTGAACTCCCATGCCAACTTAATTCATCGGTAAACAGGTTAAATCATACCTAATTAATAGTGCTGCTGTGATGTTAAAATGTAAAGCTTTAGAAAAATGCCTGGCACATAGCTCAAATTCATTTAAAAACAAGCAATTATTTTAAGGCCATTAAGTCAGAGCTCTGGGTGTCAAGTAGAAATACCTTGGAATGACCTCTAGGATGGGAGTGGAACCTTGTGTAACGCTTAAGGGTTTGGGGAAAGCCATTCTACAAGTTCCTTAAACTTGTTCATGTTGAAAGATCCTTTGCGAGAGGAACATTTTACAAACATTTAACCAAATGCTTAAATATAAAACAAATTTCATTCTCTTTTGTTCATTAGTTTCTTCTTCTCTCCTTTTTATCCTACTCTCACTGTGGGGCTATAGAAAATACCTGTCTAACATCCTTTATCCAGTAGCTATGGACACATTGATGTCATTGAATAACAATAATCTTTTTCATCTTTAAAGACAAGTGACCCTAATTTGGTAATATTTCTTCTTATATCTGATTTTTTAATTTAACCCTTTCCTGCTTTCTCATTTCTTCCTCAAATCCACATGCTCCTTGGTTTATGGAAGTCAAACCTGGTCATGGTCTTTACAGAAGGGTCTAACCAATGCTAATCGTAACAGGGGACTTCCTTCTGTTAAAGAGAAAACCACAGGCCTGAAATGGCATCACTTATGCTAATATCCTCATGATACCTAACCCAGATTAATACCAATTCCAACCTCTCCCAGAAACATAATCAACCAGTCTGGAACTTTTTTGTGAAACACAAGTAAAGTAATCTGTCATGTGGGCTCTCTTCATTGCTCCCATAAATAAATAAATAAGGCAATCTTCATGATAAAATCCCTTCCCATTCTCTTCTCCCTATATCCAGGCCCCAAAATGATCCTTTCTTTTGTTAATAGCTCCCATTCCCCACCCTTTTTCCTGTAAAAATCTTTCATTCTGTACAACCCCTTGGACCACGCTTGAAGTTGCTAGATAGGATGCTGTCTGATTCATGAGTGGCTTCATAAAGCCGATAAACTCTTCACATTTACTCAGTTGAATTTTGTTTTTTAACACTATATTATATTATACTATATTATGATATATTTTATATTATATTATCATTTATCCAAATATTATGTTTGTTTTTTGAACAGCTCAAAATCACATGTATAATGAATAAAACAATCTTATATTGAATGTATACAAATCAGACAATCCCCTGTTAGCATTTGTATGATAGGTATTTGTCCTAAATATGCAAGTGGTCTTAGCCAGTGTCTATTAAAAAGTAATAAAGCAGCCTACTACTCAGCATAACTCTATGGTGCCATAAGGAAGTTCTCAGTGAGGACCTTGAAGCCCTATATCACATACACCCCTGGAGGAATCCATAGCAACAGCATAGGCCTGTTGGGAGAGACACACAGATAGTTTTGCCATGTTGTAATAATGCTTTGGACTAATCAAGTATAAGACGACTTACTGTATACCAGGTTAGGTTTAGAAAGAACCAAAATATATGCTCAATAAATATTTGTTCAATAAATAAGTGATTAAATGAACAAATGAATGCTTTGAATAAAGTATCCCTTGTCTTATAAATCAATAAGTGAAGAAGATATTTCTGTGAGAGACTAAAGAGGACTACTTTGTTAATTAGAGAAAACTGATAATGATTTATTTGAGAGAGAAAATTCCGTGCAGTATCTTTTTATATACCTTTGCTCAGAGTTTGACCATGTCTTAATTTTTTTGTACCAAAGCTCTGCCTGACATCATTTGGCCTATAATATTATTCATCATATATGAAGCAGAAGTTTGTAAAATAGTGGGGCCTGTAGCAGAACGAGAGTATTAACCTGATCATTGAATTTTCTTACTCCTCTTGTTACATCCTAATGCTAACATCATTTTAATACACACCTTTAAGTGTTAATGGTTCATTAGAGGAAAGGTTTGACCTCTCCAACATTCTCTGTAGAGCTATTGAGTTTCACCATCTACATTTGTGTTTGTAGATTTACCTTATGTGTCGAAAGTAATTTTGTTACTCCTGAGCTTGCATATTCCTTGAGAGTTCAAACTTGTTACAAGTGCAGTGTTTTCTCTGTAAACTAGGTCACAGGCTTCCAGTGGTGTCCACCTGGTACTAAATTAAGTGACTATGTTCTTTTTACTTTGCTTACTTGGTTTACATCGTTCATAGCAGTAATTAAAATTTTTTGTAATTCTATGCTTTCTATCTATTTGTTTACTTATTTGTTCTCTTTATACCTTACTAGAAAACAAGTTACATAATAGCAGGTCTCATTCTCCACTAGCCAAACATTCACAAAGCAACCAGCAAATAGTTGGAGCTTAATAACTATTTAATGAATGGGTCATTGTAAGCCTTCAAACTAGACAATTCGTGTTCCAAATAATGGGCTTTGATTTGGATATTTTGTCCTTATTGTTGCAAGAGTTCTGTTATTGAAGGCTCATTAATTGGCAACTGAGAACAAAGAGACTAGATCTACTGTATAGACGAGAAAGCACCTCAAGGAATGCCTGACATTTTAGGAACTGAATAAACATGTGTTATATCTGATGTCCTAACACTGTTGAAACAAATGTTTTCAAAATATTTTTACCGAAGAAGATTTTTTTACTACTGTCATCTTGTTGAAGATGATACAGAAAGATTACTAATTAGTTATTTTAATCCATGTATTCTTACTGTAGTCAAACTTCTCATCCAGTTTTGTATATGTATTTTGATTTTTTGATTACAAAGCAAATTAAAGGGAGGCACATGATCTTAGTTTTAGTCTCTCTCCATCAAGGGATCTCTTCTTGATCAATGATGAGTAAATTAGAGTTCTATGATGTGATTTTTCTTCCTAATCTGTCAAGAGTATTACCTAGATGTATTATTGACAATATACATAAGCACAAATTCACACACAAGTCACCTTCTCACCCCACCTCACCTGTTTTCCTCTTAGATACCACCATCTCATCCTCTATACTGCAGCTTGGCTGGGTCATGTTGCTGATACACAACACATCTCACTGGGCATCAAAATACCCCATTTAACTACGTATTTGGAAAATTGGCATGAATAAAATGATTGTTTAATTTACTTTTTTTTTTTTTTTTTTTTTTTTTTTACTTTCTTATATTGAACTTCTGATTTGGCTTCTTTATTTTCATTATCTCTTGTCTAATATTTAATATGCTCTCCCTAAATGACCAATAATCACTAGTGATTCTTTAGATGATATAGTTAAATCACCCATATTATGGGGAAAATTACGTAATAGTGTTGGTTAACACAAAATTTCAGAGACCTAAATATTTCATCATTTTGCCACTTTTAGCATTCTTTCCTCTGATCCTGATCACTCCCAAATTCCAGCTTATATTTTAAACCATAAGACTCTAAAAGGCTATTTGGAAGAAAAGTTAAATGTGAAAAATGTCACAGGACTTAAACTGATGACCATGTGTAAATTTACTGCTCTTTTGAGTTCTATTAGTGAAACAAATCTATGAATTCATTAGTGAAGCAATTTAATTTGACTAGGCAATTTATTCAAACAAGAGTTAGTTTGGTGAAAACACACATCACCTAAAATATTTGCTGTAATATACTGTTTGTCTCAGGTCACTTCCAAGACTTGGATTTGTAGGAGTCCATAAGAGTTTATGGCTGTGAGATAAAAGAGTCAATTATATCATAATCTAATATCCCTAGGCCCATGCTTTAAATAAATGTCAAGAAATTGCTGCATTACACAGCATTAACAGCTACAGATCTTGGGGAGATGACTCATACATAAAAATGCACCAAAAACGACATGTTTGGATGCTTAAATACACCAGCTCCTATTAGTGATAAAATGTTTGGATCAATATCCCTGGATGTCAGACTATAATAAATGTTGAAGAAATCTATTGAACTCGAAAAAGTACACACAAATCAAAGGCTTTTTAAGGTTGATGGGAACAGTGTTTTAAATGTGTAGTAGATGTTGTATGTCTGAAGCTGCTCTAGCAGCTTATTTTTCCTTTTTGTCACAATTCACCATCCTTCTTAAATAGATATAAGTTTAATTCCCACAAATCTCGTAGAGAACCAATACACATACTTTCTATAAAGTCTTAATATATTCCACAATGCATTTCTATTTCATGTATTACACTTTACCTTATTGCTTTAAAATTGAATCAGTCATGAGAATTTAAAAATGAGAACTCATGCCCCCGTTTACAAATCTATTCTCATTATGATTATTTCAGGTCAAAGACTAAGTCACACATGTTGATGCTGCCAGCCCCTCGCATAATGCCCTCACAGAATAGGTTTTCAGTGGTGCTTGGGGGATTTAGACTGTGTAACAAAAGGAGACATACACACACTTAAATATGCTTTCTTGTTCCCTAGAGTACTTCTACCCACATTTTCAACTATGAAGTCAAGTTTTTGAATTGTGTTTTAAATGATCAATGTTTATACATTAGAATAGAAGTATCCAAACACTTAAGTGCATTGTCATCTATTAATCGAAATTTCATCTACATATATTTAAACACCAGGAAACATATATATGTGAGATGTATTTCTTCAGGATACAGGCAGTGATTGATGAAATAGTCATATTGGTGAGGCAGGAGCTCTCAAAGATTAAATTTCATTCAGACCATGGGTATCCATTGATGGACAATGTTCAGATGTTACCCAGCATTGATAAGGGTGTTTAGATCCAGCTGGAGATGGAATCACTGGGTTTTGACATAAAGGGTTGGGGGAAAGGGAAAATACACTTTATTCAAACACTCTTAGATCAGCTGTACATTACTCAGATGTCTAAACCAACTAAGTTGGGAAAAGTGGTGAACAAACTGAGCAAATTTCTATTTATAGTTACAAGGTGTGATCAAACAATACAGTGAATGTTTAAATTTAAAAAAAATTATTACAGTAAAAGACACATTGCCATTAATTCCCCTCAAAATACCCCTGCTCACTTCGAACACATTTATCCCACCCTTCTTGCCACTTTCTGAAGCAGTTCTAGAAGTCCTCATTAGTTGCACTGTCGTGGCTGCCTCCATGTCCTGAATCATTTTGACTTTGGGGAAGAGCCAGAAGTCACACGGTGCCAGATCAAGTGAATAAGGTGGATGAGGACACACTGTAATGTTTCTATTTGACAGAATTTGCCATACCAGAAGCAATGTGTGGCACAGAGCATTGTCATGACAGAGGCTGATTTACGGCACACTTTAAAACACACCTTCTCTCAACCATAGCTCACACATGATTGACTGCACTGAACAAGTTGAAACTTGTCACACTCTGTTACTAAGGTTTGCTGTGCCACTTCCCATATTGAAGATCCCTGCCTTTCTGTTGGATGGCACTCAGCAGCAGCATTCACCGTATTTTGTAATCACAACAGAAAAGCTCCTTGACACACATTGCTTCTGTGTGTGGCAATTTCTGTCAAATAAAACCATTACGGTGTGTCTTCATCCACCTTATACACCAGATCTGGCACTGGGCGACTCCTAGCTCTTCCCCAAAGTCAAAATGATCATGAATGGTAAATGTTTTGAATCTATTCTGGACATCGAGCCAGCCACGACAGTGCAACTAAAGACTCTCACTAAAGAGGACTTCCAGAGCTGCTTCAGAAAATGGCAAGAATGATGGGATAAGAGTGTTTGAAGCAAGGGGGAGTATTTTGAGGGTGGTTAATGGCAATGTGTCTTTGACTTTAATACATTTTTTAATTTAAACATCCACCATATTGTTTGATTACACCTCATACATTGTGAAAATGACCACTGGTGTTTTAAGATCTTGTTTTGAATAAGGGAGTAATTTACATATGAAGTTGTAGTAGACAGAAGATATTTACTTTGTTGAAATACAAACAACGTTATGAGGAAATTCAAATACATATTTATTATACGTGGAAGCAGATACCTTTATTTAGGGTATGCTACTTTACTTAAAATGTAAAGTCTGATGTATACACATAAAGCCTGATGTATAGAAGGTAAGACCTTGAGTATTGTTTTGTTTCATTTAAAAAATTTTTGGTAGTACAGTATCTTATCCACTGTTTAGCCTAGAACTTAACTACCAGCTTCAGGTAGAAGTTTCAGCAGACAGGTCTGCAATTGTTTTAAGGGGAGTTCTTCCCCCTGGCTCTATAAACGTGAAATGACTTCCTAAGCTCCTTCTTAAGACTCATATGCTACAGAATTTGTCTTGAGAGGATATATTTGAACAGTAATATTTGAAAATGCAGAATGCAGTGTTTGATTCAAATGCAATTGATTTTCTGCTGAGTCTGCGGGAGACCACTCAGTATGAAACCATAACTCCCCTCCCCCACAAATTTATATATGTAATTTGACACTGCGGATTCTTAGGAGGCCAGAATAATGGCGGAGTAGAGCTAATGGAAGTCAGAATAATAGTGTCTAGGTGTAATATTTCCATAATGAGTTTGGGACTGATAGTATATTTCCTATGTGGGATAGGGTTGGCAGAGTGAACAAAATAAAATATTGAGGTAACAGAAAAGATCATATTGCACAGTGAGCTGCAAACATTAAGCAATTTGAAAGGTTAATGAACAAAGCAGTGGTTCTCTATGAGGGCCTCCAGAAAACATTAGCAAATAACCAAATGAAACTGCCTAGAGCATGAGAAAAGATCTGTAGAACTCTCTTTCTTCCTTCCTTCCTTCCTTCCTTCCTTCCTTCCTTCCTTCCTTCCTTCCTTCCTTCCTTCTTACCTTCCTTCCTTTCTTTTTTTCCCGGTGCTCTGTGGATGAAACAAAAGCAATTTAGATATAACAACTAGAATTAATAACTCGTTGGATTAATTGCTTTCAGCCTTGTCTTGTGTCAGTCATTCCATTTAATTTGTCCTTTATTCTAAAATGCCCTGTACTGCAATTGTTTCTGCCAAAATCATGCTAGTTTAAAGTAACAATATAATAAACACATCTTCCTGGAACTTAAAAGTTAATATTGGAAAGGCAAAAAAAAAAAAAAAAAAAAAATCCAAAAATATGGTAATTGTAACTTGGAAATAAAATTATTTTATAAGTTTCCCCAAACAGGTCCACAATCTTCTATTTCTCTTCTAAAATATAATTTACTCCCTTGCTATTTACATCTTTACAAAAAGTAAAATGTATGTCTAAATGTACATTTGATATGAACCCTGGACCAGTGCTGTCAAACTTTAATGGGTATATGAATTACCCTGGGATCTTGTAAAATGTAGATTCTGATTCAATAGGTCTTGGGTGTCCAGATATTCTACATTTCTAATAAGCTCCCAGTTGATGCCCTTGCTGCTGATATGAGAAACACTTTGGCAGTAGTTACCCAGAAGGCTGCCAGAGAACATGGTAGAAATGCTTGTAAGAAGGGGTAAGGATGGAGAGTGGGGAGGAGTGGGGAGAGGGAGGTTTGAAGTGGATGCTGGGCTTGTTGCCCAGAAAAGCTGGGAGAAGGGGGAGGGGAAGGTAACATGATATTCATTTATAACATTATTACATGAAACTTGTAACCTGGGTTTAATGGGGTGAGAGGATATTGTTCCCCTCGCCTGCAGCATTCAAGGCACCTGCTCAGGATATAGTGATAAACTAAAGATGTCTAACCCCACACTAAAGAAGCTGAAAGTCTGTGCAAGACCCTTTGTTTTTTCTCTTAGCATCTGTTGGATGGAATGAGTGTGATAAAATGGAAATTGTGTGGGGTTATTTTTTGTTTGTTTGCTTGTTTGTTTTTTACAATTAAGTGACAGGCTCTAGTTCTCCTCTTTTTACTAGTTCTATAAATGTGGGAAACTTACTCAGCCTGTCTGAGTCCAGTATTCCCATTACTTTTCAAGGGGAGGTGGGTGGGAAATATGCTTATAACTATAAACCATATGATTCTAAAGTAATGATTTTCTTCTAAGACCAAACTTTCCTTTTTTTAAATAAATTTTGCAATTGAAATTAGTCCTCTTGAAAATCCATTACATTACGTGGAATATTTTAGGAACTGAGCTTCTGGAATTTCCTACAGATTCAGTTTCAGAGTCATCTAAAAAAAAAATCAGTGACATTATTTTAAAGTCACACTTAAATGAGCCATAAAGCTATCTGAACTGCCCCTTCAAATGTTAGATGAAAATCTAATCAAAGAAGTTTGAGAGGACATAAAATCCTTTAGAGCAAGCTCTATATCTACTTTGCCTCTGTATTTTTATAGCAAGATTTCCCAAACTTCTTTGTTTATTAAGACTCTCCTGCAGTGGGTACTAAAATTACATATTTCTGGGGTGCACTCTCGCCTTACTAAATAAAAATCTACTCTGCCATCTCGGACCCTCCCCTCACATGTATAACATTTTAAAAATACAAATTCTCTCCCAGTCATCCAATTCCAGGAGATATCCCCAGTGACCAGCCCTAGTGTATCTTTCCAGAGAGGTACATAAGCAAATATGCTTGATTCGAATGCTCACGAGACATTGACATCAAATATGAAACAAATTTGAACTTTAATGCTTGAATACATAGAAGACAAAGAAACATGGCAGTGACAAATTTAACAAATTAACAAATCCTTAGGTCTTACTGATAGTGCCAGTTAGTTAGAAAAGTTTGGTCGTGAAGCCTAGGATGGCAAGACTGAACTAAAACTGAGGAAAGAAAATGACTGAGATGGAGACTTCATGTTGTTTGACTAACAGCTGAAACAGTTTGCACCCAAATAATGGACATAATTCCTATTTTTCAACTAATCCCATCATCACTGTATTTATTAATCCTAAGAAACTATTTGTATTTTATAAAAATGCATACAGCAGAGTATTTCTCCATAAATGTTCCCCAAGGAGTGGTATTCAAACTTAAATGTGCATCAGAATCACACTGGCAGATTTTAAAAAATGCATTTTCTCAAGCTTGATCCAAAAGGGACTTTGATGCAGGGTACATGAGGTAAGGTCTGGAGACCGCATTTTTGACCAGTGGCTCAAGAGATCCTGCTGCCTTGACTCCACCACACAACTGGAGAACGTCCAGTGAGAAACATCTTTGAGTTGTCCAGGCCCAGTGTCAGGTACACACTAAAATCAATGTTGATATTTGAGTTCACCTTCAGGCCCCTCCCTGTTTTCTTCAAGTTTGAAATCACTGGAGGGCAGCTCCAAAGCCAAATGTTCAGACAACTTTGGTTTGAACTCGAAAATTGCAACCAAAAATTTAATGTGCATTTTCTTTGCTGAATCCTTAATTTTTCCTCATACAACATGCAACGTAGTTTACATGAATACAAGAGAAAATTTATGTGAGCAATTTTAGAACCCGGTGGGTAAAAATTAACCTTCTGTATCTTACGCTTTAACACAGGGGGGAACTTTACCCGTTCCTTCTAATCAGTGTTCCTTTTTATTCCTTTTATTGCAATGGGAGCTGTGATCTGCCTTTGCAATAGGGTTTTCCTTTAATATAACAATATAATTTTCTTTGAAATGTTATATTCATTGAAACTTAATCTGAGAAAATTACAACAGCTGGAATTAGCCTTGGCACCAGCATTTCAAAATTTTATGTTTAAATTAATTGTGCATATATAATATCATGCTGAGAGTCATTTTCCTAGAATATAGCCTACCTTTTAGTAGGTTACCAAGAGTTAAGCATTTTGTCATCCTTTATTAACTTTTTTAAGTCACCAGGACCACTATTAGCATTTCCTCATGCACATTCAAGGCTATTATGTATTCCCTGCTCTTGCCTTGGGCTTAGTGCTTCTGATTCTATTTGTTCTTTACTCTTTGACCCCTGTATGTTTGGTCACTATAGTGTCATTGGCAGGGCTATGTACCCAGGAAAGCCAAGACTCCTATTTGGGTAAAAGCTATATCCACTTGCCAACTAGTCCCTCTACCCAAATTGCCATAGCAACCAAAAAGATTGCAGGTGCCTATATTATGCAGTCATGTATTGAACAGATGTCATCATGTTATGAAATGGTGCTTTGTTGAATCTGAATTGTTCAAGCAGCTGCAGACAGAATTTTTCCTTCCTCAGAGATTTTAGGGTGTCAAACCACAAATTATCTCTGATTTATTATGGTGAGGAGCCAAGTGGAATGAAAAGGGTAGCTTACTCTGTCTGAAGTCACACAGGCCTCCCACGCACACGCGCACACCTCTCCCTCTCCTCTTCCTTGCTCACTAAGCAGGCAGCTCTAAAAGGAGGGTATATCACAAGAATGTCGAGGACCTGCCCCGCTTACAGTTAGGACTGAGCCACCAATCAGGTTGGAATGCAGCAAGAGAGAAAAGGAGATCTTTCTCCAAAAGGAGTCTTGTCTAAAAATGGGGATGGCAGATAACCGAGAAATGATATGAGACGTGTCAGTGGGCTCCTGACACATAACACATAGTGCCAGAAATTCTTATGATTGATTAGTCTCTCCTTCAGATTGAGGGATGGAAGACTTCAAACAACTGCAAATATGGTGTATCTCTAAGAACGAAATAACAAAAATATGATCATATATTAATACAATAAGTGAATGAATTTACAAGATTATTAGATGTTAGATTCCAAGAAAGGTCATGAGGCAATAAAAGGTGTAAAATAATCTGGAGAGGTCTTCTGGAGAGTAGCTATAGGTGGAGTGAACAATTTAAACAATGAACCAAGAACAACACATGTATATTGAGGCCAGTTGTGAAAAAAACTAAAAAGAGGATCAAGGAATATTGAAACAAACCTCCAAGTAGGATATATAAATTTACTAGAAACCAGCTGATTTTCTCTCTCCTGTAAATCAGGAAAGCATATTTCTAGAGGCTTTCCAAATGAAATGGGAAATGTAGGCAATATTCAGTCAAAAACCAGAACATTTTCCTTAGTATGTTTACTTTAATGATGGATTTGAACATCCATTCCTTATATTCATGAAATGTGTTGTCTCTGATATTATCTAGCATATTTCAACTACCAAGACAGATTAGATGCTGCAAGTATTAAAAACTTTGGACTTATCACAGTATTTTCTTTTTTATTATTCTAACCAAGCAAAAAATAGAACCTTAACATTCAACAGGGAAATTCACTGACCATGTTCTCTGTACTGCTGATTGTACATATATAGTGAGCAAGTGATGGATATTTAAGCTATTTGAAGCCTATGAGTTTTACTCTTGGAAGAAAACTTCAGAATATGAGTCTAAAATTTTAAAAAGGGAATTTATTCAAGACACGAAACCAAACTTCTTGAAGGTAAATTATGTTCAATAATAGAACAAATAACAAAACACAGGCACGGAATTGCTTTTTCTGCATATTTGTATATTGACTAACAGACATAAGGCTACTTTAGCTAATGTGTTTTGAAAAAGAAAAAAAGTACTCTCTTGAGTTTTCTGCCACAATGGACGAGCAAGATCTAATGCTTGTACTTGATGTCATCTCACTTCATCATGGAGGCTTCCCTTTCATATAAACTACCTGCAAGTTTATGACAGCTCAAACTCACAATGATCATTATGAAGAAAGGGGAAAAGTTGAGCTGAAAGCAGACCACTTTCAGAGGATGTGAAAGCAATTGGTCAGTTACCTATTGCCATGTACAAACCATCCTCAAACTTAATGACTTAAAACAACCATCTGTTACTGCTTATGAGTATATGGGTCAGCGGGACATTTCTGCTGACCCAGGCCCGGTGAGGCTCATTTTGCCTTGGTTCATTCATGGTCTGCAGACAGTTGACCAATCACTTGGAAGCTGCCCACCAGCTAGTCTCAGCCGGGATGGCTCCTCTCTGCTCTTTGTGTCTCTTATCCTCTAGCAGAATGAGACTTGCTCACATTGTTGTTACAGGAGGCCAAGAGAGTCAGCAGAAGTGTGAAAAGCTTCCTAAAGGTCAAGTTCATGGCTACTGTAACTTGGTTTCCATTGTATTCTCTTAGCCAAAGCAAGTTGCAAGATCAGTTCAAATTCAAGAAGGTAAAGAAATAGACTCCATCTCTTGATGGGAGGAGCTGCAAAGAGCTGTTGCTCTCTACCACAAATAGTATGTTCTGGGAGGATAACATGGAGAGATGTGCCTGCCCTCCACCAACTTCCCAGAGAAAACAAACACAGTTTTTGTAACACTTAGCATTATAGAACTGTCTAAAATTTCTGGAGACAACTACCACTTTGAGTTGAAATACTTGAGCCTCACGCTCCAAACTGTTTTAAACAAGCTATGAGAGAAATGGATATTTTCAGGCACGGATGAAGACCCAAGTATGCAGTATAATTAGGGAGTACTCAGTAAATGTAACTGAACTGACTGGGGAGATTCTAAAGAGCTGAAAAAAAAAGAGAGAGAGAGAGAGAGAGAGAGAAATGGGTGTTATGTGAAACAATGAATACCAAATATAAATTGCCTTAGGTTCTGAAATACTCAATGAAACATTCCTCTCACCTTGGCTCCTTTAATTTAGCTGACTTTCCCTTTGCCTCTAAAGTCGTGTGCCTAGAAGAGAGAGGTTGGAAAACTATACTAGGTCATGGCCAGGCTTGGATTTAAATCCTGATGCCATACTAGGACCTCAATATCTAGAATTGTCTATTGTTACTTTACAGAAAAATTGAGAAGTATTAATAAATGTACACACATAATACTGATTTTAAGCAAAGTATTATTTGTATGGAATTGTTTAAAATTATTGAAATGTGTATTATGGAAAATTTGTCTTTGTAAGTAAATATACATTTAATTTCATATATGTACTCCACATCTAGCTCCAAACTAGATTAAAAAGCCATTGCAAATAACATAAGCTAAACTCAATTTAAAATTAGTTTAAAAGAAAAAAAATATAAGGAAAAAAAGAATGCATCATGAATAAGGTTAGTACACAAAATACACATCATGAATATTAGTAGAGTTACCAAAAAGTTGGCTATATCATTTCTGGCAATTAATGAAAAGAGATGAACAGAACCAAGTTTGACAGTGTTTTATGGTGGACTGTGGAAGCTATAGTTTTTCTGTCTTTCATGTTTTCACTTTCCCCCTTTAGAGAGCATCATGCCTACTTTTGTACTCCTAACTGGAATTGTCAATCATGGCGAACTTGGACTTAAATATTGACCCAGTAGTTTGTAAATCAATTAATCTAATACATGAATTCAGAAGAATTATTATCTTAAGTTTGTAAGTTCTCTATATCATTTATTTTCCTACCCACTGAAAATAAATGTATGCGTTAAAAGCCTTAGCAAATAAATAATATGGTACTTAGAAGAATACCAATACATATAACTTGTGCTTCAGGTTGAATAATTTTTTAAAAAATGAAAACATGCTTTTTTTCAACATTGTTTTGGAAAGGTATTTATCACCTAGAAATATGTAGGCTATGTTTAGCTAATCTATAGCCTTAGTTTATTATCTCATCTGGGGGAAATTACCTTTGGTTTCACCAAGTCAGTGAAAGACTAGTAGACTTGTCAAGAAACCCTGGACTGAGTTTGGTACTTGGAGTCTCTGAATCATGATTAAAAACAACAACAACCAAAAAGTAAACAGTCAAAAGTTAGAGTCAAAATAGATCATACAGTAGTTTAAAAGGATTATTATTTTTATTCTAGTATAAGCAACATAAAGCAGTTGAAAGTCTCTTTTTTTATTTTTTCCATATCAATGACTACAAAAAAGGAAGGAAATACCATTCTGGTTTCTTTTCCCTTTGCTCTTTTTCCCCTCCTATGATAAAGAGGAATTTTGTTGGTACCAGAAACCAGCAAAATCCCTCTTGATCACACAATACAAATGCTTCAGAATTCCTTGCTGAGAAAGTCCCGCCAGCATGAAGGCGCCTCCCTGCCCTTTCATCTGCTGCAGACTTCTGTGCAGCAGGAGCCCTGCCCTTCTCCTGGAACAGACAGCCTTGTCTCAGTGGGGTTGCAGTCACCAGCCAGGCATTAAAAACAGGACACGGATTAGAGGGCATGACACAATAAAGAGACAGATATTTAAGATTACTATTGTAAAGAGGGAAATGTAATCATGAGCATGTTATTAAGCAATCACTTGTTTGGGAAATGAAGCATTTTAGAATGGAGAGGCCAGAATTCTATACAGCAAGTCTGAAAGTTGGAATGTCACCATCCTGCTCAGTCCTATGGGTTTTCCCAGACTTAACCACAAATGAATGAGCAAACGGAGGTATGTCAGTGCCAGTTGCCGTCGTTCCTCGAAAAAAAAAAAAAATCCCTCAGTTTTTGTTGATGATGTTAATGTTAAAGGCAGAAAACCTTGCAAGCAAACATGGTATTATTTATTATATAAATACCACGTAAATATGTGTTACTATGTATGTAATTACAGATACTCTTTGATTTATGATGGAATTATGTCCCGATAAACCCATTATAAACGAAAAATATCATTAACTCAAATATACATTTAATACACTTAACCTTCCAAATGTCATAGCTTAGCCTAGCCTACCTTGAATGTGCTCATAACTCTTACTTTATTGAGACATAACTGTATCGTAAGTCAAGGAGCATCTGTAATTGCCTTCCTCTCTTCTCACCAGAAGCCAGAGGCACAGATGGGCATTTTGTAGACATGATGGAACAAAAATACCCAAACACAATATCCACACACACACACACACACACACACACACACACAAAACAAAAATAGAAATTGCTGGCAACACAGCACAGTATAGAGTATAAATTGTTTACCCTCTTGACCTCATGGCTGACTGGGAGCTGCGGTTTGCTGCAGCTTCCCATCATCACAAGAGAATACCGTACTGCATATCGCTAGCCTTGGAAAAGATCAAAACTCAAAGTATGCTTTCTACTGAATGTTTATCGCTTTCACACCATCATAAAGTTGAAAAATTGTAAGTCAAACCATCATCAGTCAGGACTGTCTGTATATAAATTCCAAATTGGCACTATCCCCAGTCACTATTTCCTGTAGTATAGAGTTACCAGAAAGAATGGAGTGGCGATATTGAAATCAGAACTAGAATCACAATTGAGAAAGCATAACCCTATTGTAAATACAATTTTGTATTTTGCATCTGTAATATAAGGCAAAGGCAGTTATAATTCAGTTAGGAATTATCACTGGATTGCAAAACAACATTTTAACTTTGAGAATCTCTTTAAATAAGCAGAGGGAACAGGGTCATTTGGCCCACCATAATCAATATGCTGATTGTATTTAACTAAACCTTGAATTATCAGAAAATGGCATCTTGCCCAAGTGTTGAGTTTCAAATCAAACAATTTCAAAGACCCTACAGTGTACCCACTCCCCACTCCCATCACTTATGATCCAGAATATTTGCTTGAACTTTGATTTCAAGCCTGCCTCTCTAGGGTGAATACCCTGCCCTTCCAGCAGACACAGACAGCATAGTACCAGCAAGGTAGGTATGCGGTGGCACAAGGGTAGCTGTACATGTGAGGCCAGTCCAAACAACAGGAAGATTACAGTGCAGGATACAGGGGAAGGGACTGTGTGAACCACCCATATGTACTCTAAAGAGGGAGAACATGATTACAGGATATAAATATCGTAGAGGTAAGAGCATAAAAGGGAAAAAGGAAACTAGCATGACAGTGACAAATGGCCTAAATTTCCTTTTCAAGGAGAAATAGTTTAGCCAAAGTAATAATAATGAATTTTTTAAAGTTCTGAAAGTAAAAGTAAGTTGAACCTGATATTGAAAAAAATCTCCATAGTAAGAGTTGATTAATATTTAAAATCCTCATATCTGAAACCACAGCATCTTTCATCTAAATTCTCCTCTCCTTCTTTCTCCTTCCTTCCTTCCTTCCTCCCTCTCTCCCTCTTTCCCTCCCTCTCTTCTGCTCTCTCTCTCTCTCTCTCTCTCTCTCTCTCTCTCTCTCTCTCTCTCTCTCTCCCCTCACCCGCCCCCCAGAACATCCATCCCATTCTCCTGGTTATGCTAGATTAAGATACTGGTGACATTTTTAATTCCTTCTCTACCTTTTCTCATCACACTTATCACATTCAGCCAGTAAGTCCAGTCACTTTCAATCTTTATTGTTTCCTAAATTCTCTTTTTTCCTTCCAGTCTTCACAACCACTATTCTAATTGAGACTCTGGCTTCCTCTACCCTGCACTCTGAAACGCTTTTCCCTTTTGTTTACCAATCTTATAGCCTGCTGCTGCATGTGTCTTGCTAACACAGAAATATAATTCTGTCATTTTCCTGAACAGAAGCACTCAGGGATGCCCCCACTCCACCAAGTAATGTGTGAATACCTAGTCCTTGAATTGGAACTCCTCCTTGCTGTCAAGAAGATCCATCCTCCAGCTTTATCTTGCATCACCTCCACACATTCAATGTGACAACTCTTTCTAAACATTCTCCCAACTTTCCTTTCTCTATTCTTGTTTTAGTAGTTTATCCCTAAATGTACCTGCATTTCAAAAGTCAGCTCAACTGCTACCCATCTATGAAGTTTCCTTGACCCTGGAAGAAAGCATATTCACCTTCAGCAACATTTGGTCCCTTTGTTTCTAATTACCCTGGTGCTATTGTAATTTGTTTTAAAAGAGGTGATGTGCTTGTCACAACTCCCTCTGTGGGATTGCACACTCCCTGAACGCAAGAACCAGCTTCTTCATCTGTTGTGTAAATGGTTAGGTGCTACATACACAAAGTGTGCACAAATGCTTTGAATTAACAAAGGGATAATTAAAATATATGGTGGGTGTCTTATTTAAATATGAATGAATTGAGAGTTAACATTTTAAAGAGGTTGCCATTCTTACCAAAATAGGGAGAAAAGGAAAGCAAACCAAATAGTGTTGTATTCTAAATAAGATGAGCAGCATTTGCCTCACCTTCTTGGAAAACAAGCTCATTTCAAACAACATCTTGCTAGGGCTAAGCTGATTTATGACATTACCAAATTCCATAGCCAAGAAAACTATGTGAACATTACAAGAAGGTATAATATGTTAATAATAGGTACCTCTGAAATGTATTTGAAATAATTTTAATTTTTAAATGTATTTCTACTCTTCTATATTTATAGCCAGGAGAACACTATTAATAATAACAAAAATATTTGAACAATAGATTATCTTTGGATCTAACATTTTAAAGATGTAAATGTTGATCTAAATAACACATTTATTACCCTTTAGAGATTGAATGTGATATGATTTATATTTTAGAACAATAACTCTAAAGGCAATTAAAAATATAACTAAAGAGAAAAATAAATGATACAAAGACAGCAAAGAGACTGTTGTTGATGCAAACAATATGATAAAGGATTGAACTAAGATTGTCGCAGTGGGAAGAGAGGAAAGTTCAGATCATAATCTGATCATAAGCTTTGATTAACAATTCGATGAGGGGATTGAGGGAATTGGAAGAGCTCCCACTATTCAAAGACTGTTTCTTACCTGATCTATAAATAAGGTTTTGCTTTTAACGCTAAAGGACAGTGGTTAAATAATGCAGAAGTTGGTTGACAGAATGGGCTACATAGATGGTTCTAATGGAAAGAAGCTTCAAAAGGGTATGAAGTAGTCAACAGGGGAAAGAAACCTGATAAGTGGCTTATCTTTAGGGACTTCTGGTCAGCTTGAGTCATAGTCAGAATAGATAGCAGGGTTTCCTGTTGAGATTTTTCTTTTTTTTTTTAAGAGATGCTGCCAAGAACTGGCTCTGCAAGGAAGATAGTGGCAACTTCCTCTGAAAAGGACACGTAGCTAGTCCCTGATGGAAATATGTGACTCTATAAAGCAAGGGATAAAGGCAGGGTGTATTGTAATTTAGATGTAAATGTTCGTGAATTTTGGTAGTGGTGGGGAATTAACTGGTTCAATCTACTAGTTATAGATATCAACTAATAATAGAGAGATATCCCTAGTTTGCACTGTATATTTTTAGGTCTTTATTTCATGATGTACATGTCTTGGCATTTAGTATCATGACTATGTCTACCACCATTTTAATATAGAACTTCATAGAAACGTATTAACGATCATTTTTATTTATTGGGAGACATTAACTCATCAAGTTTCATAACCATAATTAAGTTTGCACCAACTATATAAAGTGTAATTGTAATTTCTGGGAGAAAACAATCTTTATAAAGAGGGAGTCTTACAAGGTTAACCCTATTTCAGGAACAGAAGCATCTAAATCCTTTTATAGTTACATCTTCCATCTTTTACTAAAATACTAAAAATCGTACCATTTCTTTTTTATTTTATTTTTAGCTAAGATGTATTGGAATAGTTGAGATAAGAGGAACTGAATTATTTAATTGCATTTCAACCCTACCTTTATACTAAGAAGCACTAAATACCCATGGCATGGGTTAGAACAGAGAACTCCATTGTTGTGCTACCACCACAACTTGGTAGCATTTTACCTTAGAAAAATTAATGAACTTCTCTGTACCTCATTTTCCTCATCTATAAAGTGGACATTTCAGCTGCAAAAACTATGAATTTCCCTGATATAAATTTCCCTGGCCCCATCGTGACCAATTTAACAACCCACTTACAAAATTCCTGAACATGTAATAATGAGCTTTAGTGGGCTGGTAGAATCAAAATGAGCTACATCTAGCACATAATGACTGAGGGGAATAGATAATAAAAAAGTTTCAGGAAGTAAGGGGTCATAGAGTAGAAATAATAACTTAAACACAGGCTAAAAATTAGGTTTAAATCAAGAGAAAGTCCAGATATAAGCTTATTAACTTCAAAAACCATGAAATAATCATAACAATAGGTAGAAAAGATATAAAATTATAAAGCTTGGAAGACTGAAACCTGGAGAACAAGTGATGAAACTATATGAAATACATGTCAATTTAGTTAACAAGTCTGAAAGGGGCAGGGTTTTTATAAAAGAGGCCGTGTGATCACTTATTAAAAGTTGATACACAAAAAGAATAGTTATTGACATTGTAGAATGGATGTAAACTCACATGCACTAGTCTTTCTATACCAACAGCCAGTTAAATGCAGCCCAGGATATTAGATAGGATGGTCAACAAGACATACTTTATTAAGTTTTGCTCAAGGTGAAAAGAGAATAAAATAATGAGACAGCTGTTATCTTGTTCCCGATTTGTGTCTGTGCCATTACCCTCAGAATTTCCTAATTGTGAGTCTATTCCTGATCCCATCCCAAAATCAGTCCTACTCCAGTTTTTAAAATCTTCTTAACTCAAGTCTCAACCCCACTCTTAGTACCACTGGAAATCCCAGCATACTTTCCTAGCTAGATTAAGGAATCCCTTCTTAATCCCTTGTTTGCATCTCACAAAATTTGTCTTACCAATTATACATTGATAGACTGTGCCAAGGAGAGACAGTGTTTCTCAAAAAGCTACCCTGTCCAAAGTCTAGACCAACGTTACTTTTCCTTATCTTTAACCTTGGTTACTCTTCTTAGAGCTTTCTCTAAAATAAGTAAGCTGGGTTCTGTTCTCTGGATCCGCAGATGTCTCACTGCTATTGTCTGATTTATGAATGGAATTTTTCCCAATAGTTGCTGGTTGTTGAATTATACCTCCTAATACTGATTATTTTTTCTAAATTTCATCATTGCTCTGCCTATTATTTTTTTCATAAAATTTTGGACTGCCTAATCCACTCTCTATTGTTAGCGGCCATATTAAATCTCTTTCTTCTAAGTCTGGCCCAGCTATCTCTCTTGGTGTACTCCCTTCCCCCAAAATACTGCTCAGGACCCTTGAGCCCACCAGGTTATGGCTAGCCTAGGACCTACTTCGTACTGTACCATACCCAAAACCATAGGAACAATGTGTCTTACGTGAGCAGGTGGAAAATTCATGGGAAATTATAAATTGATAGGACCCAAATGTCTCATTAAAAAAGGAGTCAGGATATTTAAAAATAAAGAACATTTTGAGTAGACTAGTCAGAGTGTTCAGATAATGAAGAGTGCATTCAAGTAATGCTCTCTTAGATTATCGATTAAATCTGTTCCTTGCATCACAGTGCTGTACAAAAGGATATTTTATTTTGTCCCGTAGGGTATGTTTATAATTATTCTCTAGGAAGACAGAAAGTTAAGGAAATAAACCTTTTTTCAGGAATTTTCTGGTGACTGGAGAATACAGGTCATCCCCCTCCATATTCTGGATAACTCATTGGCTACTTTTCTAACAGATTCTAAACCTTCATGAAGATCTAAATAATATTTTATTAGTGTCAAAACTATACAACCCAGGGGATTGAAATAAAACAGTTGTCCCCTAGTCTAAGATTTAATAAAAAGTGTAAGCTTGGCAATGGGCAAAAGATATCACTATGTTACCTTTTAGCAGCATGCTGGTTGTTGCTTAGTAGACCCTACAAGCATTTTCTAGGAAAGTGGTATTTTGATTAATTTTCTATTGACTAGGCTACTATATATTTTGTAGGTCTAGAAATTAAATTGTAGACGTTAAGTTGCAAGTGACTCCTCTCCATGGCAATGCAAATGATTCCTATTCATAACTATGCAAATGAGTTTTATCCAGTAGAGATAAAATTGAATTCCTCCTGGTTGAAACAATAACACAGACATTACAATTTATTGCCCAGCACGATATTAGACACTTTTGCTTCTATTAGCAAATTCATTTCACCATTCCTGGCTGACTATATATACATATACATATACATGTGTGTACCATATGTATATATTAGTTCTACACATTTTCTTTGGGACCTTATCTTATAGCTTCCCTCATTTATAAGTTAGTAAAAAACTTTAATGCTTATTCATTTTATATTTGCAGAAAAGTCATTATTTTATCTTTCCAAAAATTATTCTTTACTACTAACTAATCTGTATGTTTGTGCCCTACACAAAAGAACCTCACTGTCAGGATCTTTGGGGTTGACCAGACAGTCCATGGCCTCTAGAGCGTCTCACTTGAATACTGCTTCCTTTCCTAATTATACTCTCCATTTTTTCTCCCCATAACCCATCTCTTGAATAGCAGCTTTGCTTCTCTCAGTACCTCGGACTCTCCCATAGTTTCTTTCTGCACAACCCCATATCTCTATAAAATCACAACTCCCTTCCCGCAGAAATTGTTTTGTACCAATGGCCCCCTTACATCTTGTAAATTGTGTAGCCTAATTTCTGTGACTGGCTAAAGGGAAGGGGGATTCTTGACTTGGTAGGTGGAGAAAAAAAGAATGCTGGTAATTTCCTTGACTGTTACTTAGTTTTTCCAAAGATAGAGAAAAACACACAAAACCTAAACAAAAAAGATAGCACTGTGAGGATTAAATAACCCTCCCAAAAAAACTTAGCCAGGGCTATATAAGAGATTTATATTATCCCTCTTAACGTATCTTTGACTTGCGCATGCTAAAAGTGCACCCTCTTACCATTCTTACCCCACCCCACATATACCCTGAGTCACATTCTGGAGCCTTCTTCCATTAGTCCAAGCACAAACATCTGCTGCCCATCACTTCTGCCTAATTCCTTTTTTTTTCTGACTATCGGAGATGGTCAACAGTGATGTTATTAGGGACTAATGGAATAGAACTATCTGGAAAGGTAATCCCACCTCTAAAGTACTGAATCCGGTGGAAATATGAATATTTATCCCTCAATTGTCTCTAATACAGTCTGTTTCTTAGGGGTACCTGGTGCATAGTATGTGCTTAATCAACATCTATTGAATGAGTGAAGGATAATATTTACTTTGTTTTTATATCATCACTACACCTTAAGACCAGAGGTACCTGCTGTATTCCTATTCCATGTCATTTGGCTTAGAGATCACTTGTGAATATAAGCATTTTCAATGAACCCAAGTTCTAAGTGACAATTAAAAGTGTCTCCAATTAAAGGCATTCTATAATTTATTAAACTTGTGATTCTGTTTTTATTTTTTTACTTTATTTTAGCTTCATTTTTCTCAACCAAAAAAAGTCTCTGAGGTGTTATAACTAAATCTCTTTTCCCAAGTCATGCTGCTAACTCCCATTATTGTGTTCAGCTAACATTGTGTCTGCCTGCCTGAATTTCTTTTGACACTTTTGTTCTGCCAGAACTCTTTCTGGTATAATAAAAAGAGTTCACATGCAGGGAAAATGAGTGGGGTAGAAAGGAAAAACAACACATACAAGCACTTCGAAATGAAAAATAAACCAAAGTTCAATCTTTATTGAATGGTGACGGGCTCAGCCTTAGACAATGCTTTGCAGGAATTTCACTCCTGTAGAGATTTATCAGTAATTCACCTTGAAAGGAAAATTGTTGCATCCTATCTGAACAAGGGTCTGATGTTTCCCTGCTTTCATCTGCTCTTGATGTCAAACTTCATGTATTTTAGACAGAGGTCAAAACAGTTATTGTCATTAAACTAGGGAGATTAACTCTGTGTGAGCGGTTCCTGAGGTGTGCACATCAAACTCAGAGATGTGAATTCTGTGGTTTTAATTTTGGTTCTAGTACTTTGATTCTGAGGAAATGCACTGCTTCTATAGTTAGAAATCAAACATTCTTGACAGAGTTTCATTTACTTGCCAACTGCTTTGGAGATGAAAAAGACGTAATTTTTTTTTTCAATACACCATGGCAGTCATCAACCTTGACTGAGAGTGAAATCCTGAATCCAATCATGCATGCCCCTTCCATAGGATACTGAAACATTCCGGATCTGTTCCTCAATACCCCACCCAAAGTTTACTGCTGGGGCGCTCTGGGGATTTTTGGGACACTGAAGGAGAAAAATCCTCAGATTATTGGATTGGAAAGTAGGTCACACCGTTGCCCTCTTGCCTTGTTATGGTATTTGAAGGGGAAAGGTCCTTTAATTGTCTAGAACATGTTTCAGATGAACAGAACTATGATCACAATCGTATTTATTTTCATTTTAATTTGATAGCAAACTTTTCAAAATGTGTTCCCATAATTCTGTCTGAGGTAACAAACTACCTCTGAAGTAGGAGGGTTATGACCATCCGTATTTGACAAGGGAGAGAACACAGAAGTGAGTTGCCCAAGATCATACAACTCCCCACAGAGCCGGGTAGGAGAGACTTCTCCTGACCTTTGTCCAGTGCTCTTCCTTCATACTTTCTCATCTTAGCTGGGACCTGAATCCTCCCTCTGGGTAAATGTAGAAGTGTTATCTATGCAGGTAAAGTGAGGATGAAAATCCATCCCAGGCAACAGTCATATCTGAAAGCAATAGCATTAGGAAGATTGGGAAAATAGTGAGTCAGCTAAGAAAGGGCTAAAGAAAGAGCAAGGAGAAAGGGAGGGAACAGTTATTGATTTCTACCTCATGCCACACATTGAGTACAGAGCTCAGTTTACACCGGGATCTCATGTCATCCACATAGCATCTATATGCTGTAGATTAAATCATCACCCCTTACAATTAGGAAACTGAAGTTTCAAGAAGCAAATTTTCTGGCCTAGAGTCAGACAGCTTTGTAGAACTGAGTTTTAAAATCAGTCTATCTCCCAAGTCCGTGTTTGTATTACTAAACATAAACTATACAACCTGAAAGGTCAAAGGGCAGATCTGTAAACATCTAGAGGAAATTCTGTAGTTGTTCACTCAAAGATTTCAGGTGTACCGAAGCACAGACAGCCTGGATGTGTAACCTCCATGGAAAAGTATATACGGAAGTTTTGCAGTCATAGTTGTCCAGCCGAATGCACAGAAGAGTAGCAATATCATATGTAGCATTTTGAGCATTAAGTAAATATCAAATATAATTTCTATGAAAGTATAGTAAATTTTAAAACACTACACAAAGTGAAATATGATGTTACCTCTTAGAAATAGTATGCATATCTTTATTGCACTTGAAATGTAAGTTTCGCCAAAATGAGAACCAACTTTTTTCTTCCAAAATTTTCCCAAAGGAAGACAAGAGATAAAAGTCCAGAAAGAAAAAGCAACAAAATATGTTACCGTTTAGTATTCTTCAGCCACTATATTGCCACACTAACAATGCCTTGCCCTGCCCTCCTTTTTTTTTTTTTATACAGAAGCTTTTGGTTCACAAAGTCCTTTTAATGGATTTATGCTTACTTTATTATTTATGGAGATAACTGAAGCTCAGTGAGGTTGACAGCTAGCCAGGGTCCCATAGGTGTAAGTAGCAGAACCAGCACTGACTCCTACTTATTCCTAGTACACGCCCAGTGTTTATTCCATCAAAGCTGTGTATTCCTTTCCAACTGGCAAAGGTAACTGCTCTCTGTGAGAATTCCTGTCATGGTGAGACATTCAGTATACATGGAAATCCATATATACAGAGGCTAGATTTTAACCCCTTGTGGAAAGAAATTATGGAACAATGAAGTGCTTTATATTAGAATTTTCATGAGTTTTCTTAACATTTTATAATATATGAACAATCCTCCCAAACATCTTGAATTAAATGATAGCAATGCTAGTGCTTGTTTTACATGTGAGGAAACCAAACACTTCACGTTATTTGATCAACTTTTCCCTGGGTGTATTAACAAGGTATTAGCTATGATAGTTAAATACCCACTTCCTAGCCCCATTTGAAAATAAACACAATTATTCAGATGAAGAATGTGAGACCCAAAGAGTTTATAAGACCATGCAAAGTTAATGATAGAATAACGGGAATACATTTTAGGCAATAACTTTCTAACTCATTTAGTCTGGAAGCCAACATGACTATTATTTGAGTGGTAAAACATTGTCTCAGACCGTGGCTCTTCAGTGAGTGGGATAAGAGTTACATAACATCTTTCATTTCTGATCAAGTTTTGTCAGTAGAAGTCATTTACATTCTGGCAGCAGGAACCCCTTGATACTCCTGTTGGCACACTCTATGTCGAGGTAGGCCTGCTGTGACCTAGAAAAACAGTGAATTCATTTGCATAATCAGTGTGCTATCCTTGTAGAGGTATATTTAGAAGGGCTGCGTTTGCAAGAATGGGACCAAGATGCTTTTGAAAAAAAACCCACCTGGCCTTTCTCTTAAGCCCTAGCAAGATGTACTATTCAGGAGGGGCTCCAATTTCTTGCCAATTTGGGATTAGTGTAGTATTTTACAAAGAGGAGGATTAATTTATTGAATATATTACTCAAAGAGAGGTTCCATTCATGAAGTATAAATGCATTAAAACATAGTTGGAAGCATTTATGAACGAAAGGGTTACGCATGGCGGTTAAAAAAAGGTAGCATTAAATTTTCAGTCATCATAGGAAGAATACACACCTTCTGATCCTAGTGTGGCCGCTGATTAGTCATATCCCTTTCACATGTTACTTAAATTTTATTGGCATCTATTTCCTCATTTGTAGAGTAAAGGATTGAATTCAAACATCATTGAGTTGTGACCCTTAAGTAAAATTTGGCAATATAGACACTTTACTTGTCCAGCTCAGTGTTTTAAAGCATTGTGAATATGAATGATATTTTTAATACTGCTTTGAGTTTGCTAATATTGCACATGCCTTACCCATCATGGACAAGAATACATCTTCATTCTTCTCTGAATTACTCACTGCATTGCAATTCTCCACCTCTGTTTTTTTCTCTCCTCCCCTTCAATTGTCAGGATGAATTTGATGAGTATGCAGCAGCCCAAAGCTGCATAGCCCTGCAGTCTGGGTATCTATACAGCCTAATACCTGAGCCTCATTTCTATTAGCTGTATAGATACCCAGACTGCAGGGCTATGCAGCTTTGGGTTGCTGCATACGTGGCACTAGGTTGCTGCCTTTGGGAGACTGCACTGTTAATTGGAACAGTAAAACTGAAGTCCTTCAGCACTAGAGCACTCAGTACAAGTCACCAGGAATTGCCTGGAATCCTCATGGCAGCTCTGTGACGTCCATCCTTGTGGCATGGTTGGGGGAGAATCTGAACATCATCAGCTGTGCAGTGAACATAACTCTTGCTTTAACACATGGTAATTTACTTTTCATTTCTCAAGATTTTTTTATACACCAAATAACCAATATTTTTCTTTCAAGGACAGCATGCCCATGAATAAAAAAAGAACAGAAGTACAAACTGGTTGTTACACAGTAGTCATGGGGATGTAGATTATAACATAAGGAATGTAGTCAACAGTATTGTAGTAACTAGATATGGTACCAGATGGGTACTACATCTATCAGAGTGATAGAAGGGAATGGGGTTGGGGTCAAGGTGAAAAAGGTGAAGGCATTAAGAAATATAAGTTGACAGTTAATACAGTATGGGGAATATAATCTACAATGTTGTAAAGATTATGTAAGGTGCCAGATGGGCATTGGATTGGATTTATCAGGGGGATCACGTCATAGACTGTAGATGCCTGACCAATGCACTATACACCTGAAGCTGAAGTAGAATAATACTGAATGTTACCTATAACTAAATATATCGGTACATATAGTCACAGGATGTGGAGTACAGCATGGGGAAGATAGTCGAAGGTATTGTAACAGCTATATAAGGTGTCTGAAGGGTAGTAGCTTGGGAGTGGGTTTTCACTTTATGGGGGGTTTAAATGTCTAACTATTACATTGCTTTGTACACCTGAATCTAATGAAAAATGAAAAATAAAATAAAATTAAAATGAAAAAAAACATTAGGACAAGAGAAGCTAGGGGCAACTAACTCCTTCAGGTCTCAATCATGGGGGAAGTATTGACATCTGTGCCTGTGCCTATGCTTTGGGATCAAAACATTTCTGTTGCATCCTGTGCAGAGGCCTGTGAGATGCACGAGTTTTAAGGCTGCCCAAGAGCAGGTTAGATGAGAAGCAAGGAAAATTAAAAAGCAGGTATAAGTATAATGTGCATGTGAAATGGGAGCTAAACAGTTTTGCCATAGAGAACAGAGAGAATAATCTGAATGCTTTTGCTTTACTGTATGGTGTGAATCTAAAACATTTATATTATTGAGATTAATGCTAAGTGTTTTTCCGATAAACTTTCAGTAACAATGAACTATGAAAAAGAAAGTCCATGTTAAATAAAAAATTAAGTACTGAATTTTCATTTTGCAGAAAGTTGATGAAGAAAATCTAATATGCACAAATTTTTTTGACATTTATTTGTTATCATGGTTGCAATAATAATATTGCATGAGCACCAGAAAACACAAATCTGCTGAAAACCAATCCACTTCTCAGTTGCTAGTTATTTAAGAAGACTGAGCCTAAAAATAAAACATTGACAGACTTTTCATTGATATCAATGGCTTGTTCAAAATTAATTTTCAATTTCAATTCCAAGTTTTTCTGTGAATATATAAACAGAGAACTTAGACGCTGTTAACTATTGTCTCCATTAACAGAAGATGAACTTTACAATTGCAATTACAATTTCAAGGTGTCACCTATTTTTCAGATAGAAAACAATTGTTATTTACAATAAGGGTTTAAAGTTTTTATCCAGATAGTAAATATTTGCAACTTTTCCAGTTGAGTGTTGTAACTACTCAACTCTGCTACACAAAAACGTCATAGACAATACGTAACGAATGGATGCGGCTGAATTCTAATAAAACTTTGTGAAATGTGAACTGTCCTTCACCAGGGAATTAGTTAAATATATGACAAATGATATGAAATTGTTGTTTGCATAGGTCTAAAAGTCAATTACCAGCAATTTCACATTTTTAAACCTGTTAATTTATATTACATCTATACATTGGGGATACTACTCAGGTATATAGTAAGAATGAGGAGAACCTCTATATATAATATATAAAGATATCTACCCAACAGTTACTGAAAAAAATGTGTAGCTCTGTGTACAGCATGCCACCATTTATGCAAAACACAAGAAACAAAATATTCATTTTTTTTCTTTATTGTAAAAGCATCCCTCAAAAGATAAAGAAGAAAGTGTTAACAGTTGTTACCTGCTTTGAGGGGAGGTAGAAAGGGTTAGACTGAGTAATAACGGATAAAGGGTAGAAGATTTTTCACTGTATACCCATTTACAACTTTTGATATTTGAAACCTGCTAACTCAAAATTTTCACTAAAAAAATATAAAAGAAACATACTTCCAACTTTATATATTATTTAAAATTGCACCTGATTGTACCTGGATATATTTTATTTATATATTTGTTTATTTATGTTACTTTTTTTTTTGTAAAGTAGTAAGACCGAAATATCATGATTGCTTATTGCCCTGTCTCTTTCCCTTAACAGTAAGCACCTTTGTAATATTACTAAATGACCATTTGGTATTGAGGATTTATTGAACTGTGTTAGTCAAGGTTCTAATTGCTTTGCATACATCATCTGTTTTTCATCCCAATAATATAGTATCTATTATCATTGACTTTTTTTATTGTAGTAAGAACATCTAACATGAATATATTAACAAATTTTGAAGTGTACAATACAATGTTGTTAACTATAGGCACAATGTCATATAGCAGATCTCGGAATTTGTTCATCTTCATGAATGAAACTCTATACCGGTTGAATAGAAACTCCCCATTTCCCACACCACTTAGCCCCTGGCAATCATCATTCTACTCCCTGCTTCTATGAGTTTGATTATTTTATCTATCTCATATAAGTGGAATAATATAGTATTTGTTCTTCTGTGACGGGCTTATTTCCCCTAGCATACTGTCCTCTAGGTTCATCTATGTTGTCACAAAAGGCAGGATTTCTTTCTTTTTAAAGGCTGATTAATATTCCATTATGTGTACGTACCCTATTTTCTTTATCCATTCATCCTTTGATGACTTTTCGGTTGTTTCCATATCTTGACTATTGTGAAAAATGTTTCAATGAACATAGCAATGCAAATATCTCTTCAATTCTGATTTTAGTTATTTTGCATAAATACCCAGAAGTAGAATTACTAGATCATATGGTAGTTCTATTTTATTATTTTTTGAAGAAACCCCAAACTGTTTTCATAGCAGCTTCACTATTTTACATTCCCATCAACAATGTACAAGGGTTCCAATGATCTTTGTCTTTTTAAAGATATAGAGCTAAGAGTCAGATAGATTAAGTAAATTGCTCAAAGTTACAAGCTTAAGTGTGGTGGACCTGAAATTCAAAACTTGGCCTGACACCAGAGATTTTGCTCTCCTTTCTCCCTCCTTTATTCCTTCTTTCCTCCCTCCCTTATTCTCGTTATTAGCCCTTATCGCATACAGTTAATAAATAGAAACTTAAAAAAAATTGAATCCTTTCACCACTCTCCTATATATCCTAAAGTGCTTAATCATTATTAACAGATGAATCTCCAAACTTAGCATACAGGTCAGAGCAGATTGATTTGTAACAGTCTTTCATTGACAGTTTGACTACTCGGCCTAGAACACTATTTTTGTTTAAATTAAAGTTGATTGGGGTGACGATGGTTACTAAAGTTACATAGGTTTCAAGTGTACAATTTTGTATTACATCATCTATATATCACATTGTGTGTTCACCACCCAGAGTCAGTTCTCCTTCCATCACCATATATTTGATCCCATTTACCCTCATCTAGAACACGATTTCCTCTTGATCCAGCTCTTATTCTCCCAGCAGATCTGAGCTCAGGCCTCATTTCTTCCACGAAGCCCTGCTGGATAACTTAGGATCCCATGTATGATCTCATAGCAGCAGCATATATTTCGTTTCATTACAGATTTATTACTCTGAATTAAAATCATCTATGCATTAGATTAAACATATGAATTGCCAATAGTCAGCCATTTTTGAACTACAAATACAACTATTTCATATGATTAAATCTAAAGTTTGTTTTTTATAGTAAACAATAAACTCCTTAAAGGCAAGGATTATCTCAGCAGAGTACCTGAAATATAGCAGGCATTCAACATAATTTTTATGTAAGTGAATAAATGAGAAAATAAATGATTGAGTCAACAGAGTTTATGGATGTTGTGAAAAAAGAAAAGAGTAATTAATCTACTTTAAAATATCCAATTAGCTCCACCTCTGCTTATCTAAGGCTGTAACATAATTTATGATAGAAGCTATGTAAAGGTTTCAAAACAATATATCTAATTTATGCAACTTTCTTTTACTATTGAAAAATGAAGTACAAATGCATACATATGAAATCAATAGGAGGATTTGTTGTTGTTGTCTTTCTGTTTTGTTTTATTTTTATTTGGTTTTATGTAGTCCAAAGTCATATGCATATGACTTCTTTTAACATGAACAAATGATGATTTTCCAAACTTACTCTTGTTTTCCTTTCTAAAAATGTTTAATAAATTCATTGGGGTGACATTTGTTAATAAAATTATATGGATTGCAAATGTACAATTCTATAATACATCATCTATATATTGCATTGTGTGCTCACCACCCAGAGTTAGTTGTCTTTCCATTACCATATGTTTGACCCCCTTTACATTCTTCTACCACCCTGTCTCTACCCTTACCTCTGGTAACCCCTAAACTGTTGTGTGTGTCTGTGAGTTTTTGTTTGTCTTGTTCGTTTGCTGCTTTCAGTTTTATATCTCACATAGGAGTGAAATCATATGGTTCTCGACTTTTCTGTCTGACTGACTTCACTTAGCATGATAATCTCAAGATCATCCATGCTTTTGCAAATTACTCTTTTTAAGGTATACCTTTAAAGATTTTAATAGCTGAGGCTGATTTGCTAAAGTTAACAAGATCTTATCCAGTTCGAGGTGGTTTGTATATGAGACTGGAAAACTGGTTTATTCCAGCTACTGATTACCATACAAAATAAAGAGCGGAGAAAATTGTATTCTGATTAAACAGGGTTTAACAGTGTATTCGTTAAACAGGATTTTATAAAAGACCTAAGCTGATATTCTTAAAGGCGGTAGATATATCATCTATTTATACTCTTTCTAGGTACTTGAAGCATGTAAATTACATAGCTTTCCAG
This sequence comes from Rhinolophus sinicus, assembly GCF_057876585.1. Classification (NCBI taxonomy): domain Eukaryota; kingdom Metazoa; phylum Chordata; class Mammalia; order Chiroptera; family Rhinolophidae; genus Rhinolophus; species Rhinolophus sinicus. The sequence goes on from NC_142503.1 coordinate 56,465,973, forward strand.
GTTCCCTAAACTATCCCTAGTGCTGTCACACAGAACTTTCTGAAATAATGGTAATGTTCTATATTCTCACTGTCCAATGCAGTAATTATCCAATGCACATGTGGCTACTGAACGCTTGAAATATAGCTAATATAACACAGACACTGCATTTTTCGTTTTACTTAATTTTAACTAATTAATTTAAACTTAAATAGCTACATATAGCTAGTGTCTACTCTATTAGGTAGTTCAAGAAACTTCCTTAAGAAACAAAAAATTTTCTCAGTGTAGTTTTAACATTTTCTCTTCTTTACTTCTTGTTTCTTTCACCTGACACTCCTGTCTCTCTCTCTCTCTCTCTCTCTCTCTCTCTCTCTCTCTCTCTCTCTCTCTCTCTCTCTCTCTCTCCCTCTCTCTCTCATTGTAGTTTGTTTGTTTTTCCTTCTTGCTGAATGAAAGTTTTACTGGTTCTTTCAGTGAGAGTGTGTGTGTGGGTGGTAAACTGTTTTTGTCTTCATAAGTAAGAAAATATTCAGATGTGCTCACACTTTTGAATAGTCATTTGGTTCATATAAAATTCTGTGCTGACAGTTATTTTTCTCTAGCATTTTGCACCTATTGTTCCATTATATTCCAGTGGCTATTCTTGTTGATAAACTGTTAGCTGGAGCCTTTTTGTTTTTTTGGTTTTTTTCTCCCCCCCCTCTCTCTTACTAGTAGTGTTTCTTTATTCTTATTTCTTTTCTTGAAGATTTTATAAAAGTTAAACATATTTCTTTTTTTAATTAAAATGTATTAGGGTGACAGTGAATAGTAAAATTACATAGGTTTCAAGTGTGCAATTCTGTAATACATCATCTATATATCACATTGTATGTTCACCACCAGAATCAGTTCTCCTTCCATCACCATATATTTGACCCCCTTTTCCCTCTTCTACTATTTCCCCTCCCCCCTTACCCTCTGGTTACCACTGAACTATTGTCTATGTCTATGAGTTTTTGTTTCTTTATTTGTTTGTCTTGTTCCTCCTTTGCTTTCAGTTTTTATCCCATATATCTGTGAAGTCATATGGTTCTCAACTTTTTTTGTCTGCCTTATTTCACTTAGCATAATAATCTTAAGATCCATTCATGTTGTAGCAAATGGCACTATTTCATCTTTTCTTATGGCAGAGTAGTATTCCATCTTGTATATGTACCACATCTTCTCTATGCAATCATCAATCGAAGGACATTTTGGTGTTTTCCATGTCTTGGCCGCCATAAAGAAAGCTGCAACCAACATTGAAACACATATATTTTAATGGATAAACGTTTTCAGACTTTTTGGGTAGATACCCAGGAGAGGAATTGCTGGGTCATATGGTAATTCTATTCTTAATTTTTTGAGGACCTCCACACTGCCTTCCATAGCAGCCACACCAATCTGCATTCCCACCAATAGTGTATGAGGGTTTCTTTTTTCTCCACAGCCTCTCCAACACTTGTTATTATTTATCTTGTTGATGATAGATATCTCCTTATGGTTTTTATTTGCAGTTCTCTGATGATTAGTGATGTTGAGCATCTTATTATATGTCTATTGGTCATCTATATGTCCTCTTTGGAGAAATGTATTCTACAGCTTTACTGTTCTGGGTCTTGGTGCGAACTTAATGTCATTTTGCTTGTTATTTTAAGAGTACTTTCAATTTGAGGACTCATATCTTTCTTACGTTCTGGAAAACACTCAGCTATTATGTCTGCAAATATGGAAAATCTATCATTTTCTCTATTTCCTTCTAGAAATTTTGCAATTGTCTCAGTTTATCTTCCAATCTTATCTCTTTATCTGACTATAAAACTAGTAAAATGAATAAGGATTCTGGTGAAATCCTCACCCAGTTCACTATTTTGTTCTTAGATTGTACCAACTGAACATTGTCCTATCACAATCCATCTTTCCTTTAAAAATATAATTTTGTATTTTTCCTAATGTAAATTATTCCTTTACTTATCTCTTTATTGTTTCTCAACATATTGATTTTAATATCTTTTTCAGAATCTTATTTTACTGTCATTAGAATCAATATTTTGATTATTGATTGGGAGAGAGTATGTTTCATTGAAATTTTGATAGGATTCATTGATAGGATTGCAATCTCTATCGAGTGAGAAGTTCTGTCTTTCATGCCCTACTTAACTTTGTGATTGACTCTACCCAGACCCCTAAGGCTCTATGAGGTTTCTTTTCAAGTGATATATTAGATATCACAACTCTTATTCTCTCACCAGCTGATGGTTTAGTTTACTTCTACAGGCTATGTCTGTATCCTCCTACCTGTCTAAACTGGAATGTTAATTAAGCTAGAGATCCAGGGCTTATCTGCAGCAGGTTTTGTTTTTTTATTTTTTTCATACTTCTCTCCCCCTCAATGACACAGGTTCAATCCCCCTCGTGTGGAACACTTTTAGTCTCTTACTCTACAGGGGCCAAACTCCTTACTTCTGGACATGAAATCCATCAGGATCATAACTTCTGCCCTGCTCATGGCTATGTATTTCTGTCCAATTTCTAGACCATAGAGATGTTATCATTTTTTATGTTTTCTCTATTATGTTTGTTTAAAAGAAAAGGGGTATCCTTAGGCTCGGGCATATTGCAGGACAGGGGTAGGGGTGAGAATTTGTGTATCAAGAGCTGACAGAGTAATATATAAATCATTATGCTGGAAGGAAAAAAAGAAACAACAGAAAAAGAACAGAAGGGATGCTTCCAAGTGCAGACTTAAGATGTCATCTTAAAAATAAATTTGCTCTAGCTTTCCTGCCATGTATTGATCCTCTGAAAGTATGTACATTATCTTGCTATCTTCATATATTCAACAACTAAAATAGTATCCAACACTTATTCACCTTTTTAACTTTTATTTCCTCAGAGGCTAATACATGGTGGGAGCATAATAAATATTCTAGTAACAGTGAGTGACCTAGTACACCAATCTAAGTGTATGTAGGCACTGTCAGTCTTTCAGTTGTGTTTTAAATTTAACGAGCAAGTAAGTGAATCTGACTAGGGATAAGAAACATATAACAAATAAAATAATTGGATTTACTTAAGAATTTGTAGAGGATTAAAGGACTTAATTTATATAATTAATGATGATGTTAATGGACTGACTCAGATTCATCACTTACGTGCCTTTTAGGGCTTTTAAGGCCTATGAGAGAAAATAAAGGGACTTTTACCTCATAGTTCAATTGGAAATGGCCTAGTGAAACAGACAACAGCAGTAATAGTTGATTACTACTATATATGTGTATTTGTATATAAATACGTGTGTGTGTGTGTGTGTGTGTGTGTGTGGTAGTAGCAGCATTATGGCTACTCTACATATTTTCAGTGAATCTCTCCCATACCCTCTCCTGGACCTTCTGGATTTCAGTATCACTTATAAAGGTAAAGCAGAGCCGTGGGAGCTGAGAGTCTGTGGGCAACTAAACAGAGTTAATCACCATAAAATGTTTGTTAGATCGTTTGAGAGAAGTCGGAAACATTCTGAGTTGGGATTATTCAATAACTCACAAAGAGAAGGAGACCCTTTCTTCTCTTGAAAATAAATTGTCTCTCACAATTCATCAAGGATTTGGATTTCTTAGCATGGAATGGAAAATCAAAACACAGAAGGAGCACAAATCCATTTTATTGTCTGATTAAGTCTTCCCCCCTTTTTTGCTTCTCCTACATATTTTTTTTCTTTATTGTAGATTATAGAAATTTCCTCATTCTCTAAGTCTGTTGAAATTTACCCCTAAGAATTTTAAGTACGAAATTCTAAGGTCTACATTCTATGTCTAAAGTCTGTCTTCAAGTCCTATGCATTTGTCAACATGGCTAAATTATAAATGATTTGACAGCAGCAACAGTTTTACATCCTTCTGTATTTTAAGACAAGTGGTACTAATCACACTATTAGAATGGAGAAGACAGGATGTTTCCCTCATGTTAGAGGAGACTTAGAATACAACTCTTACAGATTGTACAGTGATTCTGTTGATATTTTTTAGGGCCTGTCCAAGTGGGAAGTCCACTCCTAAATGTAGAAATTCCAGTCCCAATTCTGAGACTTTCCTAAAAGCATGTTCGTTTCATTATAATCTACAAACTGAATTTGGTCCATCAATACTATTGATATTGTCCAATAAAACATTAAAATAAGTTCACAAATTGCAAGAAAATGGACAAGACATTGTTTTCACATGCCATCGCTTCCTTACGTTTTCAAATACGTATTGACTTGACTTAATTTTAGAACATTGCACCTGAACTATTGGAATAGTATGTATTTATAAAGAATCTCTTTCTGAAAGCTCTTTATAGGAAAATGCTTCATGTGCTTCAATGTTCAAAGACTTTGTTGTTTAATGGAATTTTTAAATCTTTTGAAATTTGTTGATTACACACATACATATCTCACAAATGCAAATAAAAATAGAATGCATGATATGGCATGATCAAATCTACAACAACAACAACAAAAAATTTATGGTGTTTCCTGCCCCTAAATCTAGTAAATGAGTGGACTATGGAACATAAGGGGAAAAACGAAATTGGCCAAGCAGAAAAACAAAGCAGGAAAGAAAAACTCTGTGTTCCTGGGAGCGTATTAGAGATAAAAGGAAAATATAAATCAAACTGAGAAAATGCCTTTTGAGTGGCTTCCTGATAGAATGACCCAATCACACATTGAGAGCCATATGGGAGAGTTCAGACAGTTTAGACCTGAGCCCAGAGGGCAGTGAGGAGGCTGGTTGGGAGAATAATTTGTTTTGTTTCTTGGGAGGAAGTCCAGAATGACTGATGTTTTGACAGTTCCTGCTGGCTGATTAGCAACTCCCTCCAATTTTTCTTAACCTCTTATGAGAGATAAGACTAGAAGGGCAGAGACTGCGTAGGAGGTGATGACAGGGAACAACACTGAAAGTAAAAAGAGAGCCTGACATTACAAGCACACTGTAGTCAGACACAGAAGCTCGAATTGATTAGGCTATTCAGAGAGTTTCATGTGGCAGCCTTTACCGAGCACTGCTTCCTCAAATAAGAGAGGCGTGTGTGTCCATTGACGTTAGGAAAATGTTAGGGTTGTTTTACAAAAATTTGTGGCACCACTTTCTTCCATCTTTTACTGAAGTGTAAAAAAAAAAAAAAAAAAAAAAAGGAAGAAGAAGTTTGGATCTGACATTATTAGGCAGATACAACTTGAAAGCCCAGTGGTGGGATATCAGCCCCGCTTGCATTATAACCTTTCTTGGTAACAATCAGGATTCTGCAGGCCTGAGGTTCGTGGTGGCTGGCCTCAGTGTTCTCAGGGCATTTTGCAGGATGCTCACAGACTCAGCACTCAAGCAAGTTCTGAACCTGCATTTATTTTGTGGAAACCACTGGCCTCACTTTGTGACTCCTCAGGACCCCACCCCATCCAATTTGGGCAGCATCGCCAGGGGCAGCATCTCCATTGGGTCAACCAGCCCAGCCCACCCACCTAAGGAGGCTCTTTCAGTGACAGAGCCTTATAGACAGACAGCCTGTGGCAACAGACCTATGGGAGCCCTGGGCCTTTTCCTGAGCTGCTCCATCACTGGCCTAAGCTGGCCCATTACTGGTGGCAGCCAGCATCGGTTCACAGCAAGGCCACCCCCACAGAACTTCAGGTCCAGTACAGGCAGCAGCCAACTGCATATATCTTTGTGGTTCTTACCTGGTAGCCCTAGGCCAGGCATAGCAAGGCTGAATTTGGCCTACACAGAAGCCCATCCCAAGAGACAACAGAAACAACACACCCAGAGACCTGCCTCAGACCACACCAGAGCACTACCTGATTAGGCCCACAAGTGGCAGACCCCAAGTGTGGTCTCAATAGGCATCGACCTGAGAGTCAATCCCACCCACTGATGCACCAAAAGCAGTCAAGGCTCACCCACAACAGGAGAATACACACAAGATACACTCCTGGAACACATGCACAGGTGACCAGGGAGACTGTGCCATTGGACTACACAGGACACATACTATATAGGGCCATGTGGCAAAGACTGAGAGACATAGGAAATCTACCTAGTACATAGAAGCAAACACAGAGAGGTAGACAGAGTGAAGAAACAAAGAAACATGTCCACAATAAAATAACAGGAAAAAACTCCTAAATGAAATGGAGACAAACAACCTACCACAGAGAGGTGAGTCAAACTGAGAAAGATAAGTACCATATGTTCTCGCTTATATGTGGAATCTAAAGAACAAGATAAATGAACAAACAAAACAAAAACAGACTCCTAGAAACAGAGAACAAACTGATTGTTACTAGACGGGAGTGGGTTTGGAGGGTGGTTAAAAAGGTGAAGGGATTAAGAAGTACTACTTAGTAGTTACAAAATAGTCACAGGGATGCAAAGTACAGTATGGGGAATATAGTCAATAATATTGTAAAAACTATGTCTGGTGTCAGATGAGTACTAGACTTATCGGGAGATCACTTCATAAATTATGTAAATTTCTAACCACTATGCTGAACATGTGCAAATAATATAAAATAATATTGAATGCCAACTATAATTTTTACTAAAAGCACAGCATAAGGAATATTCATATAGTCAACAGTATTGTAATAACTATGTAGAGTATCCGATGGTTACTAGACAGGGGGATTATCACTTTGTGAGGTTTATAAATGTCTAACCACTATGTTGTTTTGTACACCTGAAACTGAAAAAAAAAAAAAAAAAGTCCATTTTTGTTCCTGTGATTTGAGATGCCTTTATCATATACTAAATTTTTATATCTGCTTGGATGTATTTCTGGTCTTTCTATTCTATTCCACTGATATGTCTTTTTATTCATGTGACAATGCCATGCTGTTTTAATTATAGATGGCTTATAGTATGTTTTTATGTCTGATAAGGCTAGCTCCATCCCTCCTAGGTTTTATTTATTTTCAGTTATTTTTCTCCCTACCTATTCTTGCATATTTGTTTTTCTTTATGGATTTTAGTATAAACATCTAACTCCATAATAAAGCTTGTTGGCATTTTCATTGGGATTTTGCAGATTTTATAAATCAACTTAGGGAGAACTGTCTACTTTAGGATATTGTGTCATCATATTCAAGAACAGGGGTGTTTTTCCATTTGTTCAATTTGACTTTTATAATATTTAGGAGAATTTAAAAATTTTACTCATATATGTTTTGTATATTTCTTACTGAGTTTCTTCCTAGGGATTTAATCTTCTTTGTTATTATCATAAATGAGTTTTTTTCTGCCATGATGTGCTCTAACTGGATATTGTATCAAACATTTTTACCAGCGCTCTCCATGTATTACCTCATTTAATCCTCACAACAATTTTAGGAGGTTCTTTTCAAAGTGACACAGCTAGTAGTAGAAGGCAAGGCAAGGATTCTAAGCAACAATCCCTGATCTCAGTGTGCTATACTTCCTACTTTCCACTAATCATTTGTTTAGGAGTTGATTTGTCTACAATCATGGACAACAATCTAATATATTTTCAAAGCTCAAAGAGATGCCAAAAAGAGATGGGTCAACTCTGCAAGTTTTAACATGGGAATTCTGATCATGTCTAGCAACTTAACTCCAAAGGAGAAGGGATAATATAAGAAGGGCAGCATAAGATTCTTTCCTCTCGAGGGGAAATCAATAAATAATTCCCCTCAGTTTCTATATCCAGCCCTGAACTAAAAGGAAGAAGCCAAATAAGGATCACAGCTACCTTGGTCTGGGAGAACACAGCATACATTTTTGTCTGGATAAAAGCTACCCAACCTTAGGGGACTAGATTAGGAGAAATATTGGAGCCCCGGATACTAAAATATGGAGAGAGGGGCTCAGAACAGGCTCTTGGAAGAAGAGGCATTAATAGAAGTGTGTAATGTCCCAAGGTCCCAGGGACAGTGAGCAGCAGTGCTGCATTTGAGCACCACAGCAAAGACCCATGAGTCAGAGCAGTGGCTACAGAAGTGGTAGACAGGAGCTCAGCTGCCATGGCACCAAAACATGACAGTGACATTCGCAATGGAGGAAAAGTCAAGTGAGGCAAAGCACCGCTCCCCATCTCACCTCCCACTGACCAGTGAAAATGTGGAGGAAATCGTCAAGGGCTTCAGAAACAACAGGATCAGCAAGGCCGCAAGGAGAGTGCTCTACTGAGCAAACTTGGTTTCCAGGATTTCCCCCAGCAGAGGCTCAGCTAGCCATCACTGCTTTTGTCACCCCATCCCTTCTTCATTCTTCCTAAGGCTGGTAGCCTAGAAAAATCTGTTTAAAAGATTTTAGGTAGAACGGATTTCTCTGAAAATAATTTTCTCAACATAAGCATGGTTTATTTGTGTAGGCCTGTTAGGTCCAGGCAATCAGTATCAAAGTGTGTCCTTTGGAGTCATTTAGTTTTCCTTATCACACACCATAGTTTTGTCCCTAATGTTATAGGGCTAATATATTTAGGGTGGTATTAATGCTGCTCACCCCAAGGTACCAAGTTAAGCATAAAGGCTGCTCATGGTGTTTGCACCATTTTTTTTTTCTTTTTTTGCCTCAATAAAAAGCATTTCTCTTGATGAGAGTAGGTCTTCAAAAGATAATTTCCTACTGTGAAGATGATCTTTAATGGGTTTTCTGCTGATGGTTTAAAGACCTTTTGATATGATAGATTCCCTGCTCAGGAGACCATAAGGAACCACAACAATTATGATAACGAGACTGTAACCCTTCCAGTCACCCAAACACGACTGCAATGTTCAGATAAAGAGATGAAACTATAATAATATTCATTACAAATGGCAACAGAAAGTGAGTTCAATTTGCCTAGGAAAAGAAGTGGCCATTGGTGACAGCTGTCCTGTTCACGCAACTGCCAGCATTGGTCACATATAGCTATGGCTTCTAGCATTAACAAGGAGTTATTAATAACAAATAGGCCAGAGAAGAAAGAAAAATTAGTTGTAAGAGGGAATGAGAAGTCAGAGTTCCTCATGTGGCACTTTATCTTAGAGAAGAAAGCTTTTACCTATACTTAATAAGTTGGTGGGAGGTGAGAGAGTTAATATGGAACAAGTTACATATTTTCATTTCATGTTCGTTTTTCAGTGGTCTGAGACTTCTGGGACTTAAGACTTTCATAGCAGTAACTCTGTTCAATATTACAGCATGTATCACCTTGGAAAAGCAATTGCAAAACGCTTGTTTGTATTCTCTTTGTGCAGTGAGTGGGCTGGAATCATTCTCTTCAAACATCATTTACAACTCAATGTAATGAGCACACGTAGTCAGCAAGGCTTTTAAAAGTTAATGAGAAATAGAAAACTTTGGGGGGTTATTTCTCAATGTGTTCAGTGTCTACAACTATGTTTGTGGTTTAAAAAGAGCACTTCTGGCCTTGCCATAGATTTTATTTTCAGAACAATGTACTGGGAGCAAACATATCCATCTTGCCTTGCATCCAATTAAGAAGAAGAAAGCAAAGGAGGAAGGAAAGGAAGGGAAAGAAAGAAACATGAAAGGAGGAAGACAAGGAAAGCATAGAATGGTTTTTATTTTAGTATCTGCAGAACAGGGAAAATGATCATATCCCAGGTATAAAAATACTGTTCACCCAGTCCAGGGAATACCAGAAAAGTTGGAGAAAAGATCAAAAGGGAAGATAGCAGAAAGAAGCAGAGTAAAAGATCCCCTTTCCCTGGGTTACTCTTTTTAAAAAAAAAAATTTCAAAAGAGGTGAGGAGGAGGGGAGCACCTTTCTGGAATGATTAATTGGGAGCCCAGAATTAACCTTGCTATACCAGAGCATGTTCAAAGAGAGATGGAGCCCCTACCACTGTTAATTCATTAAAGGTAGAGAAGTAGCACCAGTATCAAAAAAGAACAATGAATTGGAAACCTGGGACTCCTCTTGGCTCCAATGTCCATGACTTTCACAATTTAATGAACCTTTTTGAGAATCTGTCTCATCTCTAAAAGAAAATCTTTGGACTAGAGATCACTTCCATGTCCCCAAATTTAAATTTTAAATTCATTTAATTAGAGGTATTGAAATTTGGAGTTTTTAAAATAATGTGAAAGAACAGAGAGAGATCTGTGAATGCTAAGCACTTTTTATCTGGTTATGCTTAGAAAACTCCATAAACTTTATAATAAGCTCCCTGTATTTTTCCATGTTTTAGTCCTTAAATGTATTAATTCTAATAGAGTAAGGATATTCTCTTATCTCAATTTCTATCCATTATTTCATTCAAACAAAGTAAAACATTGTTTACTTCATACTACTACTCTACAAGGAGTCTGCTCTTTCAGAATAATAATATATGTTCACTGATAAGATATAGTCATAAAAATCCCATGATTTACATACATGAGTTTTACTGTTCCATCCCTCATGCATCAGAAAGTACAGGTTATTTTTGGAGTTGCCTTGGAGTTTAATACTGGAGCCCAGACATGTACAAAACAAGATCTAATAGATAAAGTAGAACGTGGGTATAAGTAACAAGCATGTGAAAAATCTAACTGCATATTTTGGAAAGGTGTTTGGAACAACCAAACCATAGTGTGCACTTTGGGGGGATTCTTCCCTGAATCTTCAGAAGTAATGTCTTCGTGACTCTAAGACCATGGAGACCCTGAGTAGTTTCAGAGTTTAGTGACTTTGTTGCCACTTCCTACTACACTTTGTGACTAGAATCTTCTTTAAACTTTATTCCCTCTTTAAATCCAAACCACAAGCCTCACAAAAGGCCAGTAATACCTTCAAGTGGAAGTTAAACATTGCATGGCTGAAATTGTCAGAGCTTTTTATCCCACACATAGCAGTAAAGTTGAAGAGACCTATACCACAGATTATTGAATTTTAGAGCCGAAAAAAATGATCTAGCCCAATACTCTATTAATTATAGATATATGGAACTATGCCCAAGTAGTTGTTTTCAAGGCCACAAAACTAATTAGTGGCAGAGTTTTTATTAGAAACCAGATTTTCTAACTTCAATTTAGTCTACTTTTAAAACAATTTCATTTCCAATTGTATAACATTGCATGGGAAAAACCAGAAACACCAAGCAATTTTCATTGGGGGTTAAAATCCTTTGTCCTTGCCACAGGTTTCCATGTGGAGAGAATCCATGTAAGCAACTCTCCTTGCCCTTGTTTGTTTGTTTGTTTTGTTTGTTTGTTTGTTTTGTTTGTTTGTTTTGCTTCTTCACTTTCTCATTTCAGGGGAGGAGGAACATGTAAAGATTGGTAAAATTGAGAGCAGGAATGGCTGGCTTTGCCCTGCCCTTTCTGAATCTCTCCCTATCTTTCTAACGAAACTCATGTGCTCAGGTAAGGCAGGATTAGCGGTGAAGGCTGTACGTCAGAAATAAGGTCTGCTATTTTCTAGTGCTGCCTATGACAGGATAGACATATTTCTTTCAGGCTATTTGGGTAACTGACTTCCAACCTAGCCTTTACCTTTAGTAAAGATAATATTTTGACATCCATCTCTTGAACCTCTGTCTAACCCCAATTAATTCCAAATCTTCATAGGAGAGGGGTGTCCCGTCCTTCATGACAAGAGCTGTGAGAACCAAGTAGGGCGATGCAGGGTTAAGCAAGACAGTAGTCAGGAATAGAGTGCAAGCGGGGCCAAAGGACTCAAGCCTCAAGGACTGAGCCCCTAATAGGCCAACACAATGGCTTTTATTGGTTAACAATTGAGTATGTTAATCTCAAGATCTGTGAATTATGTGCCTGCTGGCTGTCTTTCCGAAAGTCCCCATTGTGCTCCAGCACCGTACTGTGCCTTCCCACACGCATAATCTCAGGGGATGGAGTCACCACCCATTGAAGGGGAGAGACGATATGATTCCATGGGTCTCAGTTTGCTGAGACATCCCCTCAAGGAAGTTTTGCGGATATCTCTCCATCAGGCCTCAGTTTGCTGAAGCACTCCCTTGTGATATTCTGGGAAGAGTGCGGGGAACAAACAATTTGACAGCTTTAAGGCAACAGAGGGGATTTTATTTAGTAAGTTTTCTAAAGTTTCACTGACTTTAACCTGGCATAGTCTGAACTTTCTTTCAGTCTATACTCAATAATATTTACTTTAAAAAATTATTGTTAAAGACACTACTACATAAGCAATACATAAGAAGAAAACTTGTATAAGACCTGGTCTCCAAAACAAAATAACTTACTCTTTAGTAGGGGAAATAATATCTCTCCCCATGTTCCACTTCCCAGCCCCATCCTGTTCTAATGTCCTGACACTTTCCTCTCGTGTTTTCCTGGCTATGCTAATTACTGGTTATGTGGCCTTGGGCAAATAACTTTTCTCTGAGCCTCACTTCCCTTATCCAAAAGTGGTGATAATAATTGTACTTGAGGGGATTTTACTGTGCTTTAGAATGATTAGTATGGTATTTCATTTTACTATTAGTATTATTTTGATACTTTTGTTACTATTTTCATTAGAATCAATTGCTAGTTCTTTAAGTAGTCTTAGGATTTCCTCCACTCTGCTCATATTGTACTGGATACACCACTTCTTTGCAGCAGTTTTCACAGTGTACTTTGTTTGCTTACACATTTGTGTTCTCAGTGGTCTGTGAGTTATGCAAGAACAAGTATGGGTCTTACGTCTCTATATCCCCAACTTCCACCTAGACCCTGGCACATAATGTAGGCTCAGTAAATGTTTGATGAATGACTAAATGAATGGGGAAAGATAAATGAATGAATTATAATTTAAGTAATTATGTGAACAGGACATATAAATGTTGTAAGCTAATGTCACATGGGAGAGCTTATTTTCAAATGGGGGAAAGTTATCAGGAAAGTTATTGTGGAGACAGGAAATGAGACATGGTCTGAAATTTCACAGGTGGGTTTTCATAAATTCTTTTTTAAAAGGGTCAGAGAAACATGCGAAGATAAATATATATATATTTTCTAGAGTAAGTAAGGTACAAGCCTAATCAGGGCATGGGAAGCAACACAGAATAGCCAGACCTTAGATCTGCTATAGAAGAATGTAGAAGATGGAAAAAAAAACAAACTATGGTGGGCTTTGGATTTGCAAACCTGGTACTCATACATCATTTGGTAAAAAATGAGGGAGTCACTTAAAGATCTGAGTTGAAAAGCTATAATATTGGGATTATTCTGGTCACAATGTGTCAAATGGATTGGAGTGGGCACAATGTTGAATTAGTAGTACAAATTATGAGGAGATGTGACCCTAAACTATAGGAGCTGAAATAAAAAGGAAAAGATGGGTGCAACATATACAGTAGAAGTAAGCATAAAACCCTCCTCAAAACCCAGTGATAAGCAGACCTTGAAAATATCTCATTCCAGTATGTTTGGCAAAAGTGACAGGCAACTGCTTCCTTCCAAGCTCTTAGCCAAAACCTTTGGCTATGTACACAGTGAACAGTAACAGTCAGACTTCCCTGAAATAGACGTATAATATTTTAAGTTGCCCTTAAGTCTTGGGAATATACTTCTTCCTTTTATTATTTCCACCATCACTTGATTCCAAGCCTTTTCATCTCTTAGATTCATACCTTTCCTCTTTGGATTCCTGAGCCCAAATATGTGACTGAAGTATATGCACCTCAGTCACCTGCTGAGTATTTCTGTTTATTCCTACTAAAGACTTAGAGGTCAGGACTGAGCTATTTATTCTTCTAAAATATGTACCAAATTATTCTTCAAGCCGCCACCTTATTTGCCCATGTCCCTCGATTTCCCCCTTAAACTAGAATTAACCTGGTGAAAAATAAAATATTATCTGACATTTATGTGACATGTTTTCCCAAGGAACTCACAGATCTTTTCCAGCTACATCCTGCTGGGAAGAGGAAAATAATGAAAATATTTCTACTTTGCATTTGAGAAAATAGATAGTCAGGAAAGAAAAATTTGCTCTCAGGATTCATAGCCAATCTGCCACAGAACCAGAAAGAAGAACCCAGCTTATTGACTCTTAGACCATGGCCTATAGCTTCACTAAAAATAGATGAGGAAGATCATTACTGAGGGGCCTTAGGGGATGAAAAAGGCTCATTGCTCTGACTGGAAAGTGATGTCTTTGCAAGAGAAGGATCATGATCATAAATAAAAAGCAGATATGAAAAATGAGCCTCTCCGTTGGCAGTTCTTTAAACATAGCTGCTACCTTTCCCCAAATGACAAGTTAGCAGAATCAAATTTTCTCCTAAGTCTACAGAAAGTAACAAACCACTGTGTGTCCAACTTTGAGGGACAGCAATACTTCCGCCGGAGTGGTATGTTTTTCTAAGATGGTATACACCTAGAGTTAATGGCACTCTTTGATCCGTTAAGATTTGTACATTCTCCCTTCTGACAGGAAAAAATTTTTATAGTGAATTTAGAAAATAATTTACCCTGAACAGTTAAACATCCAAAAATGTGTTCTTTCTCTGAATTGTTCAGTTCTAACAAAACAAAATACTTATTTACATAATCTGGATGATTATAATTTGACTGAGCCCAGATTTCATTGTGCACATGTGATATTTAATGCCCAGGCATGCAGATAGTGCCAAAATGTAGACTGTACTCCCATGTACTCTATGAGTACACAAACTTGCCAGTGTATTGCCTTCTAAGTTAAAGGGCTCTTAATCTTGAGACTTATATAAGGTAACAAAGGAATTAATAAAGGATCAATGAACTGACCAATGAATTGGAGTGATATCTGTACAGTCTATTATATAGCTAACTTAAATTATATCTGTAAACTATCAATGAAACAGTAGAGTTCCGCCTGTTTTTGACTTCTTATTCTTCACGAAGAACTGATGAAACTTTCATTGAATGTGACTAAGAGAATTGCTTCTGTTCTGGCCCAGATTTCTCTCCTTTTCTTTATGCAGTTCCTATTCATCTGTTGTGAATTCTGTTCTCTTCTAATCCCACACTTGTTGGTGAGAAATGACTTTACTGTGCAGATCTTCATTATTAGTTGTTGCTATTATTCATTATCAATCTATAAAGACTTGAAGTTCACACTTGAATTTGTACTTACATAATTTCAGCTCTTTTTGTTATTGGCCTTTTATGATGATTTCTTTCTTCTTTATATTGGGGTAATGTCTCTATGTTGTGTGAGATTCTCAACAATTTGGATTGGTCTTGTAGAATTATTCTGCATTACACTAACTCCAACAGACCTTGGCTCTGTCTTGCTTACTTTGAGAGAGTTAGGTGAGTTACATTTGGCTCTAACCTTTGTCAAGAAGAGTGAATTACTGAGTTCTCCCACACAACAAAGGTCACTTCCCACACCACCTTAGTAACACCATCAGACAAAACCCCTGGCTAGAAGCCTAGAATGTAGTTAGCTGAAACCCACAAGACAATGGCTACATAGATATAGATATAGATATAGATATAGATATAGATATAGATATAGATATAGATATAGATATAGATATAGATATAGATACAGATATAGATGGATATTTATCTATCTATCTATCTATCTATCTATCTATCTATCTATCTAATCTATATCTGTATCTATACTCTTACCATGGTTTCTGGTGAACCTCAAACACCTCTTTATTTTGTTTATTAGGAAGATGTCTTTCCTTATTATAACTATTTTTTATACTAGTTAAACTATTTTGAGAAAAATATCAGGTGAATATGTGTGCAATTTTTTAAAAAGAAGTCATCCAAAAAATTAAAATGAAACAGAGAAGAGAGTGTTTGAGTCTTTTGACCCTCAATTCTTGGCCATCAAGGTTTTACATAAAAAAGAATAATTTCTTTATTTTACTATCAGATATTTATGGCAGACCAAATAGATTTTTTTGTTGTTGTTTTTGTTTCGTTTTGTTTTTTATGATGATCTTCACAGCAGTTTCTAGAATGTATCTTCCTAAACCTTCAGATAAATAGTTTTAATTTATCTTGAATGGCTTAAATGAGGCCCTTCTGGAAATGAAGTGCTAAATCAGAGGATCTCTGAAAACTTTTCTTATGACAGACGATCATTTTAAAACTTGCATTGCAGAGTGAGCTTATAAGGTATATATAATACCAATCTCAGATCAAGTAAATCTATATCTATATCTGGCATTAATTGTTGCTGCATAACAAATTACTGCAAAGAAAATAATAATATCTATTACTCACACTTTCTATGGGTCAAAGAAATAGTGGTTTGTTTACTAGTTGAGTCTGTCGTAGGGTCTTTGATGAGATTGCAGTCAAACTGCTGGGGATATCTGCTTCTAAGATAGTTCATTGAAATGGCTGCAAGTTGGTGCTGGCTGTTAACAGGAGGCCTCAACTCAGTTCGTTATTACAGAGACCTCACTGTAGGGCTGCTTAAGAGTTCTCACGACATAGTAGCTGGATTCCCCCAGAGCAAGTGATCCAGGGAATGTGGTGGAGGTGTCGATGTTTTTCATAAGCCAGTCTTGGAAGTTCATCATTTTCACCAGATTCTGTTATATTTCACATACAGTGTAAGAAGGGACTATACAACGGCATGCATTTTGGAGTCTAGAGCTAAATAGATCTATCTATATATCTATATGCATTTGTTTGTGTGTGTGTGTGTGTGTGTGTGTGTGTGTGTGTGTGTATCCCATATGGATTGAGCACATCTGTTAATATTTTCAAATTGAAATTATTAAAAATACGGTTAAAAAAAATAGTCTTTGCCCTGTATTACTACAAGGGATTCACTTCTTGTGGCTAAACGCAACCCTTTTGTTTAAAATTAAGGCATTCTAATTCTTCTTCTTCTAATTTTCTACACTATGGCCACAGAAATTAGAAAGTTAAGGTCAGCAAAATTATTTTTTCTAGATTTGAGTCTGAAGATTAGTTCAAATGGCCACATAATTTCATCAACCTGGAATATAATTTGTCAGTATAATTAGTTCTTTTGGCCTAGACCTTCACTACATTAAACAAATGTTAGGGAACCAAGCAATTTAATTCATGTTCTAAAGATGCCTTATTGACTTGTAAAACAGTGGCTTACAAAGTGGGAGATTTGAGCTCAATAAGATATTTGCTCTGTGGTCTATTCTAGTACTTCTCATACAACTCATGTGGGGATATTTTTAAAATGAAGATTCTGGGTCAGTAGATCTGGAGTAGGGCCTGAGACACTGCATTTCTAATAAGATCCAAGGCATTGATAATATTACTGTTCCTCTGACCACATGTTTAATGGCAATGTTCCATCCAGTGAAGTTTCCTTTGAAAATTTTTATTATAGCAATGTTTGCTTGTAATACAGAATTCAGAATACCCAGGGTTTTCTAACTTAGGTTTCCATCTAAACCATTCCAGAGTAGAAAAATAATTGTTTTCTGTATATCTTCCATAGGAAATTTCAACCACCTTAAATAATTCTTCTTAAATAGATTTTTTTTTAGAATGTGATTTCTTATTTCTAACCTTATCTTCTATATTTAAAAGAGAAAAGGGGCCATTTTAAAAAGGCCACTATAAGTGTTAGGCATGTGTTAGATCTGTAGCAAATATTTTTGAGTTATAACATAATGGTTTCATATACTTACACATATTTTGATTTAACCCTTCTCCCTCTTCAGGCAGAAATATCTTAGAATCTGATTATTACAACATTTTTTCTCATTGCTTGACATTCATCTTTTGACTCCTGTGTCATGTCTGCTTCTATTCCATGCCATGCCATGGGTCAGACTATGGTCGAGCTCATTAATATATTTTCTAAGTGTCTGAAGCAGTCCTTGCTTTACTAATGTGCTCTAATTCTTTTTGCCCCCAGCCTGGTTCTTATGGACATAATTCTGTTTAGAGCCATTACTAGTAGAGAATATTCTATTTTACAGAATTATTTTTAAACACAATTATAAGTCACTTTCTGATTTTAAGTTACTCTAGTGAGTCAGGATTTTTTATTATAGGCAACAAAATCTGTCTACCTAATGGAAAAATTCAAGTTTATTGGAAAGATTTGAGCAACTCACAGAATCTGAGAGAGAGGAATACTTTGGCTTACCTAAAGCTGACTGACTTTTAGCTATCCCTACAACTTTATGCCACCTACTGAGAAATCAGAGCTCTCAGTTGGCAGAATGTAAGTCACATATCTGCCCTTCTGACTTCTTGGTAATGAGAGGCACTGTGCGGATAGATACTGCCTCTGTCAAGTCTTCTCCCAGTGGAGAAATGCTCTCTCCATATAAGGAAATCAAGATGCTAGTAGAAAGGGGGAAGAGAACATTTGAAGCTGGGTCGAAAAAAAAGGTAACATGTTCACTTTCTTCAGGTTAGGTACAGCCTAAAAATGACAACCATATTGTGCCACTGCTCTCAGATTATTTCGGATCCCCTCTTCACACTGAGATAAGGAATGATGCATAACACTGTCCTAAGATACCTATTTCTCTCAACTGGTTGCCTCTCTAGGTTATACTTTCCCTGAAGGCACAACAGAAAAATGGGCAGCTCATATTTAAAAAGAAAGATACTACAATGCACTCACCTCCCATAAAAATCTCCTGCACCCAAAGGTCAAAATCATCAAACCAATATTTTCATATGTAAGTCATAAATTACTATTCTGGGAGAAAAAGAGCTGACTCAATGCTTAATTGAAAAGAGGTATTCCTAGGCAAGTGGTACTAATACCTGAGGGAAATATACAGGAGAATCATATGCTGATTTTGAGAAAAAATCCAAATATCTATCACAGTATGTTAAACTAATTTAAATATGGGCTTTTTGTCTGATATGTTGCAATGAGCTTATCAAACTTAAGGTTAAAGGACTAGGCCTCCACAAGTCTGCCCTCACTTCAGAAATCAGCCATAATTTTGGGGGTCAGAAGGATTCCCTTAATTCTGACAGCAATATATAAATTCAGGCATTCTCACAACCTTCTCAGGTTTGATAATTGGCTAGAATGAATCACAGCGCTCAGGAAAATGATATATTTATAACTACAGTTTATTATTGCAAAGGGATATAAATCAGAACCAGCCGAAAGGAGAGACACATAGGCTGATGTCTGGGAGGGTTTCAAACACAAATCGTTCATGCCCTCAGGAAGAATTGGTCTCCGTAACACATAGATATGTGAAAAAACTCAAGAATATTGCCAACCAGGGAAGCTCACCTGAGCTTTCATGTATAGTTTTCACTGGGTTTCAGTATGTATAATTAATTAAATTACTGGTCATGTGGTTGAACTCAATATGCTGTCCTCTTCCCCTCCCCAGAAGTTGAGTTGATATCACATAGTTCAAAGCCCCAACCATCTAATCACATGGTTTATCTTTCTGACATGGCCAGCCCCCACCCTGAATCCTCCATCAATAACACTAACCATGTTAGTGTAAACTATGGAGGGGCCAACCATAAGTCAATTCATTAGTATAAAATATCAGGTGTTGTCTTAGGGGCCCACCATGAATAATGAAGACAACCCAGTCACTTAGGAAATTCCTCCCAGCAACCAGGGACAAAGGCCAACCAAATTCTTAATTATACAGATACCTATGACTCTTTTAACATAGACAATATATCCATGATTTAAACCATAGCACAAAAGCTCTGGGAGGGGCAAGAACTTCAGCAGAATAGTTGAACTCAGGAATTCCTGCATGGCGGCTTATATTACCTATTAAGCCACATAGCTGACATCTTTTAATAATGAGGGAAAACTGCTAAGATTACCCCCAAGATCATTCTGTACACATAATTGAACAAAAATAATGTCTTTTAGTTTTTTTTGCAAAATAGATATATAAATGGGAGATGCTACTCCACTTTTTTAAAAACTTAGATGGGTGAGGAGCAGACATAAACTGTGGTAACTTAATGAAGAATTATCTAGAAAAATCTAGAAACCAGCAATATCATCTTAGACAATGAAGGTTGAAAACAGGAGATTTTCTGTTGCATAATGAAAGGCATCTCTTACTGAAAATCCTGTCACAGTATGGAGAGAGAAATTAGAATCAACTGGGATAATAACAATTGTTTTAATATTGTAATCTTATTTTTAACCTGGAAGCAGCTCTATAAGTAGTAGTTTTTGCTGTCTCTAAAACTAAATGTAGCTCAAGCCTAAGTGCTAAATTTTCAAATCTTAGAGTTAATGTGAACTCAGAAAAGGTGTGCTCATTTTGCTCTGAAGTCACACTGTCACCTAGTGGTTCCTCACACACAAAATTTGAGCAAAAATGTTAATGACTTATTTGGATGTTTTATTCTCTCACATATACAAAATACTAATGAAAAGGCTGTTTTGTCTTTATAGTATCTGAAAGATGTTTTATATCTTTAACTAATTTCTGGGTTTGGATACCATTATAACTAACTCATAAATCATTTTTATTAGAGTACATGGTTTCTTCTCACAGACACATGCAGAGTATGAAAAGGAGTAGGACGATGCTTGACATTGTGATGGATAGTTTGTAAATTTACCTGCTTTTCCTACACTGTAACAGAGTGGTTGTATAAATCAACTCCAGTGTATAGGGCCAAAGTTTCCCATTTGCCTTAACAAAATACTCAGTTATTCTGTAACTACTAACAACCTCTTAGTTAACCTTCTTCACTCTTTTTCTGCTGTCCATTGACTTTTCCTTATTCCTTGCTCCAAAGGGGAAAAAAGCACCTAAGTGCGGTACATAAAGTGGATTCTTTATATCCTTTGTTTTTCTAATTATTACTGTTGAGCAAGAGTCATGCGATGTTTAAAAAATATAGGTCAACAACATGTGCCCTCAATATCCTACTACAGAGTACTGGCCCCAAGCAAAATTGTGAGATGAGTGAAGATTGACCTTGGTAAGTCTTCCAGTCTAGTCACAACTCTTGCTTCATGCCCTAAAAGTTCCTCTGCCACACAGCTGAAATTCCTCTTACTCTAGCCTCCTTTGCTCCTTTGCTCCAACTCCCAAGCACGTGGAAGAGGACCTACCTTGTATTTTATCTTCTAAGGAAGCAAGTAGTTAACTAATCCAAATAACATCTAAATGGAAAACTGCTAGAGAAATACTGGCACAGAGGATGCAGATTTTAACTGGGAACTTTGGGAAGCATAGCATATCACCACCAACAGTGAATTAGTGGAACATAAGTCTTCATTAAAACACAAGCACAGTTGATTTATAGTTATTAGTCTTTGTTGTTTATAAAAAGAAAATACATCATTTCATTGTTATCATACCATAGTTTATAATTCCTCTCCTGTAAACTTCCACGTAAAATGTTGGCTTGGATTTACAAAACGGAAAAAAAAAAAAAAGTAAGTTGTAATATAGAAATCAAAAGAAATGATGAGAGTCCTTTCAAGATCAGGATACATAATTGAAATAAAAGAGGTCCTTGGCTCAATGTCACGGTCCTAGACTCAGAGAATAATAATGAAAATTCATGTTTTTCTACAAATAAATCAAGAAACTTGTCTCACTCTGGATAGTTCTTACCAACCCCACAAGAAAATCCCATTAATTTTGTTTCTTTCAGAATAAGAAATACTGGATTCCACTTCTATTAAGAATTAGAAGGTCCCCCCCTTTTTCTTTTGTTTAAAATAAGAATCCAGGAAATATCTATGAAGGCCTTTTGTGTGTAATGCTTGGCATTTTAAGTAACTCGTGGAACTTCTGGACTTACTGGGAGAATCAGAACATATCTTATTACAGTGAATTCTAAATCAACTTTAAAAATAGATCAAAATACACCTATAACTTTCCGTAATGTTCATGGAAATCAATTTATCTACAGTGTGATTGCCTAAGGATTTAGTGTATCTATATACATCTGTCTGATAATTGGAAGAAACTCTTTTCATGTAACTGAACAACTGAGAAAAATGTCAATAGCTGACAGAGAGCACACAGCAGGCTCATAAACTCTATTTTCCAGTGATGTTTATGGTCTTATATTTAATGGAATCCTAGAAAAAAGTCTCAGTTGTGGGGGAATGTGATAAATACAACACAGGATTGATTAGAAAGCCTTGATTTCAGAGTTCTATGGTGTCTGTCTCAAACACTCAAAACATATCAGAAGTCCAGCTGACTGACTTGATCTACATGTGGAGGGAGAGATGAATGTTGTAGGATTCAGACACTTTCTCTGGGGGAAAAAGTTATGCACTATGAATATAGGTTAAGCAAATGTATGTCATTAAAAAGGGGAGGGAAAAGGTGAAGGGGAATAAGAGTTTCAAATTTTCAGGCATAAAACAAATAAGTCAGGGGAATGTAATGTACAGCATAGGGAATATAGTCAATAATATTATGATAGAATGGTACGGTGTCAGATGGTTGCTGGACTTAGCATGGTGATCACTTACTGAGGTATAGAAGGGTTGAATAATATTGGTGTACATCTGAAGCTAATGTAATGTTATATGTTAGCTATATTTTAGTAAAAATATTTCTTAAAAAGTAGCATTATTTATAGAAAAAATATGTTTTTGAATGGAAAGTTAAAGAGATAACTCTTGCCCAGAGTATGTTTACTAGCACATGCATACTCAGAACTCACAGACAAATCCACAAAAAGTAACAGAAATTCTCACTGGTCTCCTAGGATAAAGCTCTCCTAAGATCTCAGGAAAAAGTACAAAAATACCAATCTCATACAGAAGTATGCAAATCATTCAGGTGTTCTGAGTTTTGAAAGAGACTATTAATATCTTCTCTGAGTTATTTAAATTTATAAAAAATGACTAATCCCATATATCATCGATGAAAAACGTTGACTTCTTTCAATTCTAATCAATTTAAATATCTAGAAAGTTATGGTGGTAAGAGCAGATTTTGCCATTCAAAAAAAAAATTCAGGAATGTGAAACATGATTACTTTGTAGGGATAAAATCAGGCAAATGGTAAAATGGTTCCCCTGATGTGATACAAATGGAAATATTCAGAGTATGCTTACATAAGGTCATTGCAAGTTAGATGAACATGGTGGGACTGACTGTCATACCCCTATTTAGTACTGTAAACCGTGGGCAGCAGGGAAGAGATAAGGCTGAATTAACTACATGAAGTTTGTTCAGTGATTGCATGTTCATAAGAACCATAAAAACAGAGACCTGTAACAATAAATATTTGTTGAATGAGTTCTGGGAAACTAAATGTAGCAAGTATAGGATTTCTATGGATTTTTATTGCACATACCTACCAACTTGCAGAACAGTAATATTTTATCTCTTATTTGATCTAATTTTATTTCATTTATATAAAATATATACATGTATGTATAGGCAAATCACCCTGTAGATAAATTGATTTCCATGAACACACACACACACACACACACACACACACACACACACACACACCCTTCTCTGTATGCTAGGTGCTGTTCTAAATGTTTTCCAAATATTAATGCACTTAAGACAAATTTGTATACTTAAATAATGCACCACAAATAATTACTGTCAAAATTTCATCAACCAAAAGAACTTTAGTGCTCTTCCCTGAAGAGTACAGAGCACAGGTTGGGTTATGATTCTGATTATGACTAATATTATTAAAATAAAGCCTTAATATAAATCAGTACCGCTTGCTGTCTGTCAAGTACTTAATCTTTCCGTTGGGGTCCAGTTAGAAACCACTTGTTATTTTAAAAGAAAGAATTTCAAATAAATAATTTTGAAGTATTGAAGACTGAAAGACAAGAAAACACTAACATAGCATAAAAGTAGAAACTATACAGGAAGCAGCTACGCCCTACAGCTGGGGGTACAAAGATAAGTGGGAATTATTAAACCTTGGAAGTTTGAGGGAAGAACCCTGTGGAGCTAAGACCTCTGAGTGCTGCCAGCTAGTGCTGATGACTCTAAGAGAGAGTCATGACGCTGGCTTTTTTTTTTTCAACTTTTCTACAATTTATTTTGCCAGAAACATCAAGATGAAGTGAACAAGAGATAACCATAGAAACAACAGTAAAACCTTTAATCATTGCCTTGATTTAGCCAGTGAAATTATTATTTTTTTAAAGTGATAGAGAACAGAAACCCAAAATGGCTGCTGACAGGGTGAGTGAAGAAGGATAGCTGAGGTGACACTCCCAGGAAACGGGAAGAAAAGAGCAAGCCCCAGAGAGCTGACCAGATTCAGTCCCTCCTTTCTCAGTCGATCTCCCAGGCTCCCTCTAGGGTCCAGTCTGGCAAATGGAAAAGCCATTGGTGTGTCCCAGCCCTAGTATCTCAGTGGGAAGAACAGTGGATTTGAACCTGAGAAACAGTGTCTTGTTATCAGCACAGTGTCTTTTAACATAAGAGAGCATTGACTTCTATCTAACTTGGGTCTCTTATGTTAAAATCTAACCCCATATGTTCTGATTGATTTCTCTGAGAAGAGGCAAAGAACCTCCTTAATATTGTCACACTAATCCCTGGAAACATGAATTAAGGTGTGGCTGACATCTTACTTGGTGCTCTTGGTATCACTTACACAGTATATATGCATACATACATACACACACACACACACACACACATATATATACACATATATACACATATATGTGTATATATATATATACTAGTTGAATGAATGAAAGTGTAAAAGTATATTCTCAGCATAACTCTGACTCCTTAATTCTTTTTAAGCAATGAATTTTTCATCCCTTTTGATCACTGAGCTAAGATAGAAATATTTATACCATAAAAACCATAGCACCCAAGAAATATGAATTCCAAATGTCAGAAGCTCTTTGGCTTCATTAAGACAGTTAATATAAATTTTGCTTATTTTTCTCTTAAGGGACACAAGGCAAGCAATTCAAACTCTCCTCCTTTGATTTCCCCTTAGATGGAAACTATCTTTTTCTGAAACTCCAGTAGCTTCAAGCTGCTCTTTGTAGTCTCTGTTCTGCACCAAAGATACAGACGTGCTATCCAGCCTTCATATGAAAGAAATGAGAATGTATCTTCTCTTTTCTTATTTCTGGCTTCACTCTCCTCAGTTCGTCCTCAGTGTCCCTTGGGTGCTGTCGTATTATCCAGGTACAAGATTCTCAACCATGTGCAGTAAATGAGTCATTTTAGAGAGAGTCCTATTAAAGTATCTTTGAAAAGAAAAGATCTAATGTCTATAAAATTTCATTCACTCTGTCTAGTTACATGTTTGGTTCTCTATTGAATTTATACCACTGACTGTGCTATCCCTGAATATTTATTCATTTCCAAAAGCAGATGATATAAACGCGAGTATGAAATAAGAGCCGAGAACTGACTCATTGAAACAGTGACCTTTTAAAAACCCTTTCTTTTTCTCAAATAAAACATTTGAAAGGGTGATGTAAAATTCCATTGTTTTCATGGCGATTACTCAAGTTCTCTAAGTCTCAGATATATTGGAGGGTATTATTTTGTAAACACTTTAAGAATTATAATCTTTTTGCAGGAAATCTCTTTAAATGTTAGAAAAACAATCCATATCTGGAGAACAATATGTATAAACACATTTTAATGCATTATGTAGTCAATCTAACACTTAAACACAGTCATCCATTTCATTTTACAAACCATATGTTTTATTGTTTTTCCCCGACATTAATTGTGTTCTTAGGAGATTATGGAGGAGTGTATTTATCATTTGTTTATGACTTTTTGGGGGGTTCACCAGAAGTATGCTTGTACAATAAAGACCAATTCCTGCTTACCAGGATGTTTACAGTATAAGAAGCAATGGAAGTTCCATGGTAGTATAATCCCATGGGCAATCCCTTGATTTTCAGTATCAAGTAGATTCATTTTATACAAGATACTATCCGTTAGGATTGAAAACAACAAAATGAAAATTTAGCTTTAAAATCGAAAACCGATTCTAAATCAATGCTGTCCTGTGCACTCTAGGATGTTTCGTAACATTCCTGGCCTTATCCACTAGATCCCAGTTGCACTTCTCAAATTATGACATCAAAAATATATCCCGAGGAGCAAAATGTCCCCTGGTTGAGAACCACTGTCTTAGATCTTGACTCTTTCCTTTCCATTTTCTAATATTTTTCTTGTCCCCCTTTTCGGAGCTCAAGGATCAAATGATCTGCTTTCTAAATTATTTATTAGGTTTCTTACTCTGGAAGATTGACCTAGGGTTAATCACAAGGCAAGACCTAATTTAGAGACAGAGATAGTTCTTGGTGGAAATGATAGTTGCTTGGCTTTTTATTTGCATTATGCTAGCTTTTCGGATGAGGGTGATACTAAAGATACACTATATACTTTAAGCTGTTTGTTCTGAGAATGGTGATAGAGCAAAACAAATATTTCATGAAGAGTTAGTGTTGTCAATTTTCACTATAATCTTTTATTTTTGTAAAATTAACATTTTGTTAATGCTTAAATTTATGTCTTTCATCCCATTTACTATATAATATTTACTATTTAATAATACAATATAATAATTTAATAATATAATGTGATTTATATTCAATGATGTAATATAATCATTTAGTAATAGAATAATTAGTAATGTAACACAAAACAATCTGACAGTTAAGATCACTGTTATTAATTTTGAGTCAATATTATTAAACATCAGATAGTACATATGAACCCTTCCTTTATATATTTGGCATATGGAATTATATCTTTACTCATGTGGATGTAAATTCTTAGGAACTCATTGCAAGTGTTATTGCTGCATAAGATATCAAAGCATAGGAATAACAGCTGGAGTGGAAAAAAATAAATGATTGCAGAAATGACCACTAGGCCAGCAAAACTGTGTTATATTAAAATTGTACTCAGGGTAACAGCCTTCCTTCAAGCTGGTGTCTTAGGAGAGAATATTAGAAGTATCACTGGACATATGGATCCAGTCATTTATTAACAACTTTTCTAATACTCTAGGTCATCCAAATTATGATTAAGAAATGAAAAAAAATCAGGTAAAAAGAGATAAGCTCTTATCACAAGTAGCAAAAGAAAATTTAATCTCGGAGAAGAAATGAGGGAATTTTACTCCTACAAAATAATTAGTACTATTATATTAGAAAGATACACAATCTTTAATAACCAGAAGCTCATTAATCCTCCAATAAATGGGTAATAGTTGATAAACACATCTGTGACCTAACCTTGAAAATGGAACCTTCAGGTCTTTGATTTTGTTAATATTTAAGACAAAATAAATTTGAACTCTAAAAGCAATTTGTTGGTTGTAGTTAACAAAAACTTGAGGGTTCCAGTGGAAAATAAACAAAAACAAATTTCATGAAAGTGCTAACCCAAATAAGTGTATGTAAATTATTTGTTTCCTATTTTTATCACCAAATCCTTTTAAAGCAAGGGCTGTAAATTTCAACGAATAACTTGATTTATACATCAGGAAAAAGCAGCAGGCAGGATGTAGCTAGAATTAATCAAGTCATAAGACAAGGTAACACATAATACACAGTCAGAGTATTTTAAAAATATATCACTAATTAATTGATAATGACTTGGAGGCAATCATCAGATGTCACATAACAGAAGCTAACCTTGTCCTATTTAACATTTATATAAACAATTTTCATCAAAATCTGGAGGGCTTTTTTTGCAAATGAATCAGTGATGGGCAGCCTGAATGTACAGCAAATGCAATGATGTTAAAAATCTGAATCCAAATGAATATTAAGTAAATAAAATAAGGGAAATCAAGCAATATTAAATTTGACAGGGATTTTTATAGGCCCTGCACTATAATCCAAAGACACAACGTGGGACAAACTAGAATAGAGCAAACTGGTTTAGAGGGAGCATGCATAAGAAAGAATTACATGATTAGTTGACTGCAAATTCAGTACGACTCAACCTTGTGATTTGTTTGCCAAGGAACAAATTTGATCTGAAGGTATATTCATCAGAACATTTTTAATATTCTACTATCCAGATGACATTGGTGATAACGTTTCTATATTGAAACTGGTTCTTACCATAATAATTTTGAAAGCTGGAGAATGGTAAAGGGAACTTCACATGTCATTTGAGGAATAGTTGAGGACACCCATAATGTCAGGGAAATATGACTGCTACCCTCAGATATTTGAGGAGATGTTATGTGGAAGAGGGATTTGATTTACTCTGTGATGGTAACTCCCAAAGTTAGGCTCACTAGCTACAAATTATTCTATTTAATTTCAGTCTAATTTCCTGCTCAAAAACCTCTGAACATAGATTTCTCAAGCAAATGAAAAGCTAGACAAAGACTAACAGGAAATTATACAACTCTTCTGTTTTTAGTCATTTTAGAGGCCTGTGACCTTGTAGAGAAATCCTTTAGGGGTGATCTAAAATAGTTTACAGTACTATTACACTTTCTTTTACCCTTTACTCTGTGCACAGGAATCTGGTATAGACCAAACTGTATTAACTCAATGTAAAATTTGCTAACCTTTCATGGGGACCTTAAGTCTGTCTAAGCCTCAGAGTTATTAGAAATGGACTATTGACAAATAGATAACAGATTCCAGTGGAGAAAAGGCTGAAGGTCTTTCTTGACGTTTTATTTTCATGTTAACCTTTAAAATTTGATATAATTTTGCGAGGAAAAGATAGATGCCCTTCCACTTTAATAAATAACAGGAAAACTCAATTTTCTCAAAAATGTATAACCTTGTTTGTTAAGAAATTGCTCTCTAAGAAAATTTATATTGCTATTTTAATACAGACAGTGAGAGGAGCTATAGGTTAACTGTTTTAGAATTAATGCCATCATTTTGGGTAGACACCTCTCAGGTTTTAACTATTTTATTGCTGACAATTGTGTACAACAAATCTTACTCAGTCACCTATGTGCACTTTGAAGAGACTGAAGTACACATAGAAGAAAATAGTTTAGCTTTGAAGGAAGGAACGGAAATGCTGTCATTCCCCTTTCCTCCCTCTAATTATAAAGCTTTCCCTGTTGGTTTATTTTTATTTGGGGTAGAGAGTGGTTTCTTTTTTCCTGATCTTCCATGTCAGTCATTACAAATTCTCCCCCCATAATGTTATTCAAAAGATAAGTAGTCAGTATAAATTTACTCAGTAAAGGGAGCTTTAAATTTAAGTGATTGGTATCAGGACAAATACTTAGACCATAATTTTAAACCATAATTTTAGATGGGAACTTAAGTTTTATTCTCCAAAGAACAAATTATTTTCCCACAAAACTGACAAAATGAGAGGAAACAATAAATTTCCCAAATCAAAGAGCAGGCAAATCTTTCGGTTTCCTGGAAAGAATACAATCAAGCAACAGATGAGAAGGTATCTGCCAGAATTTAACCATTTATGTAAAGCACATTCAACTGCCTCCAGGTCTCCAACTGGATTTTTTTTTTTTTTCTGGAAAGTTTTAGGCTGAAAACTGGAAAAGGGAGTCCAAAATTACTTTTGTTAGCCATGTCTCATCACTGCTGAGTTCTTTCTGCTATAGCTTTTACCAAACGGTTTATACATGGAGCACTCAAAAGAGATTTATTTTTCTTCTGGGGCTTAGGGAAATACAAAATAGAGCAACAAATAACAAATGCCATAATTGCTTAGGGATATTATCATTTCTAATGTGACAGATCAAATCTGGAAGCTTAAAGTAAACTAAGCAAGCATTCACTCTGCTAAATAATGTCAACCAAGTAATTGCTTACTTTTTTCAAAGTTCAGTGGAAAGTCAACTTTTCAGCTTTGTCACTGAACAATAAATATGCTCAACAAAGCTTGACTGGATTTCTTTTATTCTTGTCTATGCTACCCAGCATAAAATAAAGATCAAATTTAGGGCACAAGTGATTTTTTTGTGTGGCTCTGAGTTGGCACTGTTTCAGAGAGATAAATTTTCTGTCTATTTTGACCTAATTTTTTTCTCAAAATACTGTTCTATTCTCTTGTGAGTGATGCCTTTAAGGCCAAAAAGTGTGGGTTCTGGACATATCCCCACCACTTTCAAGTTACAGAACATTGAAAAGAATAACTGAGCCCTCCACACTGCATGTGTACTAAAGTGGGGATGATGATATTTTTATCATCTGTCTTACCAGATATCTGTGTAGAACACATCTGACCATATGAATCAACAACTCATAATTATGAATGTTAATAACTATATTCTCTATAAATACAATTGGAGAAAGAGCTATGAAAGAGAGAACTAATACTCTCTTTCAAGGAATACTAATATTCACTTGTATTCCTGCTATGCATCAAAAATATCTTTGAATATCACTGATGTAGCCACTGCATAGCACTTTCCTACTTCCTTGAATTTCTGAAGGGAATGGCACTCTTATTTTTAAAGTCAGATGACATTGAAAAATTCAGGTGGTAGTACCACCACATCTGTGGCAGATATGGTAATGTGTCTATTGGTGCATGCCCAGTGGGAAGTGCTAATTGAAGAAAGAAGACTCCATAGAGGAAATAGCATGGGCACTGTCAGATTAGAGTACTGGACACATGCAGACAGTTTAAATCAAGCTTGTCTGGACACAAGTCCAGGCTTTTCTCCTTATTAGCGCTGGGATTTTAGGCAACATACCCATTTTGCGATGGTGCCTCAACTGAAAAACAAACACCTTTCTGTGGGGAAGTAGGAGGAGTGAAAAGATTAAATGGCCATAGTTAGTTAGCACTTTAGGAAAGAAAGCAAGTTAACTATTTTTATGATTAGTATAGTTGCATGAAAATATGTTAATTTTTAAAGAAATGTTATATAATCTTCTTTTCGAATAAAATAAGACAAAAATAAATAATAGGTGTTTGTCATGCCTGGAATTTTAATAGTCAAATTTACCCTTAAGAATTTACATAAATTCTTCATATGTATGTGTAATTAGTACATCAGTAAGTAGCTATTATCTTGGAATTTTCCAGCCATTATCATGCCGATTTCCTCTGTTTTAAAGCATATAAATAAATAATTCTTTGGATTTTTACAGCACCTCTCTTTTAAAGTACCCAAAAGAATTTTTAAACTCATTTATTCTCAAAACTTTGCTCACTGAATATAACCATATACACTCAGTCTTGAAATCTTAACAGCGTTTCTTCTAAGTGTCTTTATCTATAGTAATACCACTTAGAAGTTTCTGTTTCTGGGTGAAGTCATGCATCAAACAGTACATAGAAATATAAGCTAACAGCATCTAGATACTGCTTTCTACTACCAAATAAGGCAGGCAATGTCAATTATAATGATTAGAGAATCCGTTAGCTAAAATGAGTGTCTGGGATTTCACTAGAAACCGGTGACTACTGGTTATTGTCCCAGGAAGCTTCTTTGTGACATAATACTAAAATGGAACATTATGGTTAAGAAATCAAATTTCCACTGGTAACCACTAACCTGTTGTCTGTGTCTTTGAGTTTTTGTTTCTTTGTCTTGTTCATTTGTTGTTTTCAGTTTTATATCCTACATATGAGTGAAGTCACATGGTTCCCAACTTTTTCTGTCTGACTTATTTCTCTTAGCGTGATAATCTCAAGATCCATATTGTTCCCAATGGCAGTATTTCATCTTTCTTATGGTCCAGTGATATTCCATTATATATACGAGTTCTGACAATTAAGTTCGTGACATTGTTGCAGCGATGTTGCTTACTATTTTTGATATCAGAGGGATTATTCATTATGCAGCAACTGGACAGGTAACGAAGTTTGCTATTTGGAAGTGCTGAAAAGGCTGCATGAAAAATTTAGATGACCTGAACTTTTCACCAACAATTAATGGCTTTTGCATCATGACAATGCACCAATTCACACAGCACTGTCTGTGAGGGAGTTTTCAGTCAGTAAACAAATAACTGTGTTGGAACACCCTCCCTGCTCACCTGATATGGCCCCTGATGACTTGTTTCTTTACCCGAAGATAAAGGAAATATTTAAAGGAAGACATTTTGATGACATTCAAGACATCAAAGGTAATATGACGATAGCTCTGATAGCCATTCCAGAAAGAGAGTTCCAAAATTGAAGCGTGGACGAGGCACTGGCATCAGTGTACAGCTTTCCAAGGGGAGTACTTCAAAGGTGACCATAGTGATATTTAGCAATAAGATATGTAGCACTTTTTCTAGGATGAGTTTGCGAACCTAATTGTCAGATGTCGTATATACCACATCTTCTTTATCCAATCATCTATCAAAAGGCATTTAGCTTGTTTCCATATCTTGACCAGTGTGAATAATGCTGCAATAACATAGGGGAACATATATCTCTACGGATAAATATTTTCTCATGTGAAACAATCTAGAATTACATTGCCTTTCATTAGTAGATTTTTTGAGCTGCTTTTAGAAAAGAAATTCCTATTTTGATCAATGGTAAGCCACATAATGCTAACCAGAAGTTAAATATAAAGAAAATTAAGATGGTATGGGTAGATACCCAGACGAGGGATTGTTGGGTCATATGGTAATTCTATTACTGTTTTCCATAGTGGCTGTACCAATTTACATTTTCACCAGCAGTGTATGAGGGTTCCTTTGTCTCCACAGCCTCTCCAACACTTGTTATTACTTGTCTTGTTGATAATAGCCATTCTAACAGATGTGAGGTGCTATCTCTTTGTGGTTTTGATTTGCATTTCCCTAATAGCTAGTGAAATTGAGCATTTTTCCCTGTATCTGTTGGCCATTTATATGTTTTCTTTGGAGGAGTGTCTGTTCAGGGCCTCTGTCCATTTTTTAATTGGATTGTTTTTTTGTTGTTGAGTTGTATGAGTTCCTTATATATTTTGGATATTAGTCCCCTATTGGAGGTGTTGTTTGCAAATATCTTCTCCCATTCCATTGGTTGCCTCTTTGTTTTATTGATGGTTTCTTTTGCTGTGCAGAAGATTTTTAGCTTGATATATTCCCATTCATTTATTTCTGCTTTTACTTCCCTTGCCTTTGAGATGAATTTCATAACATCCTTTCTGAACCCAAAGTCCAAAAGTTTAGTACCAATGCTTTCTTCTATGCAATTTATTGTTTTAGGTCTTATGTTTAAGTCTTTGATCCATTTGGAGTTAATTTTCGTATATGGTGACAGAAAGCAGTCTAGTTTCTTTTTTTTTTTTTTTTTTTTGTGGCTTTTAAGTTTCCCCAGCACCATTTATTGAAGAGGATTTCTTTTCTCCACTGTACATTTTTTGGGTCCTTTGTCAAAAATTATCTGCCCATATATATGTGGGTTTGAGGAAAGGGGTGATAGAAGAGGGAAAAAGGGGTCAAGTATATGGTGATTGAAGGAGAACTGACTCTGGGTGGTGAACACACAATGCAATATATAAATGATGTGCTATAGAAATGCACACTTGAAACCTATGCAGTTTTACTAATGTCACCCCAATAAATTTAATAAAAAATTAAAAAGTAAATACAAATAATGTTCACACTCACAAAAATGACAATGAGTTACCACTTCACACCCACTAAGATGGCTTTAATCAACTAGTCAGACAATAACACTTGTTGGCAAAGACATCGAGAAAAGTAGAACACTCATTCATTGCTGGTGGGAATGTGAATGGTTCAGTCCCTTGAAAAATAGCTTGGCATTTACTCAAGTTGCTAAACATAGGTTTACCATATGACCCAGCAGTTTCATTCCTGGGAATATATCCAAGTGCAAATAAGACATAGCCATACAAAGACTTGTACATAAATATTATCAGAAGCATTGTTCATAATTGCCAAATGTAAACAACCTAAGCGTCCATAAAATGATGAATACTTAAATAAGATGTGGTATAGACATACACTGAAATGTTATTCTGCAATAAAAAGGAATGAAGTGCTGAAAACAAAATAAATCAAATTTCCTAATTATTAGACAGTTGCCACATAGCAAAATAGGAGTGACCCATTTTTAAAGAAGTAAAAATAATAAAAACATACTTCACAGAAAACTACTGAAAAATGCAAAAATTTTTAACCTGATACTCAGAAGATAACTTATCATCTTTCAGTGACACAGTCACAAGTGTGTTTAACTACTGTCAAAGAACCTAGCAAGAAGTGCAAGGTCTTTGTTTGGTACTTACATGACGACTTGCACTGGAAACAGGAGTTTTTTCTGGTTCTCATAATTGGAGGCATGGATTTGCTTTCACAGTGTGTGTAATGCACCATCTTTGGGAACTGAGATAGATGCTGACATGAGAGATGCCAAGGACTCTGGGATTAGTAATCTCTGATGACAAGATACCTAACAGGATCTCCAGGTCCCATCTGCTTGCTCTCTCTCCGTGAGCGCTGCCAGTTTCTTGGTTTGAGTGCTCATTATTCCTCATTTAGACTTTGTTTCAAAAGTCTTCTCAGCCATTTTTCTGTCTCCAGTGATGCTCAATCTCAGGCCATCTTTCAGTTGTCATAATTATTCTAAAATGCTGGAACCTAAGGTTTTTTAATACCTATGCTTTAGAAAGAGCTCTTATAGATGATTGATTAAAAACAACTCTATAGGATAATAGGCAAACAATATTAATAGGCAATTGACAGATAGGCAGTTAGCAGATGAGCAATTCAAATGTTCATATATATTAGGCATGTATCAAATGATGACTAATCCTAGTAAGAGAGAAGCAAATTAGGGAACAATAAGATGCCATTTGTCACTTAACAGATTGATAAAAACTGGAAAAGAATAATACCCATAGGCTGCACATACTTGTATAGGAGGAAAAGTTACTCTCATTCATTTTTTGATATAAAAATGAATTACTAGTCATTTCTAGACAGAAATATGACAATAGCTAGTAAAATTAAAAATAAACTTTACTTCAGTCCATCAAATCCACTCTTGAAAATTTAGTCTATAGAAAACACTAATCAATATGGTTAGACTTCCAAGGCAGTTTACTGCACAATAGTTGGCAGATTAAAATCTGTAGACACATTGAATGCCCATCAATAGGTAAATGGTTGAATAAATTCTAGCACATTCATGCAATAGCATATTATGTAGCCATTAAAAAGACTGGGTTAGATCTGTGCCAGTTGACACAAGGGATTTTCACGATATACGAGTTTGAAGTGGAAGAAGATAGTATATGATATGAACTCATTTTTTCATAAATAATGGCAAAAATTATATGTATGCATGATTATTAACATGCATTATCATTATGTGGGAATTAGGTAGATGCAGGGGAAAGGAGTGGATAAGTTAAAATAGGAAGATATGATAAGAAATGCTTACACAATAATAATAGAATGTATTATATGATTCAGTTTACATAAAATGTGTGTCACACATCTGTGGGTACATAAAAAGAGATGCATGAAAAGACGGTCACCAAAATGTTAACAGTGCTATGTCCAGGTGGTGAACATTTTTAAACTTTTTCCTTATACTCTCTTATACCTTTTTTCTTTACAGTTTTTTAAAAAATTTGTTTTGTGTTGTTTTGAAATTACACAATGAATGTCTACAAAAAAAGAAACAGTAAACTCTTTTGTTTGTGAAAAAAGGCACATGTCTTATTACTTCTCTTCTTAAGCCTAAGTAGTTCCTCATGACCTATAGGAGGAAGTCCCTGTAAATGTAACTTAGGCTTTTTGTGACCTGATGCCTGACTATTTTTTCAATTGTATTTCCAGTATCTCCCCTTTCTCAGCCTTTCTGAATTATAGGCAATCTTCTTCTGAATACCGCATGGTGTTTCAATCATTCTATCTTTGAACTCACTCTCTCTTTCTCTAAAATGTGTTTCACATTTATCTTACCTGCCTGGTAATACCTTTCTATTTATGCTGCAAATTTCAATTTAGGTGTCGACCCATCTAAGATGTCTTCATCAGCATCCCCCAGAATAGATTTCTCAGTGATGACTCAGCAAATGTCATCTGAGTACATATGTAGCTAGCATTATGTTATTATTTAACATTGATAAGTACTACTGATCTTTATCCTCAAAAAAAAGTGCACTCTCTTTGGAAAAGATAGTCTACAAAGGCAATTACAGCTTACATAAGTATGGAAATATGACGTGACATGGGCGGAGGGAGAGGTGAATCGGGGGCACTCTAAATCAGAGAGAAGTCGGGGAACGCTTTCCAGCACGAGTGAAATTTGAGTCCAGTCTTGAAGAACTTAGATAAGTGGAAGTTAACTCTTCCAAAAGTGAGTTCACTCATTTCTAACAGATAAATGTGTTTGACACCTGTAAGAAGGCACATGTACAAACAGCCACGTTTAGAAAACTGCTATAGTACTCTACATCTTGGATAATACCCATTGACAGAGTGCCTTGAGTTTGTTTTTCCCCCATCAGATATGAACTCTTTCACAACACGGGCTGTCTTGTTCATCACTGTGCTCTCACAGCAGCTAGCACAATGCCTGATGCAAAATGAGTGTTCTGTAACTGCGTCTTGCCCTGAACTCAACTGAATCTTGTCCCTGTAGTTTGCCTTATAAAGGTCCTCACTCAACCAAGTCATGTATAATATAGGAAAATTTCTCACTACTTTTATTCTTTTTAATTCAAATCAAGGTCTTGAACCCTCTGTGGAATTTTGTTGCTTTGAAGCAAAGCATATTCCTTTCAGTACTTCATCTATATTCCATTTAGTGTGCAATTTTCATTTTATTATTATTATCTTGTCTATCTTTTATCTTTTATTCAAAGGAGAGCAGCAAAAGTGCCTGCATACATCAGTGGTTCCCAGGAACAGCTGCGATATTTTTCTGAAACAAGGGAGACTTAGAAGCTTTTTATCCCTTCCTGCCACTTAGGAGAGCAGAAGCTCCTCTCAGTTCCCCGAGAGAGGACTCCTATCCTGACTATTGTTTTTCACCTTTTATCTTTTTCAAATTAATTTTATACTTAGCAAAGAAACATATATGTATGGCTTAAAAATTATGTAAATGGTACCAAAAGACTTACAATCAGCAAGTGTCCCTTGCCCCACTCCACATACCACCCCACATCTCAGCCTCCGGGGGTAACCACTTTCAACACTTGGAGCTCTTTTTCTGGTATTTACTGTCAACTTTCTAAACAATATGATTATATCTCTAGTTCTTTTATTCATTTTAGACATTCATCTGTTGGCTTTCATGATGCTATCTATACTACTTTAAATTATTTTAGCACAGAATGAGACATGTATGTGTTGGTTTAATTATATCCTGTGTGTGGCCACTTACTGTAATCATACCTTAGACAGTCAGCTAGGATTCTAATCAGAAAAACTCCCCTCCAGAGGCTGTCACTACAAATGCTTCTTTCTTTTTTTTCCTACACCACAGGATTTGATAATTAGAATAATGAATGTAAAAATGGCTTTCCATAGGTGAATTAGTGGCTTGTGAATGGAAATTCGAATGAGCTCTCATTGTACAATTAGCAGATCAAGATGTATGGACTGGCTGCAATATTTTAGAGATGCCCTCAACCATACATGGAAATAATCTAGAGAAGCCTGGAGTTTATATATAGCCTTAGGGTTGATCCTGGTCTTAATTCCTAGATGATCCTCTAAATACATTAATTTGAGAGGACTCTTTTGTCAATTACTGATTGTAAGGTTCACCGAACCTTGCCTTGAAAACATTTTCTTGTGCTGTCTCTGATAAACTATTTGTGCTGGGTATGGTCAGAACACCTAAAAGGATGAGGACAGAGACCTCCTGAATTTCTAACCATTTATGTGCCTCCTTGCTGATAAATGTTTATGTAATAGGTAAAAATGTGTGTGACATAA
This sequence comes from Rhinolophus sinicus, assembly GCF_057876585.1. Lineage (NCBI taxonomy): Eukaryota > Metazoa > Chordata > Mammalia > Chiroptera > Rhinolophidae > Rhinolophus > Rhinolophus sinicus. Next base: position 56,503,653 of record NC_142503.1, read on the forward strand.
TTTCTTCTGAAACTATCGTTTTTTTCATTAAAGCCTTGTTTGAGGACACTGAATAGTAGCTAAACTTGACCCACTTCAATCGTCTTTGGAAGCTTCTGTGTTAAACTAAAAAGAATCTAAGGGTTAATGAAGACTCAATTGGCTTGAGTTGGTTTGCAACAAATACTTGTTATAGTAAATTATTCAGCCCCCATCATATTTTCTCTTACCCAATCTTTCTTATAAAGTATATAATAATTTTTGTTTAAATTAATATTTGGTGTTTTCACTAACATGATTACAAAAATACTGTTCATTCCTGAGACAGTATATCATGACTATGTTTCTTGGGCAATTTTAATATTTTTTCTGGCATCAGTACCTCATTTTTTCATTTGTTTTATTTTCTTATTATTTCTTACAGTAGCCTTCAACTGTCTGTTAACAAAATTTTCCATGCTCTTAAATCTATCACATAATCTATCAGTTGCAATTGTCTACTCCAGTCTTAATTGGTTTCTCCTTGCAGATCTGCTGCTTTCCTGAGATTTTTTTTTTTTTTTTTTTTACTACAAACTATTCCTCTCTCTTTTGTGTGACCCCATTGTCCTAGGCCAATTTCTAACCTCTTTGTTTATGTTCTGAATATACTGAAAAGTATCCCCTGGTACTTACCTGAGAAATATTGAATGTGAGGCAAAAATTTTTAGTCCTTGAATACCTGAAATAAGAAAGACTGTGTTATGTTGTATATGTTTAGCTTTTCAAACAACTGTTTTACAAAGTAGTTGTATCATTTTATATTTCCTGCAGCAGTATATATTGAGTTCCAGTTTCTCCCTATACTGACCAGCCCTTGGTATGGTCAGTCTTCTTAGTTTTAGCAATTCTAGTCTATAGGTTTATAGTGTTTTCTCATTAAGTTTTAATTTGCAGTTCTGTAATGGCTAATGACATTGGGGATTATGTCACAAGCAAATTGCCATACATATATCTTTCTTGGAAATATGTCTGTTGAAATCTTTTGCCATGTTTTTTCTTTAAATCGTTTTATTTATGTGTTTTGAGACTTCTTTATAGATTATGGATACAAGTCCTTGAACATATGTGATTTGCAAATATTTTCTCTCAGTCTGTGGCTTGTCCTTTCATTCTCTTAACAATGTCTTTCAAAGAACAGAGTTCTAAATTTTGATGAATTCCAATTATCATTTTTTCCCTTTTTTTGGACCATGCTTTTGGAGCTTTGCCTAACCCAAGGTCACATATATTGTCTCCTTTATTTTTTTTCCTTTAGACGTCTTATAATTTTAGGTTTTGCATTTATATCTATGATCCATTACAAATTAACTTTTTAATGATGTAACATATGAATCCAAGTTCATTTTTTTGCATATGAATATCCAAATTTTCCCACATGGCAACAATGCTGAAAAGACTGTTTTCTTCATTGATTGGCCTTTGTTGACAATCACTTTACCATGTATGTGTAGATCTATTTCTGAACTCTTTATTCTGTTCCATTGATATATTTGCCTTCATGCCAATACCACAATGTTTTGATTAACTGTAGCTTTATAATACGTTTTGAATCATATTATTTAAGTCCTCCAACTTTGTTATTGTGTTTCAAAACTCTGGCTATTCTAGGTCCTTTGCATTTTCATACGAATTTTAGAATCAGCTTGTAAATTTCACTAAAAAAGTCTTCTGGAATTTTGACAGGATTACATTAAATCCATAAATCAGATTGGGGAGAATTACAGTATCTGGTTCTTGGCATTTCTCTCCATTTCTTTAAGTCTTTTTTAATTCACTTAGCAGAGTTTTGTACTTTTTTAGTACAGGATTGACATATATTTTATTAGATTTTTCTTAAAGAATTTAATAATTTTGATTATATTATAAATAGCATTTTATTTTAAATTTCTGATTGCTCATTGTTGAAATATTGTAGGTATGATAGTATAGATAATTGATCATCATTGTATTAAAATATTGTTTTTAAGCCTACCATATTCCCAAATGAATTTAAGGTAATGTTCTTCTTATACTGGCTTGACCCTATAATGAATGTGATCTAACTGAATCACTTTCTCTCAATTTAGTCATTGAATAATTACTAAAATTCTGGGCTTCAAAGGGATTCTCCTGGTGTGCAGTTGTCCAGCTGACGTTAAAAATATAATTCTGTTGAATATATATATATTCTGTTGAGTACATAGCTACCTCAGCTAGTTCGCTACTTCAGAGATAGCCTTAGCAAGTTATTAATTGTTTTGGCTGGTCCATCAGGTTGCAACGTTACTCAAAACGTAACATTCTGTAGAAGTCATACCAAGATTATCTTATGGTACAACTAATTGGTAACACCTGCTTTTAAAAATTATCATTATTAAAGCAATATCATCTATTCAAATTTTATGGAGCATACCCCCCCCTAAATTCAATTGTGTCTAACAAATTAAAAGATCTATTTAGAAAAAAAGAGGTCCTTACTTTCTTGCCTACCTGTACCACACATGCAGAAGTCAGTTGGCCTATCTTCAAGGTTAGAACACAAGTTAGTCTTTTCAGCTTTTAGAATATATTAAGACTTTGCTTTTTTTTTTTAACATATAAAACTTATCCATGCTATAGAAAATCTTCATTCTTTAGGAAGGTCAGTTCTTTGAATTGACTGTTACCTGCATACTGTCAGAATACCATACCGCTGATACAAATACTATTGGAGGAAAATAGTTTGACATTTTAGATAACCATATCCTGGCATAAGTTTATCTTATCAGTAATTTATTATAACTGGATATATGAATGCCTTCACTGAGTTACTATTTAATGTTAAGCTTAGATTTCTACTAAAATTTGTCTCAAAAAAATAGACATATAAAATTATTTTCTATACTTTTTACAAAATTAGACTTGACCAATTATAATTGGTATATTATAAATGTATAACGTGAGTGACAATTTTTGCTGGGAATTTTATACCAGAAATTTAATGTTTGCATCTTAAATAATAGTATATATTTCTTTTTGTCATTGATATGTTTTGTTTTATAATGAGTAATCATATATTATGTTTATACTCCCTTTTTGCCATAGCTTAAAAGAAGCTTAGCACCAAATTTCACACTCAAAATATCCTCTTCCAATTTCTTTTACATTTGGCAGACTTAATGTATTTAAGCTAGTTGTCAGTTTGCTTTCTCCATTCATGAGGTTCTTGCAGTACTCCCATTTTTATATTACATAAATCTTAGCCCTTATTTTGGTCTATACAGTGACAAGTAGATGTGGTGGTCTTAAAATAATACATATAAAGCCAGATTGCAAAACTACATGTAAAGCAAATTGCATACTATATTAGAAAATAACACACCAGTTTACAAATCTTTCGGTGAGCACAATCATCCCTCCCACCCGTCAAAACCAAAAGTTTACCAAGCCACGGTAAACACAAAAGAGGTAGCTACTAATTCAAAACAGTCTTTGAAAGCATTGATTATCAGTTCTTTAGTTGGAAACTGATATCTCTCTTAACGAAGGATGAAATTGCAGTGAAAAAGAAAAGGAGCGGTGCCTAATGAGGAGATAAATCATAAAGCAAAAAAATGTAAAATACTATGAATGAAAAACTTCAAAGACAATGTATGTTCATTTTTCATAAAAAAATCTTTTACAATTTTTATTAATTTTTCATGTTTTATTATGGCCTTTTTAATGCCCCTCTTTTGTTTATTTTTGTTATTTTATCTATTTTGGTGAAATTGCCTTAGGGACAACTAGGTGTGTAGCAGACATGCTCATGGCAAAGATGTTTATGTCAAACATGCTTACTATTAAAATAACCAGAAAAGATGATCAATAACTTTTTCTTTAACAGATTTATTGTACTTCTACCATATGTTAGGCATTGTTCTTGGCTCTGGGGTTACACCAGTAAACAAGACAGATGAAGACCCAACTCACACAGAGCTTGCATTCTAGTGGGCGAAACAGATGGTGGATGGATGGATTAAATAAATAAATACATTTATTAAATTTTAAAGAAATATAGTAAGTAAAAAATCATTTTACATTGTATACTGTTAGATGGTGAAGAGCTATGTGAAAAAACAGACCAGGAAAAGTGGGACAGGAGAACTGGGTATGGAAATGTGATGAAAGATAGGAGAATCGCGATTTAAAATAGACTGAACTGGGTAGGCCTTATCATGAAGGCAGTTTTGATATTATGATATTTATAATTGCCATTTAAATAAATTTGATCATTTCATAATCTCTAATTTTTATCTCTGTTGATACTGATTTTTCCTCCTATTTTTCTGTTTCTTTATAAACCTAGTAGTTTTTTTTTAGATACAGATGTGAATTTTACTTTTTTTAAGTGAATTTTGTTATAGTCCCTTAAAGAGTTTTTTTTTGTTTTTTTTGTTTTTTTTTCTGGCACACATTCAAATTACTTAGAATCATTTTGATCTTTTTAAGGCTTCTTGTTAAGCTTTGAGAGTAAAGGTTCAGAGCAGTCTTTACTCTAGGGACGTATTAGCACCACTACTAAGGTGAGATCTGAAGACTCGACTCAACATCCCTTGTATTTTGAGATCTTTTCTCAGATAGCCTTTAGGCACACAAACTATTTTCAGCTGTCTGTGACTTTGGAGGATGTTTGAACTGTGCCTTCTGGTGGTTCTTTTCTCTGTCTCCAGGAGTTCCACCTTGCCTATGTGCAGATTCATGCTCTGCCCAAGACTGGGGAGGACCATCTCTCCCAATCTCCAGAGCTGCCTCTCTGTGCACTTCTCCTCTCTCCTGAACTCAGCCACATGCATTCAGGCTACCTCAGCTTTCCTTTACTCTCATCTCTGTCTTTTCAATGCAGAATGATATCCAGGTTTTTTGAGTTCCTTGTCCTACCCGTGTCCTGAAAACTGCCATCAGACAGTGGAGCTGGGCAGTCACTGGGCTCAGCTTCCCCTTTTCTCAGGAATCACATTCTTATGCTGCGTAGAATCCACTGTTTGAAAACAATTACTTCATATTTTTTCCCCTGGATTTATAATGGTTTAGAGCAGAAAGGCAATTCCTTTAGAAGTTATTCCTTCATGGGTAGAAGCAGAAGTCCTATAGAAGTTTCTAAGGTAGTAGTTTGAAGTTATCACTATGACAAGAGTTTTAATATATTGTAATGTAGCTTCTTGAGCTACTGAAGATTGAAACCATGATTTTTTTTTCTCAGCATTTTGTGACCTTTTCTTTATTAATTTATGAATTTCTCACCAAGACTAGAGCACATAGCACCATGGAATACTAGTGGGAGATCTCATTTTTATTTGCACTGAAAATTGTCTGGATGAAAAATGTCAACATAAATGCTATTATGTGATTTTTTTTAATGTGCTGTATATTCCTTCATTTGCATTCAAACAACATCAAAATAAGCTCAGAGGGAAAGCATTATGTCTAAAGCAAAAGAAATAAAAAATGTAATTTTTTCTCTAACTGTACACAAGTACTATATAAAATAAATAATATTTTAAATAGCTGACTTTTTTCTCACTAAATTCAAGGACATGCAAATCCTGCCCAGAGCAGCATAAGATTTTCCCTCAGGTGCAGCTAAGGTTGTCAGGTATTAGCGATTGACTGTATGTGCATCAACTTGGTAATTATGTCCACATTTCCGAAGACTATAAGATATATTTTTTCTTATTCATGCAAATCTTGGATGTCAGGATATATGGTTATTTTCTGAAAAGTTTACATTGAAAAATTCCTTTCAGGTGTTTTCCTTTCACGTTGTAGTGCTTTTGTTTAAGGAGCACCTCAGGTGGCAAGTAATTCCTACAATCTCTTCTGACCTTCAGAATAGCACAGAGAATACAACACCATACGAGGTGCAACACCAATTTCATCACAATGCTACTCTTTCACAACTGAGAGAAATTGATTCTTTGGCTTATTTTTCCAGGAAAGGCCTTTCAACAACACCATTCTATGCAGTCAGTGATCATAGACCGCATTTTAAATGGGCAGCGTTTCATGACAGATTAGTATTAGTGTATTAATCTAGCCAATGAGCAATGAAATATCATTGGTACAGGTTATCATTTTTTTAGGGTTATTTATTAGTATAACTCCATTCCTGTTGCACATTAAATGTTTATTTTTTATAGCGATTCTGAAAATCATGATCATTTATGAGCTATTTTTTAATGTTAAGTTCTAGTTTATGAATTATCTACATGTACCTTATAAGTAAGGACATTTAAAATGATCCTTAAGGATTCAAATACAAACAAAGAAATGCACACACACACACACACACACACACACACACACGGCATTGTGTTCAAAAGATGTACTAAGACATACACAAAAGAATAGAAATTTAAAGTAATTTAAAATAGAATTTTCCTGGTTTCCTCGGGCTGCTGTAACAAAGTACATCACAAACTGGGTAGCTTAAAACAATAGAACTTTATTGTCTCAGTTCTGGAGGCTAGAAGTCAGAAACTAAGCTGTAGGCTAGGTCATGCTATGCTCCCTCTGAAACCTGTAGGAGAATTCTTCCTTGCCTCTTCTAGTTTCCAGTGGTTTGCCTGCAATCATTATCTTGTAGATGCACTACTCCAACTCTTGGTGTGCGCATGGCGTTCTCCATGTGTGTCTTCACATCATTGTCTCTCAGTGTATATCTGTCTGTGTTCACATTTCCCACTGCCCCTTTTGGTAAGAACATCCATCTATTGGACTAGGGGCCTACATTAATAACTTCATTTTCATTTGATTATCTCTATGAAGACCCCATTTTCAAATAAAGTCACATTCTGAAGTACTGGGGATTAGACTCCAACATATTTCTTTGGGGGACATAATTCAACCCATAATAGCTATGAAGTCATTGAAACACACACACTCACACACACAACACCTTCATTGAATTTTTAAAACAAGAAGAAAAACAATGAATATGATTGATAGAGGTAGGAGTAGTAAAGTGAGGAGTAACATGCTTATTGAATATTATCCCGATGTGCATGTAGTATCTCCCTTAGTTCTCTAAGGAATCACTATATATTCATCATTTCACCTCACTTGAAGAAACAGAGGCATGAAGGAGTTACTCAAAGTCACACAGCTATTATGTGATAAATCTGGGAGTCAGATTAATTTCTATGTGAATCAAGAGCCAAAACGCTAACCACTGGTATTCTTTAACTTTTTTTGTACTATAGACTCCTTCAGCAGTCTGAGATGCCTTTTCAGAAAAAATAAAAAAGTGGTTTTAACACATAAAACATATAAAATACACCAAGAATTCTAATGAAATACCCTTATCAAAATATTTTTTAAATAAAATGATAATATATTGACTGAATCATACAAAACCATCATTCTTTAGGTAAAAAAATGTACAAATATTGGCAATCTCATATGAATAGTAATATATGTGCTTCTTTATTAGTAATTAAGATCAAGTGATGCATTTATTAACTACCATAATTTCAAAATAATGATAAGAATAACATTGTTTTAATATATTTGCCAGAACTATAATGTGATATGAAAATATCTGTAATTTCTATTGGTGACAAAAAGCATAAAAACTGCTAATGCTGCTACAGTTTCTTTTCTGTTTTAATACTTCAAGGCAATGATAAATTGCAGTTAGAGATTAGTGAAACAAAAGCTTTTCCCATAGAAATTCTCAGACCCTTTGGAAGGGTGAGGGAGGGTTCGTGTATTTCAGGCTAAGAACTCCTACACTAAATTCTGGTACTTATAGGACCCTAAAGTAATTTTGCATTTGATAAAAATGCTTCAAAATTAATTTAATTGGTCTTAAATTTACGTTAACTTTTTAATGCAAAATAGAATTTGTTTATATGTTCGGATAGCTCCTATCGGCCATTTTGCCTTATCATTTTGCTCACCCTATAGAAAGAGTGCTACATGAAGGCAGGCTCATGTTTAACTGAATTATCTAAATGTAACTTATAAGATTTAAGGTAAAAAAAAGTCTGCATAAAATAATTTTTAAATAACCACTTACATGCTATATTTTAATTTGTAAGTTCCTCTAAGATCTTTACTCAATAATATATGTGTGCACATAGCAACTCATTCTCCAATGTAATATTTTTTAATTTGCTAATAAGATGATAGATTGGTGATAACAGAGAGGGACCGAGGAAAAGGGGTTTTAACAGAGTAAAAGCAATGTTACAAGAGGGCATCAAATACACGGTTGCTCATAGGAAGGACAAGATTTTTGTTAGTTGTCCCTCAACTCACCTCTCTATGGTATTCCCTAATATTCCTTTGACTTCCTTTGGCATCCTGACCTCACCCTTAGGGAAACCATCCTGCCCTACCATGTTTGACCAAAGAGGAATGTCTTCTGAAGACACAATTTTACTTCCTCTTATTTAGATACATTAAGGTAAAGAACAAACTGAACCTAATACCATTGATACATTTGCAAGAACAGCCAACTGTAAAAGAAAGTGATTAAACAAGCAGTTTGTAAATTCTGTTTTTACAACACTCCTGTTAAACTAATTTAAGTGTCCTGCCTAAAGGAGCAGCTTAGAGAGGATACACTTTAAGTGATTATTCCTAACTAGGTTATTATTTTAAATGGACTCCTTAAGAGTCACATGTGTGGCATTTGGTTAATGCATTACATTTGCAATTACAAACCAGTGATTTTTATGGCAGGCAAATTATTTTATATGTTCCACAGCTGCACTTAGGACAGAAGAATGAACCCATGACACTCCTCTTGAAAAACATTAATGGAAGCACTATCCTATGCCCAAGGGTGTAAGCTTCTTAAATCACATCTGATATGTGGCAGAAACAGTCTATTTTAATCCTATTTCTCTAAAAAAAATAACCTTTGTATTCCACATGGGCTTGCAAGACTGAGACTCTTTTTGCCTCTAGTCTGAACCCATGTGTCTATTTTAATGACCACTGCAGAACAGTTGAGCAATCAACCTATGAACTCTATTATATGGGTAACTTACACAGCACTGACAAGATGTGCTCTGAGCTAGGTTCACACTACACATCGTGTGCTCAGATTTGATCCACTAAATTGACAATTGGAACATCTCAGGTTTAGTTGTGTTTTAAAGTATAGTGCATAAGATTTGAATTGATTCCAATCTGTGTTATGTCACTGACTAGCTGTATGATTTTCAGTTATGGAATTTCCCTAAACTTTAGTTTCTTCATAGACAAAATTGAAATAATAACTATCTCCTTTATAGGATTAATATGAGAAATGAATGAGCTACTCTGTGTAAAATACTTAGCCATAAACCCCATCCATAATAAACACTCAATAAATAGCTACTACTATTATTATTAAAATATGTACATAAGCCTACCCACCCCCCCACCTAAAAAAGGATTGGAGTGATGGTCTCCTGACCAGAGCTAGTGTGAAAGAATTTCCTCAAGATGCCAAAAACAGAAATAGCTAGAGTTCAAATTCTAAGATCATGGTACTGAATTCCTATTCTTTGCCAAGTACCAGTGTTGGAGTCATAGATGAATAAAACAAAGTTGCACTGCACCCTGTCCACCATTCCCCCATATCCTTCCTTTACTTAGCCCTCACCTCTCTTCGATATAAGTCTCCTTTCTGCAGTGCTGGAAAAACTGTCACATCCATCTAACACCAACAGTAACAGTTTCCTTCAAGGGCCTTTGTGGGTAGAGAAAGTAAAAGGTGAGGGTTATAACTCCTAATGGCAGACCCCAATTTGTAATCTGTTACCTGTTCTTGTGACCAGGAATGAACAATTTTTAAGACAGTTCTTCGTATTACTCATGAGGCCCCCTGGACCTATGGCCCAGTGCCTCTACTTTATTTGAGCTGCTTTTGAAGTTAGATCATTAATGATATGTTGAACATAGTTGGGACCCAGTAGTCATGAATCATGCTTCATGGTTTTTTCCATCACTTCCTCTGCTGGGCAGGATGATGGCTTTGGGGTATCATTTACAGTTGTAGTTCTCAATATGGGTTTCCGGGATAAGCAGCATCTGCTACTGAATTAAATACTCTGAGAGTGGGGCCCAGCTATTTGTATTTTAACAAGCCCTCAAGAGATACTAATTCATGCTAAATTTTAAGAACCACTGGTACAGAGCTATGGAGTTCTTTTTCTATACTATTTGGGCAGAAATGGTGTTATGAATGTTCCTAGCAAACACAGAATCCATCCATCAATGTAATGGTAAATTCAAGCACATTTTTATTCACATCATTACCATTCTATATTTATTACCACCTTTATCCACAGCAGCCTTTAAAATCTCTAATTTAACGTCAATACGAGCTCTCAGGACTGGTTATTGTCATGTGAGTAAATGCATGCTCTGTATTAATGGCATTGAAACTTGAACTATATGACATTTTGTTTTTCTTGATTCATCCTCATCTTATTGCTGTTTTCAGAAGCATTATGCATATTTGCTGTCTCTTGGTGGTTAGCATATGAAAGAAAAATGCCCAAAATGTTTATATTTATGCTGTAAGTAATAAAGTGGTGAAGGTTTTTTGAGTTCCAAATGGCACCTTTGTTTATATTTTAAGGTGAATCTTACATTACATACATTTTAAAAAGAAATGTATGTTATTTAACGCCTCTTACTATATTTCTTTCTAAGAGCAGAAGTTATTGCTATTGTAGAAAGTCTTGATTAGTGAGTTTGGTTGGTTGTAAATAGTTATTTGTGAAACATTTTCTTTTTCCAAAATAATAAGTACATCACAGAAAGCATTGTCTATTATGCTCCTAAAATATTTAAAATGAAAGGAGAGGAAAAACTGGTAAGATTTTTAACTTACAACTTCAGCAAATATTAGAAATGATGTCTCTGTGGCCAATCTTTGTCTTCACAAACTTTTACTAGACAAATAAATAGTGTTATTTCCTATTCATAATTCTTCACCCTTGTATGTATATTTAAAGGTGGAGTTCTAATTTTGGAGTTTTCTTGGCGTTTTAATTTTGGAGTTTGTAAAGACAAACGTGATGGTTTTCTTTGATGAAGTTGACAAGGGCATTTGTAACCTTTGTTTTCTCCTGTAGCCACTTTGCTTTGCAGAAGCTGTTTATTCCCTTCTGGTGACCACTTACTTCATAGGCGCAATCTGTACTGAGTACATTTCTGGGGCTCCATCATTTTAAAGTTCTCTGGATAGAAAACCTAGGTTGCGTAAAAAGCTGGATGAGGTATACTAAGGAAGTGTTGAAGCAATCATAGGTGTCAATAGCGGGCCTTATTGGAACTTTTAGAAACCTATACAAGGAGATAGAACTAACTCTGATGGAATCCGTCCTTGGATAATTCACAAGGTAGGCCTCATTCTCTTTACTCAAGTACTCTTTTAAAAGAGATGAAATCTGTATTAAATTAATTTCAGCATGATGAAATTATTCTGTATTGCAACGGAAAGGTGGGAAGGATGGAGTTGCCACAAAGTGAACATTAAAAACTGAGTTGCAAGAGGAACAAGAGGAATAGAAATAATCATAGACTCATGGAAGTTTTAGGACAAAGATTTCTTTACAGATCACCTGGTTGGACTCTCCCATTACACAAATGAGGAGTCTGAGTGAAAGAGACGTAAAGTAACTGCTCAAGGTCACTTTCCAGTAACAGAGGTTGAACCACCTGATACTGAGCACCCACGTCCTCAATTGTTTCGATTACCCCACTGAGATGAGATAGAGGTAAAATGATGCATGAAGGCAGGGCAGAGAATAAGACATTATGGGGGAAATGAAGAAGACTTAGGGGATTGAATTAGAAAAACAACTACAAAACCCAGAATGAAAATTAGAGTGTGACAGTGGCACATGAAAAACATAGTTTACAATTGGGGAAAAAATAGTTCAGCAGTTTCTGGAGAAGGAAGTAAACAAAAACCAGAATTGAACAGTGCAAACACATATGGTTGTGTTTATTTAAAGACCTCCGATCCACCCACCCCCACCCCCGCTTTCCAGAGTACAGGGGAAAGATGGAAGCCATCATTATGGAGCTGAAGACACAAAGCTGTGGAAGCTATGGCAGTGAGCTGTAGGGCAAAGGAACTTTAGCAGAGGGAAAACATATAGGACATCATGACTGTGAGACAGAGGACAGTGGGTAGTTGCCGAGAAACCAGGGCCATTCCTAGCAGCCAGCTTTAGTAAGAAGGGGAAGTTGATTAAAGAGAGGAGGTGAGAAAAAGATGCTCAAAGGAGAAGCAGCACAAACATTTTTAGGTAGATCCCACTTCTCTGAGCCTTCTGCAGCCTTGCTGCATTGAGTGCTGCCAGCTCTAGCCCTATGAACATGCCCATTCTCTGATTGGCTAGGCATGCTATGCTATTTGGGACATGCCAGGACAAGCTGTTAGAGCATCAAGGTCTGCTTCACCTCCCGGCAGTGTTTTTTAACTGAACCCCTCACTCCTCCATAAGTAGTGGAGCTGGTCATCTGGTGCACATACCCATAAGACTGATTGGAGTAAAATTATCTAACTTGATTTATTCACATGTTCAAGTGTAGCAGAAAATATTCAAGTAAAAAATTCTGTATACAAGGAAATCAAAATAAACCAACCAACCATCAAATAAATGAGTAAATCCTATGGTTTCCAAAGATGTGTCAGCTTGCACTTCTAAATGTCATCCTAACCAGTTTTTCTTTGCCAAAACTCAGGGATGGGAACCTTGAAGTTTTAACAAAGACCTCACAAAGAATTCTAATTGGCAGACGGCCTCTACACAAGTACTGATCATTGGTTATCTTCTAGGAAGCAGTTTGGGCAAAAGATTTGAGCTCTTAGTATATTCTTTTAGCAGCTGCCTAACTTACACACCTATTATGACTTGCTGGACAGAGCAAGCTGGTAGAGTTAAGAATTAAGGACTATTTTTTTCAGCTACTATCATTATAATAATGAGTTTATGAATTATGAATTATTTAAAGTACACTGGCACTCTGTGAGGCCTCATCTAAAAAGTGCTCTTCTTTAGGATCCCACAGGTTCAGAACAAAATAATATGGATAGTTTCATTTACGTTCTTGAAATCCTCCTGAAATTCTTTTCTCTAGCCCAAGAGAATATGGAACAGTTCCATTGGTTCAGATGAATGGTAACAGATTTCAAACAGAGTTGTCTCTGGTTAATGAAACTTCTGTCCTAGTCTTATCTCCAGGATAAGCACAGGGCTAAATGAATAAGCAGTGCCGGTAACCCTCGCCAGCCACCCCTTCCACTACACAGAGACCAGGGCATTTCTAGTTTCATTCCAATTCTGTATTTTGATAAAAATAGATGTTAATAATAATTCCTGGAAATTAGACGATATTCCTTTTTAAAATTATGATTTAATCTTAAAATCTGGAAAGTTGTTTCTTCTCCAGTTAAATGTGTTTTCACTGCTCTTTGGCTTGGTCTACCCAGCCATGCTGCAATGAGCGGCCAGGGGCCTCAGATTAGAGGAATGGGTTCTCAATCTTTGGTTGCGCTCCTACTAGCTTCCAGCCCACAGAAACGCTTCATTGTGTTTTACAAAATTTGGAAGTTTCCACTTTAAAAATTTGTATATTAACTACAGAAGAGCCTAAAAATGGAAGATAGGAAAGTATAGCCAGTACTTTTCCTTCAAATATAGTATGAACAAGTGAAAAAAGGCTAGATAAGTCAGCTCTTCATTAGCATTTATTTGCTCCTTTGATGCCGCACTCCTTCTCTTCCTCTTTTTCCTCCTCCTCTGCTTCCTGTGAAAATGAAACAAAGCACAATTTTAGTACTTAGGCACTGCTTCCTAAGTACCCTCCTGGCATTTCCCAAGTTAAAATTACCCAAATGGCATCTTCATTTATATTTTACCAAAGTTTTACTCTTAAATGGAGAATGGGTTAGGGTATCTCTTTGCTCTTTGGAATCCAAACTAATGCTAGGCAACTAAACTCCAGTCAAAAATATTGCTCATGTAGCAAACAAATAAGATCTCACATTTGATTCCTTTTTATTCCCTTCTCTTCAAATACACGTATGAAGAAAAGCCAAGAAAGGAAATGTAGAGAGAAAGCAAAAATCACATTTGGCAGGAAAATGTCATAACTTCGTAGAAGTGGTGAACAGAAATCTTTTGTGACAGTGAAAATGGTCTGCTAAATTTTAATCCCTTGGGGTAAAACTAATTGAAAGCCAAAATGTATACAACTGACCCCTCAATTGTCTATTGATACAGACAGGTGGGTGACGCTTTCTCGATGCTGGAATTTTCTCATCCATTTTAAGTCAATTTTACCCAGGACTTTAATGCTATTAATTATGTAATTTCTAATTTTTTTTAAGAAACTTTTAAAGATTTTCTCATTTTCTCTGATATTGGTTTGCAAAACTGCTCTATGAAAACCTCTTCAGCAAAGAACTGTATCCAGACTTGAACTTTTATGGAAGACGTACACCTCTCCTTCTGGCTCTCCCCTCCTTTTATAAATGTGTAAATCATAGAATTTGAAGTAACTTTAAGTGATTCACATCTAGACTGTAGGTGGAAGTGGCTTGCAGCGATAAAACAGGAAGCCAGGATTAGGAAGCATCAGACTAAAAATAAATGTCAGAAACCCTACAAGGAGCATACCCAGAGAGTGAACAAAAGGACAGGGTTGTATAGTCAGGTAGCAGTGTGTACTCAGAATAATATCAAAGATGAGGCAAGACACTCAGTGAGAAACTAGACAGTCAGGGTTTAACTGTTCCTGTTAGTCTACAACCATTGCTTAATTTAGTTGTCTCCCATAATTATGTCATTTAAGAGCAAGGACTTTGACAATTAGAGTTGTATTCCTAGGATATGCTTTATATTACTGGACAAAATAAGAACTCAATAAATATAGAATGAATGAATTATTAAATGTGGTAGGAGCCCATTACAGGTATAGCCTGTGAAACCATAAAAATAAATCAATATACTAAACAAGTACACATTTTTTTAATAGTAAATGATATTCTAAAGGTAGATTCCACAATGTCTAAATCTCAACAGTGAGGAGTTTCTAGTTCTTTCACTTCACAACTTATCGAAGTTCAGACATGCAGAGCTCAAAATGGAGATTACCCTTTCCCAAAGGTTCCCATCCATGGTGGGATTCTCTTGGAGGTAGTTATGAATACTTCCACAGGATTATAAACTGCTTGGAAGAACAAACTATATTTTATAATAAATTTTGTACAATAAACTTTTGTTAATGCTACTACTGATGAGTCCTCAAAAGCTTTCAGAATTATTTGAAGAAAGCTGTTAATCTTGGCAGAATTTTTCTGAATCTAGGAGGCATGGCTAAAAGCTTGCATTTAAGCTTAGGGTTGCTGGGAAGTACACCAAAAAAGTCTAGGCAAGTTGTTTCAGTGATTCCTAACCTAGTCATAGCATTTCTTATAATCATAAAACCACATTTTACTGAAATTCTGTGTTATTCCTAAAGTGGTATAGTGCCAAACAAGGAATATACAGGAAGATAGAGCTGGACAGGATGGTTTTAGGTTCATTCTTCCTCAAAAGTTAAAACACCAGACGTACAATTATGTAAGAAAATATCCATATTTTTTAATAAATGTATAGGGAAGTAAGTAGTGGTAAAATGACATGATAGAGGGATTTTATATATGTCAGAAAATATTTTGAGGAAAATAGTACAGATGGGGGAAAATCATGAAAATTGATGGTTTTGTGAGGATTTGATTTTTCTCTTTACATTTGTATATTTATTTTTTTTCATAATAGTTTGTTTTTTTAACTTATGAAGTGAAAGTCATATCTATAAAATTTTAATGGCTCACACAAAGTCTGATATATAGCACAAAATAGATGTTTCATCTATGTGCATGGATTATATAAACTAATGAAAAGTAAATTGATTCAAATTATAATAAACACTTCAAAATATTGGTTCAATAATTTCAACTATTGTTTTAAAATATTTTCCAATCTTAGCTTAGTAAATGTACATAATTTATTTTATTTTTTTCTTCCTCATTTATTTTTAAAAGCATACTATTTTAAATCAAAACTCTTAATTACTTTCTAATTCACTGAAATATTGAAACTCAGCTAATCTTGGGCTAATACTTTGCATAAGTATGAAAGATCATGAAATGTATGGGAATCAAGAGGAGTTCTGGCAGGGATAGGCCTTCACAGGGTAGCTTCACTCTCAAATGTTGTGAATTCCTAAAACATGAAATAAATCTAAATAAAACATAAATGGAAAAACATATCAAAAATCAAATATATTTCAAATGATCTTTTCCTTGTTCTTCCTACACTAATGAGTATAATTTTAAACTCACAATGTAAATATTTTTTCTGGCAAACTCACCTTAAATATTTTCTGGAAGAAGTGAGATACAAGTAAATAATAAAATAAATATGCTAGCTAGCTAAATTTGATATGTGGTAGTCAAGCATTCCAGAACTATTGTCCAGTTTCCAGGGTGGTTTTCCTCCTACGGTCATGTTCTTATACAATTTAGCAACTCCTCTATCCTGTAGTTGTCAGGGAAGGAAATTTCCTCTCTGGAGGTGACCTCTGTCCTGCTCAGTGGATTAGATGATTGTATGGTTACAGTCCATTGGTTTTGATCCTGGGATGCAAATGTTCTCCTCTGCTCTGCACAGTCCCTCTCTCCTCTCTGTCTTGGAGTCTGATCCTTTGTCAGCAATAAGCTCTTTCACTGTGAGGTTGTCACAATGATTTAGGAAAGGCATATTTTACCAAAATAAGAAGCCCAATGGTGTAGCTGGAACTGATCAAAAGCCATCAGCAAGCTGACAGATTGCTTTTTATGCAAGATTGGCCTTTGGGTCTTTCAGAGGAAGAAGCCTCCATATATTCACTATGAAAGCCAAGGCATAGTCACAAAACTGTGATCCCCAACAGCAAGAAAAAATATTTCTCTAAGTAGAAAGGTCCATGAATGAATGAATGAATGACCCATTTCTGTATATTTCATCCCATAGAACATTCAATTTAATTTCCTTGGTCATTCATTCACTCATTTATTCTTTTATTTTTTTGATGGGACTTGAGCTGTGTACTGGGAATAAAAGAGAAAGCAAAAGGGACCCTGCCTTGGCTGCTACAGAGTTTACCTTATAATGGTGAATTATGACAAGTAATCAGGCATCAAGTTCAAGGGAGATACAGAGAGCTATAGCTCACTGTTACAGTTCATTGTCCTCCTGTCCTTTTACCCATTGCGCTTCGTTTAGAACTGGACCAAAATGGAAAGCAGTATATTTTCCTGTTGATCAGGGGCAACTTCTACCTTTGTACTTCCATAGCAGAAAAGTTGATTAGTAGTGAGAAATAACATCAAGGAGAATCAGCCTTGTGATCAGGAACCAAAGAGATGATCTAATCATTCACAGGAATGATGGTCTAGTGCCAGTATAGTAGCATGAATAAAGTTATGAAGAGACACAAAAGTGGTTAGGTCAGCCATATAGCATCACTAAAAGTAGATATTGTTAAGACACCTATCTGAGTAAAAATTGGACAGTTGATTGATGATCTTTCTGGAGCCCTGATCCCCAAACTGCTCTTGGGCACCTTCTCATTCTCAGTCCCATCGCTATCTCTACTTTCTTATTCCATTCTCCAACTTGTCCATCAGGGAGTCAGAGTATCACAATACAACCTATAATTACCATTTATCAATTATTATTTCTGCATGTGTTCTCACCATCTGCCTTTTTTTTTATTCTACAGTGGAGATTGTCATCTCTAAAAGAGAAAGGCGGAATCTGTTGAGTTTAATGGTATCTTTGCCACTCCTTTCATGATTCATTGATTCTTCACATTTATTGTAAAAATTCCTGTCTTATATTTCCCTAACAGAAAAAAGATATTGTCAGTTGATCAGAAGACCTGACCAATGCATAATAGTTAATAGGCAAAGAGTATACATTTGTGGGTGGGTGTGCAGGAAGAAGAGGGGAGGGGAGCAAGATATAGAGTGAAACAAAGAACTTAGATAACATGGATCCTAGAAATTTTCAAGTTATTTTTGCCAAGTTCAAGTCTGTCATCTCAGAGAAAGTTAGAAGTCTATACAATGCATATAGTAAAACACGTAATATCTGTAATATTTCATGTAATGTAAGAAAGTTAACTTATTTTGGTGAGAGAAATGTGGAGGAAGAAGTTATAAAAGCACATTATTGGAGATTCATAGTTATTATTCCGGTTCTACTCCCTAGTTTTCTGTGCGGTCTTGAGATAATCACTTAACATCTTTGATCTATAATGGCCTCATTTATAAAATGAAGGTAATATACGAATTCTGAGGAATATTGGGAAAATAAATATAAGTAATAATATATGTGAAAATACTTTGAAAAAATTTTAAGCAAAAATTATAAGTTGAGGACTGAAATAGAAAGGAGGATTTTGAAGAGTTGGATGAGATACATGGTGACAGATAGCAGTCCAGTTTCATTCTCTTGCACGTGGCTATCCAATTCTCCCAGCAACATTTATTGAAGAGGCTGTCTTTCCTCCATTGTGTGTTTTTAGCTTCTTTGTCAAAAATTATCTGTCCATATTTATGTGGTCTTATTTCTGGGTTCTCAATTCTATTCCATTGGTCTATGTGTCTGTTTTTCTGCCAATACCATGCTGTTTTGATTATTGTTGCCCTGTAGTACAAGCTAAAGTCAGGGAATGTGATACCTCCAGCATTGTTCTTTTTTCTTAAGATGGCTTTGGCTATTCGGGGTCTTGAATGGGACTATATGAAACTTAAAAGCTTCTGCACAGCTAAAGAAACTATTGACAAAATAAAGAGGCAACCAACTGAATGGGAGAAGATTTTTGCAAACGGCCGCTGATAAGAGGCTAATATCCAAAATACACAAGGAACTCATGAAACTCAACAACAACAAAAACAAACAACCCAATTGAAAAATGGGCAGAGGACTTGAAGAGACATTTGTCCAAAGAGGACATACAAATGGCAAATAGACATATGAAAAAATGCTCAACATCGCTAATCATTAGAGAAATGCAAATAAAAACCACACAATGAGATATCACCTCACCCCAGTCAGAATGGCTATCATCAACAAGACAAATAGTAACAAGTATTGGAGAGGCTGTGGAGAAAAAGGAACCCTCATACACTGTTGGTGGGAATGCAGACTGGTACAGCCATTATGCAAGGCAGTGTGGAGGTTCCTCAGAAAATTATGAATAGAATTACCATATGACCCAGCAATCCCTCTCCTGGGTATCTACCCAAAAAATCTGAAAACATTTATACATAAAGACATGTGTGCTCCAATGTTCATTGCAGCTTTGTTTACGGTGGCCAAGACATGAAAACAACCAAAATGTCCTTCGATAGATGAATGGATAAAGAAGTTGTGGCATATATGCACAATGAAATACTATTTGGCAGTAAGAAAAGATGATATAGGAACATTTGTGACAACATGCATGGATCTTGAGAGTATAATGCTGAGCGAAATAAGTCAGACAGAAAAAGCAGAGAACCATATGATTTCACTGATATGTGGTATATAAACCAAAAACAACAAAATAGCAAGACAAATGAGAAACAAAAACTCATAGACACAGAGAGTAGTTTAGCAGTTACCAGAGGGTAAGGGGTTGGGGGGTGGGAGATGAGGGTAAGGGGGATCAAATATATGGTGATGGAAGGAGAACTGACTCTGGGTGGTGAACACAGTGAACACAGAATGGGATTTATAGATGATGTAATACAGAATTGTACACCTGAAATCTATGTAATTTTACTAACAATTGTCACCCCAATAAATTAAAAAAAAAAAAAAGAGTTGGATGCGAGAATTTGATGAGTTTACTATATCTAGTAGTCAAGATTTATTTATTCATTTTTCAGGTCATGTAATTTTGTTTGCCAAAATAAAGTATTATGACTTTTGGGGAAAGAATCCTGGTGGTATCACTTTAGGGATGGAGGTGGAGGTATTTTATAGCCTGACACCAGTCTTCTCAAGAAACCTCCTCTATGGTAGCTCCCATCAGTACAGGCATACAAAGGTTTTCTGATGACATTAGCAGACAGGGCTGTGTGCAAACCCCCTATGATTCTGTCCCTTAATACTGATCTCACAAGTCTCTGACAGTGAGGTAAACACCTTGGAAACTTACACACTGCTCCACAAGTAAAGGACCCCTATCTGGGGAAAAGGATATCACCTTTAAGTTCATTTCCTGAATGAGACAGGAAAACCAAAGGAGTTTAGGAAATGTATGTGTGTTTTTTTTGTTTGTTTTCTTGTTTTTGTCTGAACTCAGTTTCTGTTTATTCAGCGATGATGATGAGGCAGTCTAGCCACGTTTCCATGCCCACATTTACATAGAAGTAAGCTTTGTCTGTCAATTTCATTCCGTTTGAAAGCCCTAAAGGCCACGAGTAACATGTTCCCACAGACTCTTGTCTTATTAGAAATGCATGGTCTGACCGAAAAGAGGACCAGAGCTTCAAATTCTATTTGAGTTGGCGAGGTACCGAAAGTACAACCATTACAGTAAGGTTCATGTTTTCAGCAGATTCTCGAGCAGATTCCTCATACTGCAAAGTAACATCTGCTGTGCTAGCCTCAACTATATGCTAATTACTGTTAAAGAGATTTCTTCCTGGGCCAGATGCAGTTCTTATGATTGAACTCATCTGCACATTTGTTGTTTGCATCCCGTTTACTACCGAGGCCTCTCAGCCACTCTTAGGGGTGAATGGAGCATAATGCAACATTATGCTGTCAGCTTGCTAAATCTTAAAGAAGACAATTGTATCAGTTTTCTGAATTTAAGCTTTTTCTTTTTCCATCACAACCAATCTTAGAGGTAGTCATTCTATCAATTATTTTATACTCCAGCCAGTTTTTTCCATCTTCTCTCCAGTGTAAGACTAATAGCAATTATTCCTCAAGGAGGGATCCTTAAAAAGGATTAAACAAAGATAACTCAGTATACTGAAAAGTTCAGGGCTGCTTCTTGTATAGGTAGTGAGAAACTATTTGAAACAAGAAAATGACATTATAGTCATTCTTAGAACAGATAGGCTCTACAATAAGAGAACACAATGCAGTACACAAGAGAACTATGGATGACTGTTTTGTTTTTATTTGGGAGGACGTGTAGTTTCATGCCATTTGGATCTCATTTGGGACTTCATGCTGTTTTGGTTTTCATCTATTCATTATGTACCTACTATTGTCAAGCATTGCAAGAATAAAAAATGAAAAACTAAAATCACTATTCGCAAAAAGTTTATAATTCTATTTATACCAACAATTTACAAAACAAAAAAATATGAAAACTCCAACAATAGAGAGATATGCAGTGTCCTGTGGTAACAGAGAGGAGAGAATATCATTGATAAAAGTCATCTGCTATAAGTACCCTCTTACATTGGTACAGTTTAAAAATAATAACCGTCACCACCTATAACAGCTTCCCAAAGTGCCTCAATTGTGTGCAAATCATCCCCCATGCTGTGAAAATCAGGCCTGACCTCCAGACTGTAAGTGTGAAAAGGGATAAGACTGGCAATTTACCCCAGATGTGATCGATGATTCATGAGGAAATTTGATATCTAAAAATTGCTTTGGCTCATAGAAGAGCCTGTATAAAGCAGACTCAGAAAAGTCCATCTAAAATATTTTCAGAATTGATTGGATAATATCTGTAAAGAAGTTAGAGACATTTCATTGATAAGTGGGTTGACACATACAACTGAACTTGCATCATCCAGGAAAGAAAAGGGGCTTATGTTCAGGAGTGGAAGTAGGAAATTCTGATAAGCATGAGGTCTGCCCTGTTGTGTAATTGGCTGGGTGTGGCGGGGAGAGGACTTGGCAACACTGACATCCAGTTGTCCTCTAAACATTGCTGATTTTGGAGAACCACACTGCGCACTGGGTTCCCAGACTAAAGAGAAAGAAAATGGGCAAAAGGGAAGGAGTTAGCTGGATGCTATAGCCATTACCAGTTCAATTTGCTGTCTGAGTCAGATTCCAAGAGCAACACTATGAAAGAATGTTCTCCCCTTGTCACTCCTAAAGGATTTATATTTAGGTCTAAGCCAGCAGTGGGGAATCAGGCAGATTGTGTTATTTACAGAGAGTAGTTGCTGGTTTATTTTCCAAACAACTGACTAAGATCCTGTGGAAAACAACATTAAAACAACATTTGTAAACCAGCTTACAAGTAAGAAACTCCATGTACAACAGTACATTTTTGCTCTTTGATTTTAATCATCTCTGCCTAAATGTTTCAGGGTATATCACTAGCTAAAATTATTTTCTATATGCCCACCTTATTTCTTTTGGGAATATACATGAATGTATGATAAGAACAAATGTAGGTAGGACACTTTTCTAGGCAGGTCAAAAAATGTTTTCTATTCTTTTTACCCCTATTCTGAAATGCAATAATAAATCAGCTAGGATATACCAAATCAGGGGAAAAAGTGGAATAAATGCACATCATAACAAGCCAACCTCCCAATCATAAGCCCAAATGTTTGGAAGGGCATCAAAGTGTCCCCTGAAGCCTTTGACCAAAGCCTGGCAGCTCCAAAGAAGAGCTCAGCTCAGTAATGGGAACAAAAACTGCCAGATGTGTGGTGTGCCAATGCCAGCGAAAGTGAGCTGGCAGAAAGAGCAGCCAGCAAACCAACAGTGCCAAGATAGAGAGGCCAGGTTGGTGGGAGGCAACGGATGTTTTCTAAGGAAGCAGGATTGTTTTGAATCACTTGCTGTAGTGTTATCCTCAGCCTTGCTCTTTGTGATTGTATGTGGGTTGTTTCGATCCCACATCCATTATCCCTCTGACAGGGTTATAGACCCAGAGAATGTGAAGTGATTTGTTTCCAAAGAGGGTGGGGACAGGCGTTGACATGAGAGTGAGATAACCATATCAGCCTGGATTGGAAAGCTTACGTCTCCAAATGATGCATCCCAACAGAGATAAGGTTTTTGCTACACTGAGTTCTAGCAACTGGTAATGAAATATGTCTAAGAAGCAATCTAAGGAGCCGGAGCCAGCCCTTCAATTTATTTCAGTTAATTTCTTTATTCCTCATTCTCCACCTTCTGTTTCCAAATGTTCTTGCACTATTTCCCGGGACAGGGCAATCTCTGAATCTAACTGAACAGAACAGTAAATCAGAGGAGCAGTGACAGTAGTAGTAATAGCTCCCATTTATTAAGCAGCTGCTACCTTCTAGGTTCTGCACCAGGCATTAAATCATTATGACCACCATGCAAAGTAGGTATCATCATCTCTGTTTTACAGATTAGCATCTGCAGGAGATTAGAGTTTAGAGTTTAAAAGAGATAACAGACAAGTCAACAAACAAGAACACTCAAAAGATTTAAGTGCTTTGATGGCAGAGTACAGCAAGCAATGAGAGTACCCATAGGGTCTTTAAGCTTAAATTGGGGGGGGGGGGGAGAGAAGGTGAGGGAGTGCTTAGGGGAATGTTATTGGAGGAAGTCACATTTACATTGAATAATGAAATACTGAAGAACGCTGCATATGTAAGCATAGTGACTAATGATGAATGAGTAAGAATGAACCAGGCAATAGCAGTGGGAAGGGCATCTAGGGAAAGGGACCACATGTACAAAAGGCTTGTAAAAACAGAGATTAACACCAGCTTAAGGTGGCTAAAGCATAGAGTGTGAAGGGATCAAAAGTGAGAGGTGATGCCACAGAAGTAAAACAGAGCCACATAACTCAGTGCCTCACTTTGCAACTTCCCTTTTCTGCTAAAATGTCTGCCATGAGACTTGGCTTTATTTAGGAATCGATTCCTAATTCCTTAGGTTGTCATTCAAGACTCCCCAACATCTGGAAACACATGATTGCTCCATTTAACCAGCACCATCTCCTCAACACTCTCCTCTCCCCACATGCAGCATCATTTCTCTTTTCACTTTTGTTCTGCGGTTTTCTCCAACTAAATATTCTCTCTGGATAACACTCCAAATATTGTACTTCCTGAAAACCCAGTGAGTCCTTCTTCCATCTTAAAATCAAATAAGCATACTTTCTTAATTAACTAACTACTTTTTTTCCTTTTAGTAGTAACTGCAATATATATATTCAGTAAATTGTAAACACAAAAACTTGAAGGGATCCTTTGGACCAACCATCTCATCAGATGTACAAACTGAGCCCTCCTCAATGAAATTGACTTACCAGTCTACTCCATACGCTCTTATCCTTTATCTTACACTCATGATTACTGGACTTGCAGGTCTTGCCCTTGTCAGAGTGAAACTCCTCAACCCTGCCTGCCACTTCTTTGGTATTCCCCCAAGGTCCAGTACCCTACTGAATTGAATTCAATCTGAATCAAGCTGCATTTTTAAAATTCACTTAGGCTCATCATATCAAGAAGCCTGATGCGACATTATTTGAGGATTTAAACATTAATTTTCAGTTTTCTCTGTTCCAAATTTGGATTTTCACATGCTTTACTTTTTTCCACGTAGGAATAACTTGTCAAAATAGATTGAGAATATATCCACGGTACTAGGCAGGGTCCCCAGGGGTGCTAAAACTCCGCTGAACTATTCTCAGTTCAGGGAGTGGGAAAAGGCACTGGTTACCATTCAGTTCACTGCTTCTGAACGTGAATCGGATGCCTAGGAAGCTTTAGAATTTGATGTTCAGCTGCTGTGAAGCTTCACAGCAGGGCAGCATCTTACTTCCCATCATGAGGGAGTTTACATGTGATAGAAACAGCTATCAAGAATTTCTTGTTGCCTAGATGGTTAAGAAGGGAATGTGGTCCTCTGGGCATTCCTGATAAAAGTGAAATCAAAAAATGAATACACAAAATAATGTGAAGTGTTTTATAAGAAGCTCTCCTGCGTATAACAGAGTATTCATATGCCTTTTTATTTTTCGAGTCTTAATGACTTATTAAAACCATATTCTACTTTTTTTTCAATATCAAGATGAAACTGTTTGAAACTCCATGCCATCTATATTATCTATAATTGTTGCTGTGGTAACAAAAAAAATACCATCTCCAACTCCCAGATATTGTATTACAAATGAATTTATTTATTACTGATTTATTTATATTACCTCTTAAAATATTTTTAATCAAAATTTATTTATATAGGAGATATTTCAAACCAAGTCGTTTATCTCTTTTGGTATACAGAATCATGGCCAACCACAATAGTAAATGTCAGTTCCTAGACGAGCAGCTTACACATGCTCAATACAAATGTTATAAATAAGTACATAAAGTTTTAGAGTGTTTAATAAAAGCTTAATAGTTTGCTTGCAAGCTGATTTCCAATGTCTTGGTGTAGTTCATTTTCAGAGCGTCTGGACACATGTGGAAATGATGCCCTTTAAACATTGCCAACTTTTTACATCCACTGCACATAACTTGTCTGAGCTATTAAGGAAGGGGAAAAAAAATCCCATAAATCAAGATGATGTGAAGTGGTGGTGAGGGGGGAATCAGCATTATGCAACAGGAAAACAATTTGTCCTTCCCACCAAAATATCCTAAACAAACAGCTAAAGAACCAGTTCTAAAGAACAAAAATATTGCTTAAAAGTTTCCTTCTTTGAAATAGTGTTGCTTAAAGCAATTTCCAGATAAATGATATGTGGCTGGGGTGAAGATTGTGAAGATACAGTTCTTTGTACTGTGGCTGAGATTTATAGACCTTAGAACCTTGATGCTGTTGAGCATGCATACTGAACTCAGTTGGAATAATGTGGCAGGTTTCAGGTCACAGTAAAATGTAGGTAAAGCTGCCCTTGTTTGGTCTTCTCTCTACAATGGTTTGGACCCAAATGAACAGCCTCACTTCTCAAATTGGGTTAAAACCGTCTGAACAGATCAAACCAGGGAAATGATCCCCACTTCGTACATCCAATTCAGCTTAGAATTGGAGGTACTAAGGTCCAGCAACCCAAAAACACTGTTCAAGCAGAGAAAACAGGATCACACCTCTACAACAATCAGCTTCCAGAGGGAAACTTGTGGCTTCACTGATGAGAAAAATATGGGTAGATGCTGTGTCTCTTAGGATAGGGAAACGCACTGGAAAGCCAAGTTTATCTCAGCTGATCCTGTGGTCTTAACATTTTACTCAGGCTTTGAAAAGTACTCCAGAACCCACAAGAAAACTCTAGTGAGTAGGTGAAAGAATCATTTAAAACTGCAATAATTATCTCCAAAATATAGGCCAAAACAGTTTTGTGGGATATGGGGAGTGGTTTAGGGCTTTATGCCTCTCATATATAATACTTCACTGAAAAACGACGTTATTTTGATTAAATGGGGAAAATTAATGAAAAAGAGGCACAGGCAAATTATATGCATATAAAGTGTGTTCGGGCTGAGATAACAAAATACTACAGACTGGGTGACTTAAACAACGGAAATTGACTTTCTCATAGTTCCGGAGGTTAGAAGTCCAAAATCAAGGTGTCCGCAGGTTTAGTTTCTGCTGAGGCTTCTCTCCTTGCCTTACAGATTACCATCGTCTCTCTATCTTCACATGAGCTCTCCTCTGTGTGTTCTCTGTGTCCACATCTCCTCTTCTTATAAACACATGAGTCAGATTGGATTAGTGCCCACCCATATGACCTAATTTTTCCTCAGTTACCTCTTTAAAGGCCCTGTCTCTAAATATAGTCACATTCTCAGGTCCTGGGGTTAGGACTCCAACATATGAATTGGGGGTAGGGACGTGACACAATTCAGCCTCTAACAGTAGCTATGTACAAAATTGAAGTAGAGACTTGAGGTAGCTCAAAGAATTTGAATCAAATTATTGTTGCTTACTGCCTCATTATAATTGAGGCAAATATGCAGGTTGAGAATGTAAGTTATCCTATAGTATCCATCACACTCTCACATTTTGTTTCTCTATAGGCTAGTACTTTTTCCAGCGCTTTTTCCATTTTGTACTCTACAAGACTGTATGCTTCTTAGTACTAAACCTACATAAATGCCTGTAGGTAATTAGAATCCCGATTTTTAAATCTGTGGAATGAAACCCACAAGTATGCCATGAAACCATTTAGTGGATAGTAATTATTGTTTCAATAAAAAAGACTAAAATATTTCAGTATGTAAAACAATAAAAGAATGAGTGTAGAGGTAATGTCAGGGCTTTAGTGGAATAAGAATCTCTATCTCCTCCATAAAAGCAATAAATAAATGGCAAAATTGTCACAATCAGCTTTTTCAGAACTCTGGAAATTAAACAAAGGTTTTCAGCCAACTGAGGAGCTGGCTGAATCTTGTAAAAAAGAGGTCACTTTGTGGTGTTTTCCCTTTCTATATTCCTATCCTTCTCCCCCACTCCTGCAGTAGACTTGGAAACCAAGAACCACAATCATAGTGACTCCAGCAGACTGGCCACTGCTGGACAGGAGCCAAGGAGGATGGAGCTCTTTCAAATCACATTCCCAGAGAAGTGTCATTATTCACCTGTTGGTGGCTTTTTGTTACCTAATTGGAGTTTGCCTATTGAAAACAGCCTTTTCCCTAAGCACATGTTAAAAATAATCGGAGGCAATCGTTGAACATCAAAAATGCCTGACCTAGTAGATAACAATTGGTGGGAACAATAGGCTAACAAAAATGCCTAAAAGGAAAAACTGTGAAGTAATGTCCATTGGAAGCTTTGGAAAGTTCTGATACATGCCTAGGAATCTAGAAACCACATGCATACAGAGGACAGTGCATGTGTCCAAAACTGGGTCCATGTTCAGGAAAGCCTCAGAAGGCCCTAAGCTCTCACCTCTCACTGACCTTGTGTCTCTGTACAAGCAGGAAGTTGCAATACCAGCATACACAGGCCACAGGCCTCCTACAAAAACCACTGAGCTGTACACTTTAAATGGTGAATTTTATGGTATGTGAATTATATCTCAGTAAAATATATGTATATAGTATATAGTTTTGTGGGATATGGGAGATATATATATATATATATATATATATATATATCTGTATATATATGTGTATATATATATATATATATATATATATATATATATATATATAAAATCTGAAATTTGAAAGAAATGAAAGTAGGCAGTATTGACACAATATTAATTAAAAGAAACCAGGTACTCCATTCACATTAAATTCAAAAATAGGGAAAATAACTCTATGTTGACAAAACTCCAGATATCAGTTACCTCTTTGTGGGTTTTTGCGTAAGGAGAAATGAGGGAGCCTTCTTGGGGCCTAGAAATGTTCTCTGTCTTGATGGAGGCTGTGGTAACATGGAGGATGTACAAATTCATCACGTTGCACACTTAGAATTTGTGTGTTTGACTGCAGGAATTATACCTCAATAAAAATGAAAAAAATTAAGTATAATGTGAGTAGCTATTGTTTTGTCAACACTTTGCTTTAGTTGAATATACATATATGTGTGTACTAGGTCATGATATAAAATATATTCATTTCTGTGGGCATGACATTTCTGTGGTTCATTTTCTTCCTGAACCTTCCTTCACTTCCAGAAATATATATATATATATATATATATATATATATATATATATATATAGTTCTACACCAGAACTATATATATATATATATATATATATATATATATATATATATATACATATATCTGATGTTGACCTTGCATATTATGCATGTACTATTTTCCTTTCCTGATTGTAAAATCCTAGATTCTAATTATTATATTTCTTTCTTTTTTCCCATAAAGTTTGGCATAATAGTTGGCTCTTAATAGATATTGCATAAAAGAAGAAATGAGAAATTAAAAAACTAGTTAATATAGTAACCTTAGAAATATATGCCTTAGAAGTTCAAAACAGATATATAATAAAATGAGGAAATGGATAATTTTAGGTACAAATGAAAGCTCATCAAACAATATGGAAGCAAAAGAAATGTGAGAGTGTAAATGCATGTATGTATGTGTGTATATATGTATGTGTATATTACATAATCTACTGAGCATGTATCTTGAACTTTAAAATTATCATTCCTTAGCAGGTCAACATGATTACCGATTCAGAGCTCAAAATTCCCCCTTTCTATTCTGTATCTCACATATGGGCTGCCAAACCAAATTCACAATTCACTAGTGTCAGGGAGAGCTGGAGAAAATCAATAAGAAAACAACAATTCCACCGCAGAATTGAAGAAAGGATTTTGACCCTTGTTGAACAAGGCAAGCCCTTATCCATCACTCAGAATATTTTAGAGATACTAGAGATGAACTGTGTTCCTGAATCAAACAATTTTTTTAAATGTATTTATTTTTAAAAAAACAACAAAAATAAATCTGTCTCTCTCACTGTACCATAACCTTTATGTGATACTTTTGATGAAGATAATAAATCACAGAATCTAGATAGGAATAAAATATGTATTTCTTCAGGGTTGTGCTTTTTATAGGCGCTCCTGGGTTGGCATTTTAAACTGTGTCATCTCTCCTGTTGGTTACTTCTCCTACTTTTTGCTGACTGACTATAATTGATTGACCAGTGGGTAGTAAATATCAGTAAAGTGAGACCACACAGTCTTAGCAGCAATGAGGTAGCACTTCAGGCATTTTCCAGGCCTCACGTTGTCTGGTCTTTATTTTATTTCAAAGGCACACATGAAGCTACTCGATCTTAGCTATAAAAAGAACAAGTCCTTTGGAAAAGCAGAATTCTTATAAAATAGATGCCTAATTAAAATCCCAGGTATTGTTTAATCCTCATTCTATTATGATCTTTTCCATTCTTTAATTTAAGCACTTTAAGACTAGTGAAACTGCTACTCGGCTGAATACTTTTCCACTAATTTTGAGTAAACAATAACAGAATAGCCTTCCCAAACTTTAATATCTCACTTTAGCAATCATAAAAATTTTAATTTAGAAAAGCATGATGACCAAACTGCCTTATTCATGTGTGTAGTCCAAGGGGGATGGGGGGAGTCAGAAATGCTTTTGAATTGATCATTCAGGAAGACTTTCCAGTGCTCAACCATACCTGATGCATGGAGATGGTAGGGAATATGCATTGTCCATCCAATACCTGAATAATTGACCCATTTTAGACTAGCCTTTCTGACCAAGGCATGTGTTCTTGAACTCCAGATAAACTGGAAAGGTGAAAACATGACACCATTTAATTTCAAGGTCCCTAGAGATGAACTGGAAAGGTAAAACATGACACCATTTAATTCCAACGTCCCTAGTGATGTGTCCAGAGTTGGCTGATCAGATGGAAACAATAACACTGTAATGTGAAAAAGTTTCAACAGCGGTAAGATACCAGCAGTAGCCTTGAGAGAGCCAAAGGTCAGTGTATTCAACGTGTCATCAGGAAACAGGGTCAGTGACCCGAGGATTGTGGCTTCCTTCTCTGTAAGACAAGCAGGTGAACGCTGGCTGGAATCACACATTAACTAACAAATGGTGGTAGCTTGTGCATCGGAAACATAGACTCCGTTACTCTGTGCCTAGTGTATGATGAGGTCTGTGTGGCCACGCCTGCTGTGACGGCAAATCCAGGTAATGATGGCAGTGACCTGGGTAGTGTACAGCATATCAGCTGCTTGATTCTTTTTGGTCGATCAGACAATGAGCCATTACCATGGTCCAAAAGAGGATTGTCTTTAATCTGTCAGTGTGAGGTCTTCCAAGTGGCAGACTGGATGGCTTGGCAACTGCAATAGCCCAGAAGTCAATGAAACTGTAGCCAGATTCATCAAGCAGAGGATTAACCAACCAGGGCTGTGAGGACTCCCTTAAATTTGCCCACTAAGAGCAGTGAGCATGTCTGCTTTGGGTTTCACATAGCTGCCCTTGAGGCTGAGCAGTGGCAACAGCACAAAGGACACCATCCGGTGTCCACTTAACTGCACCAGGCCCAGTTATTTAGGGGAATCTCTGTGAATCTAGGGCCCTGTTGTTCCTGCTGCTTGACTTCGGGCAGTGGACTTTCTTTCAAAGAAGAAAAAAATTTACTTTTTCATGCAAAACTGAAATGACACTAAGTCCAGCTTAGCTACACTAATGAATGTGCCATTTCCTCTTGAGTAGTGAGACATAACCGGTCCTACTTACCTTATTAGTCACCAAGTTCAGGTTGACTCACCAGGAAATAGGGATGTCAAGCCGGAAAGTCACAAAGTCTCCATGAGTAGGGCATTCAGTTTCAATAAGAGCTTAGTACCGTGTTTCCCCAAAAATAAGACCTAGCCGGACAATCAGCTCTAATGCGTCCTTTTGAGCAAAAATTAATATAAGACCCAGTTTTATTTTACTCTAATATAAGACTGGGTCTTTATAATATAATATAATATAATATAATATAATATAATATAATATAATATAATATAATATAATATCCCACTCACAATGTCACTTTAATGACCCTTGGTGACTGTAAGCCCCATCAAAACCCCATCAGTTGAATCCAAACTCCATTTTCTCCTAAGGGAACAAAGACGAAGTTAATGAGTACATGGGTTAGGGGCCACAGCAACAGCTGCCAGGAGACCACACCATAACCCAGCAAGGAGTGTGTGATGTGCAGGGTGGCAGACAAAGCTATCTCAAAGGAGATGGTGGGGTGGCAGGAAGACATTTCTCTCCCTTGGTCCCTTACTCCTGAGTGGGGGCCAAGTGCAATGCCACTTTCTTCCCTGTGCACCTCCCAGCATTGGGACGCCTGGGCCTGGGGGCCGTTTTCTGCCCCCGCCCATGCCACTGTGGCTCCAAACCTCACAGCCCTCAGCTCCTTTGGTCACTTCACACCCAGTGCTCTGCCTTCCTGTCAGCTAAGGGGGACGGTAGCAGGTACACAGGCTCAGCAGTTTTGTGTTTATCTAACATTTTAATCAGCCTCCCACTCACATTTCAATGAAACAAACTTTATTTTTGGTCCAACTGAAGATCTTTGTCATCATTGCTGGCAGTTAATCCCAGTTTGTACATCCCTCGGCTCTATAACCACAGCCCTCTTTCCTATAGCTGAAGCTGTGGGCTTATTGCCCCATTGTCGGGGTACCACCTTCCTTCCTCTGGCCTGGAGGAGAGTGATCAACCACCAAGGCCCCTTTCAGGCAGCCTTACCTCTCACCACCTACCTATTAGCAGATAGGACAAGGGGAGACTTTTATTCTGCTCTCCCATCCTTGCCATGACTTGGATGAGAGTACTCGTTACTGAATCCGAGGGATTCCTTCATATCTCTGAACCCAATACAGAAAGAGCTTTGTCCTTCCTCTACCAGAAAGCCATGTTATTCAGTATCCTATCGTTGTTGCCAAAACTATTGAGTCTGGGATTTGATTTCACCTCCTTATGAGCTAACAAATTAGCCTGTAACTATCTCAAGGATATTAGAGAAGCCACAGGACTCCTGGGTCAGAGACAAAAGTGCAGCAGGTGGCCTGAGGTACAGCATCTTTGCTTGGCCCCCTTTGATTCCATGTTCCATGGTGATGATGCACAGGGCACAGAGAAGGCTGCACAGACAGGTTGGGTTTGTCCTGTAGCTGAGGACCACTCAGGGAACCTCACATTTTAGAGCAAACAGTAAGCAGGCCTGCTCTCTGACCTAAAGGAAAGCTTTGCCCTTCCCCTCCCTCAAAATTATTCACTACACACAATGCTATGGAATGCCCCAGGTAAAGAACAGTCAGGACCTTGCATTCAGGACACACTCAGTAAGAACCAGGGGTGACACTCAGGGCCCACAGCAGTTTGGAGCACTGATGCTACACCAGATACTCTTCTAAGTACTTTTCCTACCTGATCTCATTTAATCCACATGGCAACTCTGAGTCAGGTACTATTACTATCAGCCCCATTTAATGGATGAGAAACTGACATTCGTAGAGTCCAATAGGCTGGATTTGCATAATTGTAAGGGGAGAAACTAACATTGAAACTCGAGGCTCACACCAAGACCCATTCTCTTGCCCTCTGTGCTCTTACCTTCTGTGTTATAATGTTTCTCAAGGAATAGAATCATGTTCTTCAAAATATTTTAATAGATACAGACTTATCAGGGTGGGAAATTTACATACAGACAGTTTAATAACAAGTTTAAATACAGACATTCGGAGGGAAGAACACATTTCTGATGAAGTTATGTGAAGGATGTTGATAGTGGTTGCCTGCTTTCTGTGGATGCAGCTAAAAAGTCGATGTGGCACCTGGAAGGATAACCACTTGCCATGGTTCCAACCAGACCATCCTAATCGATACCTGTGATTCCAATGTATTTACTAATAGTGCTCCATAACGTATCAGAATAATTATTACTCATGATTTTTATTGTGAGGGTGGTTTTCTTCAGAAATGATTGAAAATATAAGGGGAAAGTACTAATTAGAAGTTTTATGTATCAAAGGAACATTTTCAAATTTTATCAGAGCAGTCTTCAAAACAATTAGTTTGAAAGTTTATATATCGGCTAAACCTAGTAGCAGCCCTATTGACATTTTCTAAAGTGCATCCCTGTTCTTCTGATCATTCCTGCCTTGTTTTTCTAATAACTTTTTCTAATAACTCAGAATTTCCTGCCTTTTTCTAATAACTCAGAAACTCTCCATCTACATCCAGTAGATATACTCTGGCCAGTGCATGCAGACAATGAATATGTTAGGGAGGAATAAAAAGCCAGTTGCTAACCTTGAAATTTAGTATAGTTCTGCATTCTGAAATAATATTTATTTAACAAGTATTTTAAGTGATTGTTCCCCACCGATGTAACCTACAGACTCCCACTCTACCTTTGCTTTTTAACATTCTCTTTTGTACAGAGAAAACAGTACGGAAAGGGCCCAGGGTGAGAAAGGAGCTGGGAAGTAAAAGTTGCATTCAGTCTGGGCATCAGTAACACAGAGATATAACCTCTGGTGTAGTTCATGTACACACAAGCCTATGGGGAGAGGAATATGGTATGAGAGAGGTTATAACCCAACCACACAACAGGCTTCTGAGGGAGTAGATAGAAGACAGGTCAGTTTTGATGAAAGAAGGAGTAAAAATCAACACATGGAAGTTATTTGGCTAGGATTTCAGATCTATGAGTTAGACACCGCGGAGGGAGCCCTTCATGTTAAAGATGTTCCACGTGAGGATCTGGGGTTCCTGAGGAAGACTGGGAAAGAAGAGCGGAGAGGGAATAAAACAGAGGTGGGGACTCAGAAAGACAAATGAAGAAAAAACTTGGCTTGGGTTCGATATTCAGAGAATCATGATTTAATTCTGAAAAGGGCATCTGGCTCCCATTCATTTTCATACCGATGTAATATGCCTTATATGTGCTACCTTTCAGGGAGAGTCATTCAGAATGCCAACCTCTATGAATTTCATTAGGCTTGCTCTGAGGAGAAACCATTCTGATGATACAATGTGTGCTACTTCAGGGTCTACATAACTGCTATAATTAAAGAATCGTACTATGCTTGTAGGTAAACACTGTTAGATCAATAACAGTAAGCCAGTAGTTCCAAAGTATTTGGACTTATTCCATTTAGCTCTTGGGCAATCACCTGACCTCTTTACCTGAGTTTTCCCATAGTTAAAACAGGGCAAATCAATTCTCTCCTGCTGTGTTTCATGGTCGTGTACATTGGATATATTTTAAAGAACTATGTAGGAGTTCAATATTATAGCACTGAACATATGGAAACTTTGTGGATGAACTTCAAAATAGGCCATCATTTAAAACAAAAAAGTAAAATTCCACTTCAGTTACCCTTCCTTTGTACCATATCCCTCACAATATTATCATTGTACATATTATATTCTGAAATTAACAGACATACTTCCTGCTGAAGCACAGATAGCAGATAAAACAAGACTATGGACTCTGAAAAGAACACAGGCCCATACACAAAAGATTTTTTGTCCCAGAAGTAAGAAAATTCATCTTGAAGGATTTGCAAACACCCTATACATCATTGAGCATACCTGTATACTATCTGGGTCCATTCTGGCAAACCAACTAAATGGTAAAAATTTCCATCTGGAGATTAATTCTATTTCCTTTCATATTGAACATTGAAGTCTCTCTCTTTATAATGTACTTCCAGAATTTTAATTTCCAGGTTAAATGCAATATTAAAAGCAGTGGATTCATAGTTTAGAATTGTTGTTCTTCGGTCTCATGCTTCTTTTCAGAAAATACAAAGAATGCCCAACTAATTCAAACATCTACATAATTCTCTGATGGAGATTCTGTAGTGCCATCATGAAAGACTTTTGCCATCCTTCTTTTTAAGCTACTTTTGTTAAGATCATCATAAGAAGGTAAACTTCTCAAAGAAAATGACAGATAATTAATCTCCCAGGACAAAGAGAATGGAGAACTATTGAAAAATAATTTCCTCTCATTTTTAGTCATACAGGCTTTAATTTTTAAATCCAACACTATTGAAGCCAAAAACATAAGACTCTTTAAGAGAAAAAGAAAATAATACAGTTTGTGGCATAATTTTGTTCCAGTTTACCATCATTTTTGAAACTCTAAATGTCGTTTGTAGATTTCATAGTACCTAACACAAGGATAAATGTATGATATGTATTTCATGCTTATGAAAAAACTTCTATTCAGACTTCCACTTATACTGAATTTTTTCTCAAAAAATATAGCTTTATGTTATTCTAATAAGACTCAAAAAATTGTTGAAGCCCCTCCAAGATCATCTTAGTTTTAAATGAGGTTCTTCTTCCCACTGAGAGAAAATTTCCAGTCATCCAATAGATGCAATCTGCTATATCATTTGAGTGGTCCACTTCTCTGTCCCCAACCTTTATTTCACTTGATATGCATATGAATGTCCCCAAATATACCATACACTCCTCTTCTTGCCCTGTGTGTCAAGCTTTCAGAATTTACCTCTAAATGTTATTGCTACTCATAGACCCTGCAACTTCATTTATCAAAATGTACACCACCAATTTTCATGTCAGAGCTGGGTGGAATCAGGTGGCACTGCTTGTCTAGAACCACATATATTATGTTCATATTTTAATACAAAAAGATCAAAATGCTAAAATAAATTAAAGTGGATGGAAAAAAGAAGTAAGCAACTTTCATGCGTGGATAGTGAAGAAAATCTTTAGAAGCTATATTCCACTAATTCTTATTTCTCTTGCCAATCAAAGCAGAGGCATACATATGGGAACCAACAATAAATGCCCTTCAATACCAGTGTTATTTAGCCAGAAATAAAGACTGAAATGTAGTGGTTGGGAGGTTGAATGCTGGACCCTGCTGTCTGGGTTCTAATCCTGTTCTGCCCCTTTTATGTCCTTGGAGGGCTTCTTATCCTTTAAGGGATTCAGTTTACTCATGTGTACAATGGGAATGTTTTACCTCCAGCACAGGGCTGTCGTAAAAATGAAATCAATTGCACTTAAAACATTTAGCTCAGTGTCTAGCACACAGTTGAGGACTCCGTTATGTTAGGTGTTAGTTATTATAATGCATATCTTTAGCTCATTGTGGTTCTGCCCTAATATTTTCATCAGATCAACAGAAAGGACCACATAAATGAACACAGTAAATCCCATTTCTTCATGGAAAAAAATCAAGAGTTTGTTTTTTTTTTTTAATTGACTCAGAATTTTAAACAGAACTCCTACTCTCTGCCCTGAAACTTGGTTAAATTTGCTGATAATCAAAATATGTGTTTATCCCCTTTTATCCTTTTCTAATTATCAAGCTTACCAATTAGTGTCTTTGATTTGTAGTGCTGTGAAAAATACTGCATCAGTCTATTCCACACTTTAAATCAATTGACCCAAAGTAAAGTAAATAAATATACAAATCTAACATTTGCTGCAAACATTGTCATAAAAACAATGGGGCCCACTACTTCAGTTGTGACTAAATAAGATTTCAGGAACAAATGGGAACTTGGTCCTGGGAAAAATTAAATGTTTAAATGGTGACAGCAGTATGTCACCAAGAAGATAGGACGAACATGAAACAAAAATAAAGGTCCCTCAGAAGTTTGGGACTTTACAGGGCACAAAGGAGAATAACACATGGCCTCTATTCTCAAGAAGTTTGCATTTTTGTAGTCACATGTGGATTTCTAGTATCAGGCACAGTACTAGTTACTTTCACATATGCCATCTGTTATAGACACTGTAGATTGGTTCAGTCAGTCCCACTGTAATCCCCTTTGAGCATGCCTTCCTGTACAGTAAAGACTGGAAAATAAAAAACTACATTTTCAGATCCCTTACCGTTAGGAATTTATACATGTGTACTTGGGAGTTTTTTCTGGCTTTATTCTTCCTGGCTGTGTAGCTATCAAAATTCATTCTCTTGAGCTTCTTTATTTTATTTAATACTCTCTCTATCTTTTTTTTTTATTCTTTAGTGGTCTAGCATTTTTTTCACTAGTCCTTGAGGATTCATTAAGTGGTTGGGAAGGAAACCCAGTGTCTCAGGGTCAGTTTCTGTGCTCTGCTTCCTGGCACCCATCCCCTTAGAGCTGAGGCAGCTTGCTTGGGACACGTGCACCAGCATGGCTTCGCTACTCTTAAGACAGAAAGGCGGAGGGAATAAATACCTACGTAGGCTGGGTAAGACCGAAGGGAAGGTTGGTACCTCTGGGGCCTGGCACTAGTGAGCATAAGGTGAATCGGTGTGGTCCTGGGTAGGTGAGACAGAGAAGAGCACAGAGGGATGGGTGGTTGTACACAGTAGCTAACCTGCTCTGGGTGCCAAGTGGGTTACCAGGCTTGAGATCCAGGGCACAAAGACCTGCCCTGGAGCACGTGAACAAGTGCCGGAGGCCTGAGCTCAAGGAGGGAAAAGGCAGGTTTTCCCAAGCCACCATGCTTTCTCTCTCCCAGTCATCCCATCTGTGCCATGTCGAATACTTTTAATAAATCTCTTTCTGGTTAAAATAGTTTATTAGTCAGGATTCTCCAGAGAAACAGATCCAAAAGGAGAGATAGAGATAGAGAGGGATAAGCAGAGGGAGAAGGAGAGGGATAGAGATAAGGAGAGATAGAGATAGAGATAGAGACAGAGAAATTTATTTTAAGGAATTGGATCATCTAATTGTGGAGGCTTGTAGAGACCAAAATCTTCAGGGTAGGCCAGCAAAACAGAGACTCCGGGAAGAACTGCAGTTCCAGTACCAATGCCTTTTGCTGGCAGAATTCCCTCTTCTTCCAGAGAGGTCAGTCTTTTTCTGTTAAGGCCTTCAACTGATTGGCTCAGGCCCACCTACATTATGGAGAGTAATTCACTTCACTCAGAGTTTACTGATTTAAATGTTAACCTCACCTGAAAAATACCTTCACAGAGACATCTAGGATAATGTTTGACCAAATATCTAGGTACTATGGCCAAGCCAATTTGACACATAAAATTAACTATTGCAACTAGTTAGAGGATTTTGTTGTCCACAATGAAAAACTCAAATATCACATCATTTCACATAATCCCCACAATAAACTTGTAACTTAAGGATAGCATTCCTTGCTTTATAGATGAGGAAATCAGCTTAGAAAAATGTTTTTCATTACACTATGAAGTTAAGAAGTAGTGGGAGATGATTTGAAGCCAGAACTTGAGGTTCCAAATCAGGTGCTCTTTCACTTACACCACTACTGTCAATAAATCTATTTGGGAAGATGAAACTAACCATACAGAAAAAAATAAGAGCTCATACAAGAGCAAGTACTAACCCTAAATTTAACAAATAATTCATATATCTATTGTACATCTATAATTTGGGTCTAGACTACGTTTTTATGGGAAACACTAGGCTTTAAAATGGGTCAAATTGGCATGTATGCCAAGGAAAGAGAGAAAACATTCCAGATAAAGGAAACAACAAAACAAAAGCATGCATGGTTGGGTATAGGCGTGGATATGTGGAGGCTGGTTAGGTGTCTGGGCTGACTAAGGAAGTAGTGAGGGAAGAAATTTGATGTCTGGATTAGAACAGATTATAGGAACATTAAAATCGATAGCATACATACCTATTACAGGGCCTTGGGCTGAGAAACACTTTGATGAATGTGGTGGTGAACTATTACTCCTTTCTGGTCTCTCCGGTCTTCATTTCTAGTCCTGGCACACCAACTCTATATTTCCACCTGATTACAAAACATGCTTTATAACCACCTCAAATCTCTCATTGCCAATGCCAGCCATTTTTCTCCCAGACAGGCTCTCTTTCTTAACATCGGTATTGCTATTTCTCCCAGTCTTACAAACTACATCATTAATGTTTCTCTCTTTTTGTCCCCTAGATCTAATGTTTAACACAGCATTATTTCTTCATTCCAATTGTCACTCAAAAGTCTGGTAAGATTTAGTGCATCTCCATGTGTCCAGATTACAATAATAGCTTTCTAACTGATATTTCTCTGTCTAGCGTAAAGAAGGGTTATAGAAAAATGCGCTCATGTTCTCAACACATTCTGTGACTGGCTCTCCAAATGGTAAAGGTTATTTACAGCTAAGGTAGTAAAAGGGCCACCTCTGCTCTAACGATTTGGCGTAATTCTTAGAGAGAAGTGAGTGTATATTAGATATATTCCCCAACCCCTGGCCCCAGGCAGAATTAATTATTCCCATAGGACTCTAAACTTGCCTAAAGATAGAATATATCACATTGTTTTATAGTCAGTTATTTATATGCCTGTCTACCCCCAAAGTGTAAGATTTTTAATCCAGCACCATACCACTTTTTCACCATTAAGCGCTACCCTTTAACCTGTTATATCCTCACTTCTCTATGTACCAAATTTAGAGCTCATTATCTATCATTATAATTACTCTGTTACAAACAATTATTTCTTTTACTTGTCTCTTCTTCCATCTTTCCGGGCAAAGTCCCAACTCTGGTTAAACTTACTTATCTTTCTCTTCCATACCTGCACCCAAACAACTGAAATTTGCTAGAGAATAATTTAAAATCAGTTTGACTAGCCCAACTCACTATTAATGAATGCATGAGCACAAATATAAACTGATCAGTCAAAACAACTTAGCAATATTTCCACATTTTCTTCTTATTTTTGTTTTACCACTCTCCAATTTAACTATCTCACACTTTAAACTCTCCTGAAGCCACCCACATTCCCTCCCCTCCTTCCCATTCAGTGGATGATGTTACCTTATACTTAAAAGTTTACAAGGAAGCAATCCAACCAGTAGTCTCTCCTCTTCCCTCCGCAAATCTAACAATAAACCTTCATTTGCACAGAAAGTTCCCCTTTCGTCCTATAGTTAGGAATGAACAGTCTCTGCTGTAATCCGCTTATATTCTGGATTTGAGACACCCTCTTCTTTTCAAGATCTTTGTTCCTGAACTTATTCTTTCTCTGCACCATCAGACTTCTCTTTTCTCCTCTCTCTCAATCTCCTTCCCATCTCCCCCTCTGCTGAATTATAAATACATCTATCATCTATTATTTAAAAAACAAAACAACTTCCAATGACCTTACATCCTCTAATTAACACCTGGTATCTATCCTCTTCGTAGTGAAAGTTCTGCCTCTACATTTATGCTTCCCAGTCTCTCCTCAACTCAGTCTAGTTAGGCTTGCCCTCATACCATTCCACAGAGACTGCTCTTCATAAGGTGAGTAATGACCTCATATTGCCAAACCCAGTGGTCACTTCTCTTCTTGTTTTACTTGATCTCTCAAGAATATTTAATACAACTGATTCCTTCTTGAAACATTTTTTCCATCTAGCTTCAATGAGGGATTATTTCCCTACTCACTGGTCATTCTCCCTCAGTCTCTTGCTTGTTCTTCCTCCTTAAATCACTCTAAATTTTAGAATGACCTGGGACTCACTGCTGGACAATTGTTTCTTCCCTATCTACACACTCGGAATAGGTTGTTTCATGCAGTACCATGGTTTTAAATATCACCTGATTAACAAGTTGTTCCATATCTATATCTCTAAGCCTAGCCAATCTCCTAACTCATTTATCTAACTACCGTTTTTATGTCTGTACGTGGATGTCTACTAAGCATCTGAAAATTGACATCATCACAACAGAACTCCTTATTCCGACCCCATTCATCCTCACAAACTTGCTTCTCTTCCCAATTTCCCCCATTTCAGTACTAATTTACCATCTAAATAGATGTTTCAGACAAAAGTCCTGAGAAACCATTCTTGATTTGTCTTTATTTCTACATCCCCATTAAGTTCATTGGCAAGATCTGTAGACGTTCTTGAAAACATTTGAAATCTGTCCACTCCCTGCTTCTTCCCTTGCCCCATCACACTCCATTTCTACACAACACACAATAGAATCTTTTAAAACTGTAAAGAAGCTTATACTATCCTAGTGTTCTACTCTTCAGCTTCCTATCACGCAGAACAAAATGCAAAACTTTTCCCTGGCTTACCTCTACCATTTGTCTGGTAACACTCTTCCCTTTATCCATCATGTCCTCCATACTAGTCTTCCTTCAGCTCAAACACAGCAAATGCATTTCTGCTTTGGAATCACTGTACTGGTACACCCCCTAGTCTGAGTGCCCCTCACCCCCATCTTCATGTGACCAGATCTTAATGGCTGTTCAAGTCTTATTTCAAATGTTACCTCCTCAGAGACACTTTCTCTGCTTATCAGTCTAAAGTAACCAATAAATTACTTCCTGTGAGATTACCCTTTTGTAATTATTTCCATAGTTCTTAATATTTGATTTTTCTTATTTAATAATGTGCCTATCCATTTATTTATTATTTCATTTTTTATCATCTACCACACTAGAATGTAACCTTCGTGGGAGTTTATTCCATGTCTTGCTTGTCCCTTGCTGTATCCCTAGTGCTCAGAAACAGGGACTAGCATATTACAGGAACTAAATAACTGAAGTGAATGAATGATTAATGAGGTTCCATGGCAGTCCTTAGTACCCATGATAGAATTGAACTTCTTGGCTCTTTGTAGTTGGGTGTGGCCATATAACTAGTTTTGGCTAAAAAGTTGTGAGCAGAAGTGATATGTGTCACTTCTGGGTCAGAACATCTAATGTCAGTGCAAGAACCTACAGAGCTCCCTTTCTTTCTATCATGTGAATATTTGAGTACTCTATCAGCCTGTCCTGGAGCAAGGACAATGATGCATGGGAACACAGCTTCTAGCCAACCCACAATAAATAAACACCATGAGCAAAAAATAACTGTTGTTTTACGTCATTGAGATATTAAGCTTTTGTGTTATGTAGCATAATCTAGGTTATCCCTATAAATAAAAGAACTGTATTTGCATCTTTGTCAATTAGCTCAGTGTAAGTATGGTATATAAACTTGATCTGCACATTTGGAAAAATAACCCATATTTTTCAGTGTATTTGTCAGGAATAATGTAAACCAAAGCTAACATTTATTGAGTACTATTATGTGTCACACACAGTGCTAGCCAAACTCTTGGTATATAAATACCTTGTATAAAAAATCTTGTATAATTCTCACAAAAGCCTTTTGAGGTCTTTCTGTTGCTCTGTTCATTTTATAGATCAACGAACTGAGCTACAGAGAGATTATTTAAATTGCCTAAAAATCACAAAGCTAGTAAGTGGAGGAGTTGGGGCTTGGGATCTAAACCTAAGGAATTTGTCTCAAAAGCCTGTGATTAAGACAAGATAAGGTCTATAAAGCATTGCCATGTTGCCTGGCACACATTATTTTCTTTATTAGTACCTATAATTTTAACAGCATATTGAATTTCTAAAGAAACACACAAATGAAAGTGTTTGTGTTTGTTATCTTTAAGACATTGTCTCTACTTCATCACTTAGTAAGGAATGCCTAAAAAGCTGCACTTACAAGAAAAGGGCGTGAGATTCAGTATTTACCTGTTTACTTTGATCAAGGTAGACAACCACATTGGACAATCTGTGCTCCAGTAGATTTATTTTAGGAGGCCTAATGCAAATTTTAATATGCATCTTTTTTAAGGAAATCAATCAACATGCATACAGTAGATAAGTATCTACTAACTTCCTAGATGTATATTGGGCAGTGTGGGATCAAGTTTGAACTGAAACTTGAGAACAAAGTTAAATTACTAAAGAACAGTATAGGTGTGCATTTTTAAATATCACTCTATGTAGATAGACAATAAATCTAGTGAAAGTTTACGTGAAAGACATCACTGGATTGTCACATTAGAAGTTTGATATAAATGTTTCTATCTTTACTCAGTTATGTAACCATTAAAATAATGTGGAAATCAAGTAACATTTTAAATGAATTCTGTGATCACTAAAATAATTCTAAACAAAACCTTCATGATGTGAATTGAAATACAATTTTTAGACAAAAATAATCGAGACTTGATAAATGGCTATTGTCAGAATAGCGTGTAGCTTTATATACTTCAGGCTTTACTTGAGTGAGGTATTTATTTACCTGTAACTATAACTTTTAATGGGCATGTTTCAAGCACCAGAAATTCCAAATGTTAAAACCTAAATAGTCCTGATCACAAATTCCTTAGTATGATCAGATAGATGTTATAGAAAAGGTGGAATAAATTTAGCAAATTCTCACAGG
The DNA here is from genome assembly GCF_057876585.1 of Rhinolophus sinicus. Classification (NCBI taxonomy): domain Eukaryota; kingdom Metazoa; phylum Chordata; class Mammalia; order Chiroptera; family Rhinolophidae; genus Rhinolophus; species Rhinolophus sinicus. Next base: position 56,547,270 of record NC_142503.1, read on the forward strand.
GAATAGGAACTCTGTGATGACATAATGTTGAGTAATTAGCAACATAAATATATTGAAATTAAATGGGACAAAGATCACTCCTACTGTCGATGCATATGGAAAACCTTTAAGGAAGAAATTTCTGCAGGTGGTGTTTATCTTTACATACACCCACTGCACTAGACATATTAACATTAACTTTGGAGAACATAGTTGCCAAATTTTAAAGAGAAGTAGGACACTTGTTTGCTAGAATTTTATTACTTGTTTTTGTTTTTTTAATTTGGAAAGCCTGTCATATGTATAAATTTCTGAAAACTGAGACCAGCTGAAAATTTGAGTGAATTTTAACTAAAATATTATTCCATTTTTTAAAGAGTGAATTGCCCTGGGACAGGCAAAATGAGATTATGTTAGAGGCATGAGATTACAGGTGAAGGTGAAGATGAGCAAAATCAGAAAGAAAGCGAAGAAAGAAGAAAAGAGAAATGAAAGAAAGAAGAAAAATGGCTGGAATGAATATGGCCCTTGATAAATAGCCCTTCTTTGATGACTGAGGAATAATCAAATTCGCTGCACCAAATTCTCAAACTTCAAACAAATGTGCATGTCTTTTGATAGAAGGGGTTTGGGGGATCAATTCTTAACATATCAGAAAATAGGTACTCCTCCCCAAACTTGTCTTCCCATAATACTTTGTAATGACTCACTCTCCAGTTCCAGAGTGCTGTGAAAGTACTGTTTGTGCGTATGGAAAGCGGGCGCGAAACTTTAAAAATGAGAAGTTATATTTCCATGGTCAAAATATATGTGGAGTGTAAATTCTCTTTTGGCATTTCTTTAAATGATGGCAGAGAAAGGATGTAACTAAAATTGTTAAGTACACATTGAAGGCGAAAATAGTTAATGTAATTAATCTAATATTATAATTATTAGTATAATATTGAATCAGATCTGTCAAGACAGGGGACCCTGAGCACAGAGACAAAGGTAATGGATAGCTCATGAATCTATGGAAATAATGGGACTCTGGGCAGAGGCTTCTCCTAATCTAGGTTCTGGCCATCGACGCATGAAAATGGAGTTTGAATAAGCTACCTCCAAGATGAGTGTTTTCGTAGGCCTTGGTATCCCTTGACAAATACCTCTACTACCTGAGTCCCCACTACTACTCACCTTGTGAAAGTTTCACTGGCTGTCCCTGCCATCCACGGAAAGCTCCATTCTTTACCACCTAAGCAAGCTAAGAACCAGGACAGAGGTTTGTTTCTTATCTCCCTTTGGTAAATAGAGATAGAAAGAGAAAGAAACAAAACACTTTTTTACAAAAAGCAAAGCTTTGTTCTTGGTTTAAACAAACCAATAGAGGATTAAGGTATAATTGACTCATAAGGAGAAAGCTAATAAATCTTAATTACAGTTTCAAATTAAATTTAGAACCAAGCCTTTTTAAATGAAGAAATGCTCAAGAAGGTTCTGACTTAGGCTACTGAAGACCTCACAGTGCATTTCTCTGGAGAGCCAATGGCTTATTTCAATAATAGAGAAAGAGCAGTGTTCTAATATATTCATATGGGTAAGACTGTTTTCTTACGGTGATGCAGCAGCTAAGTGAATTGTATGACGTCTCTCAAATAAAGTTCTAGGTGAGACTTCAGCCCCAAACTCTGGTCCTCAGTAGCATCTCTGCATGATCTCACCACTTCCCCACGACCAGGCAGCTTTCCATCAATTATGAGTGCTCTGAATTGTGAGTGCTCTGAAAGGATCCTGTCTAAGGCGAGTACCTCCGTCCTTGTCCTCTGGTCTAATCCTGAGAGTCTTTTTGAAAATTCTGCTCCCTTGACTACTGCTTCCCTCTTGTATCAACCATCTTCCCCATCTTACTGGATCATTCCCATTCATGTAAATGTTCTTCCACATTAAAAAGGAGAAATTTGCATCAGCACCACATTGTCCACTAATTTCTGCCTCTTTTTCAGTTTTCATCTATAGTTAAAGTTCTTATTTTTTCCTCCATTTCCTGACCTTTTGATGCATAATTAATTCTACCTGTAACGATCTTGTCTCTACTCTGAACATTCCCTGATCAATACCTTTTTCAAAGCTCCAGATGATTTCTATGTTGCCAAAATTAATGGATACTTTTCCATGTTTTCTTAGCCTCTAAAAGCATGAGTACTAGTTAACAGCCCCCCCCACCCCCACCCCGCTGCTTCCGCAAAACCAAGCTCTTCTTTCTTTTCATCATACTGGTCTTTTCAGAGTCCATTCCTCTTCTTTCTATATGTTTCCTGAGATGATTGCTTCTGTTTTAATGACTTTTAAAGGTATTATGTGTTATCAATGCCTATATTTATAATTCCAGCCTTGGCATTGTCCTCTGAGATCCAGAATCATATCCAGTTACCTCCTTGTCCTATCAGTCTGGATCTCTAAGAGACATTTCAAAGTTAATATGGCCGAAAATGATTGTTTTCCCAGATAATGTACGTTTTTCCTAGCCTTCCTCATTTGGCTCAAGCCAAAAAAAAAAAAAGAAATTATTGCTAATTTCTCATTTTTATTCATGTTCAAATCTAATTCAAGAACAAGACCAATTGACTGTACTTCCAAAGTATACATACAGTCCACCCACTTCTGTCCTTTCCACTGATTTTACTCTGGTCGGGATTATCATTGTCTCTTCCTTAGACTATTGCAACAACCTCATAACTGTTCTACTTCTATTCTGAAGCCCCTGCAAAACAGAAAGAATGGTATTCTGATCTTACTTGTATTATTGCCCATCCCCCAACTCAAAACAGAGGTGGAGAAGAAGACATTTGATGGGGACTTGAAGCATAGTTAAAATTTTAGATCTAGAAGTTAAGAAAAAATGTTTTCAGAACAACAGATGAACATTAGCAGAGACATGGAGGTGAACATGTATATAAGAGGGTACCTAGGATGAGTGAGTGGTTCTATTTGGTTAGATCAGCGAGCACATGAAAATAAGTAGTAGGTAATGAGGTCACTGTTGGAGCCAGATGGAGATTCTCTGATTTGATAGGTATTTGGAATTTATTTGGTAATCTCATTTTATGCTCAATATTGAGAAATAAATAAAGCCAATTTTCCATTTGTGATTGATAAGCAAAAATATAGATTAATGTAAACTATATGGTGATTATGTACTTACAATGATAAACCAGTCACATGAACCCGTCATGCCTTTATGCATTTTTATCTCATAAATCATTACAGTGGCTTCTGCTTCTTTTGAAATTAGTAGATGGCAAAAATAAAAATAGACATCTGTTTCACCCTTCTTTTTATTTAAGAGAGGAAGAAAATCTTGTTTCTAATTGTCATCATTGAAAAATCCCTGCTTCCCATGTGTTTGCTTTTTTGTGAGATACGTCTTTTAATTAGAAATTTTGTGGTGGAAACTATATCTTGTCTTTATCCACTTTTAATAAATAAATGAATATATAAATAACCTTTCAAACAACCTTTCAATGATGCAAAACTCAACATCTTGTTTTAAAGCTCAGAATGCCTGGTCAATTTTCAAAACTGATTATGGATTATGTTGTGTACTTGCCCAGTCCACAGTGTCCAGGACAGAGCACAATCCAAAAGTGAGAGACATGCAAGCGTCTCCTCAATGCTACTTAAAAACTTAATTGTCAGCATTATTCCCAGTGCTTATGTTCAACATGTATCACTATTGACCACCATCACCACTACTCTTCAGATTTCAAAATATTTGGGAAAGGGAAAGTCATTTCACCTTAAGATAAATGTTGGAACTAATGAATTAAGACAGACATTCTGAATTGAAATCCAGGGCATCTGTGATTGTTGTGTAATAATGTGTGATATAAACATATTGTAAATGAATAACCGAGTCAAGCATCAAGTCAATTCACAACCTTCTGGTCCTTAGAGCTTTGGGCAGTAAAACAACTAATACTTTGGAGGTCTGTGGCCAGGAGGTGTCCTTTGGGAGACAGGCAATCAGTTGGACTATGAGTCTGCTGAACAATTTAAGGATTCAAATTAAACATTTCACAGAAAGTCAATTTAATTTCAAATAACTGTATTGGCAAGACTAGGTATATGCAAGCAGCCAAAGTCAATATATTATATGCCGTGGGGAAAATTTCACAATTGCAATATACATAAAAAGAAAAAGACTGTTTTCTCTACAGCCTCAAGGCCAATATAAATATGTACTTAACTAAATAAATTCCAAGTTTCTTTTACAAGACATAAGATTTCACATATCAAGCTTTATACCTTCATTTTGAATAGATATATAGATATAGATCTCAAATATTTAGATGTAGATAGAATTCCAATTCTTGATTTCATGTTCCTATAAAAATAATGGGGAAGACAAATGGACAGTAGATATATCGAGTAAAATATTTTTTTAAAAAAAGTAATGAATATCCGGGATATCCCTTGTTCTGTCCTTATTACTGCCACCATTTTTTGACCAGTTTTTATGTTACCTAGTGTTCATTTTTAAAATTGTGCAGTCATTTTTATAATTAGTACATACGCTTTGTAAAAACTATATCAAGGATTACTTCTGAGAGTATAAGCTCTCAGCAAAGATTTAAAGAACCCTTCTTATCATCATCCATTTAAGAGCTATCCCTGCAACTGTCCTCCTGAAAATATTCCAGAAGATATTTTTATGTATTTATTCATTCTCCTCCTGATGCTTCTGCAAATACTATTAAGAGGATTAAGTATTAAAGATACTTAAATGTTAATTAAAAAAATAAAACCAGTTAAAAAGCACAGAGAAACAGATGTGTCCAGCCCCTTGGGAAGAGTGCAGTAATAAAAGATTGTTACTGTTTTCTTAACTAAATTTCCACATGATTATCTTTCCTATCATCAGAGAAAGCTAGGAGTAGAAGGTCTCTTAAAAGTTTTTCCACTCTATTTTCATGGGATGGGGAGGAGACCAAGAAAATTAGTTTATCTGGAATTGTGCAGCTGCGATATATCATGAGTATTTTTAAATGTTCTAGAAACTTTGTAAGACTCAAAGGAATGCCATTGAAGTGGAATAAAAAGATCCTGGATTAAAGAGTCAGACAGGTCTAAATTTTAATCCTGAGTTAGCCATCCCCATGGTCAAGTAGTCTAATCTCCTGAGCCCAAGTTCTTCATATGTAAAATCCAGATAGTAATACTCACATTTATAGTATTGTTATGAACATAAAATTCATTCATTTTTCATTTAATTATTTTTATTCAGCTATTATGTGAAAACATTTTATTAGATGTTGGAATTTGAGTATGACTGAGACCCAGTTCTAGTCATCGAGAAGCTCATAGTCCAACTGAGGGAGTCAGATTTAAAATTGATGGTCACCCACCATTCATTCCCCCACCACTATATAATAATTAAGCCCTCAGTTCCTCAGTTGGGTATATGGGCTCACAGAAAGCAAATTATGTTTACCAGCCTCCTTGCAGCCAGGTATGGACATATGGCTATGTCTGGTCAATAAAATGTAAGTAGAAGTCTGAACAAATTTCTAGTCATGCATTTATAGAGGAAAAGCATATCCATCCCTTTCCCCCTTTCTGCTATCACACTTCTTGGAACATAGTCATGGTATGCGCCACCTTTGACAGAATCACCACACCAGCCTTCGATGGTCTATTCCCAAAATGGTAACTGAGAGAAAAAAATACACTTCTGTCTTGTTTAATTCACTGTCCTTCAGAGTCTCTGTTAAATGCAGCTGTAGTTTAAGAACTCGGGTTATATCCAAAGGACAATGGGAATTGGTAGGATTTTTAAGAAATTTGGTCAGATTTCCATTTTGGAATATTTAGTCTGGTTCAGTACACAAAATCGATGGTGGAGATCATAAGATGGGAAGGCGGGAGAAGATTTAGGAGATTATTTCATTCATTTCAGAGATTATGGTAAAAGTAGTAAATATGGAAAGAAGCAGAAAGACTCAAGAGATAAGAGATCTCTAGAAATACAAATCTAATTAGTATAGAGGAAAGAAAGAGTGACGACTCAAGGAAGAGACATAGGCTTTTTGCTTATACAACTGGGTAGGTGGTGGTACTATTCACTGAAATAAGTAACATAGAATGTAATGAATTAATCATTTAATGCACTTGATACATAATAGGTGATAGGTAACTGAAACTATAGTCTGTGAATTTGCTGCTGCTTCTTGCTGTACTTTATGTATTTTATAAGCAAAATGTTGACTCTATCATCCTAAATATTTAAAATATCCAATGAGATTATTCAAGAGCATGACTAGAATTCTATAATGGTATGCCATTGTAAAAACTGAAGTCTCATAAGTAAATAGGAACTTACCGTGTTTCCCCCAAAATAAAACCTAGCTGGACAATCAACTCTAATGTGTCTTTTAGAGCAAAAATTGATATAAGACCTAGTCTCACTTTACTGTAATATAAGATCCGGTCTTACATAACATAAGACCAGGTCGTATATTAATTTTTGCTCCAAAAGACGCATTAGAGATGATTGTCCTGCTAGGTCTTATTTTCGGCAAACAGGGTAGGAAACTTGAATCATTTTTAACAGACTATAAGCAAACATTCATTTTGCTCCAGAGAGAGGTATTGTCTCTGTTTCCCACAGCTATATGTTTTCAATAGAAACATCTTTGCAAATATAGGTAAAAATAAAAGCAGTCAGTGTTTCACTTGCTGGATTTATAGAAAATCTATAGAGACCCATGGAAAACTGTCTCCTGATATTGACCAGACACTGAACCTTACCTTTGCCTCCTGCTTAATAGGGTTCCCAAGTCTCGCACAGCAATACATATGCCTTTCATTGAGTACTTATACTCAGGTTGCATCCTTAAAACACGTATTATTATTTTTTGGACAGTTTGGCATTTCATTAATTAGATTTGGCAACATTATGGAAAACTTACTTTGAACACGACCTCATCGTCAGTACTTTTGTGGATACAAAGATGAATAAGATGTGTTTTGTGCCCTCTATCTACTCATTATCTAGTGGAGGACATAGGCATTTAAGACCTAATGTAAAGAAAACATATATAATGAAGGTAGAGAAAATTGTGTGATAATAGAATAGAGAAATATTCATCTCAAATTAAAGATGGTAGAATTTGAGAAGGAAAAAGAATGGACAGATCTTAAAGGGATGGATGGATGGATGGGTTGGTGTGGGTCAGTAGGGAACAAAATACAGACTTAAAGCCGATCACTCTAAGCAATATCAAAAATAGTTTAAAGAAGAAAAGGTTAGAGGCACTGAGGTGTCTCTAACCAGGAAAATCCTTAATGACAATAAATTAAGTCGGTATCAGCATCAGTAGAAGAGAAGCAATTGACGGTGTTGTTGAGGATGAAAGAAGGGCAACAATGGAAAACAATCCTGGTCAGATCAGTTCAATTAACCAGTCACCCTGGTGTGGTCACTGCTTCTCTGTGAGTACATGACCTAACTTGAGCGTTCCATGTCTTCTTTCTTCTCTGGGCCCTGTGTTCAGTTTAAAGGTGGGTCTGTGATAGCATTCTGTCTACTAACTCAAATCTAGAATATTGACTTGAACTGTTAGAAACAGAATTTCTCTTTCTTCTAGCCATAGGAGGTGTTAAAATGTAACATTGAAGTCCTGAGTGTTACCACAAAGAGAAAGCAGATCGGGAGGAAATTTATCTGGGGAAAAAAGCAGGATTAAGAGATAAAGAGAGATAGTGACATAATTTAAGATCTTCAAACCTCCCATCCTATGAATGAGAAACACTGCTGAATTTTTCAGACTTGAGAACCAATCCCATCCTTGTTTGAGTTGTGTTTCTTCTCTTCGCAACTGAAAAAAGAACACCTTCTTTTTTTAAATTAAATTTATTGGAGTGACATTGGTTAGTAAAATTATATAGGATTGGAGAGTATAATTCTGTAATACACCATCTATATATTGCATTGTGTGTTTACCAACCAGTCAGCTCTCCTTCCAACACCATATATTTGACCTTCTTAGTATAAGAAGGAGTGAACACACTTTAACTGAAACAAGACTGACTCACTTGAAATGTACTGAATGTTAGTCTGTCCAGCAGAGATGCTCTCGAAAGTGTTCCTTCCATGAGTACAAGGTTGTGCTGTGTGATGTCTAAACTCTCTTTCAATTCCAAGCGTCTCTGGTAGACTAAATTTTAAAAGAACATGTAGAGGAGTGGGAATGTATTTGCATTAATACTGCAGCATCTATGGAACATGGCTTTGGAAGCACTCTTGCATTCCCTATAGTATATTTAGATATAGAAAAATCTATTTCATAGAATACATATAAATACTTCTCTGCATTCTTTTAGTTATATAGAAGAATAAAAGAATAATGTTTAAGGGGGAAAAAAGCAACAATAATGATGAAACATCATCAGCATAATGCAATGAGGAAATGTAGTCAGCCCCTTTTATATATACATTCATCATGGCAGAACCAGAAATGGATATACACAGCCTTGTTCTGAAGTGTCTCACAGAATTGCTTTAGAACACTGAGCCATAAAGCTCTTAGCTTAATGAGTTGGTAACATTTTGCAGATTTGCTTAAAACACGTTGCTTTCCAGACTGTGTCAACAGACTCCAACAGTTCTTGCCAACACACTCATCCTAAACAATTACATTAAGATCCATAAGGCCATGTTTACAGTTCTGAGCAGCAAATGTATTGTTAATGGGCCATAAGCTATCCTCTGACTCAATGACTTGGCTTTTTGAAATGTGTGTAATAATCAACAGAAAATTTCCAACATGTAGTTGGCATGGAAGTAGAATTAGCTTCAGGGATATAAAACTGAATGCTGAGAAGCATCCCTTTTGCACACATCCAATCTGATGTGCTTTTTATATAGAATGAAACAATTTACACACAATTTTGAAGTAAGATCATTTGCCATTATTTAGAATAGTTTTACATGTTATAACAAAAACTAAATAATCACGATAAATCATAAAAAGTCCTATGTGTCCAATATCCTCAATATTCTCTCAAATAGTTTTACAAATCACTAGTGAAATAGTTGCATCAGTGAGTCACAGATAGTCTGTGAACAGACATTCACAGCAGCTTCGTGCTTGTCATGCCTGTTAGTATCTGTTTTCTGAGACATGCACAGGACTTCATGCTTGTCACAGCCATTATCATCTGTTTTCTGGTTGCCAAAACCCCTGTTACTTTAAACTACTGTTTTTATCTTCCTCTAAAACGCTGTGACTGCCCCTCACACCTAGTGTACATCCTCTTATCTTCTTTGACTCTTTCTACCTTGTTTCTGCTTCATTCCCTTCTCACTCCAGGTGTCCTTCTTGTTATAGGAAAATGTCTCTCAGTTCCTTTTTTCCAGATGGTTCCACTTTCTGTTGCTGATCATTTCCGTTCATCTCAATGCATTTTTTAAATTAACCATATCAAATTTTACTCCCTGTATAGTTGTATTCTTTCATTGCCAGATTTCTTCCCATCTTTATAACTTTTCAATGATTTAATCATGATACTTATACATTTATATAGAATATATGTTAATATGTATGTGCATATATATATTAATCTGTGACTTTGAGCAAGGAATTATTCTGGATACTGTATAAATACCAAGATATCTGGATTCAGACATCAAGGAGTTTTTCATCTCTAAGAGAAGCTTTGCAACAAGAATATCCTTGGCATAAATACTCTTTCATTTGGGGGTCTCTTATCTGGTAGGTGGCAAACACAAAGAAAAAACTTCTGTCTCTCTCACTTTAGGAGCCCATCAGAAGTTTAGGAGGAAGGGAAAACAGGCTTTGATGGTTTTTATGTAGTGTATTCCTATTCTAAAACTACTGATGGAGATGATGCGAGCATAAGTTGAAGGTTATTAGACTGAGAAAGCCACCCCCGTGCTAGCCTTTGCAGTTCCGGTACCTGGCACGCTGCTTGTGCTGAGACCAGAATTGAAGGAAATAATAACAACAGCTAATATTTATTCTTTGCTTACTACATTTTTGGCACTGTTCCAAGCATGCTGCTAGGATTATTTCATTTATGTAACAATTCTTAAAGGTCACAGTAATTAATTTCTCCCACTTGATGGATTAGGACAACTGGGCATCAAAGGTTAAGTAAATTTTTCAAAGTGATGCAATCGATAAGCAATGGATTCAGATTCAAACTCAGCCAGAATGTAGTTTTAGAACCCACATTCTCACCCACAGGAAATCTCTTGCATCCCCCATCCTCTCCTATATTTTGCATCCTCTTTTCTGTCCTGTCACAATGTCAGCTTCTCAAGAGGCCTTCCTCAGTTAAGCCACTTAAAATCGCAGCCCTCTAGACCACAAAGATATTTGATTCTTCACTCTGACCATTCAGGACCCTGCACGAATCATTCACACTCTGGGCATCTTAAGCCACAAGCTTCTCACTGGATGCTTTCTCTTCACTGATCTTGCGTGAGGTACAGTCATGTCTTCAGAAGACCTCCAGGTCTCCATGACAGAGGCTTGTATATTCTTGTGATACTTTCAGACTAGAGACATATATTACCTGTCTCTGTAGGAGCCAGGTGAATCTGCTACTGGCACTAGGTAGATTGGATTGTTGAACCAGTGGCTCATCTTCATGTGCAAATGACCCAATGTGAGCTCCATGAAAGGGTGAATGACCTATGAGAAAAACTCACAAGTCCTACTTTCATGCTGAGGTATTCAGTCAAACACTTGTCTAGGTTGATCTTCATAACTTTCCAATAAAAACATTACACCTGATCCCTGATATGGAAATGCCTCTTACCTAAAAGGAAGAAATCCTGACCTTGGGTAGGAAGATGCTAGTACTTTTATAGTATCTATACTATTTATAGACTTGTAGTAGAAAGACTACTACTCTGGGAGTCAAGCCACTGGGCTGTATAAGTAACTTTATTGCCAAAGACTTGTATGACCAGGGACAAGTCATTTTTCTTGTGTGATCCTCAGATTTCTCTTCTATAAATTTAGATAACTCAACTAGATGATATCTAAGCTCCTTACCCATTCTTGAAATGTCTGATACTCTGAAATGTTCAGAGAAACTAAAATTCAGTGGTCCTGATAATTGTGTAGGCTTTTAATGTTTATGCAACTGTGAGTGAATCATAAGTAGGGTGACTGTACGTTCTTTGCCTGGGATATTCCCAATTTGCAATTGCCTTCCATAATTATTAAGAATACTCCCTTTTTTTTTTCTTTTAGCTCCTTTTATTTTTATTATTCTTTATTAACTTTTACCCTGTACTAATTTACATTTTAAGGTTTGAAAGTTAATTTTTATTGTCACATTCTTTTTTTCAGTTTTATTGAGATATAATTGACATATGTATAAGGTTGATGTGTACAGCATAATGACTTGACGTGCATATATTGTAAAATGATTAACACAGTAACTTTAGTAACATCCACCACCTCATATACTTAAATTTTTTTCCTTGTGATCAGAACTTTCATGACCTACTCTCTTAGCAACTTTCAAATACGCCATACAGCAGTGTTAACTATAGTCATCATGTTCTACATTATAATCCCAGTATTCATTTATCTTATAATTGGAAATTTGTACCTCTTGACCACCTTCATCCAATTACCCCATCTTCCACCCTCCCACCACCTTACCTCTGGTAACCACAAATCAGATCTCTTTTTTATGAGTTTTGGTTTTGGTTTGTTTGTTTGTTTTTTAAATTCTACATACAGGTGAGATCATACAGTATTTGTCTTTCTCTGATTTATTTCACTTTTCACAATACCTTCAAGTTCCATTCATGTTGTTACAAATGGCAGGATTGCAGGATATCCTTCATTTTTATGGCTTAATACTATTCGTGTGTGTGTGTGTGTGTGTGTGTGTGTGTGTGTGTGTGTGTGAATTACATCTTCTTTATTCATTCATCTGTTAATGGACACTTAGGTTGCTTCCATGTGTTGGCTATTGTAAATAATGGTGCAATGAACAAAGGGTGCAAATATCTTTCTGATACAGTGATTTCATTCCCTTTGAATATATGCCCAGAAGTGGAATTGTTAAATCATATGGTAGTTCTATTTTTATATTTGCACAAACTTCCATATTGTTTTCCATAATGGTTATACCTGTTTACAATCCCACTGACAATGTATAAGTTTTCCCTTTTCTCCACATCCTCACCAGATTTTGTTGTCTCTTGTCTTTTTGATGATAGCCATTCTAACAGGTGAGAGGTAGGATCTCACTGTGGTTTTGATTTGCATTTTCCTAATGATTAATGATGTTAAACAACTTTTTTTTAAATTAAACTTTATTAGGGTGACAATTGTTAGATGTTAAACAACTTTTCATGTACCTGTTGGCCATTTGAATATCTTTTCAAAAAATATGTATTCAGGTCCCTGCCAATTTTTAAATTGGATTGTTTGGGGGTTTTTTTGTTGTTATTAATTTATAGGAGTTTTTTATATATGATTTTGGATATTAACCCCTTATCATACATATGATTTCCAATCATTTTTCTCCTGTTTTGTAGGTTGCCTTTTCATTTTGTTGATTGTTTCTTCAAATGTATATTAATTTTCAAATATAGTAATAATAATTCTATGGATTGCATTTTCTTTTTTATATTTCCTCTTAACATTACACTGCTCCCATTCTTCTACATTGATACAGGCTTCATTTTTCATTCCACCCCCCAATGGGATCATACACATGCCTGTTATTTCTTTTTCAACTTAATGATATATCATGGATACCCCATCAAATCAATAAACATAGTTTTAATTTATTTATGTGTATGTATATTAATATTCTTACATAGTATGCTTTTATTTTTTTTATAATTCACCCCCAGATATAAGATCAATGGGTCAAAGTTTATGTGGATTTTTAACTTAATATATACATGGTCGGACAATTAAGTTTGTGAACTTGTTACAATATGTTGCTAACCTTTTTTGCTATCAGAGGGATTATTCATTATGAATTTGTACCAACTGGACAGTTAACCAAGTTTACTATTTGGAAGTGCTGAAAAGGCTGTGTGAAAAAGTTAGATGACATGAACTTTTCACCAACAATTTATGGCTCTTGCATCATGACAATGCACCAGCTCACATGGCATGGTCTGTGAGGGAGTTTTCAGCCAGTAAACAAATAACTGTATTGGAACACCCTCCCTACTCACCTGACCTGGTCCCCAATGACTTCTTTCTTTACCCGAAGATAAAGGCAACATTGAAAGGAAGACATTTTGATGACATTCAGGACATCAAGGGTAACACAACGACAGCTCTGGTGGCCATTCCAGAAAAAGAGTTCCAAACTCACTTTGAAGGGTAGACTAGGCACTAGCATCAGTGCATAGCTTCCCAAAGGGAGTACTTCAAAGGTGACCATAGCGATATTCAGCAATGAGGTGTGTAGCACTTTTTCTAGGATGAGTTCCCAATCTTAATTGTCAGACCTCAATACATTATTATTTTACTTTCCCCAAAGCCATTAAAACACACATTTTCATAGCATTGTATGAGAGCTATACTGCTTTTGAAAATTGATTTTCTTTACTAACTATGGTAATGAGTATCAGACCTACACAATTAAAAAAGGAGCTGGAGGCATCCTCAGCTTCAGATGGGCATGAACTCTTTGCTTCTAATGAAAGTGATTATGGTAAAAGCTGCCTATAAATTCCCTTTGTACAAGCACCTATGAGCTCATCAGGGGATTGATATGCTCCTTACCCTCTGTCTACTCTAAGCCTTGGAGTATAAACTGCCTTTTTGTCCTCACTCATATCTGCCAAGGGATATGGCTTTAACTCAGTAACCAGAAGGATTAGGCAGAAAAGACAGAGAATCAAGGAAAACATGAATAAAACCTGTAAAAGTGAGGATTTATGTGGTTGAGTCCTAAGATAGTATCCAATTTACACAAATCTTGTTCCTCCCCTGCAAAAAATCTAAAAAGCAGCCCCATTCTTCATCTATGGCTCTTAGTATATTAAAGTGAGTATTATTCATGATCAATCCTGGCAACACTTCATACGTCTTATCTCCCCTTTATCTCTTTTCCTGCTCTGGAGACTCCTACATTCATCAGATTTCATCATTCCCCAAAATGTTCAATCAAATCCCCTTCTTATCCTCAGTATTCCTCATTCCCACTCCTTGGGCCTCATTTTTCTCCCTCTTTGCAGATTGTTAACTTTGTTGCCTTTCTTCTTCTCACTACCTATAACCATTGCTAACTCTCTTATTTAATATTTAGTATGTTTCAGGCCTGATTCTATAAACTTTACTGTATTAACCCATTTAATTGTCAATACTATAAGGTAAATTCCTGTATAATCCCTAGTTTAAAGATATAAAGAGGTTGAGTAAATTGCCCAAGTTCCCCCAGCTAATAAGTGACTGTTTCAGACTCCAACCCAAGGAGTCTGGCTCCACGGCTGGTGCAGTTGCCAGTCTCTTATGCTGCCTCAGTCCTTTTCTCTGAAGGTTCAGTACAAAATACAAGATTCCCTTTAGTAATTCAGATAAGGAGGGAGGTTATTGATCATTGTCCTGTCACCATCACATAAATATTTTAAGTGCCTATGGATGAGACTATTATTTGGTTTTGAGTAGTGGCCAGATATACTTTATATTCTTTCAGTTTGATTGGTTGTATTCCTAATCTCAGTATTCAAAATTCATTAAATTTGATCTCCACATTGAAAGAACCTAGGATTTCAAAGGACAAATTCTGTGGTCCGAATATTCAAAGAAATCGCAGTGTAGCAGGGGAGGGGTGGGGGGAACAGAAGATTAACACCTTTGAAATGATTAAAGGACAAAAGGATGTATTATATAAGCTCTTCCTAAGTCTCCAATTGCTCCTTTGTCGCATTCATGAGCTTTCTTCTCTTCCAGCCTTGTTATGTCCTACAATTTGATGATTTTATCCATTCTTATAATTTCGGTATTACTTCAATGTTACTTACTGAGAAATTCACATAATCTTTTCACTTATTTTTAAGCTAAAGAGAAAATATATATATATTGTAATTGCCACTTCAGATCTCCCTTGTGTGTATGTGAACATGTATAGAACACATACCTCAAAACGGAAATGCATGCATATGGTAGCTGTCTTTTAGATATGTTTTGTGGTTTAAGAATATAAATCAAAGGAAAGAGATGAAAATTCTAATTATTAACTAATCTTTATTTTTTTGTCCAATTTTCTTAAGTAAACAAATCAGTGTTTGCGTATCTCATTGATGTAATTGTCATTTTACTTGAAAGCTGTCACAGAAAATAAATAGTCAGTGAGTATAGATGCTAAATAGATATAAGCATTATTATACCATAAATAAAATTGAAAAGATAAATTAAGAAAACTTTGGATAACCAGCAACCTCAAAAATATTACCACTGTGATACAAAGCCAGGATAAAATTTTTCTGAAGCATCATATCTAAGTATCTGTTAGATGTGGCATGAAACTAAGGTAAGAAGAAGAGAATTGTTAGCAGAGTTGTATTAAGAACAGAATGAGAACTAGATATTAGGAACAAATAAAAGAAAGTGGACAACAGACAAGTAGTATAAAGTAACACTGAATCAGCCATCCAAAGAGCCAAATGCAGTAATTTGACTGTTGCTCTGTTCCAAGGGGGCAATTTGAAGGAAAGAAAGCCTTTGGAAACAATACAAATAAAATGTTACACATCCTGAAAATGAATTCTACAAAGGTTGTTACTTTGATCGTTAATGGTCAAGCATAGTCATAGATGGACTTAGGTGGATGGTATAATGTGTCAATTTTACTTATGTACTCTCAAATCACCCCATTTATAGAAGAGAACAGGGATGCTCTAGGCCAAAAAAAGAAGTATTACTGTTTGTGTGCTGTGCACTCTGAAAGAGTTGTGTGATAGGTTTGGGAGAAGTAAGGTATTCATATCTATTTTTGTCAATTATAATGTCAATCCCCAGGCTAAAGCTTAACAACTTTCTATGAACAGTTTTTACCCACTTAAATGAATCCTTTAATTTAATAAATGGGAGAGGTAATTGGGTACAAGATATAATTTCTTCATTTTTTATAATTATGTATAATTATTAAAAGTATAAAATATTATCTATCACATAAGGTTCTTATTAGGGTCAATTGGTATAATGCTCATAAAAAAGTGTTAATTTTTAAAATTGTATTATTATTAAATAATTATTATTCCTTAGTTTTCCTTCTCAGTATATTTCCCACCTATTAAATATATAGTATGTATTTGACTTTTGTTTTTATTTTATCTTTGGTTTTGTTATTGACCATTCCATCTTCTTTCAATAAGAATTCCCTGAATTTTCTATAAGTGGGCTCATCCACCTTTTCACCAACACCAGCATGGAAGAATAACCTATATCTAAGCCTCTCAATAAGTTCCATACCTCTGGCTACTGTGTTTGTTTAAGGATAGGTAATGTGACTAAAAGCAAACCTAATCAGAACAGAGTTTATCTTAGACTTTTGCTAGAGTAATAGAAAAAAGAGATTGATTTAATTTGAATCTGAAAAGATGGAGAGCTGAAGCTCTTGCAGTACCTATACTATCATTCCAGAACCACATATTTAACATGGAAATCACAGATGAAGCAAAATCAAAAATAAAAGAGAACCTAAGTGATAGTGGGTATCTGAGACCCCTTAATCAAGCTGCATTGTTTGGGCATATTAATAAATAACTCCCTTTTGTTTAAGCCAATTTTGGCTGTTTTCTCATACTTGTTACTGAGAAATTGATTGATCCTCAGTGACAAATATATATACAAGGTAGGAAAATTAAGTTTGCGAACTCATCCTAGAAAAATGCTACTACCTCACTGGGGAATATCACTACAGTCACCTTTGAAGTACTCTGCTTGGGAAGCTATGCACTGACACCAGCACCTAATCCACCCTTCAAAGCCATTTTGGAACTCCTTTTCTGGAATGGTCATCAGAACTGCCGTCGTATTACCCTTGATGTCCTGAATGTCATCAAAATGTCTTCCTTTCAATATTGCCTTTATATTTGGGTAAAGAAAGAAGTCATTGGGGGCCAGATCAGGTGAGTAAGGAGGGTGTTCCAATACAGTTATTTGTTTACTAAATAAAAGCTCCCTCACAGACCGTGCCATGTGAGCTGGTGCATTGTCGTGATGCAAGAGTCATGAATTGTTGGCGAAAAGTTCAGGTTGTCTAACTTCTTCATGCAGCCTTTTCAGCACTTCCAAATAGTAAACTTGGTTAACTGTTTGTCCAGTTGATGCAAATTCATAATGAATAATCCTTCTGATATCAAAAAGGTTAGCAACATGTTGCAATGGGTTCGTTAATTTAATTGTCAGATGTTTCGTGTGTGTGCGCGCGCGCGTGTGTGTAGTCTACATGAGAAAACTTTTTCAGACCCTCCTCTTGACCTAGCCCCTATAATCTGAGTGCTTTAGTGAGAGGATTTCCAAAAATATGTAAACAAAAAAAAAACAAAAAAAAACAGAAAAATATTTTCTCTGACATTTTGCCAATTGGAAAGCTCAAGAAATTCTGATATTCCCACATGAATATTTAATGTATTAAGTGGTCAAAACTAAGTAAATAGAACAGAATACATTGTCACGCCCTCAGCAGGAAGAAAAGAAAAAAAGCTTTTCTTCAGAAATAATTTACAAACAATTATGATTTACATGAATATATGTTATTCAGTCATATTAGTAAATTATTTCTTAATATTAAAAAGGAGAAAAAAAATCAGCCATAGAGAGTTCCAAGATAGTCTGGTATTTACTTCTCATGTACCTTTAAACTGTCAGGTATATAAAGTTTACTCTGATAAAACAGAAATGTATTTGATATATTATTGTTATTTTTGTGGACAGCTATATAAACTGAGACCATTATCAGGAACCAGCCAAGTTCAAGTGACATTACTGCTAATTTTTTAGCTTTTCTTGGAATTGGAATACCAAGTGGTTGGAGGAATCACAGCTGGGGTTTGTTGAGGGTGGAGCGGGGGTGAAACAGTCCAATGGTCCGATGCAAAGGGTGCTTTCTGAGGCAGCTCTTCAGTACTCTGGATAGCTCCCAAGGCGCTTAAATGCTGGAACTATACCAAAGTCTCCCATCACCACCTCTCACCAAGGCTTTTACCCTACAACCCAAGCAGCTGACAAACTCTTTCACTTCAAGCAAAATTTTCTGATCATTCAAGTGATGTTACTAGTTTTACTTAACTCAGTTTTTATGGTCTGGGGATAAACCTCCAAGACTTTCCATCTTGGAATCAAACCAAAGACTCATGAATTTGTGTCTTTGTCCTCTTTCTGTGTAGTATCTACAAGAATTATCCGACAACTATCATTTCACATACCTGCAAAGATAAGATGTACTATAATATTCATTGGAATATTTTTTGAAATACCAAAATACCAGAAACAACTTGGATATTCATCTGTAGAGGAATAAATAAATTGTAGTATTTCTATTTAAAGAAACCATATATAATAGTGAATACAACACATACACATAGACACACACTGAAATAGTATTATTTCTAAGAAATACTTAATATAATTTTTTAAATGAAAGATATAAAAGACAAGTGTGTTCTTCATGGACTGTGTAGATGCCTGACCACTGCAGTGTACACCTGAAGCTGAAGCTGAATAATACTGAATGTCAACTATAATTATATATATATATATATATATATATATATATATATATATATATATATATATATATATAGTCACAGGATGTGGAGTACAGCATAGTGAATAGAGTCAACGGAATTATAACAGCTAATACGATGTCAGAGGGGTAGTAGATTGGGGGAGTGGAGTTATCACTTTGTGAGGGGTGTAAATGTCTAACTATTACATTGTTTTGTACAACTGAAACTAATAAAAAAAGGTAAGTGTGTTGCAGAATATTGTGGATGCTATATTTTTAGGGAAAAATAGATTAAATATGCTTTTAATTACAAAAAAATATTACTAGACAGTTACAAAAATGATAACCTCTAGGAAGAAGGTCTATGGAACTTTCTGAAGTTTTTTTCTATGTTCATATATTACTTTTTCAATAAAAATGCTGCTTATAAGTACATTTTTAAAAGTAAATTTAAAAGACTAAATAGCTATGCCCCTAATCATCATGCATGCTACTTTGTGTAGATTTGAGCTACTTCCATTAATAGATCTAGGAAGCCCTGCTAAGCCTAAGCCATTGAGCAAAGTTTCCTGTGGTATTCCACTAATTTTTACTTGCTTTCTCTTAAACTTAAAAAACAAACAAACAGCTGACACACAGACAACACAGCAAATATTCAACTATTGGGAAATCCAACTCTTCATGTTCAAAATCCTGCTTGTGATTCTTCTTCAACATGATAAATATAAAACTCTCTAGCATTTCCTATCACCTTTCAGAGAAGCAATAATTTAGGAACAGAAGTCAAAGATATTTGTTCCAGAGCAGATCATTCTGTTCTTAACGTGGCTAAGAACTTCCCTCCATAGAAATCAGCTGCCAATAGTTTCTCAGAATTTCAGCCCACAACAGAGCTCATGATGATTGCAGAATGGATAAGTGTCTTAGAAACCTAACAATTTCTGTAAAAGAACATCTCATACGTGGCTTAGGGAGGAGTGGTGAGGGGGAAACTTAGATCATTTACCTATAACCAAGAAAAGTAACTTCATCTTTAAGCATCACTTACAATAAAAAGGGGGAACTCATCCTTTATGAGGACTTTTAACTACAATAATAAACCTGTAAGAAGTATTCTTCAGATTTAGGTTTGAAAACAGGTTGTGAGTAACAAAAACTCTTATTTACATAAAATTTAAATTTAAAAGGGAGGTACTTACTGGTCTACTGTGAAAAGCAGGCTATGATTTCTATTTCTTGTCACACATGTGAGTACAATGGTGATTTGCTCAATAGAGAGATATAACAATAAATTTCCAGTTACTAAACTCAGTGAGTAGACATTCTAATGGAAGAATCTAGTCAAGAAGTGCAAGACAGACTCAGATATATTAAAATATTCAAACCTTCCGTGGAAAGACATATGCCAATATGCTAATAGTGTTTACCTCTGGTGAGATCATGTTTTATCTGTATTTCAGTATATCATATATATATACACTTTATATTTTCCAGCATCCCTACCATAATCATGCATTACTTTTAGAAGAAAAATTTATATGTCTACTTTAAAGGCTAAGAGAGTCTCTAATGATAACTTAGCTATGAATAAAACAGAACCCATGAATATAATATGCACTAAAAATTGTAGTAAACCTACCTGGGATTATTTTGTCTGGTTTTAAAAAGGAACACACGTTTAAATTAAACTGTGTAATAGACATCACTACTTGGTTTTCACTGTACAGGACAGCCACATGTTTTTTTCTATAAAGCTTTGCCCCCCTCCCCAAATGATCAGTTACTGTCTCTCTGAGTTCCTATAATTCTGTTAGCTTTACTAGCCCTTTTATATTTTCCACTGGCTTTTATTATACCTGTTTATGTATGTGAGTATGTGTGTGAGTGTGTGTATATGTAGTCTTTCCAACTATATAGTACTCTTCCTGAGGATAATTACCAGATATGATAGATCTATGTTGCTTTTGAATGCCAGCCCAATATTTTGATCATTGTAAAATATTAAGTAAATATTCACTGATTTATAACATAGCCTAATTAATTATGAAATTGTATATTTAAGTATAGAGTTAACTGACCTAACAACATAAGGTTAATATGACATCAACATATTACTTTGTTGAGTAAAATAGATGTCTTTATTGAGTAAAATATGACTTTATTGAATACAATAGATGTCTTAGCTCTCTTGTCCCTCTGAAGATATTGTTACAGAGCTATATGTGCTGGAGGGCACACTAGAGCTTATTTCTTGGCCCTAAAATACCAGATATTTAAGTTCAACATTAACAAGTACAACCACTTAGCCCCAGGATCACATGAAAATCTTTTTCTTAACCTTTCCAGGTAGTCGAATAGCAGCATATGGTGTGTCAGAATCATTTGACTTTTCTGCAATTTATCCCATGGATGTGTTAGTCCTTTCTGTCTGTTTATAGTGGTTCTTTGGGGAAATTATATAGAATGATCTATATCCATTTTAGTTCTTTCCTTCCAGGTTCAAAAATAAAACTTTCTAAGTGTTATCAAAGACCAGGTGTTCTATCTGGGCTTCCTATTCTAAGCTTTTTAGAAACCAGTCCTTTTAAATCCATCTTTTCTTCAATCATTCTACCATTGCCTCCTTCTTTTTGAACTTCAACCATGCAGAGATTGTCCCTTTTTTGAAAAATAATTTGACCTTGGTAATCAGGGCCCTAAATTGCTCCATTAATTGAAAACTTTCTTTGCCTAAAGTGCTTTACACTCTGTCCTCCATTTTGATACCATTTACTCCTTAGCTCCCTCTTACTTCCAAAGTAAGTGAACACAGATGTCCAGGTTGTAGTTTATATAATGGTCTCCCAGAAATGTCCAGTGCACGTTGTAGACCTCGTTCCACTTATTTTTGTTTCCCTTTTCCTTTCCCCCACCTTCACCACATTTCCACATTTCCTGGGAGCATGTAGCTTCCAGGTTAATTTCCCTAAAATGCTATTCAAATATTTCTTGAATAGGATGAGGTCTAAATGCCTAACTCTGGTTTTCAGTGCTCATCAACTGTCTTTTCCATGTCATTCCTACCTCTTTGTGCAAAGTCACTCCAGTCACATCCATTTCCCAAACAGACTTTCCACATTGTCATCACTTCATCTTTAGCATGTGCCATACCCCTGCTTAGAACATTCTATCCTCATCTCTACTTATGTAATTCCTACACATCCTACAATCTCCAGCATGAACCTAAGTCTCTGTAAAGCTATAGTGACTACTGGAACTCACAAGGATTTCTCCATGCCCTCTATGATTCTGATACTATTTATTACCATTTGACATGTATATACTGACTTTTCATTATATTTATTTGTGAATGTGTATATGCTCTGTCCTTCCAATTGGTTCAAACCTCTAAAAGTAAGAGACAAGGTATTATAACTCTTTGTATCTTCCACATTGTACAGCACATTACTTGGTAAAGGTAAATAATGTAACATGATTTTCAGTAATTGATAGGTTTCTATAACTATGCCTACCATAATTACAATCTTATTTTAGCATTTGATTATAAAGATAGATTAGTTTATTTTACAGGGGAGGATTTTTGTTCGGTTGGTGTTTGGTAGGTGTGTGTGTGTGTGATTGTGTGTGCTTACATGCACATGCTCACACTTCAAGTGACATAGTTATGCCAACATTTCCAAAACTGGAATTCAGGATATGTTACCTTGTTTCCTCGAAAATAAGACCTAGCTGGACAATCAGCTCTAATGCGTCTTTAGGAGCAAAAATTAATATAAGACCCAGTATTATATTATATTATATTATATTATATTATATTATATTATATTATATTAATTATATTATATTATATTATATTATATTATATTATATTATATTATATTATATTATATTAAAGACCTGGTCTTATATTTTAGTTAAATAAGACTGGGTCTTACGTTATTTTTTGTTCCAAAATACACATTAGAGCTGATTGTCCTGTTAGGTCTTATTTTCAGGGAAACACGGTAGTAGCTATATTACTACTACTATTACAACTAATAATAATTAAAAAAACAATTTGGAAATATACTTCATCTAAATCTTCCTCCTAGAGAATCAGAGTGCATATCAAGTTTCTGAAAAGTCCCTCAGTAAAGAAGCAGTTTGGGATTTATGTTGTAGTAATTAAAATAAAATCACTATGTTTTTGAGAATTCATTTCAGAGGTTGTTCGCTTAAATGTTAGTACTTTCCAAGTAAATCTCTTCAATAATTTGTAAAGGAGCTGTAATTGAATGGAAAAATAAGACATGCCACTCTTCAAAAACAGTAATAGGAATATTTGAAATTATTTTGTGAGAAGGGAGAGAAATCCATAAATCCATATTTGTCAGCCTGTAAATTATTCTTTCAAATGAAATTGATTTGAAAACACTATTCTAATTCAGGTATAAAAATATAAACAGAATATTCTGTAAGACTTTGTCTACAGTTGCCCAAGAAATTGATTAATTGTGAATCCCAGAACTGTACTGGACTCAGAAACCTAGTGCACAAAATTATTACTTTAATTTGACACCCAAATATCAGTTGCTTCTTTCAATGACAACAGCAACAGAAAAAAAAAAAACACAGAATAAAATCCGTTAAGTCAGATAAAGCTACTGAAGGCTCTTAAGTTTCAGAATGAAGATGTGTGCTCTACAGGGCAGAATGAGTTTTTGGCTGTAATGTATGGTAATAGGAGAATATATGTTTTTGGCTTAACTCATTAAAATAATTTTTTCAGGAGAATTTAAATGATCTTGTCCCAAGTAACTTCCTTTTTGGAGTACTAAAAATGGTTTAATGGAAAGATCACAAGATTTTTAAAGTAGGCATACTTGGGCAGCTCTGCTACCAATCAGATATGTGACCTTAAGCAAGCCACTTCATTTTTCTGAGTCTTAGTTATCTCTTCTATAAAAGTGATGGTCTCTCTCTCTCTCTCTCTCTCTCTCTCTCTCTCTCTCTCTCTCACACACACACACACACACACACACACAGCATATGTAGGACTAGAAAAAAAAATACTAGTTTTTCTCTGGTCCCTTTCTTTCTCTGTTTTTTCCTCCCTTCTTCATTTTCTATGGCCCATTTTCTATGGCCCATGATACTGCAATGCTTTATGAGTTGCCAAAGAAAAAAATGAACTAATTTGCATTTTATATACACCATAAGTGCTTTTACTATATTCTTACTATTAAAATTTAATTTAAAAGGTTCTAGCTATGTTGACATCAGTTAAAAAGAGATATTTATCTAATTAGATTACTTTCTTTTCTAACCAACATGGACAAATAAATACTTACATATAAAACAGATTTCAAAGAAAAAAATTTGAAACCAGGTAATAACATAGGCAAAGAGAAAAACACAATGCAATCAGAAAAGGAGGCATGGAGAGTTAAAAATTTCTAATTTTGAGCACCATTAAGATATAGTCTTTACAGTTTATTAAGTGTTCTATTTATTGAGTGAAAGAATTTTCTGCACGCCCACTATGTACCAGCCAGGTACTAGGGATAAAAACATCAATGAAATCTGGGCAATTTACCTAAAGAATTGTACAAATTAATAAAGAATTGATATGTACATAAACAATTCCCTTTTAAAGCTCAAGTGCAATAACATAACAATTTGCAAGGTACCACAGAATAAGCAGGTGGAATTCACTTTTATGGGGAGGTTGTGCTTCATAGCAGATTGATAAATATGGTTCACAACCATCCTTTAACTCTGGTAGGGAGGTAATGTATCATCCCTATTCCAGAACTGAGGAGATTACCAGAGTTAAATGATTACCAGAGTTAAACCAGGCCTCAAAATCAAGTGCAACAACTCCTAAACCAGTGCTCTTTCCAAGATGATCAAGTACTCAGTTCAATGTATCTTTAACATGCTCCTTACATTTGTGAATACAGTTTTAAAATAAATTTCTATCCAGTAATTTCAAAAGGCTGCAATGCCATATTACTCTTGAAATCACCAATGAAGGAGATGATAGAATTATCATGTGTAATGCCAACAAAACATAACAAGTAAGTTCACCATCGTGGAATGGAAGGCACATGTGCCATATCTCTATTTCACGCAGGAACTGCTCTCAAAGAAATCGGATTACAGAATATTTAACTGCTGTATTCTTTAGCAATGCAGTCTTGATGAAGGCATGATGGCTAGGTAGAATAAATGGTCTAGAGAGATCCCCCCTCATCAAAAGAACAATCAGAAATACTTAATGGTTTCAAATGTATTGAATTGAGTATTATTCTTGATCTGCCTGGAGTGAGCTTTTTCTTAATATAGGCTTCCTGTTATTTTCCTTTAACCAACACTGTGTATGAACATTGGCCATCCAAATATAGCAATATCCCAGTGGACTCTCACAAGCACTCCCTTTAAAGTTGAAATTCAGTGTTAGTTTTTAGCAAACTAGAGGCACTTTTTCCCACCTCAGAAATGCAGTTTGGTGAAACAATAAATTTAAAACCTAAGACACTAAATAGTTTTTTCAATATTTAATAGAGTTGCTTTGTTCTCCATGGATTTTTCTTTCTGTTATATGAATATTATTTCCATTCTCTTTCTATTTGAATTATTCTTAAAAGAAAACATAAGGAACAAAGATAAAATAAGAAAGTAGTACATTTTTGACATTTCTTATGATAGGATATTCTAACATTCCTATACTTGAAACAATTTTTGTTCCTTTCTAAATGAAAGCTATGATTATTAAGATTGAATTTATGAGCCGTAAAAGTTTTAAAATAAAGATATGGATGTTTGGCTGATTTTTCTTACTTTTTGAACTTACCCTAACATAAATGATGTATGCCTTCCTTCAAGTTATAATTTGGAGCCATAGTTGAAGACAAAAAGGATAGATCAATATGGGGATACTTGCTTCCTTTTGCATTTCTCTTGCAATACAAAATTCTTACCTGGTCAACATATAGGTTCAGAGACCCATGTGACTACCATACTGAGATATGCAATTGCAAAGATTCCTGTTATTGGTTAGAAAAAATGTTATATGTTCATGTAAATTCTTGTTTTCTTCTACCGTTGACTTTCTTTTATATAATAACAATTCTTCAAGAGTTTGTAATACTGTTATGAGTTGATTCACATTCATGAAGGTATTCGTCCTCATAAATAGATGCCCTTATTTTTATCAAATATTTTAGACTTTGAGAACACAAATGATATTTTACATACCTGTATACAATGGGTATTTAAATTTATAGTAAGACACTATTGACATGGAAAATAAAATCATAATCATATATATACACATATATACATATATATGTGTGTGTATATATATATATATATATATATATATATATATAAAATCCCAATTCAGAAGAGAGATGCACAGATTCCTGATGACAGCACCTAAGCTGTCCCCTTACAAAGTCAGCTTCAGAAATGGTTACTGTCAACATTGGTGTCCTTCTGCCGGCCTTGGGGAACATGAACATAAAAGTGTTGACAGGAAGACAACCTGTTCTCCACCCCTGCCCGTCTAAACTGTCTCCCTTCTACTTCTTGGGACTTCAGGTACTGGCCGCAGTGGCAATGCCACTTCTACACATAGAATTATTAATAGAT
The DNA here is from genome assembly GCF_057876585.1 of Rhinolophus sinicus. Lineage (NCBI taxonomy): Eukaryota > Metazoa > Chordata > Mammalia > Chiroptera > Rhinolophidae > Rhinolophus > Rhinolophus sinicus. Next base: position 56,573,613 of record NC_142503.1, read on the forward strand.
GAGTCCTCAAATTCTCCCGTCATCCTAGCTTCTTAGGAGCAAAGGCTTCTTGTTTACCAAGCTCTCTCTAGAGGTCCCTTAAAGGAAATAGGGAAAGTTCAGAGAAAATGCAAGAAAGAAGAAAGTAGACAAGCTAAGTGGAAGCAGGTAAAAAAAATAATAATAATAATAATTGAGTGAGATGAGGAGGAGAAGAGAGACAAAAGCCTATAACTGTCAGAGAAAGATTTTGTGCTTAGGAAGGCGCAGGGAAGCATTTCAGGATCACCTCTCAACTTTGCAAAGGATTTTGGTAGAAACCAGTGATAGGGAGAGGTGTTTGAAAGATTTTTACATTAATCATGTTCTTCTTCTTCTCAGGTTTGCTCTGGAAAATGTTTACTGAATATGCTGTTGACATTAGAACAGTTCTTCAATGTGCAGGATTGTCCCATACTTTGCAGGATATTTAGCATATTTGGTGCCACCAACTAAGTGCCAGAAATGCTTCTTTGTCGGCGTGATAACCAAAAGCATTTTGTCACATTAGCAAATGTCTCCAATGAAACACTACTGCTACTGATTGAGAAATACAGCTCTGGAAATGGAGTGCGTGCGTGTGTGTGTGTGTGTGTGTGTGTGTTCCGGTTACATTTCTGTAATATAACTCTCACACGTATTCCATTTTGAGCCCCTGAATAGTAGGCATATTGTTTTGTATGCTTAAGAAAGTGAACAGTAACATGAAAAGAAAGAATGTGCTTCCAATGGCAAACAAATAATGTTCAAGTCAAAAAAGAAAAAAGAAAGGAAGCCAACATTTCTTGATTGCCCTTGCACAGTATAACTTGCCTAAAAATCCCAAGATGGTTCAGTAACAGGATTAGTATCTAAATCCAAGTTTGTATGATTCTAAAATCCATGATTTGTTTTAAGTTGACAGGAGGACAGTGAGGTGGTTTAAAAAAATTTAAAGAATACTTTATAAAATATAAGTACAAACACCAGGGTATTTTGTCTAGGTTTAAACAGCATCCAAACCGCATATGAATCATCCTCCCACTCCTAACCCAGTAATGTTATGTGTCCTGCCTTCCATCAATAGGGGTGAGGAGATTTTGAAGATAAAAGCTAAGAAATTAAACACGAACATTCTCAGAATATTACAGGCTCACTGGAAACATTGTATAGTCAGCGAATGAGATGGTTTAGAGAAAATGACCAGAAAAGTACAAGTCTATGCCCTAAGAAAAATACTTTTTCCTCTTGTCTTTTCTGGGCTAAGGGCCGAAGCATTAGCAGAAATATGTCACTATTATATTCAACTCAAATTTACATATTATTAATTTTAATGTTGCTTTGGAAAGAGATGTTCTTACTGATATGAACTTCTTCAGAGTATTGAGTAAAAATCATCACCGAGCTTCAGACAATCTTTAGTGGAAAGAGTTCTGAACATGACTTGACTCCCTTCCTTAACTTTCCCGTCTGACCAGGAGTCTATCCAAGCCCTGGGCCTGACTCTTGCCAAACTGCCAGCATGGCACAGTCATGCCTCCCAGCCTGCTGGACTAAAAGTAGTCAAAATAACAGTGGCAATAGGCCCTGTCGCTTCTATGAGGTCTTCAAATGACAAAGGAGATTTAAATGAATTCTCGAAGCCTTAGGATAATGATCACAAAAAAGACTTCATCAGGCTGGCACAGATTCACAGGGGAAGTCAGTGCCATCACCAGTGCATGATTCCTTCCGGTGGTGTCTCCCTAAGATACAGAACTTAGGGATAGCCTTCGCCTGGGACATGTCCATATGGAGTGTTTTAGGACAAGAAGCAGTTCTCTGAGTTCCCATTGCCGCCAAGACAACCAGCCTGGCTTTCGTGGGCTCAGCAATCTGGTGGAAGTCTGCTGAGTCAGGTAAAATGCAGAAGATTCAGCTTTATAGGATTACTATCCTTCCCATTGTAACCACCGCAAAATCAATGGACCACAAAAGATCAAATCTTTCATTTAAGCATTCTCTTGGAAACTTATTTCAATTACTATGGCTGAAGGAATATGCTGAAAACAAAGAATTAAGGTGTGGCAGAAAAAGCTTTTTCTTTTTCCTGCAAAAATTTCCTAACGACATATGGTAGTGATGGAAATAATAATACTGGCAAAAGAGTCCTTTCTTAGTAAGAGTTTGCTTTGGGTCTAACAATGCAAGTATGATTTCATGTGTGTATGTGATAAAGCTAATTCTAACAGTTTTTTGATTAAACAGGGCACTTCTTTTTATACTGCAAAAATGGTCTTTAGTTTTAGAGACTAGGTCTACATAATTCAGTTAAGAAACAAAAACAGAAAATGCATCTGACAGATGTCAGATTTGTTCCCTTTGGCTGATTATATTAACTAACTAATAGATAAATAATTTTTTAAATGCCATATTATCACAGTTTCTTTGATAGCTACTGTGGAACAGTGGCTCAGTTGTGAATATGCGTTTGGTTCTTTTCCTAGGCATGATTTTTTAAGAAGTATCAACAGTTGTTTTTCCTTTGCTTAGTAAACTCAACACTCAAACCTCCAAATCGTTCAGGTCAAAGGGCTAAGATGCAGGCAATAGTGTCCTTTAGAAGATACTTGACAAGGTCAGAAAGGCTTCAATAAGACCTTTGAGACTTTTATAGCTTTTTATCATTTACTTCAGTCCTCATGGAAGCTGAAAGTTGAAAATAAAATTGTTGTGAAGAGAGAAGATTCTATTAAAATGACTTCATATAGTTTCTGGCTTTGTTTAGTGTGACTGTGAATAATGGAAAGCCCGTGTTCAAATATGCATCATAGCACAGGCTCACCCCAAATAGTTCACCAAGCCTTCCTCAGTTATGAAACAGAGCTCTTAGGTCTCTCATTTAAGTATCTCACATGGTTGATCAATGGTCTTTACTCTTCAGTGAAGTGTTCCTTTGAAATAAGGATCATCTTGTTAAAATATATCTCAAAGAATCCACAAAGATAACCTCTTTTGTGGCGGTGATACAAAAAGTGATGACAAATATCTTCCAAAAAACAGTTCATTTTGTAAAATCGTCTTGAATTCCATCATGAAGTTAGAAGTCAATTTCCAGTCTCTTGAAAAGCCCTGAAATAGGTCACTGCAGTGAGTTCCCTCCCCTGTCATGTTATGGTAGCAAAGAGCTCACATTCATGTTGTTAATGGTTTTAATAAGCAAAAGGAATGTCAGCAGCAATAGTGCAAGCCGCCTTGGACACCACAGATGAACATAGTCATGTTCATCATTTAATATTTATTAAGTATCTAATGAATATTTGACCTTAATATAAACACTGTGGAGATTTTAGAGAACGCAGAAAAGTTATGATTATTGCTCTCCGGGAATCTGCTACCTGAAAAGACCAAAACAAGGATATAATATCCAATAAGTCAACCTTTGATTCAGCCAAGATAGTACAGTGATACAAATAATATAAAATTGCAGGTAGTATAATCATGAAAAGAATAAGAAAGGGCCTTAGAAATGATTGAGTTGACTTCTTCTCATTTTATAGAAGAAGAAACTGAGGTTGAGAAAGTTAATGGCTGGCCAAATCATGGCCATTTGGAGGTTCAGGTTTCAGATCCAGGTTCCCATTATCTAAATGAGGTTCAGTGCAGATGAGACATCTCATGTTAGTTTCCTTGGGTATGGCTCCTCTAAATCCTTCGGTGTGGGTGGTGTTATGAATCTGCTCTCCCCACCATCCCCCCCACACACTGAATATTAAATGCAAAAATGGAGACAGATAACCAGAGTGGGCACTTCCATATTGAAGAAGGAGAAGGAGAAGGGGAAGGTGAAGGGGAAGGGGAAGGGGAAGGGGAAGGGGAAGGAGAAGGAGAAAATGTAGGCACAGAGCAGTCTCTGGTTCATTGCAATTCTGAATTCCTGCTGTATAGATATTTTTCAAATATGTTATTAGGGCACATCTGGCTCCCAAGAAATGATTCTCTGAGCCTTTGGTTTATCTCTCTGCATTATTTTTCCTTTTTCATAAGAAATGATCCTGTTTGTAACTGATTAGCTTTGCCAGCCTGTTTTCTGCCCACAGAAAATTAGAGAACTTGCTATAGAGGCTTACATTGTCAATGGGGTTGTCACTGACGATGACTTTGGACTATTAAAGAAGAGTCATGAATAAATGGAATTATGTCAGACAGGATAGGACACTTAGTGGGTATGGAGAAAGAGTTGAATTTGAGCATTTCCATTAAAAAAGGAGTATAAACTTACAATGGTATGAGTACCATGGCCATAGCTTTTTGTTGGATTGTCATTTCAAAATGCATTAACTTGAAAGACGAAAACAATACTTCTTAAAAACCTAATCTCTTTTTCTCAAGCAAACTGAAATTATTTATGAAAAATGCTTGTTTTTTTGTTTTTAATCATGCAAATCTATAATTAGTAGAGGTAAATGTTCAACATATAACTAATAAAAATCTCTTTAATAAATAGAAAAAATGCACTACAGACTTTTTTCCGTCTTTCTGGAAATTTTCATTTGATTATCAATGCACAATCAACATAGACCTTAATAAAGTAGAAAGATAAAGGAATACATGGCTAACAAAAAGCTTTTTCCTGGAGGAACTAAACTGCAACTTGGAGGGGAAAAATACTTTGGAAGACAAGGTGACAAGTTCTAGTAGATGAAATACAAAAGTAGCTAACATTTGTAAGTACCCTCTCTCCTGAAGTTTTGTGGCCTTTTCATTTGCTCCTGAGACTGGGGACACAAGAGAAATTAAAATGTCTTTGACAAGATTTATGAATTTTCTATTTTTTCTTCCTTTCATATTTAGAACTTAACAACATTTATAATTAGTCTGTGAATGTCTCACTTACTAATAAATTTTAAACTTATGTGAAAGGATTCATTTGGGTGGTATATAATCTTTATTTTTTTAAACGTAATTTATCAACTTAAGCTAATTAAACTCACAGTTGTCATGCTTCCTATGCTTCTTGGAATTCAAATTAAGAATTTGATATCACATCTTTAATAGGTAATGAACACTTTGTGACATTTGTTTCTTCTAATTAGTCTATTAAAAATTTTATACGAACTGCCTGTTGATTGAAGAATTCTCTTTGGTCTAACAGAATTGTTTAACTTTGACCATTATTTCAACTAGCCAATCATTTTTTAGTTCAAAAAGTCACATCACAGGGGTGGCCTGTTAGCTCAGTTGGTTGGAGCGTAGTGCTAATAACACCAAGGTTGCCAGTTCGATCCCGGCATGGGACACTGTGAGCTGTGCCTTCCTTAAAAAAATAAATAAATAAATAAAAGTAAAAAAAAATAATAATAAATAAATTCCATTACTTATTAAAAAACTTTATGAAAAATTATTTTTAAAAAGTCACATCATAAATTCTCTATGTTCTATTCTCTTGCTACTTAAAATTTTTCATTGGTGTAGTCAAATCTTGGTTTATTAGCCATCTCACAGCCTATAACAGTGGCTAGACCCAATACACACACACACACACACACACACACACACACTGTGTGTGTGTGTGTGTGTGTGTGTGTTTGTCTCAAACTGCGCTTCCAGGACAAGCTGTTGAGCACATGTAATTGATAAAAATCCTCACTGATACAATTTTTTATTAAGGCTTATAAAGTAGACTAAGGTAATCACAGGAAGTTTCATGAGAAGTGACCCTTGAGGAATGGGTAGAAAATAGATGAATGGAAAAAGAGGAAGAAGTACGTTTAGAGTCATGATTGCAAAATAGAAGAAAAATACCTCTACCATATGAACAGGTTATGTCCACACGCTGGTGAATAAAAGGAATGAGAGTGAATAAATGGAAAAAATACTTTTTCTTACTCCTGATCTTGTCACCTTACACTTATGACTGCTCTTTAGCCCAAAACATATTTTTATTTAAAGGATATCCTGAAGTTCATCATTTAATATAAATCATACTATGTGTATTATGAAGACAGAGAGACTATACACAATACTCACTTCTTATGTTTGTATGCTGACTTTGGATCCAAAAATCCAGATTAAGTTGCATCTGTGTATAAAGTAGCAACATCATTGATGTTACCATTTGCAGTGAGGCATCTTGAAATATTAATCTTTGTGTTTGGTTTTGCACACTTGTATCTTACCACCAGTGAGTCAGAGGTATCCATACTGCCTCAAAGAGAAGTAGGATTTTTTATAGTAATAATAAATAGAGTACACAGTCATTGTAAAAGGAAGACCTGAATGAAGCAGGGCGCGGAGTTTATACTCTAAGAGTTGAACAGAATAAAAAACAATGGAGAAACAGACCACTTTACATGCATATACACACCCGGAGAATACAGTTTTATCTGGGCTAGGCAGGGCAGAAGGAGATGGGAAAAAAGGAACTCAATGGGATACACACTTACAGTGAGTCAGAGAGAAGGAGATGAGAGGGGCTGAAATGGGGATGAATAGCCATGTGGACGGAAGTGGTGTTCTAATGGGGAGACTGCCCATCACCCTTAGTGGCCATCTGCAGGAGGTCCAGTGGAAGGCCAGTCAACACATAGAGATAGCTCATCACCTGGCCAGAGCAGGATGTCTCTGTTGGTGGGGTGGGACTTCCATCTATACGTGCCTACCCATTGTCATGGAACTTCAAGCTTAAGAGTCCTGCCAATGACCCAAGAATTTTTTGGACCCTATGTGGAATGACATTTAGGCTTCTTGAATTAGCAGATGAGGGTCTTCAACACCCAGGGAAGTAGTAATTTCAAGAAAGGAGAGTTCCAGGATTAATAACTGGTTACTGCTGGACAGTCGTATATCCTATCCCTGTTAAATATTAAACATAACAGATTTTCTTATAAAATTTTTATTTTGAAAATTTCATTACTTTTATGAACCTACCTATAAAAGGTCAAATTGAGCATAGTTTTGTTGTCTTTGTGGGCTTAAACTAATCAGAATGAAAACAAAATTGCATGAAAATAAAAGCCTCTCTAAATTTAATAACAGCACAGTGCTTTGTTTATTCTCAAATCCTCTGGATCTAAGGACCACCTATGTAGAAGAAATTAAAAACTGAATGAAAATATTCTACATTTCATGGCTAGCAATTTAATTTTTAAGCCTTTATAACCATAAAAATGCTCAACCATTATTTTTAAATTTTAGCTTAGAATGAGTTTTCCAACAAGGATTCTAGTAACAGTAAATCTGATGTTTATAGTCTCAGTTTGGTTTTTTGCTTTCTATGCTGTCTCATCGTGAGTTCCTGTTAACATTTCCATCATCTGAGTCCTCTCTTGTTCTTGGTACTGATGTTTTTTGGGGACTATGTTTCTAGACCCCAGGGCATAATTCTGCTTTCCCAAAATGCAGTTCTCCATTCAGACACAATATTTTGGTTTGTCTGTTTGTGTGATTTTTTTACATGTTTAAAATTTTCTGTTGCTTCAGTATAATTTTGTGGAATAAGCATGGTGCTCCTTTCCAGTCTCTTCATCAAGGTGTTCTCCTGTAGTGTAGTAGACAGGTATGTCTGTACCCATTAGAAATCTGCCCCTTTAGATAAGGTGATTGTGGTTTCTGAACTAGGAGTTAGGATGCGTTATCTAACAAAGACTTCCGATAAGTGGCATAAATCTCACACGCTTTCTAAACGGAAGCCTGAAATGTAATTGATTTATTCTTTTCATAAGCCGGAAGTAGTATGTGGATGTTAAACTGTAGTCTTATTTTTTAAACACTGGGTTGTACTTGGTGTAATCTCTCCCAGAAATCTAATTCTGAGTCCCTTCTATGCCTCAGTAAATCTCTGAATTGGATATTTATTCAACATATGTTTAATAATCAACTATAATATGTTAGGCACTGAACTTCAATTAAAAGCTGAAGATGCAATGGCAAACAAAGCATACCAAGCCTGCAGTCTGGTAGGGATGACAGACTTTACTCAAATAGTTGTAAAATATTACCTGTCTCACCTTCTCTCTCCTACTTGGCTTTCCTAACTACTCTTCCTGATTTCCTACCCCAAAGACTCCTTCACGGGCTTTTTATTTCTCCACATATTCCCTAGGGTTTTGTACTCAACCCTGATATCCTGCTACTATATCCTCTCCCTTAGAAAGTCATGGCTTCAAATTTTACCCTATATGCCAAGGTTCCAAAAATTCTGTTTCCCTCCCAGACCTCACTACTCCCTGTCCCATCCTCTGCGAACCACTAAGTCTCCAACCAGATCTTGGAATCCATCTCCTCATCTCAACCCCAGTTTCTCTGAAGGAACACTACAATAATACCTCAATTGTCTGCCTTCTTATTTTACTCCCTTTCCTTCCTTATTCTGTAATATTTCTAGGGTGCAAAAATGACCATAACATTTCATATCTAAAAGCCGTAATGAGGCCCCAAGAGGCAATCTAAGGACCTCAGTATTGCACAGAAGCTCCTTGGGAACGTGACATACAGGTAGGATCATCTCCTTCCACTTCTCCATATGCTAAACTGCATTTATTCTAAAAAATATGCCATCAGCATTCATAATGCTATTCCTTTGTACAGGCATTCTTCTCAAGATATTCTGCCTCCTTCTTCTGCTCAACATTTAAGATTCAATTCAAATAATACCACCTCAGTGAACCCCTGAGACTTCTAGACAGTTAGTCAACACTGTGTTATACCATTGTCCCAGTGGCATATGAAATCATCCCTCAGAATGCATTACGAGTTTACAATGTCATATTTTTTTTATAGTCTCAGAATATGGCAAAAAAAGCTGGAAAACAGTAGATGTTAAATACATATTTATTGGATGGTTTCGAATAAGAGAATGCCTTTACTGTGTGTTGTGTGTGTGTGTGTGTGTGTGTGTGTGTGTGTGTGTGTGTGTGTGTGTGTTTGTAGATGTTTTATAGTACAGGCTACCTTGGAAGAATAGAAATTTCCTTTTTTATCCTTTGGGTGGAGAGTGAGGAATAGGAAAGAGGAGAGAAAATATTTAGTAGGGCAGAATTCTGAAGTAAAAAGTAAAAATCTTAAGTAGAACCTACCTATTTGCTAATGATGTCTAAAGTAGAATAAGGGGTTATTAATCACAGAACTGGAATTAGCCCCTATCTGTTTTGATTTAGGATTAGATTTGTTCACAAGTGACAGAAAGTCATTATGTTGTGATATAAACAATTTGGAGTCTATTCCTTTCTCTTATAAAAGTCCAGGCTGAAAAGCACCTCACAGTGTTGGGGGACATGTCTTCCTCTGTCTCACTGCTCTGTCACATGGTAGTTTCAACATCATAGTCCAAAATGTCACATGTATATTCCAAGAAGCAGGATGGAAGAAGGAGCAAAGAAACCTACCACAAAGATTATATGAGCATTATCTCTTAAAGAAGCCTCCTACATGTCATGTAACACTTGCACTTTTCTCCTATAGCCTAATTCTATGGCCAAAGGAGCCCAGGAAATGTAGTCTTTATTCCGGTCTGTCATGCTTCCAGCTAATAATTATTTTTCTGTAGAAGGAGGGATGAATGGATATAGACTGCCAATTATTTGGTTTTACCTCTTTGTATTTCAGGCTTTGTACAAAATATTGTGTAAAATAATAAGCACACTATAATCACTCAGTAAATATTTGTTGTTATTTTTATTATTGTCTGCTTTGATGTCATTTGCCAGTTCTACCCAAATGACTCTCTAGCTATATGTTCAAGTATTGGATATTATAGCCTCTAGCAGACCCTGAATACTATCTGAACTGGACGCTGAAGTTGTTAAAATAATAATGACTAAATTCCTAATGGCCAACTGATACACTTAGAGTTATCTAACATCACCCAAGAGTTGCTGAGGTACCAGTTGATTTGATTAAAGGTTATTTGGTATTATAACCTCACTTTTTAGTTGAGTGAGATGAACTCAGTCATAACCTCTTTTATCTCAAAGCCTCATGGAACAAATTTCCACCTCACAGAAGCTGCTTGTACTTTATTCCCCAAATGACTGACACACCATTCTATATTACTGCATCAAAACCAACATTATTAAGTCCTCATATTTCCAGTGGGGTTTAAAAAGTTATTATACTTTGTCGATTTGATCATGCTTGAGTTTTGTACTTCCTCTGCAATGAGCTAAAATTTATAGATGAGCTCTTGGCAGGTGAGTCAGCTTGGGGCATTTCACTTACAAGACTGGATCAAGGGCTACTAGCAGACAAAATAACTTCCCTGGTTACTTGTTTTCCAGAAAACATTATGTGCAGACTCCTGCTCAGATTACTGAGAACATGTTAAACAGGTCCTAAGGAATTGCTTCCTTGTTCTCTATAACCTTAACTGTAGTGATCACAGCGTTAAATATTATGAAGTAGTCCTGGAGTTTTATTAATGAATCCATCAGCTAAATTACAGTAATCATTAAAACTGCCCGTTAGTGTCACAATGTTTTGGTTATCAAATCCAAAGAGATTAATCATTCTTTTAAATATGCTCTTCTGACAACCCAATTCTTTTTTCTGGTCCAAGATGTCATTTAGTACAACTTCTGTTTCTTCTATTTTAAAGGAAGTAATTAAATGAAGGACAAGTGGGTATAGTCACCTTTTTGGGAAATTTTTAAAATGAGTTAATGATCCGTTCCTTAAGCATTAGGAGCTGAATGTGAGTCACTAAAGCTAATGACATTTATAATCAGTGATTGCAGAGAGCATCAGGTAATCAGAGCAAAAGAACAAAGGTAAAGGCAGTTCAGATTGAGACACACAGTTCAGAGGGTGAGAAGTCCTGCCACCAAATCATCAGTGACATCCTGTTCAAAAGAAAAGAGAATTTTCACAGTGTTATAAAATGATAAAAGTCAGAATATGTTTGATAAGTTGAAGAAGTAAGAAAATATTGACTGAGAGAGCAGGTTTTGTTACAAAATTGACGGAGACCTCTAGATATATTTGACAATGATTGAATTGGATTATATAAAGTGACACATCTTGCTGCCTTGCTTCTTTTTCTGACTAAAATTGAGACTTAGTAAATTGTATTATTTTCACTTACTTCTGCCCCATCTCTCACCACTGCCATAAAATCTGAGATGCTTACTTTAATTTTTTGAAGCATTACCAAGATTTATTTATTTATTTTAAATTATGTAATGTGACTATGCAAGCATTTGCTAGAGTTAATAGGAAATACTATTTCTTTAAAGGAAAAAAAATCCTCTTTAATTTTTCAGTAGTAGAACCTGGCCCCCCAATTAGTTTAATTGATATATATATATATATATATATAACTTATATATAAATATATAACTTAGTTATATATAAATATATATTACTTATATCTATCTATATCTATATCTATATCTGTATCTGTATCTGTATCTATATCTATATCATGTTAAGGCAATGGTATGCAATAGTTTTGCCATTCTGATGTCAAAATCTACCTCAGATCCTAATTATCAAAGTGACACACTGCGCTCTAATTGCCTTCTCTGCCCACCTCCAATGAAAGAAGTGATGTATTTAAATAAAAATAATAAAAATGTTTTTTTAGCCATCTATGTTTTCCATTTTAAAGAAATTTTAATGAGGTCACTAAACTTATACAAAAATATACTTAGAATTCAAAATCTGAATTCATTGTTTTAATTCTTCTGCTATGATTTTAAAAATAAGAAGTTCAAAATCATAAATGGTTGGAAGATTTTGAGAAGTTGACATTGGATAGATAGGCAAAATTGGCATTCTGCTTCAGTACTTAGTAGGGTTTCCCATAGATGAGGCAAATGTAGGCTATCCTTTCTGACACACTCCAGATGTTCCCTGGAGGGTCTTGAGCATTCTCTTTCACATCAGTGATTGCAACTAAGGTTGCTGCATTTCCCACTTCCCAGCACTCTCCTTTCTCATCCTTTGTTGTTTGCCTTGAACTATATGTACGCATCACATGCAGGAGGTGCTGGAGGTATTAAGTTATCAATTATGTAATATCCTTCTACTTTTCCTTTCTTCCTTCATCTTCCAATACAAGTTTGAGCATCAAGAAATGAATTCACATTTACCTAAGGCATCCTATGAACTGGTACTGGGCTCAACACTTTACACATGTAACTTCATTTAATTTTTCCACACATAATGTTTATTTGGTGCTAGTATCTCTATTTTACAGATGAGGAAATCCAGACTCAGAGAGATTAAGTAATCTTTTCAAGGTCATAGAATGCGAAATGGGAAAGTTGGGCTCCCAATTCTTTCCACTCAGTACAACATACTATGCTCATCTCACCTGGTCCTAAGAGTTATTTGAGGCTGGGCTTGCAGAAATCAGGGTCTAACAGTGATGCTAAATTGTATCAAGCATTACTGACTTACCAACTTGCCAATACTCTGATATACAAGCAGAACAAACTTTATAATGGAAAGTTAAGAAGTCTAATATTTATTACAAGAATTCAGGTCTATATTTTGCATAAAGACATTTTAATGGATAGTAATTCTGTCATAGTGTGCAACTGATACATATTATAAGTCACTTGAAAATTTTGTAGGCCAATTATAAACTTTATATTCCATTTTCAATGTACTTGATGTATATTTTAAAAGGCATTTACAGAATATTTCTCTTCCTTAAAACATCCTGATAAACTTTTAAGCTAATTTTATTATTCTCATAGTGTATTAAAACCTCTCATATTAGTCCTTATCCTGTTGAGTACTTTATTGGGATTCTGAGTTAAGCATTTCTTTTACGGGAAATTGTCATATACTACAGTTAAGGATGCATAACAATACCTCAAGTCAATACTTTGTACAATTATTCAGCATTTAGAAACTACAACTATACTGACTTAACTTTACTAATATTTCACTTCAATAGAAACATAGTAGCTACGGTAGGACTAATGTGCTTTTGTACTCATTCATTCACTAAAATCCATTTACTCAAGAGTTATTCCGTCAGGAGTTTATTTATTCAACGACCATTTTAAGACCAATGAACACCCATTCTGCATAGGGGTTTGCTTGCACTGTTTTGGAACATTAGATGCAATTTTGCTTCAAGAAAAGTAGAAGACTAATAAGGTTTTCAAAACTTACCTTCGCCTGTTTGTATGTGCTTGTGTTTGTGCATATTTGCACGTCCCTCCTGTTTAAATGATTGCTTATAATTATAGGTCAGTTTCAGTTGGCATATACTAAATATCTACGATTATAGTTTTTTTTCTATAAAGGGAATACACTAGGTTGCATACACAGCTTCTGAAAGTAAAAAAAAAGGGTTGTGTACTATCTTTACAGAGTCAAGCTGCTTGATGTTACATGACGCACTGTGACATTTTTGGGTCAAGCAGAAAAATCTTTATTTGCTCTCTGACAGATATTACTACATCCACAGTTCCAGGAGAAACCCATCATTTAGAACTTCAACTGGGCTTTCAGATAAGAGAGAGAAATGGTATTCAACCCAAAAGTGGGAGAGTGGTAGCAGTTCTATTTCTTCAAACTCTTTTGCTGCATTGGAATCAACTTTTAGCTCTAATTTCACCAGAAATTTAAGAGCCAATTACCAATTATTGGTCACAGTATCTGCTCTCTGATTAGATTTAGATAACATATTCCAACATATGCTTATTACAGAAAAGTGGATACCCTTAGATGAGGTATATATGAGATGGAGTTATTTAACATATTCCTACAAAATTTAAACGAAAAGTGAACAGGTAGAGAAATACTCATTTCCAAAATAATGCAGATAAAATTATTGAAACCTATTTAGCAGAATTGGCTCTAAGTAAGAGATGCGACAGATCCCACTGATATAGCAAATAATGTCATGAACATTGATTCATAAAACTAATCGTAAGTTCAAGGGGGTCAGGACAAGGTAATTGGCAAACGTACCCACTTCACTGGTCACTTCTGAGAAGCATGACTTAGTTTAGATACTGATAGAAATGAAAAAAATGCATAGGGCCAGAGTAGCAGACAGTCCACAATAACTATACCTACAGAATTCCAAATTTCACATCTAAAGGGAAAGAAAGAAAAACATTTTTACATTATATTGGCCGATATTTATTTAGTTATGAATTCTGTGCTTTCAAAATATACAATTACATTGTATACACTTAAAGTAACCATGTAATTTATTGTTCAAACCATGAAAATTTGTCTAGGACAAAGGCTAATCCTGAGAGAATTCCTGGATTAATAGGCATTAATTGGGAGTGTCGTGTGAAAACCTTAGGGTATACACATAAACTCTGTATATATAATAAAAAATAAATACAAAAACATGATTCAAAGTCCATATAATAAACAAAACCACAAAGCAATCTAAATAATCATAGCTAATGTTTATTTGGTGATGACTATGTCCCAAATACTCATTTAATGCTGTCATTAACTTTATGAGGTAAGGGACCTTCTTATCAATTGGTAAATTATGACCCTGAGGCTAAGAAATTTCATTAAAGTCACAAAATAACACACAATGAAGGTTTGGGCCCACACCGTGTTCCTGCAGAGCTCATGCTCTAATTAATAATGTATGCTAAACTAGAATTGACTAAACTAAATACGGAATATTAAATATCATAATATATTCAATCACATGATAAAGGGAACTAAATAATAAGTATTCAACATTTACATATGGACTCTTTTTTAAAGATAATGATTATTATCTTATTACATTACAAATGTGGCAAGTCCAACCCCTGAGAACGAGGTATGTACTCAAATGGTAATCCACCAACTGCCCTCACCAAATTCACCTAATTAAAACTAAGATTCTTGAACCCCACCCCAGACTTCATGAAGAATTCCACTTGATATTATGCATATAATGTTTGGGAATGTGTTCAAGAGTAAATTGGTGATATTGGATTTATATTGTTTTCTTTTGTTTTTGTCTTTGTAACCTGTTAACATAAGTTTATCATAACTAAAGAAAAGTGCTGACTAGAATGACTGTCTTTATGAACTGAAAAAGAATTATGCTAATTTAATCTCAGTTAATTAAAAAACTAATTTCTCCCACTAACACACTAAGATAAGGTTTCCTTATAAAAATATTTTAAAATTTAATATGAACAATAAATAATTTGATAGACAATTAGATAATTAGATAAATTATTGGTATAACATAACTATTGACAACATAGAAGAAATTGTTCTGGTATCAGCTACATTATAAAAGCTAAAGTTATAGATAATGATTTTCTTCTTAGATGCATTTACAAAAGCCAGAATGTTCTATCAGCACTCAGCATTATTAATGAGATTTTTAAAAAAATATTTGTTAAGTACATTATTGTCCTTCAATCAATTTAATCCATCACAATTAGCATACTATAACATAATGTCTTCATTCTTTCAAACAAAGTCAGGTGCTATTCTAGGCACTAATGACAAGTTAACAAGCAAAATAAGTACACACACAAAAATTACTGCCCTTCTACAGCTTACTGTTTAGTGAGTCTGTGCTTTCTTGGCCTTAAAAATGCATCACCACGTATTAACAAACATTCAGGTATGTGAAGAAATAGTATACTAATAAAAGAAAGTGGCTGCTGTCCATTTCCAGGAAAGCTATAAGAGAAAGTTAGGGTAGGAAAAGTATAAACTGAAGGACTAGAATAAATTTCTATAGGGTGAAAACTAAAAGTGAACCTTCCTATGTGAGGTGGGGGTCAGGTGGATTTAGATCTCTTCAGGTCTGAGGGTCTATAGAGATATGAATCTCCCCCTTAATATGAAAGGGAATCTAATTTGATGACGGCTAGATCCCCTTGTACAATTCTAATCGACCTTCCTAGGCTCCTTGCATGGAAAGGGAAAGAGAATGGGGTAAGCAAGCCCCTAGGTGGGAGTTAGAAAGAAGGAAGGAGAGAGCAGTGAGTTTACCTTCTGGAATAAAAGCTCAAAACAGAATACCAATGGGACACCCAGTTATTTCAGCAACAATGTGCCAGAACATACTAAATTAATTTTGGGAGATCCTCATAAACCTGATAAATTCCCTGTGTATTATTTCCTTTCTGCACTGTTTCCCAGTTGTGATCCATACAGTAGAAAGACACATCTAGTGAAAGTGACTGTTTGCTTTTCTTTATATGAAATTAAGAAAGCCCAGGAAAAATCAAGTGGCGGTAAGACAGATTTAGAGGAGAGTGAAAAACAGGTTTACTCCTGCAAACCCAGGTCATGCTGCAAATAAAGAAAAACGAGCAGTAGGAGTTGGCTGCCTCTGAGACAGGCACCCAGATCTAACAGAAGAGAGATCCATTTAGTGTGCACACAATTCACATTTGGAATTGGAAAGGAAATCGTGTTTCCATCATTTATGGAGGCAAAGGGCTTGAAAATTGCATTATAATAATGTATTTCTCTGTGTTTATTGCCTAATACACTTTAAGTCTTTCAAAGGCAAAATTAAGTCTGATTCATTTCTTTGTCTTCCCATGGCCCAGTGTAGTAGCAGACACAAATGAATTACACATAAGAGTTGATGCAAAATAAACGAATTAATTATTTAATTAATGACTTGAACTCCTCTTACAATTTTGGAAAAATAAAACACTTCCACAATCCTTATTATGCGATAGGTGCTAGAAAAATATGAATCAGTGTCATAGAAGAGTTTGACCTAAGTCTTGATCAGTATGATATGGAAAATGGAGAAAGGAACCTTTAGGCAGAGAGACTAGAAATTTGCAAAGGTGAGTTGTGATGAGAAGGCATTTGGTGTGTTTTTAAGTGTGAGGGATGAAGAGAGGCTGGAAAGGTATGTTAAGGCCAGATCATGAATAATCTTGAAAGTCATGTTAGAAAGTTCAGATTTTCATCAGTGGATCACGGGAAACCAGAAAAAAAGTTTGTAAGAATGGAAATGTGATGCAGGATGTGATTTGTCTTTTGGAAAGTTAGATCTGGCACTATGTTGAATAAAGGACTAAAAGGGACCTAGAAAAGAACCAGGTTATGAAGCTATTGGAATAGATCAGGGTTAAAAAATAAAATAAAATCTGAACAAAGAGTTGGACAGTAAACACAAATGTGTACTGTGCTTTAACATATAAGGCAAAAAAACAAGAAACAAAAAACACCTTTGTAACATAATGTGCTAAAATGTCTAAAACACATTGCAAAGACTTACTGATAAATATGAGGTGGAGGGTGTGAGAGAGAAGATTCAAGGATGACCCCAAAGTTTTGGCTGGGGAATTGATAGTGCACTGTTTGTTGAGAAAAACAGAAGGAGAGGGAAGATTGGCAGGAAAGGCCAGCTATCAGTACAGGAACCTGCTGAGCTTGAGGTGCCTGCAGACATTTTATGGAGATGTTCCTCAGGCAATGAGAGAGATCTGCAGCTCTGGGAGTAGCTGGTACTGAGAAAGGATTTGAGATTTAGCAGCATAGAACTCAAAGATGAACCAAGAGGGACGTAGCTCATTCTGTGACAGTAGATAGAGCTGGAGGAAAGAAGCCTGGAGTGAACTCCAGGGCCGTCAACATCCAAAGAGCAAGACTGAGTAGGAGACAAAGAAGTATATTCAGGGGCTTGGGGGAAAGCAGACATGGGTGAATTTCTTACACAAGCCAAAGGAGGTCAAATTTCAACTGGGGATAGAGTTGTGTGTCGAAAACTAGGGGGGAAACACCATTCTACTGGGCAATTTGGAGGAATCTGGTGACCTTATGCTGTGTTTTGAATTGGGAAACTGGATTACCGAATATGGAAAAACAAATAATAAAAGGAAATTGGTGCATCACTGACACTTAGCAGTGGAAAGAAAGTGCAAATTGGGGTTTGCAGTTTGAGAAGATGCCAGAATCTTTCTTAATTACCTTATATGTTTTCAGATTAGGGTGTTCCTTATGTCTTGTTCCTTCACCTTCTCACCTGGTCTAGGTAAGAATGACTGAAATCCCACCAGCACTGCACATGCCCAGCATTTAGGACAGTTTGTGGGTTTGGGTACTGAGGGAACACAGAGGTAGCAGCTGATAAGGAGATTAGTGTTTTCCCATAACTATACTCAAAGAGCATCCGTCTTCGATTCAAGAGACGCTCAACTTCACAGAAGTCTTCACTCAAATTTACAGCAAGTCTAAACTACTTTCATTTTTTCTTGTTTTGACTTATTTTTGCCTCTGAGCATCTTTATTTATTTCCAGCTGGTTTGCTTAGCCTCTCTACTTTTATTAGGCATTTCCTAAATGTTTTGAAAATCCCAACTCCCAGCATAAAGATTTTTATGGAGATGAGATATTTTTTTGTGGTTCTTCCCTCATCTGCCCCCATTTCCAAATGTATCTCCTTTTAAAGGACCAAGGGGTCTAACTCTAGAGGCCACATGTATTTTGAAGAAACCGTAAGAATTATCCAGAAGGGAGAGAGTAGGATTTAAATACTCGTTTAGCCCGTAGTCAGTCTTAGATGTCTCATGAAACATAGAACGTTCCTCTCATGTATAGCTACAATTTATGAAAAAGAAACTGTAATGTCTATGTTTTAATATATACCTTGTTAGATGTTTATTTTCAAATAGCTCAAAATAATAGAATATTATGAGTTATCAAAGCAAAACTCCCCCCCCCCGTGTCACTGCCGTACTTTACATTTTTTAAACACTGACTGTTACATTAATATAAATCAGCCAATGCCTTGTTTCACCACAGATTCCATATTGCTCTTCCAAACCATTCTCTTCCAAACACATGAGATGCCTTGCCCTGCGGAGAATCTGACAAATGTAAACTGGAGAGAACAGAAGGGCCTCTGTTGTGGGTTCCCAGTGCCCCGGCCCTTCTGCCCGCCTACACGTAGTCTCACTGCAGGCACTTAGCCCAGGGAGGAAGCTTTCTGTCTGAGGGTCTTCAAGCCTCACTATTGTTCCCAGTTCTAGAAAACCACAAACTCATTTATTTGCAATAAGCTTCAAAAATAAAATGGCCTAAGGAAATGAGGTAGACGGAGCAGTTAGTAATTTGTCCCTTTAAGTTCCCAGTGTTTGTTTCCTTTTGATTTAACAGTTTCAGTGCGCCTTTTCAGAGATGTAACAGGCCAAAAGAAACATGGAAGTTCTTCCTGCGCCATCGTTTCTGATTTCTTGTTGAATAGCACCACCTTATGGTTATGCTTCTTCCTTAATTATTACAAAGGCTGACTGATAATATTTGATTTCCTATTCTAGTATAATTTTGCTTTGTAACCAGGACTTACACTGATATAAATCAAAATGTGCTTTAAATACAACAATTTCTCTTTTGTTTACCTATCACCTCATCTTTCTCCCTGGAGGCTTGTTTTGCTGTCTCCTTGAGCACCTAGCACATCACTCTCTGTATAGTAGGAGCTGTATAGATGTGGTTAAAGGAAACTTTCTTTGTCTCACTATTTTAATAGCCATCTACATAGCAATGATTTTTCATTTAATTTTCATCTGAGCTTTTGCTAGAATTCAGGATCACTCATACAAGTTATATGTATTTGAATGTACAATCATTTCTTAAAACAGTGATAAAAACATGTTCTCATCTTTTCTTCTTATAAAAATCTTTAACATTATTACTTTGAAATCCTGATTTAGAATCTTAAAGACAGTCTGATTCCTACTTCTTTGTCTTTTCCTCCTTTCAAATAATAATATTGTCATTTCTTCCTATACCATATCCCTCTTTTCTCTTTCTTCCTTAGCTAAATCTCTGGTCCAATTTTTATCAAAGTTATGCTGAGGTTACAGGTATGACATCGGCCACCTCTTCTTCAGCAGGTCCTTTTTCCCCTTATTTCAAAACACACATGCTTTTTTCTTTGAATTCTGCAATTCGAATTTTAAAATACAATAAAAATTACTTTTAAAACCATAGGCATCATTTTCTTTTCATCAAAACTCTCCATATAAGGATAAATACTTAGCCATAAGTGTTTTAAACACCACTTTACTTATAATACTGTAAGACTGGAAACAAGTAAAGGTCCAACTGACACGGAGATAAATGTCTCCATTTACAGAAATAGATAAATTGTTATATAGTCATACAATAGAATTTTAAGCACAATTAACATTAATTTTCAAACAGCAATTAATATTAAATGAAAAGAGCAGAATATAAAAATGCGTAGTCAATAAAATCCCATTTTTTAAAATATATACACAACAAAAACCAAAAAGAAATGCACAAAATGCATATAGAATATGTGGTTAATAATAGGTCTTTTTATATTTTCCTAATGCTTTCCTATATTGTGCTGATATTTTTAAAGGTTGAATTACTTATATAATAAAATAATAAACTTACTCTTTGAGTCATATTAGCATTTAATTCTGAATTATGTTATCAGATCACATAGATTTTAATTTAAATTGAACTCCATTTTTCCTACCACTGCAGAGCCCTGCTCCCTGACCAAATAAGTAGTAGAGAGAATTCCCACTGGCTTTTGAAATATGTAGATGTTTTTCTAGGGTCCAACATATTAATGTATTTGACCAGGAATTTTAAATGTGCTATTTTTGTATACTTTGGGGGTATGCTCACAGTCTCCAATCTTTTTGACCAGGAAGCATAGTGAAGGTGATAATGACATAACATGTTAATGAATTGATTTTACATTCCAATGTGAATCCAACTTTAAGTTTTACAAGCACACTAATCTATTTCTTAAACTTGAAGAAGTTTCTAAATTGTAATTTTAAAGTGGAAAGACAGAGGACAAACGATTGTTTATAAAACCAAACCTATGAAATATTCTACAAAACCAGTCTATCACCTAGGTTTATAATTAAGAACTAAGGGAGGCTATAAGTTAACCACAATATTAGTATATGCTGTCAGTCAGATAAACAAACCTCAGAAAAATTCCCCTCACACCTAAATGTAACACTATAAATTTGGTAGACGTATAACAAAGATCCCAATAATTCTTGTAAATAGCCTCACCTCATTTTCTCACTACCTCGTAGCAAGATATATTTTGACAATTTAAAGCTGTTTACTTTGCAAAAAAAAGTGTTTTAGCATTTTGACCTCTAAATATGTAAAAGTTACAATAAAATTATGTTCTTACTGGGTTCTTCTCATTTAGAAGTCTTACAGAGATTAAAGTGGAATTATAGTATAGTTTATATATCCATGTGTCTATTTTTCCCCATTAAACTGTAAGGTATTTGAGAAAAAAATTATTACTTATTTATGTTTGCATTATTCTACACACATAAAAACAGAGATTTCCTCATGGTAGATGTTCAAATATCTTACAAAATACTTGTTCTTCCAATGTAAACTTAAGACTACTGCAATGAAAATCTACCAAAATACACAGATTCATGTGCAAAGAATGCTTCTGAAAGTTCTTTAAACTTTTTGCATATATAATGTCATATGAATGTTACAAATGGAGATTTGTTGTTTATGAAAAAAATTCATAAATTAATTAGCAGTATTCCTATGTCAGGTAAATACCCATACATCTAATAAGTAGGGAAACAAAAGAGGATTTTCAGTGGGATCAGGAAATAGCCTGGGTCATGGATTTTGTAAAACAGGGATTAGAAGACAATAGGAATTTAAGAGAGAATGCAGATGTCTTTAGATGAGCTTTGAAGGAGTTTAGCAGCTAAAGGTTAGGCTCAAACACCTGGTCAGGCATCATAGACCCAGAATCACAAAATATGTATGAAGTCAGTAATCACTACAAGCCCTATACTATGCAGAGTTCTTTCATGCAGTTATATATGTAATGCTCAAAAGACTTGTGGATCAGATATTATTGGTCTGTCCATTTTACTGATGGTAGAGTCGAATTTCAGAGAAATTAAATAACTTGCCCAACCTCATGAATCTGAAACTAAACACACATCTTTATAAAGTCCATCCCTCCTGGTTCATTACCACCTAGGGACAGGTTACTCTATGAAAAAGACGTTCAGTGTGGGATGCATGCTTAAGAGATAGGCACAACAACCCTCAATCGGTGGAAGCAAAAAGGGGGAACTTGGACAGCTACTACCCAGTTAAAAATTCCATTTTATAATTGCATGAAGGTTAGAATCGAAAACTGTCATGCGTGTTTGGATATTTGTCAGATGTGATTCGGTCTACTTACTAAAAATTTGCAGATTCCTAGTTATCTTTAACAGCTTCCCTTGTTTTTCATTTCAAATTTGTTTTAATGAAGATTTTTCATTAACTTTATTAGCAAAATTTGCCATGCAAAGTGCAAAGAACTCTAAGTCCTAAAAGCTAAAGTGACCAAAGTGAATGAGTGCATTAAAAATAGTAACTTGGCAGTGAATAAGGACAGTTGGGATTTGGAAGGTAGGCTCTTTATATTGGAGAGGATAAGGCTTCAGTAAGGGACACAGATAAGAGAAGTTATTGATGGTAATTTACTCATTCTTTCAACACATAGTAAATGAATGCCTCCTAGGTGCCAGGAACTATGCTAACAAATGTAATGCAAACATGAAAAAGACCAGGTCCCTGCCCTTGTGGAGCTCCTGGCATAGAGATAGAAATGAGGCCATGTGGTTACTGAAAGGGACTCCGGGACAGGAGAGACTCAAATCAGCAGCTGGGAGACTTTGGGGGAGGGGGCGGCAGCATCCAGAACAGCTGCCCAGAATAGCTAATTCTACACCTCAGTCTTTAGAGATGAGTAGGAATTTGTTGAAGGCCAAGAGTGAAATTATGCAAAAAGTGAGAAAATATGATTGGCTCTAAAACAGCAAGTTATTCAAAATTGATAGAAATGTAGGTGTTTGGGAAACTAGAGAGAAATCCAAAAACTAGAGAGTCAGAAAGTGTAGATTGTGACAAGCCCGATATGCTCCCCTAAGGAGTTTGGGACTTTATACTGAAGGAGCTGGTGAAAAATTTTAGTAAAGTTCATGATCATATAGTATTTTTAGAAATGTTACACTACCATTATATTTTGATGAGTTTATAAAAAAAGAGGAATGCTTTGATATCATGTTAAGTAAAATGGCAAGGTAAAATTACATGCATATGTGAGTTATAAGTATAATATTTCCAATATTGTCAAAAAGAAAAGTCAAGACTAAAAGATGGAACAAAAAGGAAATATGCTTACATGTCAACGATGGCTGACTGTGGGTGCTCGGATTATGATAAAATCAGTTCAATAAACACATATTGTGTATAGTTAAAATTCATTTTTAAAATATTTTAAACTTCATTGGTCTCTTTGTAAAGAGCGGGAAAGTAGAGTGACTGATATGTCTTCTTTAGTGCCAGTCTGTGTTAAAATTGTCGCACTAGACTAATGTTTAATAAAAAGTAATCCTTATCCACTACAGATTCACATTGAATTTAGTGTTTTATTTGAACTTGGAGTTCATATTGTCAATGTTGTTTACCTCCAAAGGATACAGGAGTTAGACTGGAATCATAATTTCTGGAGAGAAACCGTATGGTTTATAGAACTAAAAGACCATGCTCAAACTAGCGTACATTTATTTCCAGATGTCTGCCCTCTAACAAATTGCTTCATATTCCAGGAAAAGGGTGATCATACTGATGACCCACAGATGTGGGGAGGTTGCAGTGGGTGTGGTAATGGCAACAGGCTGTGTGGACAGATTTCAGCTGAATTAGTCTTAGTTAATTATATACAATTAATGCTTACATTCTGACACATGGTTAACAGCACAATGGTGATTCTTACAGATGTATTGGATTTTTACTCCCAAGCTTATAATCCTGTAAGTATGATTTAGATTATTTTCCCCCAAGGATATTTTCTGGCATGTCAGGATTCAAGTGTCTCTGCTTCTTTTCTGCCCATTTATGTGGACTTGTAAGATCTTCTTTTAGTGACTATTCCACCATCTTTCAATTTCCTTGCCTGGAAACTGGTAATTTATCTGAAATATTGGAAATTGTATCCCAAACTTGACTCTATTGGATTACTTATGGATGTAAGAAAGTTATTAAATTCTAATGACCTATCTTTTCCAATATAGCTGTTCTTATGTCTGCCCAGATATGTGTACAACACTGGAGCAGGTCCTGAAAAATTTGTAGCTGTGCCACTAATCTGACATTTAATTTTTAAGCATGCCTCACAAAGAAGGAAGAAAAACATCTTCATTTGCCTGGATCATTCTTCTACCCTAAACCCATAACAGTGGCTTATCTCAGATTAAAAGCCAAAATACATATACCTCCAAGACGTTCTGTAATTTTAGACTTCACTCACTATCTCTCTGACCTCAGGTTCCATGGCTCTCCTTCTTCCTAGCTTGACTCCAGCTATAATGACCATATTGTTATTTTTTTGTATGTTTTAAGACTTTGTACTTGCCATTCCCATCTTTCTGCAGCACTCTTCCCCAGATCTCTACATTGTGTATCCATTCCCTCAATTCACACATTATACATTGGTGAAGAAGGAACAGTATAAGCACAATAGAAACATCCATTCAGAAAAAGGAAAAGTGGAAAACACATGGCAGTTGTGAGGCAAACTGGCAGCGCAATAGAGTAAGTTTCTTGGTCAGCCAGGTTGGATCCAGGTTTGGGTAAATAACGTTGTCCATGGTCCTCGGTGGCCCTTATGCTTTTGCTTTACCAGTTATTCTTCAGGAAGTAGCCAGTGGATTATATGCTCTGACTGGGAGTCACACAGCTCTTGTGGTCTCCTTGTTGCTGATGCAAGGGGTTGGGGTTCCAGGGGTTGCTTTATGGTTCAAAAAAATCATAAAAATTTTATTGCTAAAGAGATTACAGGGTCAGTCTGCCATCATTTAATTTCATATAAAACCTGGTGGTCTCTGGTAATTTCTTATATAACTTGCCTTTTAGTCTGTAGGTCACCAGATCACATTGAGTCCTTTGTATTCAGTGGAAAGGATGTAACATCACCCAGAGAACTTGCACTTGTGTGCAAAAATTAGATGGGACTCTGAACGTCTCCATTAGAGATGTAGATGTTTTATGCATGGAAAGAAGGATATTATATGCAGGATTAAGTGAATATTTCAGTGGATAAAAACAGATACATGTCTAATATTTGCAGATACTGAGGCAAGAATACAAGTGGAGGCATCATACACAGAGTTAGAAAAAAAAAATAGTATAACTGTTAAATAAAAGATGTTTGTGATAGATTCTTCCTCAGATGGATTTCACAGTCCCTCCCATCCTGAATGCTTTTCTGCAATATGACTTTGCCACTCCTTCAATTAAGCAGTTGAACCTATTTGCCCTTCCTTTGATCTGAGCAGGTCCTGTGACTTGCTTTGGGCATTAGAATATGGTAGAAGTGTGATTTCTGGGAATGGATCTTAAGAGGACTTGCAACTTCCCATTTTTACCTTATTGGAAGTCAGCCGACATATAAAGAAGCTCGTGATAGACTCTTTGATGATAAAAAAAAAAAAGAAAACACATGGAAAGAAAAGTCATATAGAAAAGAAACAAGATGCCCCAGCTGGCAGCTAGCAGCAAGGCTCTAAACACATGGGTGAGGCACTCTGTGTCCTCCAGCCCCATCCTACACCTACTGTTCTCATAAAAACAATAAAATGTTGTTGTTTTAAACTACCAAGTTTTGGCATAGTTTGCTACATAGCCATAAATAATTGGTACTGTCCTTTTACTTTGGCACAGCTCACTCCTAGCCAGAGCATCTCCATGCAGAAGCCATCTTATAGGGGGCTAAAGCGGGGAGGGGTCACTTGGCCAAGGCCTCTTTCATTCCTCAGCAGACCTCCTTACTGGGAGGCCTGGAAGACACCCTTCCCCACTCTGACTCAGTACTCAGTACTTGTCTTCTCCTCCCCTGGCCCAAGTCCATAAAACAGCAGGAGCCTTTTGTTCAGGGCTCCCTCTGCAGTGAGACCGCCCCCTCCATCTGCGCTGACCCACCTTGACTGTGTGTTTCCACAGGAGGAGAAAGTGGAACAAGAAGGGGTCAGCAGCTCCTTCCTGGCCTCTTGCTATGCTGTTGCAGTAAGTGGATAAAAGCTTTATTATTAAAAGAAAAAAGAAAAGAAAACAAATGAGCTACTTAATGAGTTCAAAGGCTAGATTCAAATTTAAATTTTTCTAACTTCCGGATTACAGGATGGGGATTACAGTGTTGGGCAAGTTGGCTCATACTCTCTCCCATTCTCTTCCCACCTCCAGTCTTGTCTGGAGGGACATCACACACAGGTGAGATTCCCAGCCTACACGCTCAACCCATGTTCTTACTGCTGAAGTGCATGCAAATCACCCTCCAAAGGACCAACCTGAGGCACTGCAAGCAGGCCCAGGGCTGTTCGCACGGGGAATTCTGAAATCCCACGTTGCCACGTTTACCAGGAGAGCGTGGTTCTGGTTAGGCAAATCCTTGTGGCCTTGTGGGCTCCTCACTTCATGTGGAGTGGCCTGACAAGAGGAGAGTCAGAGCAAAATCTACGCAAACGTTTGCCTGGTTTCTTTTTTTTTTTTTTTTTAATTTTATTTTATTAAATTTATTGGGGTGACAATTGTTAGTAAAATTACATAGATTTCAGGTGTACATTTCTGTATTACATCATCTATAAATCCCATTGTGTGTTCATCACCCAGAGTCAGATCTCCTTCCATCACCATATATTCGATCCCCCTTACCCTCGTCTCCCATCCCCCACCCCCCACCCCCCACCCCCCACCCCCCTTACCCTCTGGCAACCACCAAACCATTGTCAGTGTCTATGAGTTTCTGTTTCTCATTTGTTTGTCTTGTTCTTTTGTTGTTTTTGGTTTATATACCACATATCAGTGAAATCACATGGTTCTCTGCTTTTTCTGTCTGACTTATTTCGCTCAGCATTACACTCTCAAGATCCATCCATGTTGTCACAAATGTTCCTTTCCTATATCATCTTTTCTTACCGCCGAATAGTATTCCATTGTGTATATATACCACAACTTCTTTATCCATTCATCTAACGAAGGACATTTTGGATATTTCCATGTCTTGGCCACCGTAAACAAAGCTGCAATGAACATTGGAGCACACGTGTCTTTATGTATAAATGTTTTCAGATTTTTTGGGTAGACACCCAGGAGAGGGATTGCTGGATCATATGGTAATTCTATTCGTAATTTTTTGAGGAACCTCCACACTGCCTTCCATAACGGCTGCACCAGTCTGCATTCCCACCAACAGTGTATGAGGGTTCCTTTTTCTCCACAGCCTCTCCAACACTTCTTACTATTTGTCTTGTTGATGATAGCCATTCTGACTGGGGTGAGGTGATATCTCATTGTGGTTTTTATTTGCATTTCTCTGATGATTAGTGATGTTGAGCATTTTTTCATATGTCTATTTGCCATTTGTATGTCCTCTTTGGAGAAATGTCTCTTCAAGTCCTCTGCCCATTTTTCAATTGGGTTGTTTGTTTTTTTGTTGTTGAGTTGCATGAGTTCCTTGTATGGTTTCAAAAGTATCACTGGCTGATAGGTCTAAATATTTCATAGACTGCTTTATGTGTCTCAATATCTGTTCTCTCCTTCTCTCATTCTTATATAACAATGGAATTTTTAGTGAACACATGGTCACCTAGCTAAAGGCTACATTTATCCTTTGCAGCCAGGTATAACAATGTTTACAAACAATGAGTCATGCCAGGAAAGTGAAGGAGCATACGCTTCCCTTCCTAACTTCCCCCCTTTGCTGCTGGCTGGAATGTGCATGTAATGGCAGACATGGGTGCAGTCATTTTGAACCACTAGTTGGACCACTAGACTAACTAGTTAAAAGGAGGCACTACCTCTGATCATTGTGGAGCCACCGATAAGCCTTAAAATACCTAACCAGATTTTTCTGTTGGAGAGAGACGAAATTTCTTTCTTCTGTAGGCCAATGTTATTTTAGCTTAAATCTGTATTCTACTGTGGAATCATCTTTGTAATTATATAAGTTACGTAAATTCTGCATTAACTGAAAAATGTAAAGTCATTCTTATGTGCAAATTAAGTTTGCTTTGGAAAGGCTCCATAAAGTCTAGGATCAAAAAAAAAGAGAAGCCATTGTGTTAGATGAGACTGAAACCACTATAAAGAAAACAATGGGAGATGAAAGAATCATAAAAATATAGGAGGACTCTGCACTCAGCTTCACAATCATCTGTAAATGTTTCTCCATATTAAAGGTACTGAAACACTAAAACTGGAATTTAGAAAATATACATATGTATGGTTTATTCAAGAAAGATGAGGTGGAACTCTAAATAGTAGACATGCGAATCTACTCATAGAAAAAGACCACC
Source organism: Rhinolophus sinicus (assembly GCF_057876585.1). Taxonomy (NCBI): domain Eukaryota; kingdom Metazoa; phylum Chordata; class Mammalia; order Chiroptera; family Rhinolophidae; genus Rhinolophus; species Rhinolophus sinicus. Next base: position 56,601,890 of record NC_142503.1, read on the forward strand.
TCAGGGGTGATGTAGATGCCTGATCTCTGCACTGTACACCTGAAGCTGAACAATAATGAATGCCAACTGTAATTATATATATATATATATATATATATATATATATATATATATATATATACGTATATATATATATATACGTATATATATATATATATATATATATATATATATATATATATGGTTACAGGAAGCGGAGTACAGCATTAGGAATAGAGACAGTGGAAATGTAATGGCTCCGTGTGATGTCAGAGGGATAGTGAATGGGGGGGAGGGGATCACACAGTGTGCCAAATATAAATGATAAACATCTAAGTATTGCTTTGTCTTGTGCACCTGAAACTAATAAAAAAAAGAAAAAGGCTTTATTTTACATGTAAATGTTGTCTAATGAATGCATGTTTACATGTGTTAAGTTAAGCAAATGTTTAAGGTGCTCCTGGCTTTAACTTTTGATCAGCCAACTCTGCAGGGTCCAAACACATGAAAGGGCTTTTATTATATACCATTACACTTATGGAACTTGCAGAATACATAATACATACATTCTCATTACAGAGTGAGGATTTGGTCACTCTAACTGTTTGAGGGTCTTTGTACAATCTCAAACACCCCTAATTATAGATCAATGTTTGGGTGGGGCAGGCTACAATTTTAGTCAACTTGCTCAAAATGTTAGCCCTCAGGCTCCTTTCTAACATGGTTTCTTAGGATAAGAAGGTTGATTTCTATTGGTTAAATGCCCAGGTGATAAGTCCTTGTATTTTTCTATTCACCTACTTTATCAGATAACTCTAGTCTGATGTATTTATTGCCTTTCAACATAGCTTGAACTTCCTCTTTGTTTAACACTTTGAGAGAGGAAATCTCATGTTTTCCGTAACAGAACTAATCTCTCCACTATTTAGTTTTTCTCTCTGAGCATATATTTTTCTCGTTTTATCTTCAAATGTATCCGTTCATTTCTCTAACCCTCCCTGAATTTAACATATAAATAAGCTCTAATTGTTACCTTTAGAGTATGAGGATATAGTTCCTAAATTCCTTTTTGGTCCTCCTAATTTCTACATGGCCTTTAACCAATGACATTTTGTAGACACTATGCTCCATAGTAGATATTAAAAATGTTTTAATTTTGTTTCTTCTTCAAGACATAGAGATATACTCAAATTCCTGTGGCACAGGAATTCCTGAGCATATATCAGAAATATGAACATTCTAAGGTGGCATTTTCTAGAAAGAAAATAAATACATTTTGTATTGGAAAATAATTGCTTTCAAAAATGGAAGCTGTCTTTTCCTTAAGGCCAAACAATTCTTCCAAAAATGTGTTTCAAAATATTTTTTTCAGTTTTGTTTCTAGGTAATTATTGCAGTTGAAAAAATATTGCTTTCCATATCCATACTTTACACAGTTGTCACCAGTTTCTTTTGTAAATTTCACTAACCAGGTGGTAGACTTATGTAGCTTGATTAACTTAAACATGTTTTGATCCCTGTTACGAAGATTCATCCACAATAACTCCTTGCCTCTTTCCCTGAGCCCGGGTCTTATAGAAAGGAAGTCTGCTTTACTTTCTTTCTGGTGAGCTCTGAAACCCAGGGACAAGAATATTCATTCTAAAAATTCTGGAATACTAAGTCACGTCCCTAATGCTATTTCTTATTTTGGGGTGGAAAGGAGGGAGAATCACAGGGAATAACCTGGTAAAGGAATTAAGAATATATTGAGTTAAATCCCTAAGATAAACTTTATGTTCCTGTATTTCTTCACCCCTTTATATTATTTAGTTCTTAGTTCTTTTGCATACATTTTTAGTTGTGAGAAGCACTAGAGCATATTGATTAAATGCAGAAGTTCTAAGGTCAAATCATCAGGTTATATATCCTTGATCCATCACTTGCTACTTGTGTGACACCAAGTGAATTACTTCATTGTTGCAACTGTCAGTAAATGGCATAATAATAATAATCACCTGTCACCTATTTTGTATAGGTAATAAAACATGTGTAATAAGTTTAGCTTAGTTTCTAGAATGCAATAAGTTCTCAGCATTGCCAGCTTGTCATAGTATAAAAAAGTGATAATTCAGAAACTCTTAATTCTAAATGTTATTCAGAAGAAAATGATTGTAACAGAATAGCATAATAAGGATAATTGTAACAATTCCAATTCAGAGGCATATATGAATATTTGGAAGGATCAAGAAAACAGAAAAATTACTATGGTGAGACTACAAGTAATTTCATTTTTTAAACAGTGATATTTTAAAGTTAGTTTTACCATATAAAACAAGTGTTTGGAATTCAATCTCTACTGTATGACTTGATAACATGTTTACTTATTAAATTATCAGACTCATTTTTCCTGGTACAACACAAATATGTGAAAGGAGAGCTCAATGCAAGAAATCTAGTAAGCAATCCCATTTTTGTAGTTTATTACACATTACTTGGTCTGTGCTTGGTGTTTATTCACAGAAAATACTATATTATCCAGAAAATATTATATTAGGCAAGAAATGAGTGTATAGAAAACAATGCAGGAAAAGACATGTGGTGACAAAGAGCAGAATTGAGGAAAGGAAAGACAGCTGTTCATCCTAATGTGTTTAACTTCCTCTCAGGGGATAGCATTGATCCAGTCCTGAAAAGCATTGGTCTGGAGCTTTTTAAATTCAGGGACTGTCAAACTCATTTCCAGTCTTCCTCTCCACCTCACAGAAACCAACCTGGGCATTCCCTCACAGAATTATGCTTCTAGAAGAATGCTGAGGTTTCTCTTTTGTCATTCGAGGAATAATAAGACTATATTCTAAAGGACATCTTAACCTTTCTTCCATAAGCATTCAAAAGAAGTGGAATATTACATAAATGATTTCATGTAGGAAGATAATAAGAACAGTAGAACAGTAAAGTCTTATATATTAAGACTACTGCACTTCAGAATTTGTAATAATTTCAACAGAACTAAGTTAAAATTTACCCTGCCTGGGCCTATACGTAGGTTTTCCAACATGTTATTCTAAAGTTTTAAAGTTGATTTCACATTTTCAAATGAGTCCACTTCATAATTAATAAGTCAAATAGTTACAGAACATTTACAGTATTTAAAGAAATACAAACTTTCAAGCACCTCCTGTATTTTAAAAAGTATTGTTATAAATTCAAAACAACATGTAGCGTCTTTGCAAATCACCTTTATTTATAAATGAGAGTATCTGTAAGACTTAGTTTAAGACTTTAATGACAATTTTAGTGAACCTGTAAGTTTGAGAAAAGACAAGCAAAGCCTTACAAAACAAGACCACACTTTAGAATTGTGAATAAATAGAAATTAATGGAATGCATCTAGTATTAGTATATATTTAGTGTCGATATCTGCACCTACTTCAATATCTAATGTGGAATGCTAACTGAAAATGGATTAATGCATTTTACTTTTAGTGAGAGTAGAAACAAGAAAGACTTGGACACTAGACGTCAGTTAAATAGAAAAACATAAGTAATTAGAATGCTTCAGTTACCAGTCTTTTGATGGCTTAATTTGTCTAATGTTATATGATTGCCATAGAAATCAATAGAATTCCTTTTTTTTATCTATTTTTCCCTGTTGATTTGAATGTATCTGAGAATATTTAAGCCATTTACAGAAATGTGAGCTTCTCCTAGTTGATGAATCCTGAAATGCTGTTTTCAGTGAAATAACGTCCAAAACCTTTGAGGGTTTACCTAGCTAACAAAACCTGAAACAATATCACAGAAACAAATAATTACCTATAGAACTAGTGTGTCATTTATTGCTTTTCTTCCAAAGTAGCAATTCAAAACAGGAAAAGCAGTGAAAGAAAGGGCTAGTGAATAAAAACAACAAGAAGAGTGAGTTTAGTGACTTGTCTTCTGTTTTTGAAAGTCATCCATTTGATTCTTCAGGTTCAATATACACTGAAGTGTTATTATTCCGTTCACTGTAGTTATTGGTCAAGGTGCAAGGTTGACCAAACAATCCCTGAATGTGCATTTACAATGCAGTTTTTTTTCTCCTGTTTCCCCCAATAGAATCATGATTTCAAACACATCTTTCTTTCCTTGAATTTCTTAAAGTGTTGGCCCCTCCTCTGTTCATCAAAACTTTTCGACAAATATGCTGCCTTTGTCACACATTCTACTTTAGTCCTTGTCCCTAAAAATTAGATTACTAAACAACTTTATCTCACAAAACAGAGACTCACTATAAAAGTTTCCCCTAGATAGTAATAAGGTCACTCTTCTAAACAAATTATTTCATTTCCTACATCATGATGTACATATGTAGACATGTCTTTGATTTCAATGTTACCTTTGCATTTGAACACTGAATATTTCAAGAAAATGTGCTAAGAAAAAAGCTATTCTCCATTCAAAACTCTGAAATAGACTTGGTGGAATTCATCATTAAAATGAAACTTTAATTTATTATTTAAACATTAAAATGATTTGCTACTCACTATTAAAAATGTTTTTTTTTTCCACAGAAAGTGTAGATATTCTTAAAAATAGACTAAAAGCATAGCTACTATGGGTCCAGAATATAAATTGGTAAAGGGAGAATGGTGTCTGCTTGAATGATTTGTAGTCCAACTAGATAAATGCTAGCTGTGGCTTAGATTATAATGTTTTGTATCTCTGCGGATTAATTAAAATTAATACTACTTGCTTAAATAAAAAGGAGGGATGAATTATCATAAAATGAAATAGTTGTGGGTGCATTTCACCTTAAATATCTATAGATGGTGCCAATATAACATTTAAAATTCCCTAGAAGTTACCTAAAAGTTGAATGAACATACTTAAGTTTCTTTATCTTCCCTGGTCTAAAGAAGTCAGGCTACAGTCAACTAAATATGATTTTAGTTCTTCATCACTGAGTCATGCTCAATTATTCTACTAGATTTCATGAGCTTCAGTCACCTTCTGTATTAAGGACTCAGAAATGGATTCTTGCACATTTGGCAAGAGAATTCCAAAACCTAGGAAACCCCTCCAAAATTAATTAATCTCATCTTTACTAATTTATTATGTCTTTCCCCACACAGAGACTAAAGTGAAAAAAATCTTACATTCTATTTATGCACAGCCCAGTAAGAACAGATTCTAAATGCTGAGAAAACATTGAAAATTCACTATCTTTTTTTTTCTTTCTTTCTTTCTTGATAAGGATACTGAATCCCACAGTGGTTATCACGTTCCCATCATCTCTCAGCTGGTATACAGGGGAAACAAAACTGGAATTCAAATTCCTTAGTCCCAATGCGCTGTCTATGCAGCATCATAAGTAGTTTCTCTCTCTCCCTTTCTTTCTCTCTGTTTCTCTCTCTCTCTCTCTGTTTCTCTCTCTCTCTCTGTTTCTCTCTCTCTCTCTCTCTCTCTCTCTCTCTCTCTCTCTCTCTCTCTCTCTCTCTCTCTCTCTCTCTCTCTTTACCATGTGCTTTAATTATGGAGATCAAGGTGTCATCTAACAGATTGTTTACTATAGACAATTTAATAACATTTGAGCTATTCTGTATGCTTGTTGGAAACCTTAATGCATTTGAAGCAAGGTTCTAATAGTATACATTTTGTTGCTTTGTGGTCACTTTCTTTCCACAAAGTAAGAGAGAGAGAGAGAGAGAGAGAGAGAGAGAGAGAGAGAGAGAGAATGAGAATCATTCATGTTAGGTCACAACCTCCTTGGGAGGTTTCCAGGTATAATCAGAAACCAGCCCTGCACGTGGAGGGCATGAGGAGATTGAGGAAAGAGGCACACCACTCCAGATTGGTGGCAGGTTTAATGAACAAGGGAACTTACGTGTATGAGGCTTGTCTTGGGCAGCCACAATATGAGTAGTTTTCTGCACCCACCCACCAAATCTTAAAAGTATTTATAGAAGCCTTAACAGAGTCAGACATGTACCCAGTCCAGAGGGTCTCATCGCCATCCTGCTGTCTGAAGGCTGTATCCTTGGGCAGCTGTTAGCACAGGGAAGGTTAGCAGAGAGCGCGCCAAGCACCGGGAGGGAGTGGCGAGCCTGAGACCAGCTTGTAGGTCAAACCAGGGTGTCCGTCTTCTTAGGACCTCCCTCAACAATGTATTCTGCACATAGATTTCTAATCTCTCATCTGCTGTGACAAACAGTCTCACAAAGGGAAAAGACCCAAACATTGATTCTTTTAGCAACATAACATCATGTTCTTATTTCTCAGTCTGTGCTAAATGTAGCTTAGAATTAATTTCCCCTCTCCTAAATTTAATTATTTTTAGCTATGGCCTGCATCTTTGAGGACTTCATGCTACATTATTTTATTCATAAAATTTATCTTCCACTTTCCCCCCAAAACCATATAAAGAGTTCCTTCACATCCAGAAAGAGAGAGAGAGAGAGAGAGAGAGAGAGAGAGAGAGAGAGGAAGAAAGAAAGAGAACCCCCTTCCATTACAGGAATGAAATAAAATATGATGTCATCAATTAGTAATACTATATTAAAGGAAGATGGTGTTTGTGGTTTTCAAAGTATCCTCTAAAAGATAGAGTTCTGTCAGAAATTAATCAATCTGACTGATTCTTAGATATTTTCAGAGATATATACTTATGATTAAAACACCCTTTATGCAGCCCTTGCTTATATTATTACTTATAAGTAAACATTAATGATAACATTGAAATCCAGTTATCTTTGGGCAATGTACCTTATATCTTGCCCCCCAAAAAAGAATCTTTATCAGCTTGAAACTTGAATTGCTTTAAAGGTGATTTGTTTTATGGATTTAATAACAGGGGTTAGATCAAAGTCATGAAGACAATTTTCAGCATAAAGAGTTCTCATCCAGGAAACTAGACAGTTTCACTTGAAAAAAAATGATTTGTCCACTTAACTAGTAGTTTTCATGTTACACTCATCTTCTCATTAGAGATGGTTGTAGCAGTTTTCAGTTTAAGACTCTATCAGGTTTCTTTTTACTGTGTAAGCAAAGAGGAAAAAAAAAGAAAACTTCAGTAGTAAAGATAATAGCTTGCCATAAACCCTAGAAATCAGGAAATAGAGCAAAGCTTGTCATCTGTGTTGTAACGCCCCCTTGATGTAGTATAGCCCCTTATTAGCTGTAATGTTTGGGTCTAAAAGAATAAGACTGAAATCCGACCCTGTTTCTTTAGAAGTGATTACTGGACATTTTGTTAATGAATGCTGTATGTAGGCCATTTGGAAACATTTAGTATATACTAAAAAGAGTCCTTAAATAAAATATAGATTATTTGTATGGAAGTTAAATTATTATGGTCTACATTGACTATGAATAACAAGCAAGTGATTTTAATGAAAATATAATTGATATGAGGGCAGGGGAAAAGCATTCTTCTTTTGCTTCTGTCATCTATTATGCATTGTTGGTCCACAAAATAGTTTAGGAAAGTGAATTTCCATTCAGACAGCAATACAGAGAGAGTAATTTGTCCTTACTGTGTATAGAACAGCAGTGGGGGTGTGCTGCAGCCACCTTCTATCTCTGTTTTAAAACCTAGTTACATTTTCTGGTAAGAGATACAAATACTTCCCTCCCCCCCACAAAAAACAACAACAAAAAACTGCTGATCAAAATTAAATTGGTGTGAATTGAAAGCTGCTAAGGGACTACTAAGTAACTATTTTATTTAAATCTCCAATAGTCTTAGTTTTACACTTGCTAAATTTTAGCAACTGACACATAGCTTTGAAAAATGAGATACTAGAAAGCTGAAAGAAAGTATTTTTAAACAGTAACATGGCACTACTATGTGCTATAATAATTTATTTTTCCCTTTAGAAAATAATAAATGTACAAAAATAAGAACAATGTTTCTCAAATTTTAAGGAACATAAGAATCATCTGGAATGTTTGTTTTTTTAAAAAAAATTTAAATTCCTGACCACCCCACATAATCTCAGATGCAATGGGTCAGAGTCTTGGTGCCAGGAAGTAATTTTGGTGCAGATGGCCCAATGTGACTTTAAATCCTAATCTCTAAACTTTCTGCTGTGAAGACAGCTATAGAGATGCTAATGCTCTTTAGTAGCCAGGTCCGGTGGTTCTGGGATCTTGGTCCCCCATCAGAGGTACCAAAGACAGTTGGAGGCTGCAACTCAGTCAAACTGAATCAAACTGTCCAGGGATAAATCTGATGCACATACAGGCCTATGTATCCCTGGGTTAGAACAGACTGCTGAGGATTGTGAAGAATAGCAAAGATTTTGATGCCATGTTCTCCAGAAATACTGCATGTGAACTTCCAGTAACATACGGGTAAGAAATGTTCTACTGTATGGCGATAAGACTAAAGGTAGACAAAAGAGAACTTATATCACCTAAAAAGTTAAAGTAGTACTGAAATATACCTTGTTGTTGTATTTTTCTTCATAAAATGAAAGGTATCATTTCTTATTTGTGTTGACATAAACACATATAGTTGAAAGGACTTATGCATGTTGCACAGTGATTGGCATAAAGTGAGCTAAGCTGTATAACCAGCTCCCAGACAAAAAAAAAGAAAAGAAAAAAAAGAGACAATCACTAGGGGACCCTCATCAAGGGAACCACTTTCCTGACTTTTAAAACAATACATTTTTCTGTTTTTCATACTTTATGTAAATGAACCATACAATACGCACTCTTGTGTAAGCTTCTTTCCCCTAGCATTATGTTTGTGAAGTTCATCTATATTGTTACTAAACGTATAGGTAACTCATTCATGTTTCTATTTAGTTATCACTCTCTGTAAATAGACAACAGTGTCTATTTACCTGTTCTATTATTAATATTAACTAACATTTTGGTAATATACAGTTTTTTATTATTATGAATGGTGTGCTATGAACATTCTAGTATATGCATTTTGTAAAATACATGTATAATTTTTATTAAATAAACCCAGGAGTTGAATTACTTGATGCTAGAGTATTCTTACGTTCTAAAATTGTGCCAATGCACAGTTCTACCAGCAGTGTATGAGAGTTCCAGTTTCTCCATGTCTTCACCAACATTTCTTTTTCATTTTAGTCATGCTGATTGGTAACTGTGAAGTTTTATCATATATCTTGGATTAATTTAACTTACTTTTATTACTAGTGAATTTAAGCATTTATTTATAAGTTTACTGGCCATTGGGATATCCATACCCATGACTTCTCTTCAGACGTCCCCTATTTTTTATTGGGTCATCTGTCTTTTCCTTATTGATTTGTAGGGACTCTTTATGTAATCGTGACAGAAGGTTTTAACATATATATGGATTGTGAATATTTTCTCCCAATCCATAGCTTGCCTCTTCATTCATGGTATCTTTTGATGAACAGAAATTCTTATATGTAATATAATACAGTTTTTCAATTCTTTTCTTTCATGCTTAATACTTTTCGTGTCCTATTTAAAATTTGTCACCTACTCCAAGGTCACAAGAATGTTTTGCTCTAAAATTTTTCTTGTTCTATTTTGCATATTTATTTCAACAATCCATGTAGAATTGACTTTTGTACATAGTGTGAGGTAGAAGGCAAGGGTACTTTTTCCTCTGAATAGCTATCTATTAAATGCAGCACCACTTATTTTTAAAATAAAGCATTCTTTCCCATACCTACAGTGTTTTTTTCATAAGCCAGGTAAGCATACATGTAATGGTTTGTTTCTGAACTCTTTATTCTATTGTATTTGTAGTTTATCCCTGAATACACACACACACACACACACACACACACACACACACACACAATCACACTAACTTATGTATTATAAGTTTAAAATAAGCATTTTTTCATGATGATGATATTAGTGTGTTTAAATAAGGAATTTTATCGTGAATGTGAGCATGTGGGTATGTGTATTTGTGTGTATATGTGAGCATATACTTGTTTCACAGAGAAACATGGACTCTATTATTTTAATTATGGACTACTAATGTAATTATGTAGCAATCAAGGTACAAGGTCACATAGTTTTAAAACTTTTTAAATGTATTTAAGAAGGACAAAGTAACTTTTGAGTGCTGGTTTTCCACGTGCAAACATATGATATAAAAAATATGTGATTATAATTATAAGGCTAGCTATGGTAACTGTTTCCCAACACAATATTAATATTCCTTGTGAGGCAGACTCATCCAGTTCATTGATGAAGGATCAGTGATTTGTCCCTTGCAATAAATCTAGCTATAACTCTACCAAATAAAAACAAGTGGCCCCATAATTGATTATACAGCTAACCTTGATGGAAAAGATTTTAACTTGCAACAATACATAAAATATTCCAGTCTATTAATGAATCCATATTTTACCAAGTGGTCTGTCAATTCTCATAATAAAATAATATAAAATTCATGAGATTAGTAGATAAAAAGACATCCAGTCTGAACGAGCACTCTTTTGTAGGTTAGGATTTAAAAAATTGAAGTGATTTTTTTTAATAAATCAAGAAAGGGATCTTGCATAGACAAAAAAAGGGGGGGGGGACTAAATTAACTCTTGACTGCTTACTATAATTACATTTACTAAGTAAATTATCAGCTTCTCGCTTTATTTTTTGGGGGTAGACCCAGTTATAACATACCTGGGCATTAAAAAAGTCAAATGTTTGACATGGTCAGGTTCTGTAGGAAACAGACTCTGAATCAGAGAACTGAGTGCCTTGTGGGGAGTACCTTGGGAGCAACACCTCCGATGCAGTGAGAGCACTTATCCTGTGACTCAAGGGCTCAGTCACTCCTACAGGGAGCTCTGAAGCTGAGATGGCACTTTCTGAAATGTCCTCAATTTCTAGAAGGGCTTGGACCTTGTACCTATATATAGACCAGTGATTTGATGTGAAATGCACCTAGAGAGAAGATATAACCACAGCCAAGACAGTTCCTTTGGTGAAGGCAGTGTAAGTGGAGGGATTCAACTCAGCCGTGAGCAGGCAACACTCCCAGCAGGTAGGAAGATGAATGCCTAATCCCAGGTGGACTCTGGGTGGTGAACTATAGCACGTAGCATAGTTCATCATTGTACCTTTTGTATCCACTTGTTTTATCATAAATTTACTCCAGATACAGCTCCTCCGGGATTCGGATTGGTCTCCTTTTCCAGGAAAACTTACAAGAAAAAGGATAGTGGGACAAACTACAGTCCCCATGGCTGCAGCTAATTTCATGGCTGACCAACAATCATCATTTCCCTCCTATACTGTCAATTCCAGGTTAATCACATCTTCAGCAAATACCTCTGCTGGTCTAGGTGGCTTACCTAAATGGGATGATTGAAACTTTCAGCCCTGATGTGTCTGAATTCCTAGGAACCATGTCTTTCTCAGGTCATGACTGCTGAATATGTCTACTTACTGGCAAAATTTGTCAGGGGGCTACCAGTAGGTATCCCCAATGGATCACCTGGGTCCAAATTATATTCTTCCCTGACTCCACTGTCTAATGATAGTCATACCTCCTTATAATTATCAAGTCATTTCCTCGACCAATCTAGTGAAAAAAGACACCTAAAGTGACTGGGTGACATCCATAGCTAAAAGTTTAATGAGACTATGGCTGTGATCCTTGGTGAAAGCATTCCCTCTCTGGGAACCAAAATCTCTAGAACCACATAATCTAGAGTTGTAGTGACAGGGCAAATTTCCTCAAGTGGATCATGAGATGATGGTGAAAGGGTCCACTCATACTCCCACTAATTGGCTCCAGGATCTATGTATCCTACCTATGGGGGGCATGTGTTTAAGGTTCACCGTGTATCTAGGAGGATGGTACCTTATCTTTGTAAGGTATCATCTCTAACGTGATGTAGCAACTGTGTCTTCAAAAGGCAATTCTCGGGGTGAAAATGTCCAATGACTGTAAATGGGCATGAGGTTTCTTTTTGGGGTGATAAAAATATTCTAAATTAGACTGTGGTCATGGTTGTACAATCTCTAAATATGCTAAAACTAATTGAATTATATACTTAATGAGGGAGTTTAATGATATGTAAATTACATTTCAATACAACTTTTTAAAGGCAGTTCCTTTGTTCTATCAGGCCTTCAGCTTCTCTATGGCATGGTATGTCGTAGAGCCAATGAATTCCATGTTTATAAGCCTACTACCACTTTTCCATGGCCATAAAGTGCACCCCTTGGATATTATGTTAGGTCCTGTATTTTGGATCAAGCACTCTGTCCACTCTCAGATAGTGATCCTAGCTAAAGCCCTGCATGCAGGAAAGACAAACCAGAATATGTGTCTCTTTCGGTCAAGATAATTCTCTCCCCTTCCACGATAGAAGGGGTTCAACATATTAAGTTGCCACCAAGTGGCAAAAGGGTCTCCTGGAAAGCTGGTGCCATATCAGGGACACACCATTGGTCTCTGTTGCTAGCAGGTTGAACATTCAACAATGGTAGGAGCTAGATCAGTATTGGTAAGTGGGAGGCCATGCTACTGTGCCCATGCAGCCTCCATCCCTGTTGCCATGGTTATGTTATTACTGCATTATATTGTGCTACCCTGTTTCCCCAAATATAAGACCTAGCCAGACAATCAGCTCTAATGCGCCTTTTGGAGCAAAAATTAACATAAGACCCAGTATTATATTATATTATATTATATTATATTATATTATATTATATTATATTATATTATATTATACCAGGTCTTATATTATAGTAAAATAAGACCAGGTCTTATATTAATTTTTTCTCCAAAAGATGCATTAGAGCTGATAGTCTGGCTAGATCTTATTTTCAGGGAAACATGGCAGCACTTGATTGGTTGATGACAGAAACTGGCAGATTCATCTACTTGATTGTTTAGTACTTCTTCCATGGTAGACAATAGGTGCCAACATTTGATACAAAACTTTTCACAATTTATGCTCATAGGTGTTTTAGGTTCTTCCGCATGCTTCCAGTTCAAACCTCATCCAATTTTTCTTCTTCCATGTCCCTGACCAACCAGCTAAGCCATTCCCATTGCCCATTAGTCCATTACATATACGTGTGTGTGTGTATATATATATATATATATATATATATATATATATATATATATATATATGTATGTATGTATATTTATCAAGCCAACAGCTTTGTCTATTGAATTTTCCCCTCCTCCACTTTTTTTAGAGTCAAGCCAAGTGGGTTTGTAGCACAATAGTAATACATTACTGGCTTGCACAACACAGCAAGTCAACCCACCCATGAACCAAGTTTCATTTTTTCCTCCTCTGTCAGCAGTTACAAATAAACCCTTTACCCTCCACAGCAAGTATAGTACTAATAGAGGGAGAGGCAGTCATGGAACAGCAGTGGATTTCATGGAAGGTTGGACCATCTGTTTCTGTAGCTTACTTGTGCTTTTTGCCCTGCTCATGACTGATGCCAAATGTACTATTTTCGTCTTATGATGAACTAATCTGATTTGTCAAGTCTGACAGAATCCAGCTCATGATGGGAAGTTTTGGCAAGAAGGCCACTTGGTCTCCCATTGTCAGGCGCTCTGTCTCTACTATGGTCCAGTACCACAGCAGAAACTTTTTCTAGAATGCTCAGGTCACATGGGCTTGCTCCGGCAACTCTGGGGTTCTGTATTGTAATTAATCTACTGGAGCTAGTCATCAACCTCACAGTTTTACGTAGCATCTTTTCCTACCACAGATGTTTCTGATTCCCCAGGGTCTAGCAGGTCATATGGCCCAAGTGTCAAAGCTTCTTGCACCTCTGCCTAGCCCTGCTACTGAGTCCTCTGTACTCCAGGCCCCACTCAGATCTGGCAGTGTTTATGTCACACAGTGAAGCCATCAGAACAGGTTTCTCCAGTGTGAACTATACTGCCTACAGATAAACACATAACCTATTTAAAGTTCCATTGTTGTATAGTTATATGTACCTGGAATGTATTGACCCAGAAGGGTACCTCCAAATTCTAAACCTATAACAAGGAGGCTGAGTAGCAGAGGCAAGAGAGAGATGCATACATACATCTAAGTATGTGTGTGTCGGAGTGTACGACCAATCGAGAATTGTCACTGAATTTAGCTGGGATCTTAAAGGCTAACCTGGTCAAACAGCTCATTTTGAAGATGATGAATCAATCCAAAAAACTTTAACTATCTATTCCCATGTCACCTAAATAGCTATGGCTGAACTGAAGTAGAATTTAGGTTCTTAGATGCCAGGCAACTATCAGAGCTTCTATAGAGTTCATCCCACTCAGTATGTTGCTCCTCAAGTAATATGGTGAAAAAAGTTTTTCCTGCTTTTCTTGAGTTAATGTTCAGCATTAGGATTATACTCGTATATTTCCTTGTGCCTTGCAAAAACATACATACCTCCTCCCCCACAGATTCCCAGCTTATTTTGTTAAACCCTATATTAGTGCCCTGATTTATCCCTTTCTTAGGTGAGCTCTGTTCAGCAACTACCTGCTGAGCTGCCTCCACCAGGTCTCTAGTCCCCACCAGTATCTGCCAGCTCTCCCCTTCCTATCCCCCCAGCTCTTTCCTGGCTTCTGGTGTGGGCACTTTGCATTCACAATGGGCTATCCTGCCAGAGCCGTAAGATATATGAAGTGTTCATGGATCTGCTCTGTTTTCTACCATCTGTATCTGGTGTCCCTCCACCAATTTGGGCAGCTAGACAAGAGGGTTCCCATCATTTAAGAATTGTCAATGAGCTAACTACAAAGCAAAATTTTAAATTATTGGCCTTTAAAAGCAAAATTGGAGTTCTCAAGGAGATTCTGTAAGGGTGATGGTGTCACAAGGCTCTTTTGTTTCTACCTCCAGCTCCAAATTATCTGCCTCTTCCCAATGATAGAAACTGCCTGGATTCTTTGGAATCAGGTAGGAATGAAGCTGTAGGCTCTGAGGAATTCCCTAAGGAAAGAAATTGAAGTAGTGGTCCCCATCTCTTGATGACTCAGTAAAGACTGAAAAAAAGATTTTTGAAACCTCAGGGTGAAGATTACAAAGAAACAGACACTTGAAATAGGTAACCGCACAGACATCGACGGGTGGGTTCATTCAGCAATGGGTGGGCTGGGTCTTTGCTTCTCCTAAGACTAAGAGGATATGACGAGATCAGGGCACAGAGGAGGTTCCTCAGTAGACCCCATGCCACTGGCTCATGGCAGAAGGGCACTTCACCTCTCACCACCAATAGGACCCCCAGCACGTATAGGCTGACAACCAAAGAGGCAACAAATTAAAAATAACAATCTAGCAAATGAACTAGAAGCCAGAGAGTACTAGAGAGTCAGAATATACAGAACACATGGCCAGCCCATATTACTGCCAAAGGAGAGAGGTGGCAACTGGTAACAGAAAAATTATAAGAGCACTTACGGAGTTCAAGTACAGCATCCCTAGAGAAGCTGTCAAGTACAAGTTAAGCCTGCTAGAACATGGCCCATGACTTCACTGAAAGAGCAGGGCAGTCAGCAATCTCTTTGCCACATTTTCAAGTCTTGGACAATTTTTCCTAAAGACAGAAAAAAAAAGTCTAAATTAGGATGGAAAGAATAAAATAAAGTATATCTGTCATTACACTAAATATTAATAGATCAAATTGGTCATTAAAATCAGACTACCAGAGATATCAAAAACTTAAGGCCAGTTATATATTGTATACCCCAAAAAGGCACTTAATAGGAAGGTCTTCTAAAAACGGTTGAAACAAAAAAAAAAACCGAAAAAAAAAACAACAGGCAAATGATTACCAGGTGAATGAAAAGAAAAAGAAAGCAGGCATGGTTATATAAATATCAGATATTGTATCATTCAAACTGTTAAAAATCTTTTCAGAAAATTTAGATATGAGAACATGTCAAAGTTCTATTTCAAGCCTGCTGCAAGGAAGGAGACCTAAAACAGGCCAATTAAAGCATTTCTTACTTGGTTCAGACATTTACTTTAAAAGGGTGTGGAGGGTGGACAGTTAGTTAAAGTAAAAAAGAAACAAGATGAAAAGAAAAGGATGTCTTTTTGAGGATCATTAGACTCCTGATGGATGGTGAGCTGTGTGGATGAGTAATTAATTTTCAAGAAGAGCTCTTAATCCCATTAAAATACATTAGAATATTGCGTAAGCAATTTGTCAGGAATGCGAATTCCTTTCCAGAAAGAAATTACAGAAAGGAATTATCTTACATGGACCGCATTTGGTACAAATTTCCTTTTACAAATATTACAAGCAGTAATCAGGAAAAAGAAAAACATGAGGTAATCATAACAAATACAATTTGTCTTAAATTTTTATGGACCATAAAACAGAGAATCTAAATATATTGTTTTAAATAAGAAAATAAATGTGTAGTGATCAACTTCAATATACTCTTTTCAGAACTTCAGAACTAAACAAATCTAGTAGAAAATAAAAACAAGTAGTGTCATGAGAAATGTAACAATTCAACCAATATGCTTAATTTAATATAGAGAATTTTTCATTCTTTGAACAGAGAATATACACTTTTCATCTATCCATGAAACATGTATAAAGCAATCGTGTACATCCATAAAGATGAAAGGCTTTAATCAGAATGTAATACAGAAAGATTGGAAAGAGTATTTATCAGACAGAACTGTTTTGTTCTGCCTTCCACAACAATCCTCACTCTAACAGAGTAAGATCCCAAGAGCTAGAGAGAAGGAAGAACCTTAGAGAAGAAACAGAGACTGAAGAATTGTATTTGTTTCTGTACTCTGCAAACTGCCATCAGCTAATCTGGAGGTGAGACCAGGCAAGGGTGCTAATCATTAATGGGTGTAAGCTCTTCTGTGCCTCATACGTTCATCTGAACATTTGGGATTGACAGCCTGACCAGTGTCATTAGTTCCATATGTTATGAGAGTCAGACTCTGGGTGGTGAACACACAATGTGATATATAGATGATGTATGACAGAATTGTATACTCGAAACCTATGTAATTTTATTAACCATTGTCGTCCCAATAAATTTTAATAAAAAGAAAGTCAGACTACTGAGACTGGTGCAAAGGGGGTTAGTAACAGAATGAATGCCCCTGGACAGATTGAACCACCCTGTAGTCCCACATACTTGCAGGACAGAGCCCTGTAACTATGGGAAAGAGTTTGAAAATTGGCTGAGAAAGGGAAAAATATTAAGCATGTCTGCAGGGATCTCTCTGATGGGAGAAAAAGATTTGCATCTTCTGAAGCAAAGGATGAGGAGTGGACCATCTAGATAGGAATTAGTTGGTTTCATGGAAGAGCACAACTGAGGAACAGTGAAATGAGTTACTTCTCAAAGGATGCCAGCATAGAACCAAGACACATTGTGGCTGAGACATGGGTATCCCCTCCTAGCTGATGCCTTACTAAGCTTTGTGTAAGACTGCCTCCCAGCACAAACCCTACCAACAGAGGTAATAGAAATCCTAGGGAGGAGGGAATGGATAAAGGAGAAACAGCCCTAAGTTTCACTTTTTCAACATGATGCAATGGAGAAATCAACTGAATTTCAATGAATTTACAAATGTGTATCTAGATTAATTTTTCCACATCAGACAGAATTGTGATTGGTAAAAAAGGGTTCTTGGTAAATGTCATAGGAAGGAACTCAAGGATATACGGAATGAGTCACATGAACAAAGCTAAGCAAGCGGTGGATTTATTAAAAAAAGAAATAGGACAGTACACTTTCAAGATGGCCTGAGAGTGGGCAGGCCCAGAAGAAGAGCAACTGCACCGAAGAACAAAGAAGTTAGGATTTTATTCAAATGAGAGCACAAAATATTCAAGATTTAGGGTGGCATTGCAGGTGTTCCCAGGATGGGTCCCCACTGTCCTCGCTGACCACTCCTTCCTGTGGGGAGGTGGGATTCCATTGTAGGAACTGGTATGGTGACATGGGGTAGAGATTTTCCCTGCCTGTTATGACAATAGTATTATAATCTTACAATTAGCTTAGCTGTACCTTTTCTTAAGAATGATCTCATCTCCTCCTTCCTTTGTTTCTCTACTTCCTCCTTCCCTTCCTTCCCCCATCTCTCCCTGCAGCCCTGTCCTTTCTGCCTACGGTAACAGAATAGGGTCTCAGGACCAGAAATAAAATAGAAAAAAAAAAATTTTAATTAAGTTCCATTTTACATACCTGCACTTATGACTTGTGAAGTTCTACCATATTTTTTAAAGATTTCCACCCATTACCCAGATGTTCATGGGCCTCATTATATCCTATAATTTTTACTGTGTCTTAAAGAGAGATATATTTAAATCCAATTATATTCAGATCAGAAGTTTCAAGAGGGAAGAGATGTTCTTTAGTGTGAAAATATGTCAAATATCAAATAAGTACTGAAAAAAAATACACCAGATTTAGAAATTAGGAAGTCATTTGTGGCCTTATTAAAAATAGCATTTATTGAGCACTTACTACGGATAAGTGTTAAGCCATTTACATAGATGATCTCATTTGCTTCACTTAACAATTCTATGAGAATGATTATTATTAATTCCATTTTGCAGTTGAAGAAACTGAAGTACAGAGAATTCAGTAAGCTCTCTGGATCACACGAAGAATAACTGAGCCATATATCCAGCCCAGGGTTTGACCGAAGAAACACAGGAGATTGGTTATACATCAACTGCAAGAGTCAACCATCAGGTAGGAATCACCTTATGCTACTAAAAACAGAAACAGAAAGCAAAAAGCTTAAACTAGGAGTTTGGAGGTTGTTTCTTTGCTTCTGTCAAATGTACAGGAAGTCTGAGGCCATACAAACTAAGGATGTATGGTAACCTCACTTGTCATCAGTGACTGTGCTCCTTTTAACTTTCTGCTCCAGCATTTGTAAGGAATGACCCTCATCTTCATGCTCTCACGCATGTTGCCAGAGTTCCAAGCATCAACATGGCATTTCAGGCAGGTCAGAACAAAGGGTGAAAAGAGCCATGGGTCATAGGAATCAGACTCTTTTAATGACCTCAGTTGCTTCCTCTTACATCTCATTGGCCAAAACTGTTTCACATGACCACCTCTAATTGCAAGAGACACTGGGAATTGTAGTAGGGTACATTGCTACCACAGAAAAAGTTAAGATTCTGTTAGTAAGAACAGAAACAATGCAGGCTAGATGAGCAACCAGCAGTCTCTGCTAAACGTGGCTTAGTGGGAGAGAACTTACAGTGCAGTGAACCAAGATGTGATTTTAAATAAAATAAATGACATATTTAGATTTTCCTTTACTTTTACTCAATAGCTGCTAAAATTTTAACTTTAACTAGAACATGTAAATGTGCATTCCTTTGCCAATCTTTTGGTCTAGGGCTGCACTTTTCCTTAGATTTGTGCTGGTTTTGATTCTACAACATTTTCCTTATAGTCTTCACACCCTTAACACAGCATCTCTCTTTTCTGATTTCTAAAAAAAAAAAAAAACGTAATGGAAGTGCTAAATTCTAGACTTTCAGGCTTTTCCTGTCTTTTACAGTTTTCTTTCCCATATTTAAATCAATAGCAATTTTTAGCCAATTTTTATTGCTTGTTTTTCAGTGTTCAAATGTACATAGAAACAATAGCTTTCTGTGTGAGTATGAATTTTCTTATCCATAAATTATTTAACTAAATTACATAATTATAATAGCAAATGCAAGTAGCATATGATTGGACAAACAACTCAACTGAGGCTAGCAGAAAATAGGAACAAAGGAGCCGTCTGCTACCTACTCTCATTTTATTTGCCCTGAGTGTTAGTATGTTTTATAGGGGAGATAGTGTTAGTTAATCTGTAGAGTCTATTAGTTGGCAATTGGAAAAGAGAACTTCTATGTGGTTGCTTTGTTTACTTCTGTGCTAGTTTTAAGTCTGTGGTTTTAAGTTTTTTTAAATTGAGATGTGGTTGAGATACAAAAAGTTGTACACATTTAATGTGTACATCACATCTTGATAAATTTGAAGATAAGTATATACTGTCGCCATAAACAATGCCATAAACTTAACCATCATTTCTAAAAGTTTCCTCCCTCCCTCTTGTTTTCTTTTTGTGCTAAGACATGTAAGGTAAGAGCTACCCTCCCAACAGTTTTGTAAGTATACACTGTGGTATTAACTGGATGCACTCTGCTGTATAGTACATCTCTAGGACTTATTCATCGTGCACAAGTGAAATTTTATCCTTTGACCAACAGCTCCCCGATTCTCCTCCTCCTCCCATTCCTTGGTAACCACCATTCTGCACTCTGCTTCTATAAAACTGACTATTTTAGATGCTTGATACAAGTGGGATCATGTAGTATTTATTCTTCTGTGTCTCGCTTATTTCACTTAGCGTAATGTCCTCCAATAACAGGATTCATTTTCATCCATGAATGTTCTTCCATGTTTTCCCAAATGACAAGATTTCTTTCTTTTTTAAGGCTGAATAATAGTTCATTGTATATTTCACATTTTCTTTATTTATTCATCTCTTTATGGATATTTAGGTTGTTTCTATGTCTTGGCTATTGCAAATAATTCTGCGGTGAACATGGGAGTGCAGATATTTCTTTTGAGATCTTGATTTCAAATATTCTGGGTATATACCCAGAAGTGAGATTTCTGGATCATAATTATGGTGGTTCTATTTTTAATTTTTTGAGGAGCATCCATACTGTTTTCCATAGTGGCTGCATCAATTTCCATTCCCACCAACAGTGTACAAGAGTTCCCTTTTCTCCTTACCAACACTTATCTTTCTTTCTTTTTCTTTTATAACAGCCATCCTACCAAGTGTGAGGTATCTGATTGTGGTTTTGATTTGTATGTCCCTGATATGATTTGTGATGTTAAGTACCTTTTCATGTACCAGTTGGACATTTGTATGTCTGGTGAAAAATGATAAATATCTAGGAATAGATGCTAGACTCAAAGATTTTACTAATATTCAAATGCTTCTTTTTCATATTTCACGTTTATTTTTAGAAATTCGCTATATTATGATCATTTAAGAAAATGATGTGAACAGTGAATGATGTGTTCTGATTAGAGTCACAGAAACCTTTCTACCAGTCTGAGCTCCTTAAGGGCTGGACTTCTTAGTGACTTTGTCAGTTGATGATACCATGTTTCCCCAAAAATAAGACCTAGATAGACAATCAGCTCTAATACATCTTTTGGAGCAAAAATTAATATAAAACCCAGACTTATAGTAAAATAAAAGTGGGTCTTTAATATAATATAATATAATATAATATAATATAATATAATATAATACAATATAATACAGGGTCTTATATTAATTTTTGCTCCAAAAGACACATTAGAGCTGATTGTCCGGCTAGGTCTTATTTTCAGGGAAACATGGTAAGAATAGTAACTCAATTATATTTCAACCCCTGTACTGGGTATAATAAAAATTCATAGTCAGAATTATTGAATTTAGAATTTCAAGGATTTAAAGCAGAAAGGGGGACATTAGTGTAGGCGTGGGACTATACAGCCAGAAGAGGAATGGTTTGATGATTAACTCTTAAAATGTGAACCCAATCATCAGACATGCCCATGTCTCGTATAAGAATCATCACATATTTATTGTGGTCTCTATGATCTAGATATACTGTAGTATTACTTTCAGATTTCAACTCCGTGGTTTCTTTTCCTACTTTAAACTAAACATTAACCAGTTTCTCAAAGTAGTATTTATTATAAACTGTTTGCTACATATTAGCCTAATAACTAAACTATCACTTTAATTTGTGTTATATGCTCGTATACCTCATTTCCCTGCTCCTATCTATTAATTAAAACCCAAATACACTTTACATGTGGTCGCAATTAAGATTTCTGATTTTAATTTTCCAATTTCTAATGATGACACAGATGTTAATGAATAATTTAATGAAAAGAACCTGTTGTGTAGGTTACTAGTTATAAAGTTTCTGTTGGTTCTGCATTAGCTCATAAAGCAAAATTATTCTAATCCATTCATAATAGAGAAAGCAGATTTGGATAAACTTATATACATTTATTATTTATTTCATAATCATTTTCTAAACTGATTGAAAAGAAAGAATGTTCAGCTTCCTAGTAATTTGTGTTTACTGAACTCTAATTTTCCAACTATAATATTATCCCATTCTGATTTGATTTATTGACTCCACTCAACTAAGTGTTATACTAGCTGTCTGGATGCTTTAATGAACATCCATAGGAGCCCACCTGGAAATAATTCGAGGATTGGCACAGAACAAACCTATCCAATGTATCCAAAACATGTGCTATCTAAGTAGGATGTCTAACCTCTGTCTGAGATCATTATTTATAAGCCAGAATTGTAATTAGTGGATTTAAATTCACAACCTCCAATTCATAGAGGGCTTACTATTAAGTAGCAAGTAACTATTATACAAGACAAAAAAGACTTTATCTTCCCACTTTGCACTTGAAATTACCTGAGCAAAATATGAAAAAAAAAAAATAGAAATGAGAAGAAATAGAACAAAAGCTTTCATTTATGCCAATAGCTCTGAAAATACAACACTATATTGCTGTATTTAATATATTTTAGTCCCCACAATATTTATCCTGCATTCATGAAAAGATTCCAAAGTTCATGAGTCAATATGTTACTACATGAAGAGGGGACAATCGGGTCAGAAAAACTGAGTATAGCATACTCTCTGTTTGACAGAGAAGGAAGACAGTGTGCTTGCCATGGAGGGAAGAAGTGAAACTGAGAGAAATAGTCTGCATTCCCCAAGTTTCATATGTGCTTCTCTACGTGTGGCCAACAGCCTGGTCTGGGACATAGAGAACACAAACCACACTGGTATGACTTGTTCAAGCTGTTACCAAAAAAAAAGGCCACTTTGGTGATCTAAAATATTCACCATAGTGCTTATGTTTTGCATGAAAGAATATGTAGTGTACAAGATTTTAGTGATCAAGAGAGATAAGTGATTTTAATTAAGAAAATAATAAACTCCTGGTTTTCCAAAGTTCTTTTGAATGGTAGACACTTAATATTTGGGGGTGCTGTCATACTCAGTGAAAATACAAATAAGCACTATTCATTTGATATTAAGAACATTGTTTAAAACTGCAAATGAAGCAATCATAGAATAGGCTCTCAGTATCTACCAAGAACTTGGCAATTAGCCATCATATAATAAATATTCATTTCAAAAAAATTCCCATTTATTTTGAAGGTTATTTTTTCTCCTTTGAAAGGAGCAGACAAGGAAGAGCAATTCAAATCCTACCATATTCCCTGGGCACAATACAACAAGGACCAGCTTCATGGATGTTTGACCTATTTCATGGTCTGATGTTGCCATCTTGAAATGCTTATTTTTTTTAACAAGAAGCCCCACATTTGTATTACGTACTGAGCATCACAAATTTTGTAACTGGTCTTGATGAGGAGATTGGTTATACATTAGGGCACTGGCTCTGTGCTTTAGTTCACCACCAGGATATAGATGAGCATAAGCCGTTTTTCTTCATTGTTCTATTATTTCACATTCTCCATCAATGTTCTTACTCTAATTTCACCCACATCCTGTTTCCTGGTCCTTTTACTATTGAAAAGGCATCAAATAGTCACAGATTTAGCAACTCTAAATGATAAACAAGTTCA
Source organism: Rhinolophus sinicus (assembly GCF_057876585.1). Lineage (NCBI taxonomy): Eukaryota > Metazoa > Chordata > Mammalia > Chiroptera > Rhinolophidae > Rhinolophus > Rhinolophus sinicus. The sequence continues at coordinate 56,625,469 of NC_142503.1, forward strand.
TATAAAATTGCCTTAGTAGTGCTATAATTAATGTTAATATCCATGTAAATTGCCTTAATAATACATTTCGTTGGAAGGCCAAGTTAATGTCAAATGAGAAGTTTCATTTTCTAAAACTTAGAAAAGATGCAAATAAGAATAATATGATAAAACATCAATTTTTCCCATAAAGGAAAAAATTCACGTTTTATCATCAATAGTGGTACTAGAGGAGTTGTAGCATTATGCATAAATATCAGAAACACAGATGTATATACATTTATCTGTAGTAAACTTTGTGACCACTTATTAAAAAAACAAAAATTTTGAGGAGTAATATATGATCACTTTCTTTATATTGGCAAATGCTTCAGTGTAGTAAACCTTCATATGCTTTTAGAGCTTTTAGAGCATATTTGTTCATTTTAAGGGAAGTTTTTTGCTCAAAATGTTTTGCCTTTAAAGTCCTTCAAATCCAGAAACAGCAGATGAAAGTTAACCCAATGCAGGTCACAGTCACAAGAGGCTTTATGCTCAGATCAAGGAGGTAACTCAATAGTAGTTTAATGTCATAAATGCTAGGACCCCACAAAGCCCCACAACACCTTCCTCTCCTCTACACTGATGCCTAAAATCCTGCCCCTATACAACTAGTAGTCAAATAGCACTTGCCTTGTGCCAGGCACTCTGCTAAAAGCTTTACCCATACAGTTCACTCAATCCTTGTATCAGGGGGATACTGTTTTACACATAAGGAACTGAGGCACAAACAGGTAAATAATATGCCTACAATCACACAGCTAGCAGGGACAGAATTAGATTTTCAGTCCAGAAAGTCTGCCCTGGAGTCTGCACTCTTCGTCAGTAAGTTTCACTGCCTCACAGGAGAATTTTATTCCTTTTGTTTTGGGAACTCCATATAAATACTTTTGAATGAAGCTGCCCTGGAGCCAGTCATTTATAACTAAGGAGGGAGAAGAATGTGAGAAGAGAGCAGGAGGTCAACAGAGACTAAAGTGAGGAGGAAAGAAACATGGACATGACAGGAAAACAGGGTGAAGTGTGTGCCATCTTCCTGCCTACCACTATCAGGCCAGCGACTGCAGAACAGTCATCTCCAGTCGCTTGCAAAGAGCTTCCATACGTCCAACCCCAAGAGATGGGGTTCATTATTGACAGAATTTTTATCATCAGCCAAAGGAAAAAAAAAATAGTAAAAGCAAACAGGAAGCTGCCAAAATAGCAACCGAAACAGAATAGATGATAGAAGGCAAATGATCAAAGTTAATAAAATCAAAACATTTCCATTGGTTAACCCCCACGTATTATCCCAGCATTTATCACTGGCATCATTGCAATGATACCCAAGTCTTGACAAAAGAACATCCAGCTTACAGAAAAGTCTTGTAACAGTTTATTTGAGACAAAATTTTGAGGACATACCCAGAAGCAAAATCTCAACAGATTGAGAAATTGCTCCTTCAGAGAATGGCAGTTTTTCAATTTATTTCATACAATAGAATCAAAGGAGAAGATGTAAGGATGGCTACATGAAATCCGTTGGTGGTAGACTAAAGGGGCAAGAGAAAGCAAAGTAGGAAAATCTCTAGGAGTGAGAAAAAAAGGCAAAGTGGAGAACCGCATATATTCTTTTACATTTGTAGGTACAGGATAGTTAATATTTAACACTTGTCGTACACAGAGATGGTATGTGGGCAACAAGATGACAGTGAGGGATCTTATGGTGTCCTACTCCGTCTGGTGCCGGCGGCTGTTAACTTTAAGCAGTCTGGAAAAGAAAATTACTCTGAGATTTCAAAGGTATGTTATCCTAGATGCACAAAGATTAATCTTTATCAAGGAAGCTACAGGCCTAGAACAAGACTACCCACCATGACCCGCTCAGTTAAGAATTTTTATGTTCAGACCATCCTGTGTGGTTATTTTCGGTCAACAAGTTTTAGAGGCCTGCCATGCAGGCCCCCCACTGAGCTTGTCAGGTTTAGTATGTGGCCCTTTTTTGTTCACACAGGTCAGGGCCAAAATCCTCAAGCTCCAGCCAGGGGGCACAATTCAGGTCATATTAATATTAATGTTCAAAACTCACTGACTCTTCCTGCCTACCCGTGACCTTGTATTGTCCTTCATTTCTTTGTGGAAAAAAATACTTTCCAAATAATTTTATTCTCCTTGAAAAATACCTTCATAAAGGATATGGTCAGTCTATTTCTACTTTATAGCAATGAACATTAAATTACAATTCCAGCTAACTTCTACTCTATATAATTTTAAAATGTTATAATAAACTTTCATTTTCTGTTTGTTGAAGACCCAGAAATTGGAATAATAACTTTTGAAATGAATTATTTATTCATTCTTCTGTGACAGGAAAAAAGGATCCTTGACTTCACATAGGAAAGAATTCAAATGCGAGTTTAAAGTAAAAGTAAGTTTATTTAGCAGAGAGTAAGGAAGGAAAGGAGGGCCATCTCAGACAGAATGGTGGTCTCTAATCACTAGTGGAAGAGAGATCCCCTCCATCCCCCAGGATAGGGTTTATATGTGTTTTCTTCTTCCATGAAAAATTCATTGATATGGGGGAGAAGGAGGATAGAAGAACAATGGTAAGTTAATCTTTAACTTCAGTAAGATGCAAGAAGAATAGGGGCAGGTTGGTTTTTAATGCTTGGAAAGCACAACCTGTGTTTAATTTGCCATGGACTTAGCTACCAGGATGGTCCTAGTGACATCTCTAGTCTTCCGGAGAGATTGCTCTGTATCCCTAATTAATGTCTGCCTGAGTTCTGTGTCTTGGAGCGCGTAGGCAGCAGGCTTGGAATCCAACCTCTTAGCTCTTTTTTTCTGTAAAAATAGTCCTCATGCCCCTTCTCTGTATTATTTCTAGATCTTCTTTCAATGTCATGCCATTTTTCACTATTTTTCTTAATAAAAAGGCTTTTTGATTTGCTTACTTATACTAGAAGTTCAAAGATTTACTTGCTCAATTCATTCAAAATATTTACAGAGCACCTACTTCATATCAGATACCCAGTAGGTGATTGAATACATCCATGAATCCAACGTTTGAAGATCCTGACCTGGGTAGGTTTGTGTACTAGCTACCAGGAAATTGGGCTTTAATTCTTTGACACAGGAATCATTTCATATTATTTGCAGAAATTCCCTTTATATAGAGTTAATGTGTACCTCACTCCCTATAACTGGTTTTATGGATTAATTAAATGCATAAATGATATAAATGTAGAAGAGGACTATTCTAATCATTACCTTATGGAACACAAGATCATAACTTCCAGTAGCGACTTTGTGACAGTTTTGTGTCATATAGATGAATAGGCTATCCTACACAAAGCAAAGTGAAAAAAATGAAGCAAATTTCTCCAAATATGTGTACATTTTGAGGTCTGGATAATTGAAATCATTATTTAAACAGGATAGAACTATTTAATGATAGACTTTGGCAAGGTAAAGAGATGTGACAATAAAGAAAATAGGAGGAAGGTTCTAGTACCTGGGACTATAAATCACTGTATTCATGCTTAAATGCTTTAGCTTCTCCTTTTAAAATGCCCCACCATTATTCAACTAATCACTGTTATATATATTGAAAATACACATTGGTGAAAACCTACAGGTAATATTTATTATTTACTTTCTTCTGGTGCTTTTCATCTATAAGCAAATACACAAAATATAAATCAGCAAAACAAATTAAACAATGTTTTGTAAGTTTTTCAATACTTACGAAAGGCACTATAAGAGGCTCTGTATACATAAAACAATTCATAGAATAAAAAGCATTTACCTCCACCCTTAGTCATCCAGTATTCATTTTCAACAGTTGCAGTAGATGACCAATTTGACAGACACAAAAAAATACAGCAGTTTGTAAAAGACACTAATCCATTTGAGGACACCATACTTTAACAATTTCTTAGTAAACAGTGCCACCGTGTGGTGTTTCATTCTAAAATGACTTTCAGGATTCATTATACAGTTAAACATTGCATTTAATAATACAGAATAACAAATGTATTTTTCTTACAACATAACATTACAAAAAACTTTATGGAAAAATGTATTAAAATTCACAAATATTCACCAAATGGGTTTTATATAAATAAATACATTTTTGTTCACTATTTTTATGTGTATTAATATTTTACAACAGTTTTACTTATCTTCATGTAAAAGCATCCCCCTTTACACCCAAACATATGCCACTGAAAAACAAAACTAGAAAAACTGAAAACTTAATGCATAAGCTAGTTTTTTAAAAGTATTAGTTTCAATTTGATTTACAAAGACTACAAGATACTATTAAATGTGCTTTAAAATGTAATTACATTTTTCTCAACTATTGTATTCTACTTTAGAAAAAATATGTTTAATGTTAGATTTGTTTTTTCCTTTATATTTTCAGATTCACTAAGGATTTTAAACTATAGTAGGCAAACTAGAAGGAAGACTACAAGGTTATTTAATGTTGTTCTCATTTTCAGAGACGATGGCAAATAATTTTAAATAACTCCAGGACAGATAAACCACAGTTTATCATTTTTATTTTGAAAATCCTTATTGGTAGACATTCTTATACCCTACTCAGCTCTGTTGTTTGACCATTTAAAGAGGTTGTCTCTGAAGTTGTTCTCAGTTGGAAATTGAAAAGGGATTCCCTAACTTTTATGAGTTCCTCCTCACCTGTTTAAAGATCACCTACATACATAGCAACAAACAATAACTGTTCATAGCCATAATAAAACTTTCTAATTAATTTGAAAAAATAGGGTAAGAAGTTTGAATAACAAAATGGTCATTTTATTTTAATTTAAATAAATACATTTATTTTATATATTATGTAAAAATATAAAATAAATAATTTTATTTTAATTTAAAATAATTTTATCTTGTTAAAATGTGGTGATTAAACTGCTTAACTCTTCAAAGAAAAGTTTCTTGGATGGCAGAATACTTAATTAAATACATAGTCTTTTAGCTAGGCCCCATCTGGTACATGGGAGAAAAAAAGGTACAGAAAGCTTGAACTAATGAAAGAAGTCTTTTTTACAAAAAGGAAAATCAGTCTCATCAAAAATAAAACTGATTTCAAATATTTTTTTAACCTAAAGAGAATTTTTCCTCCAAAAAAATTATCCAAAGAAAGTGAATAAACATATTGAAATCCTATTAATTACTGTATAGTATTTTCTCTTTGCAAGTTTTGTTATTAACATTACCTTCAGACATCACATGTAATATCAGCCAATTCTGTTGTTATTGAAATCGTCTGGTGAAAGGAAAAGCTGTCTTAATGTCTGCTGTTAAGTCTCAAGCGTTAGAAATAGAATTGTGACTAAATAGCATGATTTTCTCCTGTCTAATCAACAATCTTTAATATCCAGTCTCATCCCCTGGCTAATTATAAGTGCAATATTACACATAACAACATATCAGTAACTATTCTAAACTGAGTGTGGGGACCAAAAAAATAGTTTTTCTCCTATCTTTCTAAATTCTTCTAGCTGAACTAATAATCCACTTAATATGACAGAGGTTAACAAGAGAAAACAACCAAATTTAATATGCATGTACATATGGGGGTTCCATAAGAATATGAGTCCGAAAATACATTGGGCAATTGAGGCTTATATTCCATACTGAGCTAAGGACAAAGATACGTGGTTGGAAATTTCAAAGGGCAGGATGGCAATTCATGTGCAGATAGAAAAGCAAATGTTTGGTAAACAGATGTTTGCTGGGCCATCTTTAACAATGGGACACAGAGAGGACTTTGATCAAAGAGGCAGGGCTGGGTTCCTTCCTCTTTATCACACCTAGTTCACATTAAGTTTTAGTTATCTGTGATGCTATCTCCCTTCCTGGGGCAGATCCTCTATATAAATTCCTTTCAGGCAGTTATAAATCTGGAAACAAATGTAAAACTATCTTTTAAATAAAACTGATTTTCCTAATACCTTTTATCAATTTTTGAAAAAAAAAAAATCTCACTGTTTTAGCCAAAGATATTTATTAGTCATCATTAAAGATCTGGTAGTAGACTGGGTTTTAAAGTCTAATTTCTCATAAAAAACAAAAAAGGTGAAATAAATATCACAATTATAATGAGCTTCTATTATATTAAAAATTAAGTCATTTAAAAAGTAATACATTCTCAATAGATAGAAAAGTTTTAGTAACTTGTGGCTTTTTAACATTGTTTATTAACTCTATTTGTTCCATTCAATTCTTTTTCTTACTCTTTGGAAAACTTTACTATAAAACCCTGAATTTTAGGACATTAAAACCTGCTGATATCATAACCCCCAAAGAAGAAGACTGACCTTTTCCTACTATTTCAAAAGAAGGCAACTTCCTAAATTCAAGTATCAGCAATGAGTCAGAAGACACAAATCAGTATAGTCAGTATTTTTAAAGCAGAAGCTGGAAAAGTTTTTGATTTATTGAAGGATTGTCTGTTAAATGTGAACGAGTATATTCCATTTTACTTCATTTTCATAATAATAGTGTCAAAAACCTTGGTGAATGCTAAAGTTGTAGATTTTAAATCTTACAAATAGTGTGTATCATTTATAAAAAGTTGCTGAAGCAGGATTTTTGGTTTTGGTTTTGTTTTTCTCACATAATTCTGCTTTGGTTTGTGTCCTCATAGATTTTCAGAATAATATAAAGGAAGAAGAAGTAAAAAATATTAGAAGTTTTACACATGAGATACAAATTCAGTGGTTGGTCACAATTAAAAGGTAACTATAAAGAGGGTAAAAGACAAACTAAATAATATTTTACAGTTTTTTTGCTAGATGCTGTTTCCTGCCTAAGGCACTGACTCTGCCTCCTCATTACAAAGAGAGAGAGAGAGAGGGGGGGGGGGGGGCTGTTAGTAAATATTAGGGAAGAATTAAAGATGTGATAGCACCAAATTTAGACTTTCTCCTGGCATCATACTGAGAGGGATAGAAAAGAATTGCACAAAGGAATGACTTCCTTGATTTGAAGCTCATTTGTGTAACAACTGCAGTCATCCAGTGAACAACCAGGAAACATGGCCCACACCCTGGGAAACGGTGACCTGGTGATCTTCCTTTTTCTGAACTTCTACAACTCTGTTGTCACATGTATATTCCATATATTCAGCATGCAAAATACATCTTTGGTGTTATTCATTTTCAGTCTGGTCTTTTTAACTAAGCTTGAAGACTGCTTGAGAACAAATACCGCATAATTTTTTTTAGAACTCCAAACTACTGATCAGAGCATTTTACACACAAGCTATTCCTCATTAGTATTTGCTCATTAAGTTGTTGTACACCTGCGTTGCCAGCATGCACAGATTGCATATAAACATATCATTCCTTATGCTTCAAGCAGCCCCGTAGTATAGTCTATATCATAAGCACATTTTTTTTCAAGTGACTGTCATTTTCAAAAGACCTTAAAATACACATATTTGCTCAAATAAAGCTCACAAAAGACTTGGTAAATTTCAGACATTACTATATATAATACCACATTAGTATTATGTAAATCTAGTCCAAATCCTAAGTTTTATTTGGGGTTGGATGTGATTTATCCTATATCCTGTATCTCTTGACTATCTTTCATGGCAGGTGACTTCTTCGTGTTCTTTGAAAACTTTTTCTGTGAGCATATCTTCTGTGGTAATTGTTTTTTAAAGATTTTAATAATCAGCACTATTGAGATATAATTTACATAGAGCAAATGGTGGCACACATTTAATATATAGAATATTCTCAAGTACTCAGAAAAGTTCCCTCATGACCCCTTGCAGTCTTTTATCTCACCCCCAACCCTATGAAACTACTGATATGCTTTATGTAATTATAAACTAATAATGTCTTTTTTCTTAAATTTCAGATAAATAAACCACATAGTATGCACTTGTTTGATTCTGGCTTCTTTTGTATAGCATAATGCTTTTGATATTTATCCATGTTTTAATGTGTATCAATAGTTCATTCCTCCCATTACTGAGTATTGCATATAATATTCCATTGTATGGAGGTAGCACATTTTGTTTACCCATTCATCAGTTGATAGATATTAGGTTTGCTGTCGTTGTTTTACTTTTTATCTTCTATGAACATCTGTTTGTGTATATATATATATATATATATATATATATATATATACACACACACATATATGTATGTATATGTATCCTTGGATATATATTTTTATTTCTCTTGAATAAATGCCTAGGAGTGAAATTAGTGGGTAACAAATATCTGTTTAACTTTGTTAAGACATTACCAAACTGTCTTCCATAGTGGTTGTGTCATTTCACATTCCCACCAGCAATATATACAGGTTTCAGTTGTGCCACTCCACCACTCTGCAGTCCAAACTTGATATTGTCCGTCTTTTTAATTTTAGCTTTCTGATGGGTGTGTGGTAGTATCTCACTGTGGTTTTAATCTGATGACCAATAATATGGAGCACCTATTTATGTGCTTATTAGTCATTTCCGTATCATCTTTTGGGAAGTCTCCTCAAAACTTTTGCCCATATTTTAGTTGAATTGTTTCTCTTCTTACTGTTGAGTTGTAAGCTTTGTATATGTCTGGACACATGTTTTTTGGCAGGTACATGTTTTGTATATATTTTCTCCCATATTCTTAAAGGTGTCTTTGAAAGAGCAAAAGCTTTTAATTTTGATAGAGTCTGACTTATTGATTCTTTTCTCTTGTAGGTCATGCTTTGTGTGTCCTTTCTCAGAATCTTTGTCTAACACAAGGTCACAAGATTTTCTTCTGTGTTTCCTTCTAAAAGATTTATAGCTTTAGCTTTCACATTTAGGTCTATATTCCATTTTGACTTAACTTTTATGTGTGGTATGAGATAAGGATTAAGGTTGTTTTTGTCAAGAGGGCAAGTCCCACAGTAGTTTCCCATTTACAAGTGGAAGAGCAAGTCTCCGTGGTAATCCTGTCTCTTGTAGGGATACTGCATGTGTCCTTTATTAAGGAGACATTTTCTTTGGGACAATTTTGTTATTTGCTTTGTTGAGGCATATAGTATTCACTGGTTTCAGAGTAGATTTCACATTAGTTTCTTGACGCAGAGTTTCCACCAGATCATAAAAATTCAAGGCTTTTTGACAATATTTCCATACACAGTGCAGGATGAGTGACGGTAATCTACACCCTTTCCTGGAATAAGAAGGAAGCTTGTTACCAGTGGGGCTACATATTTGCAGTTCCTAGTTTTATGCAAAAAGCTAAGGACTAGCCTCTCCTGTACATGGTCTGCAACCTTGAATACTGCTGTTGTGTTGCCATTAAAACCCCAACCTCGAAAGATTTCCCTTTGTGGGCCATACCACTCCAACTCCCACCTACCATTCTTGTTCCTGCTTCGTTTCCAGCAACTGGAGATTTAGCTTTCCTCTTTTGAAACTAAGCTATGTAATTTTACATAGCTATAAAATTTGAATAGTTTTTCTGTAATTCTATGTAATAATGTTTGTAATGAAGGAGTGTGTTTTACAACATCATCTCAGCCTGCCATTTACAGTATAAGTGTTCCGAAATTTTTACATTATGAAACTGCAGGTCAAATAGAATATGTGATTTAAACAGGATAGAACGTGATTACTGGGAGAGTAAAGAAGTGCTACTTTGTAAATGAAGAAATCGAAAATATTTTGCTAAGCTTTGATTAATCTTGAATTGAAATTTTTCATTCACCGCCTCCCAGTAAAAGGTAAATCAAGCATGAGTACTAAAGCATAGAGCATTTAGCACGTAATAAATGTTCACAAATGTTTTTTGGATGATTATAACCAGCAGAAATACATTGAAAGACAACCTTTTAAAAATAAATGTTGAAAGCAAATAGCAAAAGTTTAAGTATAGTCAAGAAATTCAGTACTATTGCTTTCAAGTATGCAGAGAATTAAGTTTAAGGCTTGTAGAAACCCATCTACGGTCATTTAATGACTAGATTTTTAAAAATTTATAAATGTGTATTGAGCATTTTTTATATTGAAAGTGATTTGCTAATGTGTATGCTTTGTAAGGCTATAAAACTTCGCCACCCACCACACTGTCAAGTTTAAGAGAGATCATTTTGTTCAAAAAATTTTGTTAGTAAAACTTTAGTCCATATCCAAATTATGTTTGCTATAGTTTTAACCACTTGTGAAATTGCCACATTTTATAATGTTTGTTTGTTCATTTTTCAAGAGTACATTTATTTCTAGGGATATTTACAGTAACAAAATTGAATGTCCTTGACAAAAATATTGATTTTAGTTAAACTGGTTTGTTATTTTCAAAGTGGAGATGTCAATCAACATCAACTGCATTTTCTCCTTCAAGTTAGCCAGACACGGCTCCAATGTAATCCAATTTTTATTTTTAAAAAATTTGGGATCATTACTGCTAAATCTGTTTTCATATTCTAGGCTAAATACAAACATAAATGAATGTTAGAAGTATAGTTAGCCAATTTGCACATATAAATGTCTAGTTCATTTATGTCAGTCTAAATGTCTCCCTTAATTTAATTTAAGCCTAAGTGCTTTGACTTGATCTAGTTAGAAAAAGGGAAAGATAAAACAGCATTATTTACCGGCACTGAAGCAATTCATGAAAGATCAGGAACAACATCTTACATTTTGATTAAATGACCAAATTGCCAATTAAAAACAAAGGGTAGCCATATGCTGCGCTACAATCATAGAGAAGCTATAAGATTTAGGAAGAGAAGCATAAGCTAATTCATATAAATAATACAAAGTTACTAATACTTTAGTTCCCCCTTATCCATTGGGGATACCCCCGTGGATGTGTGAAACTGCAGATGGTCCTGAAACTTATATATACTATGTTTTTCCCTTTACATACGTAGTTATGATAAAGTTTAATTTAAATTAGGCACAGTAAAAGAGTAACAACAACTAGTAGTAAAATAGAACGATTATAAAAATATATTATAATAAAAGTTATGTGAATGCAGTAGCTCTCTCTCTCTCTCAAAATATTTTATTGTGTATTCATCCTTCTCCTACTTGTGATAATGTGAAGTGATAAAATGCCTATTAAGTGAAGAATTTTCACCTTTCACATAAAGGAAGCACTTGATGGCTTCTTTAAGCATAGCTGAATTGCCAGTATCACCACACTAGCCTTTTATTATTATTAAGTAAAATAGGGCTACTTGAACACAAGCACCATAATACCGCAATAGCTGATAGGATAACTGCGACAGCTACCAACTAAGCGGCACATAGTGTATACTTGTATAGCATGGTTGGGAAAGGGATGATTCACATCACGCAGATGGCACAAGACTATATGAGGCTACTCAGAATGGCATGCAGTTTAAAACTTATTGTTTCTTTATGGAATTTTTCATTTAATATTTTTGGATTGTAGTTGACCATGGGTAACTGAAACCATGGAAAGCAAAACCATGGATAAGGGGGGCGGAATACTATATAATGAAGTCTCCTAAATTATAAATTGCTACGGGGGTAATTTTGCAGGAAACATAAGTGCATCTCTCACATTCATTCAACTTGAACACTTGTCATATGGTGAAATAAAATATGAAGACCCACTTAAAATTTGAAAATTGTAGGTTAAAGGCTACTGAACTACTTAGTGTTCTACATTTTTATTCCTAAAAAATCCAATTTCTTTTCAGGTTTTTTCTTTCTCCTCTACTAGCAACATTAGTGGAACTTCCATATGTAAAAAAAAATTACTGAAATAAATCATTAAAATTTAAAAATTAATTTCAAATAGATTTAGTCACAAAACATTAAATCAGTCTCAATTTGACTCTTTCAGGAACCAAATCCTAAAAATGTTTTCTAACATTATTCTTTCATAAATAATGGTTGATAAGGAATAAATATTTTGAGTTTATGATTTCAGAAGGAATTTTAATAAAATTTAAACAAACATGGTCATCAACAAAGTGAAATAGAAATAAGTGTCAGGAGAGCAATCTTGCAGAAAATAATCATCTTTTAGATAGCGCTTTGTGGTAAAATTTTCCTGGGACAGGGTGTTATCCTTTTATGACTCTCAAGACATTTTTAATTATATACATTATTTAACATATATATGTATATGTATATATATACACATATGTATATGTATGTATATATATTAAAAACACATTTTTAATAAGTTTTATTGATTGATTGATTGATTGATTGATTATTTATTTATTTATTAAGGAGGGCGCAGCTCCCAGTGGCCCATGCAGGGATCGAACTGGCAACCTTGGTGTTATCAGCACCACGCTCTAACCAACTGAGCTAACTGGTCTCCCCTACAGATTTTAAGAAAGAAAAAAACTACATTAAAATTACGCTGATGGTAACCACTTTGAGCACGTGTGTGTGTGTATGTGTGTGTGTGTGTGTGTATGTGTGTGTGCCGTTTCCCCAAAAATAAGACCTAGCCGGACAATCAGCTCTAATGTGTCTTTTGGAGCAAAAATTAATATAAGACCCGGTCTTATATTGCATTATATTATATAAGACCCGGTCTTATTTTACTATAAGTTAATTTTTGCTCCAAAAGATGCATTAGAGCTGATTGCCCGGCTAGGTCTTATTTTTGGGGAAACATGATATATATATATATATATATATGTAACTTTTAAAGCATTAGCCTCAAAATACTCTACTGTGCATTGGTTGTAGTGACAATAATTTAGAGATAGCTTGATTATCATCAGCAGGACAGAAGGAGGCTGGTGTAGCCACAATTTAAAAAGTAAGTTACTTGTCTATGACACCCATTTTCTTAAAAAAGCAAAAAAAGAAAATAAATGATGTGTATTACACATACACACACGAAAACACACAAAACTGATTGTATAAAATAATAAATACATGTCTTTCAATCACAGAAAAATGTTTGGCATGATACACATCAAACTGATAAGATTGTCTATCTCAAGAAGGGCAGAGAATTACTACTTTTTTCTTTATTCACTTTATTTCTTTATTTTTTGACCTGTATTAACAACATATATTATGTATAATTTATAAAAACTAATAAATCAAACCATATCAGAGGAAGGAGTACCTGAAAATAACTACTATTGATATGAATAACTGCATGATAGTATGTTTGGAGATTCAGCTAGTTTTCTAATAAAAAAAATGCATTTTAAATATAAGATATCATCGATGTATGATATGTCAAAATGAGTTCCACTTGCCTTTTACCAGTTCTTTATTTGACAATTAGGGCTGAATGGAATCTGTTATTAAATTGATATCATGTCAGTCCTGTTTCTGAGAAGTAAGTTTAAGAATATTGTCCTTTAGACATACTAGTATTCTGATTGACATATGGTTGATTTCTCTCTCTCTCTCTCTCTCTCTCTCTCTCTCTCCTTCTTTCTTTTTAATTAAACTGTAGTTGATATACAATATATTAGTTTCAGGTGTACAACACAATGTCCAACTTTTATATACCTTGCAATGTGATCACCACAATAAGTCTAGTAACCATCTATCACCATACAAAGTATTTATGATATTTTTAACTGTTTTCCCTACACTATACATTTCATCCCTGTGACTTATTTATTTTACATCTGGAAGTTAGTGCTTCTTATTTCCCTTAAACTTTTTTATGCATCCCCCAACCTCCCTCCCCTCAGGCAACCATCACTTTGTTCTTTGTAGCTATGAGTCCATTTCTGTTTTGTTTTGTTTGTTCATTTGTTTTGTTTTATAGATTCTACATATAAATGAAATCATATGGTATTTGTCTTTCTCTGATTTATTTCACTTAGCATAACACCGTCTAGGTCCATCCATGTTGTCACAAATGGCAAAGTGTCATTCTTTTTTATAGCTGAGTAAAATTCCATTGTATATACATACCACATCTTCTTTACCATTCACATCTGTATTTGGAAAATTGGGCTGCTTCCATATCTTGGTTATTATAAATAATATTGCAATGAACGTAGGCATGCATATCATCTTTTCAAATTAGTGTTTTCATTTTCTTCAGGAAAGTGGAATTGTTAGATTATATAGTAGTTCTGTTTTTAATTTCTTGAGGAACCTCCATACTGTTTTCCATAGTGGCTGCATGAATTTACAACCTCACCAAGAGTGCACAAGGGTTCTCTTTTCTCCATATCCTCAACAACACTTGTTATTTGTTGACTTTTTGATAATAGCCATTTTGACAGGTGTGAGGTGATATCACATTGTAGTTTTGATTTGCATTTCCCTGATGACTGTGATATTGAGCATCTTTTCTTACATCTATTGGCCACCTATTTGTCTTCTTTGGAGAAATGTCTATTCAGGTCCTCTGCCCATTTTTTAATGGATTCTGTGTTTTCTTGATGTTGAGTTATATGAATTCTTTATATGTTTTAGATATTAACCCCTTATCACATATATCATTTGCAAATATCTTCTCCCATTCAGTAAACTGTCATTTTATTTTGTTGATGGTTTCCTTCACTGTGTAAAATCTTTTCAGCTTGATGATTTCTTTCTAAGGAACATTCATGCAAATGTGATAAAAAATATTATTCAGATCCTGAAACTTTTCAAATTTGAAATGGCAATTTAATGGCTAATCTTCCTTTAAAATGGCTGATACAGATTGTAAGGAGACCATTATGACCAGTGATGGTAAACCATTAGACTATTTGAAGAAACAGTGAATATCCTAAAGTTGGAGAATTATGGAAATCCATTCAGAACAGTGGTTAGCAACCTAGGCAACAAATGTGGCAGGATCAGCCCCAACTTTCAGGAGGTTTTCAATGTTTCAACGATAAATAAATTGAATGGACCACAAAACTGACAACAAAGCGTATAGGTTGTCATCTTCAGCTTAGGTAACATAGATCATAATTTTAAAAATTGGTAGGCAAAGATCTAGCATCTGTATATAAGTAATAGACTAGTATGTTCTCTTTCTCGCTTTACCACAACCTCCAACCTCTACCTCGTACTGAACTTTGCTGACTACAAGTTCTAAAAGAGTACAGATTTTATGCATATTTATTTTTTTATTTGGTGGAATCATTTCCTATTCTGACAATTCAAGGAGTAAATGATAATGTAGCCCATTTCCCTAAAATCAAGGCCTCTCTTTTGCATAACACAATGAAGTTGTTAAACAGGAAAAGGAAAAGGAAGAATTTAATTAGTGGGGAAGTTTGAAAATATACTTTAAAGAATATCCAGGAAAGGAATAAGGGCATTTGACATCCTCTAGAGATCTTTTCTATATAACTAAAGCATATGAGAAAAGCAGATGTTCCCAATGGAAAGCTGAAATGCCCTATAGCTACCCAACAAAACCACCCAGAATGGTTCACATATACGAGGATATTCCTTTGTCAGGAAAGGTCTCTGGAAATCCAAATAAATGTAGATAATCCCTCAATACAAAGATTATAATATGAGGTCTAGCAATACACATTTAGGGAATTGGTTTCTCTGGAGAAGAGGCCAAGGATATATGAGGACCCAAGAGTAAGGCCAAGTCAATATTAGAGTAAAACCAAATTTATTTTCTATAATTGAATCTTTCCAATTTACATTAGATTCTCTAGTCCTGAAATGACCGGGAACCCGGTGATCCAAGATTTTTTTCAGACCACTTTAAACCCTAGTTGGATTATGTACTAGCCTCTTGTCAGACAAAAGAATATTGGTCTAATAATTATTTCTTTGTCCTAGCTCGATTATCAAAATAGAGAGAAAAGGTCTTATATGACTACAACACAATAATACTTTATAGATGTTATTTCCATACAAATGTTTCCAAAGGCAAAAGGTGAAGGGCAGAAAATAAGGCCCAAATATCTGAAACTGCGTATCTGAGAAGTATGGAGAAGTGAACTCTTAGCACATAGGAAAAAGAATTGTCATCAAGTTAATGAGGTGTTATAAGTTATGGAGATCACTAAGAAAGGTAAAGAATCTATTAAATTTACTTGTATTTCTTTTTCTTACCTATATAAGTGGAAAATAAAGAATTATTAGAACCATTTTTTACATAAAAATTTTAAAATGTACAAGTTTAAGCTAATGTTTTAAATTAGTCATGCCTGTTTGCATGGCTATAATGGCGGCTGTTGATTGGTTATTCATACCAGACATTGTTATAGTTACTTATAGGTTTTATCTTGTTTGATATTCAAAACCAGGGCATTGAATAACTTGTCAATTCACAGAAATTACACAGCTAATGTGCAGCCGAATCCAGATTCCAAGCCAAATCAGTCTGACTCTAATGCTGTACCCTTTCTCCTAAATTACACTGTTTTCTGAGGTGTGACTTATTTCACAAATACTGAATGACCTAGCTCCTGTTTTGTATATATGTTTATAGCATCTTATAAATAAAGAAAACCTCCAGTGTTTTGTAAATATAGTCACTCAAAATGTACTTCCTGGATGAATGAATGAATGAATGAATGAATGGTTAACTAACTCATCTCTAGAATCAGGCCAACCATCTCTCAACTTTCCCAAAAAGATATTGTATTTTTAAACATCCTCAGAGAAGGAAAATCCACAATGTCACTTAGTAATAAATTTCTGGTCATTTTTAACAATTATGTTCAGTATCTTAAAAAAAAAAAAATGAATATCTATGTACTTAACACAGTAAAATTACAAAACAACAAGTGGAGCCTGTCAGTTTGGGATGGAAGACAAGAGAGAATTCTTTGGAGATCTTTTCTGGGAATCTTAAAAATAAAATAAAACAAAAAAATTGTATAGGTGAAATTGTTGTTTAGAAATATGAACTTTAACATTTAACTCTTTTTCTAATAAAAATCTGATAAGAATCTCAAAAATTTCTAATAAACATGCAAATGATTTAACTAAAATTATTTTTATTTTGGTTAAATGCAATTATCTCTATCCACAAGATTGTGAAACAAACTATTTTCTGAATATGTTCAGACCTTCTGATGATAAAGAACTCTGGTAATCTGCAATGAATAGAAAGAGAAATTTTGAATTCACTTATCTCATAGAATGATCCCCTAATAAAATCAAGATGTTACAGTGCAAACTACAAGTGTTTCATTGCTACACCGAGTTATCTAATATCAACACCTTTTTGAATCCTGCACAATTTCTCTCCTTCTTTAAAAAAATTCATCCCCAAGAATAATCACAAATAGAATCAGTTGAATTATTGCCTAACCTCAAAAAGAAAAATGTTGTCCAATGATTCACTTTTAAGTCAGCAATTCGAAAAACCCTTCATATATTTCAGCCATTGCATGCTACATTATGCCACAACTCAGAAGTGGTCAATACATATCAAGTGACAGAAACAACTCCCTCATCCAAACATAAGTTTGCCATCAACAAGAAATACTCTTGATTTTCACCCACCCAGGGCTTTCTTCATAGGTGGGCTGTATCGTGATATGAAGCAATCCGCACATGCTCACCTTTGAAAGTACGCCCAAATGTAGCCTCCTTGGGGAATCTCCCTGACTACCCCTTATCCCCCCAAGCAGAGCAGCACTAAACTTTCTCTAACCTGGAGGACTCCACCAGGGCTTATTTCATTATGTTATAACAAGTATGTGTTTTCTCCACTCTACCGTGGAACTTTGGGCTGGAGAAAGGCTATCTAGTCATTGTTCAAAAATTTGAAGACAGAATATTCTTCTTACCATTCTCTTCACCACACTAAACATATATAAAACATGTCTCCCTTCCCCATAAAAATTTTCTAAGACCCTTAAACAACCTGTTTACTCTTCTCTGGATGCTTCTTGCTTGGCAAACACACCCATGCCTCAAAAATAGCATCAAATATTGGAGTCAAACCCATTTATTTGAGACTGGCCAGAGTTCTCCAGAGTTTATGCCATTATGAATCCTTGAATGTAAAACCAGCTTATATAATGTTTTTTCTAAACAACTAAGCATCTTGGATAGTATATAAGATAAAATAAATTAACAGACATATATTATAGCTCCTACGTTCCAGGCACTGTGCTAGTATAAAAGGCAAGATTTGCAGACTATACATATTTATGTGCTTTTTCTTAATTTAAAAAAAAAATAAAAATTTTTGAAAGATAATTTTATTACCTATTAAATTAATTACATTTTAAAATAATTTATTTTAAAATAACTAAAATTAATAATTTTAATTTAAAAAATAGAAGCCAACCTTTGTCAACCTTTCTACCTGCATCAGAGTTTGAAAAGTCACACTGTTAGAGATATGACAAAACGAATGAAGTTTTCTGAGATATTTCAGGACAATAATTATAAATTTAATGTTTTGTTTTTTTGTTTTTTTTTTGGTAAAGGAAGGTATGAAGGGAACAAAACAATTTATGGTAAGCTGAAACAGTGAAAATCTTCCATGAGGTGCAAAAATGTTAGCTTCAAAATTAATCTGAATATCACGTATAAAGAATAAAAACAAGTTTACCATTAAATGATCAAATGACAACTTGTAGCAGAAGATACTGAGATGCATAACATTTTATTATCATATCTATTTCTTGTAATTCAGAGAAACCATAAAGAATATCATCTAAATCTGTAATTTAATGCATAACGCTGTAACACATTTCTTAAGTAAGTTTTAAAATGAGTCAGCCTATGAGTCTGAGTGACATTTTGTCATTGACTTAAAGGAAAATGCTGTCTCTGTTAAGATCTTATAATACATATAACAAAAACAGTATATGTTTAGACAAATTGGAGAATTTTATCACCTTAACATCAGGGTGTTGATGCATATGTAACCACAAATATTTGAACTATTCCTTTCAGATGACTAGAAAGGTGCCTGAAAATTGTCTTATTTGTTCAGGTAAATTACATAACATCAAATCTACGAGTGATGTGCTTGTCATTATAGGGTTTAGATGTTCAAAGTATCATGGACCAAAACAACTTTTGTAATGGTGTGAAAATGAAATATGTCAATATTGATGGTTTCCCTGAAAGGATTTATTTTCATGGTTGCTCTTATTCTGTTAGACTCGATGGCTAATGGGTCTTATGTACTGAAACAAATAAACAAAATATGAAAAAGAAGTGTCACTTTGATTAAGCACAGCAAAGGTAAACAAACAAAGGGAGCATTAAAAGTGGACAGCTGGGTAAAGATAGATGTTATTTGGGGACTATCTTGTGGTGGTTCATTCACTTAAATTTTTAAGGGTAAATCTTGATTGTTCTCACAGAAAAGCATAGACAGTGCACACGAATGAATGGCCACAGGATGGGGCCAGCAATGAAGACAGTTGAAACTGAATAAGCTGCAAGGGCATAAAATTTAAAAAATAAAAATAAAAAAAGAAAGAAAGAAAAGGACATTCTCAAGACAGTTCATTACAGATCTTATGGAAATAATTTGATATAGCCTTCACTGACTTTTCTTTAAACTTCGGCAGTTTTACATACATTTTTTTAAGTCCTTAATTTAAAAAAGTCGGGGGAGATTAGGAATGCCCAAACCCAGGTGTTCCCACCAGCACCAGTCCTGCTCTATAAAGATTCTTGGCCTTGAAGGCACTATGGCTCCACCCAGGATTGCAAGGATGGATATGAACTTGAACAGAAGGAGAGAAGCAGGCCCAGGAGTGAGAAGGGTTATAGCCACTAACACTACTACCATTTAGCAAGATTTCTTTCATTTGCCAAGAGAAGCTAAAAATTTGTATCATTCTTCTGATACTTAAATGTTGAAAAAAAGTTGTAAACAACCTGCAGGAAACTAGTTTGCAAACTGTGTGCTTTAATAATAATGACAGCTAACCCTTACATAAAACTCCCTATGTGCCGGGGATATGTTCTCAGTACTTTATATAACCTCATTTCATCCTCCTAACAACCACTTGAGATAAGTCCTATTTTATCCCCTCTTTTAAGATGAGTAATCCAAAGCATAGAAATGTCTGTAACTGGCCCAGGGTGACACAACTGGTAAATAGCTGACAGGATTTATCGAACCTAGGAAGTTTGTTACAGAGATCACACCTTCAAACACGAAAGTATCCCTATAAGAAAATTTCCTCTTCAAAGTGCTGGTTATAAATATTTCATTAATTGTAGAACTGAATTAACTACTCCCAGCCCTATACTGATATATTTCCATGTACTCATTTTTCTAAAGTCGTTTTTTTTTTTTTTTTTTTTTTTTTTTTTAATTTGGAGAATTTATGAGCCATTTCTAAAGGGTACAATTTGGAAGAGGGGATATTTTGGAAAACTTAAGGTTACTATTTACTGAATATGTTCTAAGGGTAAAATATTTTAGAAAAAAAATTACGTTTTTAGTACCACTTCTCATTTTGCTTTTCATTAACTTTTTCATTGTGAAATACTGAACTGAAACTAGAAGCCAACGTATATAATGACTTCCAAGTTTTATTAGAAGATTAGATTCATACTCTTTAAAAAGCACATTTTTCAAAAAATTAATAGCTCACCTTCTATTATGCTTAAGCTTTTTGATTTGTATACTTTATTATCTTATATATTCATATCAGGATTTATAACTATACATTAATTAAAATATGAAAAAGCAAAGGGATTAGAGAATGTGTAGAAAATGCAGAAATTTTTGGTATGCACCATGCATACCAAATGTATGGAAATATATTTGCTTAAAATGTATGGAAGAACTTTCAGTTTATTTTCGTTTCACCTACTACTTTGAGAAACGGAATTTCCAGATCATTCTTTGATAAGGGTATAATGTCAACTGGTCTTAAAATCTATATTCAATTTAGCACCCCAAACCACTAAGTCAGTCTTCAAAAATTCTAAGAATATGTATTAACATCTCCATTTCTGGACATTTTCCTCTCCTTCCCAGTTTGTTAAAACACAAAGTATCATCTCAGAAGTGTTTATTGAGGATTTTTGATAATGTATTAAAATATTACATAATAATTATGTATTATATACTATTTATATATAATATATATACTATTATACTACCTAATAGTGTTGTGTGTGTGTGTGTGGGGGGGTGTCTGTGTGTGGTGACAAAGCAAAAATAATCAAGCAGCACTTTTTCACAGTAACCTCAATCAAGTCACCCAGACTCACTTCTACTTTCTTTTCCCAGCTTTATTGAGATGTAATTGACATTTCACATTTGTAAGTTTAAGGTGTACGATGCGATGATTTGATACACATATGTATTATGAAAAACTTTCCACAATAAGGTTAGCTAATATATCTTTTACCTCATATAATCACCATTTTGTTGGAACATTAAAGCTCTACTCTCATAGTAACTTTCAAGTATACAATATGGTGTTGTTAACTATAGTCACCATGCTGTACATTAGATCCCTGGAACTTACTCATCTTACAACTGAAAGTTTGTACCCTTTGACCAACATCTCACCATTTCCCCACTACTCGGCCCCTAGCAACCACCATTCTATTCTGTTTCTGTGAGTTCAGTTTTTCTCAGATCCCTCATATAAGTGAGATCATGCAATATTTGTCTTTCTCTGTCTGACTTATTTCACTTAGCAAATGCCCTCAAGGTCCATCCATGTTGTCACAAATGACAGAATTTCCTTCTTTTTTATGGCTGAATAATTTATCATTGTGTGTATGTTTGTGTGTATATATATATATATATATATATATATATATATATATATATATCACATTTTCTCTTATCCATTCATCTGTCAATGGACATTTAAGTAGTTTCCATGTCTGGGCTATTGTGAATAATGCTGCAATTCACACAGGCATGCATATACCTCTTCATGATAGTGATTTCATTTCCTTGGGATACGTACCCAGAAGGTGGATCACTGCATCTGTGGTAGATCTATTTTTAATTTTTTGAGTGACCTTCATACTGCCTTCCATAGTGGCTGTAAATGTAAATTGAAACAGATGCTCAGACTCTCTTAAGCTTTCATTCCAAGGTCTATGGTAAACCTCAGAGATTTCACAGACATGGGTTACTCACAAGTGGTTTTTGCTAGCCTTTGGGTAGTGTGCACTGTTTTCAGAGGGTTTTGACTATTCACCCTCTAATGGTATAAGCCTGCCCCACCATATCTACAGGCCTCACCCACGTCTCTTGAATTTGCACCCACACCTTTCAGAGCTATAATTGTAAGGAAAACACCTGAGAATTCCCTCCTGATAGAATGATCTTCTCCCAGGTCCAACTCTTTCTAAAGAAATCTCTCTTGCAGAGTCCATGCTTGGTTGGGAAAGAAGCATCTGCATTCAGTGTACATAGGAAGTAGGTCTTCCATTCTCCTCTGAAAAGACTATTCTTCTTTCACTATTAAATCTCCATCTGTTCCTAATATTGACTATGGGCTCACCACCGTCCTTTACAAATCCAGATATCTGGCTCACCCCAGATCCCAAATTCTCCTACTTCTCCTTAGAATAAGTGGAAGTGATTCCCTAAAGTGCCACCACAAAGCGATGTCAACCTCTTAGTGACCTTTGCTAACATGAAGCGATGAGAAGTATACTAAACCCAAACACATACACACAATAGAAAATAGTGCTCTGCCCTGGAATTCCCAATCCCTCCTCTCCCCCATGCAGTTTCACCCAGCAGAAAGCTAGGCAGTTTTTGTTATCCTAAAATCTAAATATTTGAGTTACTCCTGCTACCTTATCCTCTGACCTGGCTGTTGCCAGCACTGAAGTTACGATAAGTGAGAAGTTTGCGGAAGTTATTAAAAACTCAGTAGACTTTCAGCCCCTTGGTTGATTTTCTTCCAATGGAGGCGGGACCATGGAGACACAGTGCACAGTACAGGAAGCCGGGCTTAGCTAGGTAGCACAGAGGTCTTAGAGAAACCAAACAAACCAGGGCTTTGTGAGGTGACAAAAAGGAAATGAGCAAAGTCACACCCTCACCTCATCAAGCAGCCAGGTCTAGTGAGCAGGAAACAAAGCCATGAGACCAATAGCCCTCAATGATGACAATATGCTGCGCAGATGATCAGGATGGGGCTAAAGTTAGCTTCTGTCCTTGTAGCTACTTTGCTAGGTTTCAATTGTCTAGAGCTATATGCCCTCAGAAAATAAAGGAAGGGCCTTCTCATTTTTGAACTTATAGTGAACATAATGTATAACTTGCTGAAGCTCTTTCTAAAAATAACATGAATCTGGTCTTACAAAATATTTTCTGATATGAACAGAGAAATTTGTAAGTCGCTGCTAACAGCACTATTTATTTTTGAAGCAGAAAAAAATGAAAGACAACTAAAAGATTTAGCAGTCTTCTCGGAATCTTTCTGTTTCCTAGAGGGTATCAACCCAGGCTTTTGAAATTGACCACTTTTTTCCTGTTCTCAAAATATAGAAGGTCTTTCTTGATAATGAGGACTGTGATGGAATTTGAACTAGAATGCTTCCTGAACACTTAATATCTAAGCATAAGGAAATAACCTCTAATCTAAAAATTAAGAACATTGCAATATAAATGTTGAATAAAGCAAAGAAACAAACTAACTTACAAGCAATTGAAAGTTAAAGTACAGAATAAAATGCTTTTGCCATGGGCATGTGGGAAAGATAGTTGTTTGTTTTTTCTGATAGGATTAAATGTCCGCACTGTTTTGCGAAGGACCTGGGAGATCTAATTGGAGTGTAAGCACAGCATACTACTCAGGCTGTCTTCAATCCCTAGAAACAGCTTAAAGCAGACAGATAGGAATGAGTGTGGTTTGTGTGCATGGAGCGATAATGAATGAAATCAGCCCGGGCAAAGTAGACTGCACATATTAGGACGCCATGAAAAGTACATCTATATAGTTCAGGTAGTCCCAGGCTTATGTATGTGGCTGAACAACTTGAAATTGATAGGCCAAGATGACATTAGAGTTTCTATAATTGGGGGTGACACGACGGAAGGGATGTTTTAGGAAGCTATGCAGGTTGGGTTTGGAGAAAGATGAGTGAATTTATGTATATTCACCATAAGGCTGAATCCGTAATTCATGTATGTTGTCATAAGGATCTGATCAACAGTGGGACACTTGAAAAGGAAAAGAAAGGGGGAATTTAGGAATCGATGAAAAAGGAGATGACAGACTGGATGTAGAAAAATAAGACAAACATATCAAATATAACTCCAACCATCCTTTATAAATAGAGAGGCCTATAAATAACTACTAGAAAACTATTGAGAGATACAGAGTGGTTGAGAAGTGGGGACTGGGGGGAAGGGGTGCACTCTGATTTATTTTTCATATTATAATTCAAAACAGTAACTATTGGCCTCAAAACTGTCCTTGATTGTCATTAAAGAAAGATACATTCTAGTTCGGAGAAGCTTTTCATGTAGTGGGGCAAAAACGCAACAGAGACCGTTGTATGAAAAAACACACAAAAAAACTCAATGTAAAAATTGTGATAATGAATAAATGATATTTTTATCACTGATACAATTGAAAATAATGGACTAACACAGGAAGTGGGGGCAGTGGATTAAAATGTCACAACTGGCAACAGGATGCTGAATCTTGAGTTATGCGTTGAGAGGTTAGAGATAGAGAAGGAGGAATTGAAGTGGAGCCAGCCATAGTGGGACTATGCTGAGCTGTTAGAATGCAGCCTGTGGCTGGGGAGTCAACAGAAGTAAAAGCAGATACTAAGTGACAGGAACAGCAGTTGGAAAAAGCCTGCCTTAAAGAGAGGTTTGCCACACACATGTCTACCATTACTAACTAGTGAGTAAAATAGAGACAACTTGACTGTTTCTCCTGTTTTCTAACGTAAACATTATCATGTGCTCGTAAGGCATTTGCTCTCATCCTATTCTCTGTAGGGATGGAGACCTTGTTGGCACTCTCTATTCTAAAAAAAAAAAAAGAAAAACTTGTAATGAGCACTTCTTGAAAAATGCCACTTGTTTGAGTTGCTATAGAAAGTTTTACACTTAGTGAAAAAATTAATTAACTATAAGTATGTAAAATTTTGCTTTTTAATGTGTATAGTTCAGGGCGGGGAGGAGGAGAGTAAGAAGGTGGCAGAGAACAAAGTAATAAAAACGAAAGTTAAGTTACTATACAAACCAGCACAGAAATGGGATTCAGCTACAAAGAGAAGTGAATGAGTACATGCTTATTCAGTGACAATCGTGAGCTCTGCAGAGCACAGAATGGAGCTTCAGTACTAGGATCTCCAGGTTGATGACAGCCGCTAACCCATGTGCTTTCTACCAAAACTTACAAACTTCTAACTTTTGAAGTATGGTAGTATGTATCACCACATTCAAATCCTGGCTTTTCCACTTATTACTTCAAAAACAAGAAAGTTATTTAATTGCCCTATGTTCTAATCGCCTCATCTGTGCAATGGAAATAATGTTATTATCTACCTCCTCTCCTTGTTGTTAGGATTAAGTTACCGTCTGTAAGTCACTTAGCACACTGGCCCATAGCAAGAGCTTGTTAAGTGTAATACAAATGCTACTAGGAGAATTTCTTTCTAGCTGATTAAAAAAGGACTATCGGCAAATACCCTTCTTCCCCACTAATAATATTTCTGAAATGGAGATGGTGTGTGTGGCAATGAGCCCTTTGGTTCTCTTCAGATAACCTTTGAGAAAGATTATCAGTCACTGACATTTTTAGGTTCTTTTCAATTTCTTCTTTTATTCTCTTGGAAAGACATTTTTAGGCCTAATAGATATTTAATATTTCCTTACAGAAAAATTAACATTTCCTCACACTATGAGTTGCGTGGCATAATATGTTCCAAAACATTAACTGAGCACCTGCCATTTTCCAGGGACCGAAGCAATGATGTGGTTTCACGTAAGATTTCTCTACATGGTATCAAAACAACTGCTCCCTTGGTAAGAAACAAAAGTCCATGTACAACTCAAAGTAATGATTTTAAGGACACAATTTAAAACTATGAAACTAACTTCGTATTAGACTAGTATCTTTTTTTTGTCGAAGCACCAATTTATGTATCCAGATTATTTTTACAACTTGTATGAGATTTCATGTTACTACCTCATAATACCAACAGATAGATTATTCCAATCACGTGTCCTAAACAAGCAGTATCATTGAATTGTGTCAAGGGATTTCGCATATGTGGAATTACAAGCCACACAGATCCATAATTTAAGAAAGATGGAGACATTTATCAGTGTCCTCTTTCACCATGGTAACACTGGGCTGTTGTTTGTATGTAAAACTGCCACCCACTAACACTGGGGAAAGCCCTTTGAGATGTTTCCAACAAAGTATTCAGTTGAAGAAGAAATGAAATGCAAAGAATTTTCAGCGTATGTTAAGTTGTATGAACAAGAAAGTGTGAAAATGCATGCACTGTGGTACATTTCCTTATTAATTCCTGTCACTCACATTACCCAAGAATTCTCTCAAACTTAATCACAAAACATATCCTGACCTTTAACAACTAGCAGGGCTGAAGTGTTAACCTTCAACATTTTGCAAAATTCTTCTTTAAACACTTCCTCTGGAAAACACACAGCTCAAAGTGCTAAAATTGTCTCCTATAATAACCGCAGCAGGATCGTAACAAACCCGCTTTTAAAAACCAAATAAAGCCTTCCGTGGGGGCAGTTCACCACTTCCCCTTTTTTAACATGCAGGAACTAATTTAGCTGAGAAGATAAAAGCATGAGCTGCCTACAGATGTACAAGGAAACTAGATCCTAGAACATAAAACGCCTCAGTGGCAGGGTGGTCTGGACATTTTCTGTAAAAAGAGCCTTCTCTGACTTAGAATACCCACAAATAGAAAGCAAGGAATCTGAGATTTGTATATTTTTGTATTGAAGTAGACAGAAAGAAGAAAAGGTACACCAAATTAGTTTCAATTATAACTATTTATGTATCTTCCAATTAAGAAATAATATACCCATTTTCACTCTCAAGCCAATATAAAGATATCAAGAATTCAAGACTAAGATGAAAGGCTAAACTTATTGTAATTATTTCATAATGTATACATATATCAAATCACTACGATGTACACTTTAAGCTTGTATATAATTATATGTCAATTGTATCTGAATAAAACTAGGACAATTTTTTATGCTGAAAAAATAAGACTAAAGGCTACTTTCAAGCTACGAATAATACCAGAAGTATAAAGAGTCTAGAGTGTTCTGTCAAATGACCAAACTCTCTCCTTCCTTTCATAGAAAGAACTCATGAAACTCCATCTCTTCTATAAACCCTTCTCTTTCTCTCTTTCAGAAAGATGGTCATTTGATCCCATCCCGGGTGGTCTAAACATGCACATAGGATGTGACTTTCTCACAGAAAACCCCATAAAATTCACTTAAAATTTCCCAATTTCATTTGTTCAGTTTTTTGGTTATCTACTTAATTATATGTCCTTGGGATATATTGTGTAGATTCTGGTAGATTATAAACTGCAAGAATAGTGTCCATAAACCTCATTAGCTCAACATATAAGTTTTCTAATAGTGTCATCATATAATAAATGCTCTATAGTTTTTAATATAATGACAAGAATGGAGGGAAATGTAAATACGTCAAGTGCAGATTCTGGCCATCCTACCCTGGCTCTGACTGAGAAGATTTATTGGACGATTTATCAGTAAGAGAATGTCACATTAATTTTTCTCCAGACTTTTCCTTTAAAAAATAGTACGTAGGAGAGACAAATGCAGTTAACCTTCTTCTTTAAATAAAAGAAAATAATGTGATTTTGTTAATGAAGCTTGCATATTTGGATGCAATTTGGCAATATTTTTTACTCTATTATTGTCAGCAATTGTTTTTCAAAGGTGAAGCTTAAATACCAAATTAGGAGAAAATGTGCATGCACGATTGGATCACAGGTATCACTTGAGAGCACCCAGGTATTAGGCAGAATATAAAGTAAATGATGTACATTTCAGCATCTTCCCCTTTCTGATGTATCCAGCACCTCCATGCCATTTCCTGACACCCCAATTGATGTAATATACTTTCTACCTCCTTCACAAAATTTCTATATTGGATTCCATTGCATCAAAGGTTTGTTTCTATGTATTTCATTTCTCCAGTTCTTACTTGCTAGAAATACATTTAACCGGAATTTTAGGAGACAATGTCTTAACCCAAGGAGTTTTGAAATCTTTCAAATTGTGTCAACTTTCTATATTACTGATGTATCTATTTGACTTAAGATCTATGCCTTATCTAGATATTTTTAAACAAATTAAAAATTGTAAATACAGCAAAAACAATAATCAAGTGGTTGTTTTACGTAGCTAAGTAGTAACTTCAACTCTCCCGTACACTAAGCCCATAGTTTAAAGCATGACCAAATCAGGCTATTTTATTTGGTCCTAACATTTTTACTGTCTCTAGAATTGGCCCTATCAATACCAGTGCCTCTGGGAAAAACTAATGCCTAAGGGATGATGTTAGAGGGTGACTTGTGGGGAAATAAAGAACTGTCAACTCGTACTCCTTCTTAGGTGTACTCCTTCTTATGACAGCCATTATAGCATAATGTAGTCCCTTCTTATTCTGGTAGGCTCTATGCAGGAAAAAACAACAACAAGAAAACAATTTCTACTCTGCACAAAAGTAGAAATTATGGATCTTTTAAATGACCACAAATGTTTTCCTCCCCATAACCATAGCTTTGCCATATAACTTTATGGATCCTTTCATCCATAGGACTTCACCCTAAATCTGGATTGGTCATGTGACTTGCATTGCTCAACGGTACTTTAGCAAATATGACCTAAGCAGAGGATTGACAATGTTTTACACTTCAGTCTTGCCTTCTTGATTCTCTGGGAAACTTTCAGCTGCCACATGAATAAGCCCCACTAAATAAGTCTGTTGGATGACGTGAGCAGTGTGTGGATGATGTGAGCAGATGTCCTCGGTGATGAGAGACACCTAGCCCAGACAATCCTATCACCCCAGTTAACAATAAGCCGAACACCTGACATATGAATGAAGCCATCATGAACTATGCCCCAGTTGAGTTACCAGCTAACAACTGACACAGAGTGAGATTCAGTCAGTTACAATCAAAAGCCAAATGATAATATAATTCCAGCCAAATCACCAAAGCATAGAATCATAAGCTAAATAGACAGTTGCTGTTACAGGTCATTACGTTTTGGTGCAATTCATAGCTCAGTAAAAGCTTACTGACTATGCGAAGGGATATTGGACTTGTTTATTAAGGAAACATTTCATTTCTCAGTGTGGGTTTGGAGTTTGCTGTTCCTGAAAATTAATATTTGTCTTTGGAAGAAGTGAATATGTCGACCCTTAGCATATTACAGTTTAATAATAAATGTGTCTGCAGTTCACATTAGTTCAGTTGTCCAAAGAGTAAAAAACAACAGACACAACAATAAGCGCTTAGGTTTCAATGGTGTTTCTGATCATCCTAAGGACCCTAGAAGCCCTTCTCCAGATGAAGGGTTCAGAACTGGACAAATGTAGGGAGAAGTAGTTGGACATAGAGTGGGAGCATTCCTGCAAAGGGGCTGGCAATTAATGAGAGAGGTGGTTGGAGATTATCATCACAGAGAACTGAAAAAGAGAAGGCAAGAATCTCAGAGAAGTAGCACCAACTAGGACTTGAGAAATTCTCATGGGACCCTCATGGGAAGTTACTTAGGTACCTTCTCTCTGGTACTCTGGAAAAAGCCTATTTATCCAGTTTTTAAATATTTCCTATCCTACTTTATGATCCCCTTTTGAAATGATTCCATATATTTAATAAAACAAATTTTGTAGATTTTCCTAGCCTGGTATGGTAACCTTGAGAAGACTGCTAGGAGCAGCTGGGAAAAAAATGTATGACCCTAAATGGGACTGGAGAGAGACAGCTAGATTGAGCTGTCTTCTCCACCCCTCCTCCACCACACATCAGAGGAAGTTGACTTCTGAGAGAAGGCAGGAGGATATCTGGGTTTCAATACCTAGAAACAGATAAAGGTGCTTGAGGTCCAGAATTATTCAGAAGATGCTAGATAAACAAAATTTCTTTTAAGCAAGTTCCAATTGTACATCTTTTTCTCCTAAAATAATCTATTTGAAATGATTCCTGATTGCAAGATGGAGAGGTTAATGGGAATAAAATACTAAACTGGTACGTAACCAATTTCCTCTTCTTTTGAACTACATTAAGTAATGGTCCCCTCTTCTCCTGAAGCACTACTTTCTTCCTTATATTATAGTTGTTTCTGAACACATATTATACCTTCTGGAAGCTGTTCAAAAGAAAGAGTCATGTGCTGGTCATTAATGAATATCCCAAGCACCCAGAATGACACATCATTTTGAGTAATATTCTTTTGATTTATTTTAATGAGTAGATGAGTGAATAAACTCCCGAGTATTAACATAATCAACAAATACCTAAATAAATTAGTTAAATTAATGAGAAAATGATTTTCCTTCTCCTGAGGGGTTCTGAATATAGTGAGGAAAACCTAGAAAAAATGAGGCCAGAGGTGGCTTATTAAAACAGGCTCAAGCAATACGCTTAGTCAGGTGTTTTAGTTCACAAGAGAATCAGACAGACATGTAGCTTAACAGCTTTACTCACATTAGTAAAGAAAAAAAATCCACCTTTAAACAAATTTTTAAATATCTCTCTACTGTTAACTTAAAGGCACTCATGTATATTTAATTTTCTACACTAAATATAATATTCCAAGACAAAGTATAACTAGGAGGCACTATATTATAAAACGGAGACAGTTCTAGGCTATTTTAAAAAGATAATAAGGAATAGTTTCCACATATGTGTCAAAATAATTTACTTGATAGGAGAGGTACTACTTTAATTCTCCCCTTTCCTCCTTCTTGGACATTCTTGCTCCATCCTTCTTCATGCTTTGGGAAAATTCCAAGTATGTCACAAGATTAGTAGGGAGGGTTCTGGAAATTCACACCTCTGAATGAAACTGGCAGAGAATCTTTCATAGTCTCAATATATAAGAATATGAATTAAGTCATTAAAAAAAAAACATACACAGAAGTCGTTTCAAGTTTTCTAGAATAGTAACACAGGCTAAATTATCTTTTCCAAACAATCTATAAGTGAGATATGGGAATTGGTTGTTGCTTATGCATTTCCCTATCTCTCTAAAATTATAACCTCCAAACCTTCTGATTTTGTCCCAGTAAGATCAATTTAAAGACCTTGTCTCTTGCCTTTGGCATTAATTTGAGAAACGACTCAGACACCTTCTCAAATGAATAGATCTTTCCGAAACGGCACAAGACAGATTTAAATGGGTACAATTTCAAAGCTGAGCAAAAATAGATTAAATGTTCATACTACAGATTGAACATCTAAAGAGATTTTAGAGTAAATTCCCTTTGAAAATTCTGCCCTTGAGAGATAGTTCACTTTTCATCCCACATTTAGATTTTCATTTTCATTTTTGCTACTTTCACACGGCATTCTGAAACTATTTCTCCTCTTGTGGTTGCATGTTAATACTTGATCTAATAGCAGAAACCACTTTTTCCCCCTTATCTTAAACATAAGCACAATCTGAATAAGTTAATTTTATTTCCCTCCTGTTGTGGAAGTTCAGTCCAAATGTCTATAAACAAATTGCAAAGTTGTCTCTCTCATATTTAGATTTGAACAATTCATCCTTCACAAATATAGATTTGAAAATTATCCCCACAAATCCTTTAAAGAAACCTATTACATTTCATTCTGAATGACTGCAATTTGTTGGAGCAGCAAGCAATAAAACTACATATTTGCATATACACTGAAAAATTATGTAATTCTATTTTCCTAGCAATTTAATAACACATTATACCCCATTGCTCCTGCTGGAACTACAAAATGGAGCCTTTCATAAAATGCTGAATTTTTCTGCAATGTTTTCAGGCAATAGCTTTTAAATTTTGAATAACACCAGCTATAGTCTAGTACACAGCCCTTTGCTATCTAAGTAAAGACCATAATCTCTCCTAAAGAGTTTTTAATGAAATTACCTAAAGTTGCAGTAAAACAGAGAAAAGTAAAGAAAAAAAGAGGAAAGAAAATAACAGTAAAAGAGAGAAATAAAGAATTCTCTCTTGCTTAATGGTGTGAGAACAGCACTGAATTTCCAACCGAGGCCTCCCTGGAAGATAACATAAAACAAATAAATAAAAATCATTTATATACAAACATCTCTTAAATTTATGTCTCTCAAGTGAAAAGTAGAGGCCACTTGAATAGAAACTGTAACTATGACCAACCACAGAAACACAGACTGCCTCACTATATTAAAAGCATTTATTGAGCGCACTATAGACTTGGAATTGTCTTGTGAGATATCTATGAAAGACAGTATTATTTCAGGATGGTTTAAGATGAACAAACTCCAGTTAGCTGATGTGAATTATTTTGCACCAGAAACTCATAAAGAAAAGTTGTAGACACTAAACATCAACAGTATCATCTACAACAAAAATGCTCTGAAAAACAGATCTTAAAATAAGATTTATTCCCATTGTTGTTTATGAAGTGGGGGAAAACAAGGATTTAAATTAAAAAAAATTTTTTTTGATAACAAAATTTAAAACAGCTTAAATCTCAACTGAAAAAAACTAGAATTTATGTAGAGGTACATGAAGGGCATTCAGTCGATCCATTGCTTTGACACATGACCTTCAAACTTGTTTTTAGCCATGGAACCACGTGTTCAAATGAAAATAAAAAAGATTAGTTCTGATTCCTAGAGCCATCCTACTATATGATAATCTTCCAGTTTCCATCCACGTGTATCCTTAAAATAAAATCTCTAATTAAGGTCTCACCAGAAAAGAGAGATAAAAGGAAAATGGCTTGGGGAAAAGAAAGAGGTGCTGGATATCTTGACTGTAATTATCCCCGGGGATTTTAAATGTCTCGGGGGAAAATCTAACCCAAATCCCTCACTCCTCCACTCCAGTCCAGCTAATCACACTTAAGCAGCTACACCCATATCTTTGAAATCTTTATTTCTCTTCTCTCTGGCCACAGAACACTTTCTTGGCAGCTCTGTCATCCCCCTCACTCTTATGTTTCCATCTTATGGAAACAACTATTTGCTCTAAGTCAAAGCTCCCTGGAGGTTGCACTGCCACCCCAAACCTGCATCAATCTCATAAATTGCCTAGTCCAGTGCTTCACAACCATTTGCATTATATAATAGCAAAATATAACATTTTTATTTTATATATTTTAATTAAATTTAGCCTTGTATTTTAATATTTTAAATGTTCAAGGCTACTTATGCCACTGGTGATAAGAAACTTGAGAACCCTGCCTATCCCAGCCATACTCAGTCCTTGGAGGACTAAATGCTCTATCTCAGTACATCAGTGTGTGGTAGCTACAGAAGACAGTTTGAGTTTTGTGGAGGAAAAAATCTAGGAGTCTCTGACTTAAACCATTTTTTGTTAATACCCTCAAATCACTTACCCTTTTATCCTCCCAACCAACCTGCCCTTACCCCTAAAA
Organism: Rhinolophus sinicus; assembly: GCF_057876585.1. Taxonomy (NCBI): domain Eukaryota; kingdom Metazoa; phylum Chordata; class Mammalia; order Chiroptera; family Rhinolophidae; genus Rhinolophus; species Rhinolophus sinicus. The sequence continues at coordinate 56,658,950 of NC_142503.1, forward strand.
ATATATTTCACCTATGGCCTTCCTCAGCTCCTGAACCTAAATTATTAGATACAGTGGAGAAAAATTACAGTAATGAGAACTGGTACCAAAAAAAATATCATAGTCTCTTAATTTCAGATATCATCTCAAAACCATCTGGCAATCCTTTGATGGCCTTTTAACCAACTCTCCAACTCCCCAGGCCAGCATCTTAAACCTTCACCATACCCTTGAAGATCTTGATCCTTAGTCCTCAAAGACTCTCAGACCCCTTCACAGAGAAATATAGGCCATCAGGTAGGTACTCTCTCAACTCCCCTAGACATACGTGTACCCAAATCCTCGAACTCCGTGTTCTCTCAGATTTCAGTGGAAGAGATGCCTGACTGCCAGCTAATTCCTGCCACCCTCTCTCTAGATCCTACTTTTTCTGAATTCCTCAAGGAGTATTGACTCATAAATTATCTACATTCTTTTCTACATTTAGACACATCCTGTCTATTGGCACTTTCTTTAATTTAATGTTTATTAAAAAGGATTTTATTAAGTTTACATCCCCTATTTCTCTCCTTCCTACTGTAACCAAGCTTCATGAAAGGAGTAGGTGATATTTATTATCTCTTCTTCACCTCCCATTTACTCCTCTTGAGGCAGCAATGTTTCTGCCCCCTTTCAATTCACTGAATCTGCTCCTAACAAGCCCATTAGTAACCTCGTAATTCCTCAGTCCATTAGACCCCATCAATTCTGAGCTTACTGGCTCTCACTTTAGCCTTTGAGACCCTTGATTCCCTTTATCAAATTCTCACCTCTCTCGATATCTGTGATACCGCTCTTCTCTGATTGTTTTTACCTCTCCAGATGCTCCTTTTCTATTTCTGTTTTGAGACCCTCTTTTTCTGTTACCATTCTTCTTTAAAAGTTAGTATGCTTCAGATTTCAGAATGAATCATCTCTTCTCACTTGACATACTTTCTCTGCAGTTTGGAAGAAGGCTCACTTCCTCGTTTTAAATGCCACCTGTAGGCGCTTTAAAACCTTATCTCATCTGTCTCCATGAGTATAATGCAGCATGCTGAGGCTAGGGAATTTTTTCTTATTCATCATTGTATTTCCAACATCTATCCTTATGTAATCAATAAATATTTGTGGAATGAAGGAGTTCACCTCTATATTTTTATCCCAGACCTTACTTTTAAGATCCAAGGTTATCACACTGTGTACTCTCTCTTTCTATTCAGATGTTCTCCAGATGTCACAGCACGTATTTCACCCTGAGCTCATCACATTTCTACACGCTCCTTATGATGTTCAGACAACAACCACACAGCTGGTGAGTGAGTCAAAGTGATCACCACCAGCATCCATGTCTTGGTATAGTTTTGTGGTTCTTTGCCCTACGAGTTAACAGTTTTAAAAAGGAAATTATATAGCAAGAATAATATTTCAGAATTCAGTGATTCATATAAGTGTACGAAAGTAACCCTTAAAAATACCTCCAGGGCTTACTGATCTTGTAGTATACTATAAACACACACCTCTCTATATTTGAACATCTGCTTTTTAATCTGTTTGGAACCACTGTTGTGCTCCCTCAATTCCTTTTTAAAAAGAAAAAAAAAAAAAATAAGTGAGCTGTCAGTTCGTTCATAGAGGTCTTCTTGGTTTTTGTCCTCCCCAGCCCAGACAGGAGTGGGTCCAGATGCTACCTGTCCAAAACTCGGAAGCCTTGCCTTGCTCATAGAATTTATCACCTACTATAAGAATTACCTGTTGGTTTCTTTGTTTCCTCCACTAAGTAATGAGCTTCTGGAAGGCAAGAAGTTTGTTCTGTTCTCTTATATTCTCTTATATTCGGTATCTCCAAAGACAAGCACAGTATCTGGCACAAAGCCAGTACTTAATCAATAAATCTGGGTAAATAATACTGGCAAGTTAAGGATTCTGTTGATGGGATTGCGCAGAAAGAATAAAATTAGGCACAATAAAATAGATCAATATGCTAATCATAGGATTTTGTCTGGAACACAATGTATATGCTTATATTTACTGATCTTTCAAAAGGACCAATAAGTTCATCATCCTTAAACATAATAAGGAGAATAATAATATTTAATCAAGTGTCATAGTCAGTAAGATTTAACAGTGATTCCACACAGTTCCCCATAGTGACATGATAAGTTATTATCTACTTTTTACCTTGGCGCTCTCCTTTCTGCCTTCCCACATTTTCTCCTGCTTTCCACCTGGAATGTGATCCTGATGAATAACATTCTGGCAGCCATGTTGAAGCCTTAAGAAAAATACTAAAAGATTCACACAGACCTCTGTCCTGACATATCTGAGCCACAGAACCAGCAATTACCTATCTCCAGACTTCCGATTATAAGACAAAAATAAGTCTTAATATATTTAAGTCACTAAGACTAATAGTCATATTAGTTATATTAGTGACATTTCTCCCTGATAGAATAGCCAACTACCTGATATTATCCAAAACATTCTGAGACATTTCTATTGTTTACATCCTGCCTCCCCACATTGCTACTGCAGCCCTTTGCACACACTCCAACACAGCACACATACACATACACTTATGCATACCTCACTCATCAGTTGGCCTAAGCCTGAAATTCCACAATTTGAAACCAATTTCCTTAATGTAAGTCTTTGATCTCTTTTAAAATACAAATAAGCCTAGAATTAGTAACACATAAACCTGAAACATTCATCCTTTCAACAAACTGTTACAGCTTGTTTATTACATGTATGTTGCATGCCACTTTGCTAGGGATCTAAAACTAAATAAGTCACAATCCAATTATAAAGCCATTTCTGAAAAACTAACATTAAAAATAGAGTCTAGATTCTCAGAAGGAGGTGTGGGCTTGTGTTATTGAGACATAAGGAAGGTAAACCAAATTCATTATGGTGAGTAAGGGAAGATTTCCCAGAGGAACTTCCATTTCAGTTGCATAATCAGAACCAGTTAGAATGCTGGGGGGGGGGGGGGCGGTAGGGGGCAGGATAAGAAGGAAGAGGTCAGCAGGGGGAAAAATTCTAGGCCTCCAAGTATGGAAAATAATGAATATTTCAGCCTGAATAACCCATAGCGTACCCATAGGGTGTTATAGGAAAGGAAAAGAAAGGAGAGGAGAGGAGAGGGGAGGGGTGAGGAAGGGAGGAGGGGATGAGAGGGGAGGGGAGGGGAGGTCTAGTCTTGTATAGAATCTTATGAGTTTAAACTTTATACTGGAAGTTAAAGAAAGCCAGAAAGCCATGTTATGACATATATTTTTCAGTAATGTATAGAAAGAATTACAAGGGAGTAAGACAGTAGATGAGAAATCCAAAGAAGAAGTTATCTCAGAAACCCAAGTAAACAATGATAAAGGCCTGCGGCAATAGTGGAGTCTGTGACAATACGGTTGGTAAAGAGGTGACTATTGGGAAATACTTATGCAGTCAGATGGGTTGGGTAACCAACAGGATTTAAAAAGCGTATGAGTACAAGAAGAGAGTTGAGAATGCTTCCTATGTTCCTCACTGGAGCAATAATAATAGCTATAGCTCTCCATGCTAAACTTAACAGATTCCAAACACGTGGGAAAGGTGAGTTTTAAACACAAGCCACTATGACTCCAAAGCGTTTAGCTAGACCAGCACTGCCTCCCACCACCAAGCCTCCGCCATTTACATGTACCAATATGAGGAAAAAGTCTTTTGGTGGAGAAGGACAAAAAGAATAGATTCGCCTCATTATTTTTTCATTTTTGCATATTCTATAAGACAGAGGTTTACCATAAAATGTCGCAAGGTATTGCCAAAATCTTTTCAATTCACTATGAGGGAGAATACGTTCTAATGGGGGTATTAGAGGTTGAGAAGTAGTATATGGCCAGGTGGATGGCATGAAATCCCATAACAGGGACTTAGATGTGGGGTTAAATCTAAGTCACCAGTTTCAAAAGTTTCTTCAGAAAACTAACAACTATTCGGGTGCCAACACCATTTCACTGTGCTCTCACTTCTCTCCCTTCCCTCATCAAGTCTGAACTGCCAGTCATTAGTCACTGTGAAATGTGGGATTCTCTCAACTGAGGGTTCAACCTGACACCATCACAATTTTACCTTTTCAAAGCTGAAATTAGGTGAGGAATCCATACAATCACCAACACTAGAGATGTGTAAATAATCTGCCATGGGCTGTCTGGTCATTAGGATTGTTTGTCTAATAATGCCCTTAGGTCAGCCAGCAAGATGCTGTTCTTCCCACCTCATCCCATTCTGATTTTCTTTTGTTTTGTTTTTTCCTTTTGCTGACTTCTCACAGGATATGAATTTGACTGCAATGTCATTGGACCGCGAAGAACTTTTTAGAATTAATCAAGATCATACAGCATAGCCTGTATTCCATAGTCCATATTTCATACAGCATAGTCCATCCTTAATTCTCAAATGAAATCTGTCGATGATGTTTATAAAAGATGTTTGCATAGATGCTAATAATGATCCCTTGTTTCTCAAAAGATGATTTGTCAGTCATAGAAACATGTCTTAATTTTTTCTTAATCTTTTTTCAAAGTAGCACTACTCATAAGAAAAGAACAGCTGGTTTAATCCCAAGAAGTATGAAAGGAATCCTTGACTATCTAAATTTGCTAATCTCCTGAACTATCAGATATTTGAAACTGCTTCAGCTGATCCCCAATCCATCATACCCCTGCAGACATAAATCACTGAAAATTCAAATCCTGCACTATTTTAGAATGCACATTTCGTTCACTGGATTGATAATGAGTTCTTTTTAAAGGTATCACTGATTCAGCCACAAGACACTGGCTGTCAAAAAATGGCAGATTGCTCTTCTGATAAAATGACATTGCATGAAATATATCTTTGAACATAGGTTGCCTTTTTAAATTGTGGAGTTCACACCTAATAGAGCAATAACATTCATTGGAAAATGTCTTAAGAGAGATCACAATGTGTTGCAACAATAGAGTATCCATTTATATTTTTATGACAAGGAGAATAAAGTAAACCAAAGCTAATTTTCTATTCAGTCCATACATACTATTAAGTACATTTTAATGTGGGGGAAATATTTTTTCTGATCTAGCTGTAGCAGGAATTCTACCAGTCTGAAAACTGCTCCACTTTTGTGAGATTCTTCTCCACAAAATTCAATAACTTCAGTTCTAACAATATCATATTCTTATATTGAGTTATTTAAAGATAATAATTACCACACTTCCAAAAATGCCTTGAGGCCTGCGCTGCTCGAAAGGAGAATGAGGTTTCACGTCCTTTGGTCAGGGGAGGGCTACGATTCTTCCCAGTTGGGCTTACTAATGTGCGTGTCCTATATGACCAACTGCCTCTACTGTAAAAGTCTAGATTCAGACTCTTTCTCCAGATTACTTGTTAGGGTTTTTCATAAGTCTTAGAAAAGGAGCACTTGATATTTTATCCTGAAAGTCAAATTGCAGTTAAAGCAAAGACAAATAAGGAAGACGGGAACCCCTACTTCCCCAGCCACACCAGTTGAATCCACCCTGTAAAGCAATGAAAAGTTAGTGTTGAAGTCAAACCACTTCTTATCTCCCTGTTCAATCATCTCCAAATGCAATGTGTTAGGACTTATTTACTCAAAGTTGAAATAAACCGTATTCTCTTGCTAAAGAAATTTGCACATGTAGAGGTATCTAACTGGAAAATCAATTTTGGTGAGGATGGCTAAATAGCAGTTTATATATTTATCACAGTGGCAGTACAACTAAAAACCCACATAGATAAATTGAAGTAAAGACATTCCCACAAAAAGAAAAACAAAAAATACAGGTATCAAATGTGTTCTTGTTACAATGGTCTCCATGTTTTGACATTTTTAACTGATATTTCCTAATTGGATGATAGAATCCCCTTGTCCTTTATGAAAAATAAAGATTATCCATAGAATGCCCTCCCAATGGTTTCCTGAGATTAAAACTAATCTGAGCCGAAATGGAGCTCATGTCTCCTAAACTTCATCTTGTGGTGAAGACTGGGGCAGCGGCAAACATTCCTTCCCACCTCGCCCGTATCCAGTGCCTCCTGATCCATCAAAGACTCAGTCCAAAATTCCAGTTCAAAATGAAAGAAAACTTAACACATTTATTCAGAACCAAGATGAATTTACCAAGTTAAGTTTTTGCTAAATGGACAGATCGCTTTCAATGCACGCAACGTTTATTGAACCTGCCAATAAGCAAAGTTTTGTGTCAGATCCTGTAGAGGAGATAAAAATGAATATGCATATAGGAACTTAGATCCAGCAGGGGAATACCCAAGTATGCAAATAACTGCAGTAAAAAGACACTCAACCCTAAGCTCTGAGTTTAAATGTTACTTCAAAAAGTCTCTTCCACTCCTCTCTCCCTAAATCTAAATAGATCTGCCCTGTTAGCCTTACTCCTAGTAAGCTTTTGCTATCCTTCATAACCCTTGCCATAACATGCAATCATTTATTTACCATATATTAATTTGTTTCATATTTCTATTTGTCTCCCCTACTTAATTGTAAGTTAGAAGAAGGCAGGAATGGCATTTTTGCTGGGTATCTTTTTCCCCTTTTCTCAGTTACTCAGAACTTAGCACTGTGAAAAGGTGGGGTGGGGGGTGGGGGGAATGGATGCATGCAAAAACTTGACTCAGTAACCAAAAGTGAAGTATAAGTAAAGTGCAATTAATTGATCTGGGAAACTTGGGAAGATTCCATAGAGTTAGGGAAATTTAGATAACTAGCATTTTAATACAAAAGGGGAGGGAAAGAATGCATCCTCACTGGCTGAGGAGATAATGAAAAAACAGAGAACAGCAGGACTTTGCGAGGCATATTTCTGAAGTTGTGGGTTAGATTAGAATATATCATTTATGAAGAAGGAGGTAAAAAAGAAATCTGAAGGGAAATGAGGGACTATTTTCAGAGGTACTGTGTGACATACCAAGGATTTTGGCACTTGATTTCATAATGCTTAGTCATAAAGTTATTTTTAATCCTTTATGTAGCTCTGTTTCCTTATTCTAAAATAGAAATAGCAATGCTAAATCAACTTTAACAAATTAATTTGGGGAATAATATCTATCTATCTATCTATCTATCTATCTATCTATATATATATGTATATATATATATATGGATATGTATATACATAAAGATTTTTAAAATTTAGAATGCAATCAAAATTCTTAAAATTGTTCATGATGACTACAAAATCAATCTTATATTTAAATTTAAAATGATGAGGGATAGAATGCAGTGTTAGCTATGTGCTGTTTCATATTGATCATTGTTTTCTTCCTCTGACATTTTATGAATAGTTGGACTTTCATATAGTATATAGTACACCAAACTTTGAACAGTGACCACCAACTTCCATGGCTGAGTTCAGATGTATGTACACACAAATTAGCATTTAGAGAACACCCCAGTGTGTTTTCTTTGATGAGATTTGCAGTAGCATTCTTTGTCTCATTAGGTCAAGATCTGCTTTCATTTTCACTTTAATGAGAGTCACGCCCCCAAGTATTTGGTCAAATGCTGGGACAGGCTACTGTGCCAGGAGGAAGCAAATAAAAAATCCCTGAATTAAACATAATAGTGCATCAGATCAAGTCTTTCCCATTTGGGGAAATTGCAATGTGTCATCCTGTCTGCCTGGCTCTCCTGCCTTCTGTACCCATGACTTCTTGATCTTAAGTTTAGATTTGTCCTTTATAATTTGTGACTTTTTGTTTCCAGTCTAGTATTTTACTCATTACCTGTCCTGATCTTCAAATTCTATGTATGCCTTGAACTATTTGCTTTCTTAATTACTTCTTTGATCTGATAATAATCATAATTACAGTAAAGGCTAACATTACAGGGTACTTGCTGTCTGCCAATTGTTATACACACATAATTACATTCTTGAAACAATCCTTCAATGTGTGTATCACTATTATTATTTTATAGATAAGGAAATGGAATCTCTAAAATGATAAATAACTTATCTAGGTCACACCCTGGGAGATGGCAGAGATAGAATTTATGGCAGGGCTGTCTGATTCAACCTCCATTTTATTTTCTACATGACCACACTAACATTCAGGCTCCTGCTTTTTAACTCCTGCACATCTACCCTCTTCATTTCCCACCAACTTGCTGACTCACAGCATGGGCTATACCTATATTCAGCCTTGCTCCATCTGTCACCGAATTATGGAACTGGGAAATCATCAGATTGCATTTCTCTTCTAGTTTGTTTATAGTACACTGACTAAGGAGTTGGAGACATTGATTGGAATTAGAATCCTAACTTGCATTTCATATACACTGCAAGCCTTTTGGAAAGCTGTTTATTCATTCTGAAGTCAGATGCCTCATCTATCACATTAGAGGACTCCACCACATGATATGTCACAAAATTATGAGGCTTTCTCTCTGGGGCATGCCCAGCCCATCTGTACTGGAACAGTGACAAGGGCTAGCTACCCACTTCTGACATCCTATCATGTTTGGAATCATAGCTCACATTTCCCTTGTGCTCTCTTCACCAGGCAATGTTTGCCACTCTTAAAGGATATATGGTACCCCTTTTATGAGAACCCACTGGAAATCCTTTGAGATGTCAGTACCTAAAAAGGCTTAGCTTCTCCTGAGTAATTTTTCGTGTGTTAGCCCTATAAACATGGTGAACTTGTAAAGCATCAGATTATCTCTTTGCTTTGGTTGCTAGAAAGCTCAGAACTAACTATTGGCCTAGCCCTAGGAATTATTAAAGACCATATAACATGCTTTTGGTATGCTAAATTTATATCCATTTTCCTGTACTATTCATTATTTACTTCTGTTCTAATTGTCACAACTATTCATTCATTCTGTTTATCTTATTTATGATATGTATTGCTTTAAGTACCTTTAAAATTATTTTTCGAATTGGAGAATGGGGCAAAAATGTTTATAATGAATGTATACTAATAAGTGAATAGGTAGGTGGCTAGATAGATTCACAAGTAAACCAATAAATAAATATAGTATGCCAGGATTTGCTTTTCCACAGCTACTGACCCAACAGTTAATTTTAACTTTAATATGTTTGGGTCTTGATTATTCCACAAAAGCTTATACAAGTGTCCAAAAGAAGCATTTTCTTCAGCAAACTGAAAACACCTTCAATAGAGAATCATTCAAAATTATACCACCAACCAAATAAAATGTGTCTGATATTCCTTAGTACATATTTAGGATGAAATGTGATATGTCAATTTTGTCTGCAAAGTAAGATGTTCCCTGTGTTTTAGCCAAACTAAAAGGAATCATAGCATTGTCAAATCAATCAAACAAGCGGCCCTTATTAGGGTTATGATTCGAAAGTACACACACACATATATAAAAGACCATTTGTTAAGAATGGGGACACCAAAGCCTTAAAGGAATAATCCATTTGGATTTATGAAAGTCTTGATCCAGTTTAGAATGCTGAATCTCATAGAATCAAACTTCTTAGATGTTTTTTCTCACCCTCCACTAAAACTAATTAAGACATCCCTATTTCCATTTGGATTAGAAAAAAACCCCAAAAAACAATGACCTTTTCTTTAGGTTTGGTGTTTAAAGAGCTGATAAGCACGAGAACACTGTGTGTTCTGCTGCTGCTACTGTATTTAAAACCTCAGAAATTCATCCAGATTTTTGTTTTACTCAGAAAATGTGTACTGAGTAACCACCGTGTGACAGGTAGCACTGTGCTAAATGCTGAATGAAAACACAGTAATAAATAAGACAAAGTGTCTATCCACTTCTATGTTAAATTCTACTAAGGTAAAACAAGAATGGTACAGTGTAGTACACACAGCACAGATATTAACAAAAATAATTGCAGACACTGTTAGGGATTTTAAAGAAAATAAGGCACAGTAATAAGGTTATATTTAGTCAGTATACAATCAAGGAAATGCTCTATTTAAAACAAAGGTAATGAGGGGTGGCCGGTTAGCTCAGTTGGTTAGAATGTGGTGCTTGCTGATAACACCAAGGTTGCCGGTTAGATCCCCTCATGGGCCACTGTGAGTTGTGCCCTCCTTAATAAATAAATAGATAAATAAATAAATAAATAAATAAATAAATAAATAAATAAATAAATAAATAAAGGCAATGAATTAGTGGAAGAGCTGAGGAATCACATAGGATGGTGAGACTTTCCAGAGATTAATAAGAACAGAAAGTTACTACCACTCCTAGATTGGAAGGACAAAGAAAGGAAGTCATGTTAACCAAATTCTAAGCACTGGGATCATTTGGAAGAAGCTGGAACCACACTGCTCCTGAAGGAGTGAGCTCCAGCCACAGGAGGAAAAAGTAGGCACTGCTGGGGAGGGCAGAGAATGGGGAGGGAAATTCCTTTCATCTCTGCATCAGTGCTACCCATTGGTCAAAGGCAGCAGGAAGCCAGCTAACACACCAGCCTGGAAAATACAGCATGCAGTGGTCAGTTTCATTGTCCACCAGTCCAGTGACAGGTAGGCAAGGACAGGATCTGAGAACAAACAAGCCCAGATTTGCATAAGAACAGAGAGTGACCAGTTTGCAAAGGAGCTATTTTAAAATAGTAATCTGGGATGGTCATGCTAGGAAGTAACATTTGAGCAGAGATCTGAAGATGGGAGGAAGCCCTGGGAGATCTGAGGAGAGAATTTCAGACAGAGAAATACAAGTATAATGGTCCTGAGGGCACAAAAGACCTCATGACGCTTGAGCAGTGGCATGAAGAACACATGTGAAGGAGAGAGTGATAGGAGATGTGATCAGACCGTTGGCTGGAAACATCTCATTACAGGCTCTTATGTGTCATGGTAAGGAGTTTAGATTTTATTATTGCATTAAGTGAAGAAATTTTTACTTGTCTTCTTTTATTTGTTATTGTGTAGTTTGTAAAAGAGCCACTGTGGAAATGGAGCATAATACTTCTGGAAAATTGCCTTCCTATCTTCGGGGAAAATGACTCAACTCTGATCCTGTTAGGACAGTAATGCAGAGCAAGAGTAAAGTCCTCCAGCTCTGTCCCTTGGCTGCATCTCCTCACACTTGCCTGTGTCTCCCAGCCTCATCAGTGCACATGCATTCTTCAACCAAGCTGGCTTCCTGTTGCAGTTGACAAGCAGTACACATAAATTCCCTTTCAGGAGGATTTGTGAGCAAGCACCCAAACAGAACTCATGCTCCATGATCACACCCTTCCTCCCATGGAAATGTGGAGAAAGTTCCACTTACTTCAAATCTCCAACTTAGCTGCCAATCCAAGCCCTGGCATTCTCTCATTTTCTCCTGATTTTTTCTAAGCACCACAGATAAGAAATCTTTGTGCCTTGGTTCATTAATTTAGTGTTCTTTCTAAGATAATGTTGAGGTTTTAAAAAGTAAGTTGTTAGTGAGAAATTTGAATTATTTGGAAACGGTCTTTTGTGACATATAATGTTGCCATTAGATCGTTAATGACTTTAGGAACTCTAAATTTTATGTAGTATAGACTCATTATCATCTACTTATTAACTAACATTTATTTAAATCAATTAATAATTGTGGAAAATATCTTCTCTTTAAAATGTATGAAGATAACCATTCAAATAGCAACAAGTAAGAGACAAATTAAGGTATATCAGATGTTCATTTGTTCAGGAAGTAGTTCATAAGTACCTGCCACATGCCAAGCATCACAGCAAGTATTGAAAACACAACTGCGATGTAGTCCGAGACATGGGCCTTGACCTCCTAGAAATGTGTGGTTAATGACCACACAGTGTACTTCCTGTGAGAGCTACAGCAATGCCTTTGCACTTAGTAGATGTTAAATAATTCTATGACAAATGAATGAACAAGTGATTCCTTTATGTATTAATTTCATCAAAAGGAATCAATTTCTGTAACAGTTAACTTCCAATAGCCAGAAACGTACATATTAGAATACCAAGCAAGCAGTTTAAACAGAAAACTAACTTTATTCAGTTAAAGTATAATTGTTCAAGTTAAGAGCTGAGATAGTATGTGAAAAATAGTATGTTACTGAGAAAAGGATATGGAAACATTTAAAAAATTAAACCTTTGAGTAAAGTTTTGGAAAAGAAGTTTTAAAAAGAAGAAATTAAACTAACTTTCCAAGTGAGAGGGAAGGATTGGCAGTGACTGGGGAATAAACCAATAATCCAGTACTTGCTACAATCCTTATATAAAATATTGCCCTTTTGAATTGTGTGATTTAATGTGGGAGAAAATTAGCATAGTATATAGAACAAAATTAATAATGTCAGTTATTTCCAATATTTCTCTAGAAAGTTATACCCAAAGGTCATTTAATGGAAACATAAAATGTGTGAATATGTCAAAGGTCAAGTGTTTGCTATATAATACATTTTTTCCTCTAGCATATATACTGACAGGTGTATAATCAGAGATAAAGTGAAAAGCTATTATTATCTACTCTGTGATCATTAAGCTAATTAAATTAACAGTAATGCTTGCTATAATCATCTCTCACTGTCTTGAAACCTGAAATTCTCTAAATACTTGGTAATATAAATGTTAAAACATTACAGTTTTTTTAAAGAATCAAGCCAGGATCAATGAAAGAATAGCCAGTGGAATGGGACTATATGTCAGCCTTGTGCTAGATACTGTAGAATATTATATAGAAAAAATACCTACAAAAATGGTAGAGAATTCAATTTCTGTCATTTGAATATAGGCTGTAATTAAAATATAGGCTGAAATAATTTCAATTCACAAGGGAGAAATATTCCACCAAATCTTACCAAAGATCTGCTTTTCTAAGGAAATGTAAGGAGTCCGTGGTATCTAGATTTAGGATAAATCTGTTCCTGCCACAGAGGCATCTGTTGTTAACTAGCGTGTGTGTGTGTGTGTGTGTGTGTGTGTGTGTATGAATTGAATATGAACTTTACTTTCATAAACTCCTTTTTCCATCTAATTTCCAAATTCAAAAGTTTTGTAGATATTTAAAGGGGAGTAGTCCTCCCCAAACCCTAAAGAATATAGGATATATAGGGATATAGGATTATATTGAATAAATTGTAAAATATTTGGAATTATATAAAACCTTAAAGACCAAATAAATTCTAGTACATACAATCTTTAAACAAATAGAACCTTAGTTCTTAAATTTATCCAAGTCCTACAGATAGCGAGGCAGGGGCAGAATCAAGACACACCCGTTTTCAGACTCCTAATTCTCCAGATTCCCAAGCCAGTGTTCTTCTTACCACTCCCTACTGTACCTTTGCAGTACTCTAAATCAGCAATTCATTCACAGTATTTCTTTTGCTCTCTTTTTTAATTAATAAGTTTCTCTTTTATTCTCTATTCAGACTTGGGATTTTAGAGACAAACCAGGCACCTCAGAACTAAACAGAGGAGCAGGGAGAACTAAGTAAAAGCTTAGATCACTCAATAAAACTCATGATGAGAAGTATCATAGTTATTTTAGTTAGTTTAATATAGTTTTTCAAAAAAGCCAGATTTGCTAGCCAAGTGGCTCACAAGGTGGAGTCCCCAGACCAGCAGCGTCAGCGTCATCTGGGAACTCATTAGAAAGGCAAATTCTTGAGCCCACCCCAAGCAGACTGTATTAATCTCCTAGGGCTGCTATCACAAAACACCACAGACCAGGTGGCTTGAACAACAGAAATGTATTGTCTCACAGTTCTTGAGGCTACAAGTTAAGATCAAGGGGTCTACAGATTTGGTTTCTCCTGAGGTTTCTCTCTCTCTCTCTCTCTCTGGCTTGCAGAGAGCCTTCTTCCTGCTGTGTCCTCGCATGGCCTTTCCTCTCTGTGTGAGCATCTCTGGAAGTCTCTTCCTCTTCTTATTAAAAAAAAAAAAAAATCAGTCCTTTTGGATTAGGGCCCCACTCTTATGACCTCATTTAACCTTAAATACCTCTTTAGAGGCCTCATCTCCAACAAAGTCACATTGTAAGGTACTAGAGTCAGGGATTCAACACATAAGCTGAGCAGACACAATTCAGTCTATAACACTTGTTGAAAAAGACACTCGGAGGTTGGGCCTCAGCAATCTGTGTTTTAATAAATCCTCTAGGTAATTTTAATGCAAGTTAAAGGTTGAGAGCTACTTTGATAGCCAGAGAGGACATCAGCTCACCCTAAGAACAGGGTAGTCTTGGCTGAAGTGATAAAGTTATTATGAGGGTCTACAGATTTTTGAGAGAGGATGGATTCTGGTACACACACACACACACACACACACACACACACACACACACATTAATCTCGAAAACCTCAGGACCAGCATTGTTTTGGCAAACATATGAGTGTGAAATGAAGGGAATTCTAACCAGAAAGCTTAACTGTGGAGGTCAGACCTCCGCAAGGATCTAGCCACCTAGGGCATGACTGAAAGCATCCGTCAAATACTGTACGATTGCTAGAAACGCATGCAGTAGTGAACAGATTAGACCTGCCAATTGTCTCTCTAACTGGCCTCGGGAAGCGGACTCCACCTTTTAGACTGTAAATCACCCCACTTAGATTCTTAGATAATTCCAGATGTTGTGGGATCTCTAAAGGGAACTGATGCTGTATTTTAGCATATTGAAGCTGACCTTAAAATGCAATGTGAAGTAGAAGTAATACATTAATTATACCATTGAGATTAATTAGTCTCAAAGGAAATATTATTGTGCTTCCTGCATGAGGCAGGAAGGGGTAAAAGAGGACACACTTTAGAATTTAAAATCCTGGCTGGCTGTCGGTGTCACCTGAGAAGATTGTCAATAAATGGATTTCCCAGGCCTAATCCTGTTTGACTGAATAACACTCTTCAAAGATAGGGCTCGAGCCTCAGTGCTTCCTGGTCTGAGCAAGTGGAAAGTTGGAATAACATACAGAATTAACTGAGTTGGTACTTACTTTGTTGTCACATACTTTATAAGAATTAGAAGGAGAAAGAAGTAAGAATAAAATGCGAGCAGTTTACCACAAAATAATTCCAGATTAGATTTTAGATATTATGGAATGAGAATGCTGATACGGAAAATGGCATCAAAATTACTTTCCCTCTCTCTTTTTCCTTACCCTACTGTAGCTCTCTATACAAAGCTGTCTGGCACCTTGACCCATTCACCACACACTGTGTGAGGATGCCACCACTTTAGCACTAGTAGCATGACATCACACCCATTTTTAAAAATTACTTATTCTCCTTTACCATTTAATGTCAATATAATTGCTCAAGACTAGACATCATTTTTGTCAAAGTTTAGACTGAACTTCAAAAATCTGTTTCTTTATAGAATAATGATCTAAACAATCACCTATGATAGTTTTAAAAGAGATTCTAAAAATTAATTCAACCCTCACCCCGCCCAAAAAAATTTGAAACAAATTTGGCTAATTTCAAGACAAATAATTTACTTTTGAAATCTTGGGATGATTTGTTATGCTGTCTTCTTGTCATGCATCTGTGTTTCTAAAAATTCCCTTTCCTTTTGCACCAAATTTAGTTTACTTTTATATATAGGACTTGCTTCTGTTATTTCTTTTCTCAGAGCTGCCTCCTTGGTTTTTTTTTTTTTTTTTTTTTTTTAATTCACCTCTGAAATATATGCAAAATGGAATCATGTGTTTTATCTTACTAACCTCAACAGAAGTGACTAGAAACTCTCTACATGGCTAATACTTTTACCTCTGACACAGACCCAAAAAATCAATTGCCCACAAATGAGGTCAAGCTTATGTGATGTATGTAGTCAGTCGACCAGATCAGTGCACGGGTTTTGATTGAATCACTAAATTAAAAATTATATTGCCTTATTTATTTCAAACATCCTCTTCTATAATAGCAAGGTTTTTTGTTTGTTTGTTTTTACTTTTGTCCTTTTAGCAACGTTTTCTGCTATTTTCCACCATATTTGACTATTAGAACTATAATTTATAACAGGTCATCAGTAATAACTCGCTGGTATAATTTTCACATTTATCTGTTGATTCAACTCCGTGGCAGGTGGCAATCTCAACCCACTTAGTTAAGATTGTCTTTAAATAACTCTTTTCCATCTGCTTAGATACCAATGGTGAAGAGGCTTCACATTAATTTTGATAGTTGTACTTAACAAAGTTAATGAACTTGTTTATATCATATCTGTCTCCCAAACATGAGTGTGAAAACAATATAGCATATAGAGCGTGGTGCCAATAACACCAAGGCTGCCAGTCCGGTTTGATCCCTGCGTGGGCCACTGTGAGCTGTGCCCTCCTTAAAAAAGAAACAAAACAAAAAACAAACAAACAAAAAAACAACATAGAGTGTAATTACTCTTTAGAATCTATCCCTGTATCTCCATAAAAAATTTAACCTGTCCCAAATTATTCTTTGGAGCTTTATGATCAATTAGCAGGATTACAGATCTACTACCTCTGTTGTAATTCGAGAACCAATGGGATCATTCCATGTGATTTCTATGGTTTGTCTGAACACAGCTGCTCTCTTCTTGAAAGCACTAAGACAAAGAGGAATATAAGATAAAATGTAGCATTTGTATACAATTCCCATTGATTTATGGGACAATAGTTTATTGAAGTCTTCTGTAGACTAAGGAATATAACAGGGACTGGGGGTTATAAAAGTGATATTTTCTATGGTCCTCAAGGAGCTCACAGTACAAAAGAAAAAAAGAATAGTGTCATAACACAAAATGTTCCCTTAAGCACCAATTTTAAGCGAGATGTTACACAGGAAATGGGTGAAATGAACATGGAACCTGCCTTCTAGGTGTTCACAGTCAAATAAGAGAAAGGAAACAAAAAGGTAAAAAAGCTGAAAATGACAAGTAACATCAGTGAAGTATAGATAAAGTACACTAGAGACTGAAAGAAGGATAGCAGTATAATCAGGAATGCTCAGAGCTGAGCCTCTGCTATTTTAATAAACAATAATTATAAAAATTTATCAAAAAAATTTCTTTTTACGCTAAGTATTCATATGCAAAAAACCCTAAAATAGACATTAAAATTATTTTCCAGTGTGTATTAAAATAACAGGATACAGTGTACTTGATGGTGTGTGCTAAACAGAAACACATTTGCATAGCATCTGATCTGCAGTTTTTCACAGTGTTTTTGTTGGAAGTTGACAGAAGCCTTCCACGTGTCAGTGTTTTCCCCGGAAAGACATTTTCCATTCCCACATCTCCACACATAGCGTGACATTATAAGCTAAAAGGACATTGTCACATTTTAGTCTATAAAGGATCTTGATGAATCTGCCAAATATTTTTTAACTCCAGATATAACTTCCATCAGCAAATGCAACATGAAAAATAAATATGCAACTGGCTTTTAGGGTCCATGTGTTGAGCATTTGGAGAAATTAATCTTCTAGAGAGTGCCATATTAATGATCATCTGTCACTAAACCATAGACAGTGTACTCTAAAGTATTCAATGTGATACCTTCTAAAAGACAGAGTGTATTTAATAATTAAATCATAATATTAAAAAGAGATAGGTATTACATGGTAAAACCAAACCTTGTGTTTTTTTTGTCTTATACATTTATTTTATTTTCTCAGTGTTTCACTTTATCCAACAATACTCCAAATCCCTTAGAGTTTACTGTACGGTTGTCTTTGACTTCTCTACTGAAAGCAGGTCTTTTTCCCCCGCTCGTTTCAACCACTGCACTCCTATTTAGGACTAAACAAAATGAAACCCAAAGGAATAGAGTATTTTATGAGCAAAAATGGGATATAGGCTATATTCCAAAGAGGAGACGTGTCTATTAAAAGCTGCTAATCATTCTCAAGACCCTGAAAGCCTGCTAACAGGAAGTTCAAAAGCTGTCATCCAAAACTGGAAACAAGAATCATACTCAGGTATCTGGAGACAAGAACGAGGGTTCAGACCTAGGGTTCACACATATTCTTCCAAAAACTTCCACCTCACCTAGTACTGTTTTCCATGTATTACCAGAATATTCAGCTGCTTTCACTCCACAGCATCACAAAGGTGTCATTCCACCTTGGACACACTTCATCCTTTAAGGCCTCATTCAGAGCTCACTTCTACCCCAACTCCTCACCCTAAATTCCCAATAATCTTTCTCTTCTAACTTCCTGTACCATTTCCAGGTCTATTCTGCACAATTGAAATGTGTGCCTGACCTGTTCACTTGTACTGTTCAATAAACTTGAAACAACAGTTTATAAAAAGAGGATGACAACTGGGTTCAGAAAAGCTGAGGCAATGCTGAGGTAGAAAATAAAGGTTAGACACAAGAGTGGGTCAGCTCTGGTAGCAATTCCGACACAGGTGATCAGAAGGTGTCACCTGGAATTAATGAAGCATTCTACAAAGGAAACATTTTCGAAACACCTGTGCCAAAAGCTAAGGTCAAGTGATAGTTCAGAACCATGTATTAGTATTAGACAAGGCCAGGAGGGCAGGAAAGTATTGAATATTAGAACAGGCAACAGACCTTGGAATCCAGAGAGATTCTAAGAAGCCTGTTTTCAGGTGTGTCGTGAAGGATAAATGACGTTCTGTATCTAAAGTAATTCCCCATTCTTTTCCCCCAGCAGCCTCACTCTTTCTAATCCCTCCCAAGAATCTTGGCCATATGAATGACCTCATGGAATCTTATCTAAGTTCCATTTAAAGCAAGTCACTTCTGATTTGAGGACACAGATGATCCCATTCCTTTGCCATACTCATGATAGGTCAGTGAGCCCCACTGAGACCAAGGATCATACATAGCAGAGTACTTGGATTTTTCTGCTCCTTGGTCCCCAGCCCAATCTAGAGAAAACAAATAAATGTGGGAAATATAGGAGTTTTGCACATATTTAAAGCCAGGTTATTCTTAATGTACTACTAAGGTAATTTTTGACAGTGTTTATAACAGAATGAGTATCTCCAGTATCTTCAGTTTTGGGTTCTTACGACCTTCCTAAGCTTTGCTGTGTCTGATTGCCTTTATGGTGCTTGATAAAAGCCTGCCCTAACACGACCCTTTGCAGAGTTATCACACAACTGCTTTTGAAGAATTAAATCAATTAAGAAAGTGTTTTATAGATTCCACATTTATCCCACCCTCCCCATGCAGCCACTAGCTGGCGTTTCTTTCTGCTTTGAAATAGTAATTTCTGATCCCCAGAGGCTTATCAGAGGGAGACACACTTTTCTTGCTAATGCATCCAGAGAGCTACATCAGCAATAACTGACCCTTTTATATTTTTAGAAAGTTGACACCCCAATAAATACCCAATAAAGCTATTAATGGTCATATAAAAGTGAACGACATTAATTTAAACTTTTAGTTGCCTTTTAGTACTTAGGAGTCCAAAATGTCCAACAACAAAAACAAAAAACACACATAAAAAATGAAATGAATGAGTGAACTAAAATTGTAAACAAACAAAGGAATGAAACCCCCAACTCAGCCAACATTAGAGGGAGAGAAGAACACAAGCCACGTTAATTTTTCAGGAGGTGATGCTCCATCTTGCTTCTACTCACTACATATCCTCCCAGTGGCCCTGGAAACCACGAGGTAATTGTTCCTCCATCTTTTGTTCAATGACAGAATACAAAAAGTTATTTAGCTGGGTCTATAGACACAAAGTAGACAGCACATTAGCCAGCCTTCCTTGCAGCTACATATGGTCAAATAACCAAGTTTTGGCTAATAGGCTATGACAGTAAGTATGTGTCACTAATCCAGCTTCTGGCCGTACACCTGTGATGGCCTATCTCCATTCCTACGTGACGGGAACATGATCGTGGTACCAGTTACCATGTAAACAAGGACAACTGCACAACTGAGCTTAAATACAAGAACTCACCTATTATTATGACTATTTAAAAAGAGATAAACTTTAATCTTATTTGAGCTGTTGTACTTGAAGTGTCCCTTGGTTTCAGCAGCTTAGCCTTT
Source organism: Rhinolophus sinicus (assembly GCF_057876585.1). Taxonomy (NCBI): domain Eukaryota; kingdom Metazoa; phylum Chordata; class Mammalia; order Chiroptera; family Rhinolophidae; genus Rhinolophus; species Rhinolophus sinicus. The sequence goes on from NC_142503.1 coordinate 56,678,912, forward strand.
GCCCTAAACATTACATCTATAAATCCATACTCAGGCTTCATTAAAAGCTGTCTTCTTCTGCCTTACCTTAGCTCCAACCCAACTGTATGAAGAACATCCAGACATTCCTCCCTACTGAAAATGGAAAACTAGCTCCAACTATATTAACTGGGGTGAAGAAACAGATATAGTTCTCCCTGTTTCTGTAAGAATTTAAGTTTTTAGGATAACAAGAGACCACCAACTTTCAACAACATATCAAGTATTGTTCTAATCAGAACTCTTTTCATTGCAAAAACAGTGACTCACTCATAGGATAAAGTAGAGGAGCTTCAGATAATGTTATAGATCCACAGAATCCATGGCAGTGTACCAACAGGACTGATGGGAACTGAAATTGTCAAGGAACTGAGACAACTCATTTCATCTTCCAGTTTCTGGTTCTCTCTGCACAATTTCTCCATCCTCTTCCTTCTTTTTGCAGACTATCTTTTGGGTAAGGGGGTTGCCAGTTACTTTAGGCTGTTCATTACCAGTGCTACATAGAGAACTGGAGTCTCAAAGAAAGGGATTGTGGGCAAAGATGCTCCAAAGCATGTCTACCAAAGACGCTAAGTTTTTAAATCTCGTCTCTTTGTCTTTACCAGGACTCTCCCTTGATACCTTTCCTCCACTACTATGAAAATCCAATCTCTTATGGGAAGGCCTTCTTTCTTGTTCTCTAGGTTCTTTGGCTCCTTGTTTCTGTGAAACCCCAAAGCAGTCAAGCTCTGTGCCCAAACCTTGAACTAGTATGAACATGATCCCCAAAACTGTCTCAGCCTTTCCCCAGTATTCTACCCCTGTATCTTTTTATCCTCCTGTGATCTCCTTCATTTTTCATCCAACTAATGTGTTCGTTACTGATTTTATTTACACCTAACACCACTGCTCACATACATGATGTATCATGGGGAAACAAAGAGTCACTCACCTGAGGTCTCACTTAATAAGTCCTCAAAATAAACTTCTAATAATGTCTGTGAATTATTATATGTACATAACCTTTGGCGTACACTTAAGATCTTGTTCATCATAAAACTTTAATAGCCCACTACTACAAACCTGTAATATATCACAAATTACTTTTTAATAAAATCCCAAACAATTTTTACAAATAGCACAATTATTACATTGTAATCCATATATCATAACTATTATTTCTTACCTGATCATATTAAAAACTTGTTTCAACTTTCTAAAATAAATTTTAAGGAAAGGGAGGTAGGGAGGAACAGGACCTCTGAAAGGTCCTGACCTGGCTTTAGCTCTCTGCTGCCCACTTGGAATTTATCCCACACACATTCACACATTTCCTACTTGAGTTTTCGGATGCAGAGAAGTGAGGAAGAAATAAGAAGTAAGCAGACAATATTGGGAAGACCAGCCAGAGAGATACAGAAGAGGGAGATTCCTTTCAACTGGGAAGGCCAGAGGAGGGTATGGCATTCAGGATATATTGCATTTTGTGTAAAGTGAATGACATGAACATAAGAGAAAAGGATGGAAGAAGAGAAGCATGGCGAACGTAGGGGAAGAGAAGAAGAAAGTCATTTTACAGCTTCGGTTCAATAAACAAAACATGATGCTTTGTAAATGGGCAGACAGAGCAGCTTCACTTTATCTGTCTCCCGTCTCCTACATTCCACAAATTACAATATTCTCCTTCTGGAGATTCATTTTTTGGGAATTAAGCAAAGCCCTCAATAGGGTAATGCATTAGATCTGTCAGTTATGAGAAACTCTGTGTCAGTGGCCTTGTGTAACTGAGAAGGGAGGGAATAAGACACAGGATAAGCAGGTGATTGTCAACGGGGTGGTGGGGAGCAGTGCAGAGAAGGCCTACAGTGGAGGCCCTGCCAAAAGCGGCATAGATGGAGCATGAGGTGAGCCACATAGACTCTGGCCAAACACACACAAAGGGAAAAGTAAAATATAAAACACTCATTTTTGCCTATGTTACTACTATTTTACCCAGAGCTATCCAGAAGGAAAGAAAACTATAAGAAAAGGAATTGAGGTCATGGAATGCCTAAATTTAATATCCATGAAGTCTCATTCAACTCTGATTTATTCCAGAGGCTAGAACAGTGAATGCCATTCAAATACGTACTCGGGAAGTGTATGAACAAATGCCTACCCTGTGATAGGTCCGGTGCTCATTTAAGTATCACACATAGACAAAGACAAGGAAATTGAGGTACTGAGAGAATAAGAGTCTTGCCCAAGGTCATCAGTCAATGAATGGCAGTGCCAGAATTAAAATCCTCATCGAATTGACTAAAGCCAGTGCTATTAACTGCCATGAAACACAGCTTCACCAGACAGGAAACCAGACTATGACTACAGCACACAGTAATCTCAGTTTGGCACAACTCACTCTGATGATAGCATCATTCACATGGAAACTGGAGGAGCCAGTTTTAAGGAAGGCTGAGGGGGTGCGGAATATTAAGTGAAGCTGAGCAGTCAGGCTTATGGTCTCAAATTTGGTTCACCTGAAGCTTAATTAGGACCAGGATTCATTCAAAGCACAAATGTGAAGTTATTTTTTATTGCTGCTTTTCTCTTTGGCTTACAATTCTATAGAGGAAAAACAGAAACTTCATTAAGCCAGTGATATCAAAATCTATCCCATCGATATTGAAAAGCACCAGGTAAGTTCTTAGTTCCAGTAACCTCAATTTTCTGCTAATGAAATTCCATGAAGGCTGCAATAACCAATTACTCAGAAGTATTTTGGTGATTCTTTGGTAAACTTAAACTGAATTATTTCTATATCTAACCATTTCTATTAATCATCATGAGCACAAAGACAGTTATTTTACTCTGGTACTCTATAAAATAATAAATGATAGGAGAATGAAAGGATAAGATGAATAAATAGAAGGAAAATACATTAAATACTACTGTTCATTTTGTATTCATTACTAATGGACTTTGGCAGGTGACATTGTACATTCAAGCTATGAAGTCTGCTTCTAAATATTTCTACTGAATGCTAGAGAAATGTGATTCAACAGAGACCAAACTGACCACCAGCCTTATGCTAGCTAGTAAAGAACGGAAATGAGTCATCATCCATTTTCACCCACGCTCCTGAAACTAAACCTGAACGGGAAAAAGTTTCATACAAAACACAACTCCATCTTGTTTATTGCCCTGTCCACAACTGCTAGAACAGTGCCTGGCATGAATGCTTATGGCATAGATGTTTAAAATAAAGATTTGTTTAATAAAATAAAAGTGAATGTTTTTCTATTATTCCCTTAATCTAGGAACATGCAGGACCACAAGCAAAGAGAACAATGCTCATTACCCACAGAGCTCCTGAGTTCACTGAGACTATAGATAGACTTGTAGTCAGGATCCACTTAAACATCTAATAAGCATCTTAAACTTAACATGTCTAAAATTGAACTTCTAATTTTCTCCCCTATAAATTGGGTGCCCTATCCCCCAAATCTTTTCTCAGTAAATGTTCTTCCATCTAGCCAGCTGTTCAAGGCAAACTCCTAGAAGTGATATTTGATTCCTCTCTCCCCCTCATTTCCTATATCCAAACCACAGCAAGTGGACTCCGCTCCCAAATGCATCCTGAATCTAATCACTTTATCATCTCCACTACAACTGCCCTCATCCCATCACTGTTGTCAAACACCTGGACTACCACAGTAACCTCAGTTGGTCTCCTCATTTCCAAGTTTACCTTTCATCCAATTTAATTTTCATCCAGTTCTGTGCCAGACAATTTCTTAGTTTCAGAAACTGTGATCATTTTCATCATAAATAGTGTCTCACTCCTCTGCTTATAACTCTCCAATGGCTTCCTGTTGTATTTAGAGCAAAAGTCTAATCTTTTACTTCCAGGCTGCGTGGAGCCAGGTCTCCCTGGTTCCACATCTCAGACCTCATCTTCCACTACACAGCTCCCTCTGCCCTCGCCACGCTGCTTGCTTTCTCCTGTTTGGTCATCCCCATTACAAGGACATTGCAATCGGTGTTTCTCTGTATTGGAGGCCCTTCCTCCAAATCTTCATGTGGCTGATTCCTTCTCAACATTCAGGTCTTAGCACGAATGTCTCCTTATCTGGAATGCCTTCCCTGAATAATGTTGACCCTCCCCATAAAACCCTCAGACCAGGTCCATTCCATCACATCACGGTCTTATTTTCTCCATAAAAATTAAGACTATCTGAAATTACATTATGAATATATATGCTTACTTGATTTTTGTATGTCTCCCAAGTAGGATGTACTTTTGACAAAAGTAGGGATCTCATTAGTCTTGTTCTTCGTTATATCTCCTGGATCCGACAAAATGTTTATTGAATGAACAAATACTTCCTGAAAGTCTTTGAGCAGTATTTGTGCTTGTTATGGGAACTTTTGTTGAGTGTTAATTAGTTATAATTTTATCGGATGTCTGCAAGCAGGATAGAAAATATGATTGAGACTGAGTCCATTTCTATTGGTTTCAAAGCACAATCTGACAGCCCTTTCTTTAAGAAACACTTTTAAACTGCTATATCAAAAACTAATTCCCTCCATTCTGTGTGTACAGCATTCAATTTTTTTCTAAATATTACCCACATCTGGCATGGCCATTATACTTCAATGAGTCTTTTAACCACATATTTCCCACTGCTTCTCTGCCTTCCCCCCTCATTTTTACGTATACTGATAACCTCCTAAATGTTAATGGTTGCATTTTAAGTGCTGGCAGAAAAAAATAAATTACTCTTTGCAATGGCAGAGAGATCTGGTATTACTTAGCTAAGTGCTTCTTCAGTAGCTAAGTTCACAGAAAGTTAACTTTTCAGAGTAGTTCAGAGATGTCATTTAGAATAATTTCACTTTACTGAGCCAGTGTGTCATATCATGACACCCTAAGGCTACTTGCCCTGGAGTGTCACAAAATGACACTCTGTCCCAATCACCACTAAATAATATGAACCCTTACGCCTGATCTTCAAAGTCTAAGAATACAGCCTAAGAATAAAGTCTAAGAAATATTTGATTTTCTGTAAAATCATTTAAAATGTTTTTTAGCTTATTGCAGTAACCTAATCTTCATATTAAAATGAGTTGCATTGGTTATCATTACAAACAAAGCTGCTTTTATATTTTTAGGTTTATTTCACAGTACCCATTATCTGTCCATCTGTCCAATGTACTCAAATTACAACATAATTCTGATAAGATATATATTTTTTTTCAATTTCCATGTTGGAAAGGAGGGTAACAACACAACCTGAAAAGGCAAATGAATAAATCCTAGAGAGGAAAAATTAATCTACACCTCTAAGAGATATAGATAACCCTAAATAAATAAATAAATAAATGAATAAATAAATAAATAAAAGTTAAAACAATCAAAGCTATTCAAATAACAGCCTTCAATTTTTTTTAAATTAAAGTTTATTGGGGTGACAATTGTTAGTAAAGTTACATAGATTTCAGGAGTACAATTCTGTATTACATCATCTATAAACCCAGAGTCAGTTCTCCTTCCATCATCCCTTTACCCTCATCTACCACCCCCCTCCCCCCTTACCCTCTGGTAACCACTAAACTATTGTCTGTGTCTATGAGTTTTTGTTTCTCATTTGTTTGTCTTGTTCTTTTGTTGTTTTTGGTTTATATACCACATCAGTGAAAACACATGGTTCTCTGCTTTTTCTGTCTGACTTATTTCACTTAGCATTATAATCTCAAGATCCATCCATGTTGTCACAAATGGTCCTATTTCATCTTTTCTTACCACTGAATAGTATTCCGTTGTGTATATATAGCACAACTTCTTTATCCATTCATCTATTGAAGGACATTTTGGTTGTTTCCATGTCTTGGCCACCGTAAATAAAGCTGCAATGAACATTGGAGCACACGTGTCTTTATGTATAAATGTTTTCAGATTTTTTGGGTAGATACCCAGGAGAGGGATTGCTGGGTCATATGGTAATTCTATTTGTAATTTTTTGAGAAACCTCCACACTGCCTTCCATAGCGGCTGCACCAGTCTGCATTCCCACCAACAGTGTATGAGGGTTCCTTTTTCTCCACAGCCTCTCCAACCCTTGTTACTATTTGTCTTGTTGATGATAGCCATTCTGACTGGGGTGAGGTGATATCTCATTATTTGCATTTCTCTGATGATTAGCGATGTTGAGCATTTTTTCATATGTCTATTTGCCATTTGTATGTCCTCTTTGGAGAAATGTCTCTTCAGGTCCTCTGCCCATTTTTCAATTGGGTTGTTTGTTTTTTTGTTGAGTTGCATGAGTTCCTTGTATATTTTGGATATTAGCCCTTATCGGAGGCACTGTTTGCAAAAATCTTCTCCCATTCAGTTGGTTGCCTCTTTATTTTGTCGATGGTTTCTTTTGCTGTGCAGAAGCTTTTAAGTTTGATATAGCCCCATTCATTTATTTTAGCTTTTACTTCCCTTGTCTTTGGAGTCAAATTCATAAAATGCTCTTTGAACCTAAGGTCCAAAAATTTAGTACCTATGTTATCTTCTATGAAGTTTATTGTTTCAGGTCTTATGCTTAAGTTTTTGATCAATTTTAAACTAATTTTGGTACATGAGGACAGATAGCAGTCCAGTTTCATTCTTTTGCACGTGGCTTTCCAATTCTTCCAGCACCATTTATTGACGAGACTGTCTTTTCTCCATTGTATGTTTTTCGCTTCTTTGTCAAAAATTATCTGTCCATATTTATGTGGTTTTATTTCTGGATTCTCAATTCTATTCCATTGGTCTATGTGTCTGTTTTTCTGCCACTACCATGCTGTTTTGATTATTGCTGTCCTGTAGTACAAGCTAAAGTCAGGGAGTGTGATACCTCCAGCACTGTTCTTTTTTCTTAAGATTGCTTTGGCTGTTCGGGGTCTTTTGTGGTTCTAAATTAATCTGATGATTTTTTGTTCTATTACTTTAAAAAATGCCACTGGGATATTGATGGGGATTGCATTAAATCTGTATATTGCTTTGGGTAATATGGCCATTTTAACTATATTGATTCTTCCAATCCATGAGCACGGAATGTCTTTCCATTTCTTTGTGTCTTCTTCAATAGTCTTCAATTTTTTACCAAAAATTTTTATTACTTTCTATTGAAAATTGCACTGAATGATAAATTTCTACCTTGATATTAAACATATACAGTAGTGGTTACTCATATTAAAAGAAAACGCTAAAACCAAACATATTTTTGGTAGTCATTATTGAAGTTTTTTGAGATTTTTTTGGTCTTAAAAACAAATGTTTCTATATGAAGGCTCAAAATAGGCCATCTTTTTAAACCAAAAGGTGATGATTCACAAAAGACTATCACTATAACATTAACTAGTTGCTACAAATCTAATAAGAATTGTTACAATTAGTCACATCTAATAACACATCTGAAGTGTTCTTATATAAATTATCATGTGAAGAAAAGAAGACTTTATCAATGTCTATAATAGTGGATATGTTATCAAAGTTACCATTAAAAGTGTTTTCTGAGACATAAGGAAATGCAAACTTAATTCTTCTTCAACCTTTTCTATTCAAGACTTGCCGCTGAATAAAACAGCTGAGTATCTAAAACTGAGAAAATATATTTGAGTACAAACAATTGGTGAAACTTAATGCTTTTCTTTTTTCATCATCCACTGGTATTGTTGAACTTACACGCAACTTCCCTGCTCAGTATCCAGTTCAGATGTGAGAGACACTTTTCTCTCCAGGAGGCTGCCCTGTCTTCAGTGCTGTGCTTGCATTTGTCAAACACAGGCCAACAGTCTTCTCCCATTTTGTAGTAACTTAATCTTCCTATTAGCAAAAGGGATAGCCAGCCTCCTTGTACCATAGAATGGGGAATTCTGCTTAATAATTTTTATTTTGATATTTAGAGCTCTTAATGCAACATTCTAGAGCATGGACTCAGGACCTGCCTTCACAAGGGACTCATAAAGGAAAAAGATGTATTTATTCTTTGTGATTTGATGCACAGATACAGTCTTCAAAAATAAAGTTAATAAAGTAGCAATATAAAAGCAACATCATATCTGATATCATGTAAAACATGCTATTTGTACTATTTATTCATCTTCCAGTTCTGGTCAATAATGTACTAATTTGAGGAGCAAATGGACACTAAAACAACACTAAGGTTATCCATGTACTCTAGTAAGTAAGTATCAATGCCAAATATTTCAAGCTACCAGTTAGAGGAGTTTTCAATGGGACTTGCCCCAAGACATGCCTTATTACTTAGTGTTAGGAATACCAAAATATGGAAGGCATTGTAGCAGCCTTCAAGAACTTTTAAATCTATTTTGGCAAAACACAATACAGGTAAAGTAATTTAGACAGAGTGGAACATAAGTGGTATAGACACTAAGTTTTGAGAGAGCCAACATAATAAACTTTAAATTACTTTTCCAACTTAAAATCTTATCTGATAAGAATAATATGTGAAGGGAACTTGGTAGTAGTTATTAAAGTTAATTAATATTTATAAAAATTAAAAACAGCAACCCAGCATTTATCCTGGTGAAATACATCCATCTGAATACAAAGACATGTAAAAAGATCAATGTTGATTGCTATAAATGCTCATCGCTGAAAACCATGGGAACAACCTAAATGTCTGGCAACAGGGTACTGAAGGCACAAAATAAATTATATCCACATGATATAATACTATATAATAATTTTTAAATGAATTGTAATTGTAATTTATTGTTATGAAATAGTCTAAAAAATATTAAGTGAACAAGTAACTCACCAAACTGTATGTATAATATGCTAATCCAAGGATATATAAAGATAAAGCATTGTTTATACATTACAGATCATGAAATTTTGCTTATATTATTGTGAATGCATAGATATGTCTGGAAGACAAATATGGAATTAATATCAATTGCTTCTGGGGAGGAAGCTATAGGACAGTTACCAGGGGAGAAAAAGTTAATTTCATTGTATAAATTTTTTAATAATTTAAATTTTTAAATCAGGCACACACATTCATTTATCAAAAATACTTGTAAGGAGAGGTGGCTGGTTAGCTCAGTTGGTCAGAGCATGGTGCTAACACCAAGGTTGCTGGTTTGATCTGCGCATGGGCCACTGTGAGCTGCGCCTTCCTTAAAAAAATAAATAGATAAATAAAAAATATATATAAAGAATCTTATATATGAGTAAAAGAATATATATATATATAATCTTACCAGGTTCCAAAAAACAAACAAACGAAAAATACTTGTAAGATATAAAGGATGGAAAAATTTTAAATGTTATCTAAATTTTCCTCATTCAATTAGGACTCCAATTTCACAATGATCAAAACCAGGTAATGTGACAACTTGCGTTAAAGAATAGAAATTTATTTAATGGCTCCTGAAAATTTACTGAGCTATAACAAAGGTAATTTTCATAAAACGTCTACCCAAACAATGTCTATATGAGCATGCTCTGTTTATTTTATTGAATTTTATATATACAGATGCTATAATCTCATGGGATGTACTTCACTTTGAAAGAAACAAATATTGAAACAAGGTAATGTTGACAATGTCTTAGCATTAATCAATTTTTTTTAACTTTTATTGGGGAATATTGGGGAACAGTGTGTTTTTCCAGGACCCATCAGCTCCAAGTCCAGTCATTGTTTTCGATCTAGTTGCGGAGGGTGCAGCTCACTGGCCCATATGGGAATCCAACCAGCGACCTGGGTGTTATGAGCACTGTGCTCTAACCAACTGAGCCAACTGGCTGCCCAGCATTAATTAATTTTTAGTTTAACAGCTTCTAACCACATCCTCTACCAAAATACTTTTCTGTAGTTTCTGTATCTTGTAAGTTTCTTCGTAAGGAGCAATGATTTTCAAACACTTAAATATTATTTGTACTCATCTAATAGTTATAAGTTAAGGAAGTACACAATAACCTGGAGAAGCATTAGTAATTATTATTATACATTGAATGATATTTCTTCATGTTATTACAGCTGAGTTCTGATTTTTAAGAACACAGCCATAGCTGCTTCTTTCAGATGCTCAGTATAAACATACTTCATAAATGATACTGTTGTTAGTGGATGCACTGTCTCCTTTCAACATTGATACCACAAAAGTTTATGTGCTCATAAAAAATAGTCCTTATAATAAGCCTATAAAAAAGAGTGAGAACAATAATTGTTCAGCAAGATTAAAATAGGGAAATTATGACCATTTAATTTTTTTAATATGAGGAATTTAAATATAAGTACTTAAATATAAAATATTTAATGGAATTAAATTAAATGGAAAAATATTTAATTTAAATATGTAAGAGGAAAAGTATCTACAGAAAAAGGTAGTGATTACATATTAGATTCAGAGTCCAGTGAAATGGTTAGAAAGAAAAATCATTGAGAAGTATTCTGTTTTAATTGTATTTGATAAAAAGTAAATACTATATTTATTTCCCAGCATCAAAATAAAAGAAAAGCTAATGGGAAATACATAAAATTTGAACCACCCTAGGCAACTGACTTACAGAAAAATACATAAGAATATTTTTAACATATTTTCCTAAGGCTATACCTAATTCAAATACATTCAAAAAATTATCCACATGATTCAGCTTTTTTAAAAAAAATCCCCCCCCCCCTTTTTTGAATAGCCAGTGAATAAAGTAAAAATGTTAGAAGTTTAAGCTTGATAGCAGGATGTGTTGAGTATTTTACATTACCAAATGGAGACAAAGGAAAAGCAGGTAGCAATAAAATGCATAGTTCCAATCTGTTACTACTTCAAAGTTTAAACTGGCTAATAACACAAATTGGCACTTCTTGTGAAGGTGTAGTCCTGTATAAATATAACTATTCTTGAATTTTTGTGGAGAAGAGTGAGTGTGGACACTAGAAATTCACAATCTAGTAAATGAAATAGAGTTGACAATTACTCCCTCTGGGTGAATATATTGGGCCAAACCGACTTCTGTGCTTGCCTTAGGCTCCTATTAAGGTCAGACAAGTATAGAATTGGGTTGAATGTTCAAAATCCTAGAAACTTTCTAAGTACCATAATTAGAGAGAGAGCAAACATAAATTTCCTCTAAATTGGAAGATTCTATTTTGTATCACTATCCCCTGAATTCTTAAACTGTGCAGGAAGATGAGGGAAACTGTTTATTAATAATACTTTATACTATTTTAGAAAGGAAGGAGAGGGAAGAGAGGGAGGGAGGAAGGCAGGGACAGAGGGAGAGAGGAAGTTTGTATGCCTCACAGTTTCTCCAGGATATAATTATATTTGTCCTACCGCATAAGGCAACTATTATCAGAATCTTTATTAAAAAGACTTATCCTAAGCAACATTGCTGTCACAAATTTATCTTCTAGGACTCTTGACAATCCATTCTATATGTGCTTCATCCAACGACTTTTTCTCTACTAATGTCTCTTTTCCCGTAAAATATGTTTCTTACCAGAAGTTAACGAAGATGATAAACACAATGTTCATTGGTGTGGCTTGATAGTTACTTAGGCATTGGTATTTCAATGCTGATCATTTGAAAACTGAAATGACCTACATGTGCAAAGAAAATAAGCCGTAATTCATTCATTCGCTCACTCACTCCTGTAGCAGACTCTACCAATACCCTGCTCATAGTCCCTCAGTACTAGCCGCTCTTACATAGTCTACAGTTCTTTACTACAAACACCTTGGAGTCTCTGCCAGAGGGATTTCTCTGTCATAGGAGCATGCTTAGGAGGAAGGTTATAGGCAGTTGATGCATTCCTCAGCAGCCCTCAACTAATAAAGAATGGGAGTTCTACATCATCTCTCAGAGAGTCCAGTTAAATAAGCCCCTATGGCCCTCAGTGGTAGCCTGCTTGTTAGCATACCCTTTTTTGGATTCCTTTCCCCTTTTTTGTCTCACTTTCCCACTTTTCTAAATGGGGCTTCCTGAGATTACCTTCCAATAAACTACAGTAAGTCCTCAAAATCGTCAATAGGTTCTGAGACTTCAAATGATAAGATGCATAATGAAACCAATTTTATCACAGGCTAATTGATATAAACAAGAGTTAAGTTCCTATGCATCTCATTAACATTATAATGAAATGATGTTGAACAGAAATATGTTATTTGAGGATCTCCTGTACTTACATTTGGATCCTTATTTGAGGGTCTACTTCTGGGGTGGGGTGGAAGCCCAACCTAAGATACTCATTCATTCCTTACCCAAAAACATTTATTTCATGTATTCTAGGGGCTAAGAAATGAGACAGGCAATGAGAATCAAATACGAATCCTGAGGACAAGTAAGTGAATATTTTCAAGCAGGGAGCTATGTTATACATCCCCTCAAATTCACATCATAAAAGAGATCGCATCTTCTATTAAGTTCCATAGGTAGATCTGCTAATTATTGTTCATCAGGCTCATCATTTCTTTCAGTCCACATCAGATAGTGATTACCTGCTGTTTTACACAGTTTTCTTCATCTCCTCATCTCTTTCAGCACCTTTAATATTTTAACCCATGCATTCAATCTGACCATTTAATTCTTATTTTCTCTTCTACTTCTGCATCGCTTGGCTGTTCTTCATGACAAAGCAATATATCACATCACAATATGACTGTGTCCCTATTCTCATTCTCAAAACCTTCTTAATTGTCATTCATTTGGGTACGTTCTCCCAATGGGTAAAAGTAATTTCCCAATATTGAGCCATCTTTAAATATTTCATCCCAGTTCCAGCATATTATTTCCACGAGAAATTACGTATAAGCATAATAGTACATTTAATCCACAAATAGTCCCAAAATAGGAATTATTATTTCTGTTTTATAGGTTAGAAAACTGTGGCTTTTTGCCTTTAAACTATAATATTTCCACATGTTCTATTCCACTCATCCCATAATTACATATAAAAAATTTCAATGCTTTTTTTCTCATTCTCTCCTTACTCATCTATGAGAACCAGTAAAATGGTCAACATCCAAATAATTCTCCAGGTATTTTAAGAATCATATATGATTTGATTCTCACTGACCAATTGTTAAGAATATCTTCAAATTATATCGTTAATGATAAGCTGTATTCCTTGTGAGTCAGATTCATTGGAGATATGTCTTCCCTTAATTCAGGAAATATTTCTTTGGTAAACAAACTTTTCTCTAAACAAGATATTTTTACCTAGGAAATCCTTCAATGGCTCATATGCCATTTAACATCTCTCTTCCTGCTACTAGAATGTCCTTTAAAATGTTTGCACTCTTGGTATCCTTGCAAGGCCACCTCCTCCATCAGTTAGGTCATGTGTCACACTGGTACCTGAGGAAATACTTATGTAGTAATTTTTTTTTTAAGAAAAACACTATGCTTTCAGATTGTACTCTTGCAGGTAGTTTATTTTTGGAGAACCCAAAAATAGTACATATTTTAATCTTTCTATTTGTGTGGGTATTATGCACTGGCAGGCCAGTAACACCAAAAGAAAAAGACATCCTAGGAATGTGCTGAGCCTGCCAGGTGTGGGACGTCCAGAGCATTCCAAGGAGGACATGTTAATTGACATATTGTTTCAGTTCCAAATCTTCTCTCTGTAAGTGGTAGACAAAGAAGGACCCAGTAATCCTAATTCTGGCTATTTATCTGAAGAAACCCAAAACACTACTTCAAGGGGCATGTGCATCCATATGTCCATTGCAGCATTGTTTACAATGGCCAAGACATGGAGGCAGCCTGGGTGTCTGTCAATGGAAGAAGGCATAAAGAGGAGGTGGTACATATATACAGTGGAATATTGCTCAGCCATGGAAGGGAATGGGTTCTTGCCATCTGTGGCAGCATGGATGGACCTGGAGGGTATTGTGCTGAGTGGAGTATGTCAGACAGCGAAAAACAGATGCAATGTGATTTCACTTATAGGTGGAATCTAAAGAACAAAATACACAAATAAAACATGGTAAAGGGGATCTAATATATGGTGATGGAAAGAGAACTGACTCTGGGTGGTGAAAACGCAATGTGATTTATAGATGATGTATTACAGAATTGTACACCTGAAATCTGTGTAACTATACTAACAATTGTCACCCCAATAAACTTTAATTAAAAAAAAACACACTCATAGATACAGAGAACATTTTAATGGTTGCGGACGGGAGGGGAGAAAACGGGGAAGGGATTAGGAAGTACATATTGGCTGTCACAAAGTAGTCATGGGGATGGTTGGTATAGCATAAGGAATATAGTCAATAATATTGTAATAACAATATTGTATTGTATCGGATGGGTACTAGGTTTATCGGGATGATAGATGGAAGGGGGTTTGGGGGACAAGGTGAAGAAGGTAAAAGGATCAAGAAGTATGAATTGGTAGTTACGAAATAGTCATGGGGATGTAAAATAAAGTGTAGGGAATATAGTCAATAATATGTTAATAACTATGTATAGTGCCAGGTAAGTACTAGACTAGTCAGGGGGATCACTTCTTAAATTATACAAATGTATAATCACTATGCTATACACCTGACATTAATAAAAATAATATTGAACACTAAAAAGAAATAACCATACAAAATGATTCAGAAAAGAAGGGGATATTTTTAGTAAGCCATTCACTCAAAATACTTGCTAGAAGGGCATATATCAATTTATTCTCGAAGGATATAATTAAATGTCTGGATTGAAATAAGGACTATACCCTTTGAAATTAAATATGAAAACAAGAGCAAAGAGTTAAAATAAGACCATATTTTATTTGTGCCTTACAAATAAAAACTACCCAGAGGAAAACCAGGAATGAACAGTAAATATAAGAAATTAGGAAAGAACCAACAGCTGGCAAGTACTGCATTAACCTATGCAAGGAAGACTCACTATTATTGTGATCTAGGGTAGAAATATGACCTTTAAATCTTTATTACCAGACTCAACAGAGTCTAAAGTAGGAAATATACACTAGAGCCCATCTCCAGTGTTCCTTTTTACAAGTACCATTAACAAGTTGCTAAGATGTTTTGAAGGTGTATTGTAAATATTTTCCTTAATGATTTAGTGTTATTTAGGATAATGACCAGCGTTGTTTTCATGAAATGGAGTATCCTCCACAAAACCAACAGCTATTAACACAAGAACTGCTTTTATAAGTTGGGATAAACTGAGGGAATGGAAAGAGACTGGGACCTCACTTTTAAAAATGATTTTTCAGTGGGAGAAATATGTCTATCAGCAATAATAACTACTTATTATGCCTCTAGGACTCTGAGAAAATGCTAAGACTAATGGAATAATGTTGAAAGTTCATAAATTTCCAATTATAATAGTAGTGTTTATAAACTGGGAAAGATAAACAAGTTTTAAGGAATTCACAATTCAGCAATAGTCACCATTAATATTTTGAAGAATTTTCTTACAATGTTTTCAGCATACTATTTGGAATTTTTTAAAAATTAAAATATAAGTAACATTATATTACTCTCAGGTGTACAGCATGAAGATTCAATATTTGTATATACGGTAAAAATGATCACCACATTAAGTCTATTTAACATTCATCACCACACACAGTTACAATTTTTTTTCCTTTTAATTAAAACTTTTAAGATCTACTCTCTTAGCAATTTTCAAATATGCAATACAGTATTATTAACTATCGGCACCCTGCTCAGTACATTATATCCCCAGGATGTATTTATTTTGCCCACCCCCACCCCTACCTCTGGGAATCACCAATCTGTTCTCTGTATCTACGTGGTTGGTTTTGTTTTTTTTGTTTTTAGATTCCACATGTACTCGTAAGTTAGATCATATTTGTCTATCTCTGTCTGAATTATTTCACTTAGCATAATGCACTCAAGTGCCATCCATGTTGTCACAAATGAAAGGATTTCCTTCTTTTTATGGCTGACTAATATCCCATTGTATATCTATATACCACATTTTCTGTATGCATTCATCCATGTCAATGGACATGGATGTGCGTTCCGTCCATGTATTGGATATCGTAAGTAATGCTGCAATGAATATGGGGATGCATATATCTTTTCAAGTTAGTGTTTTCATTTTCTTTGGATAAATACACAGAAGTAGACTTGCTGAATTATATGGTAGTTCTATTTTTATTTTTTTCAGAAAACTCTATACTGATTTCCATAGTGGCTGCAACAATTTACATTCCTACCATGAGTACACAGGGTTCCCTTTCTCCACATCCCTTAATAACTCTTGTTATTGTCTTGTTTTTATAATAGTCATTCTGACAGGTGTGAGGTGATATCTCACTATGGTTTTGAATTGCGTTTCCCTGGTGGAGAGTTGTGTTGAACACCTTGTCATGTACCTGTCAGCCTTGTGCATGTCTTCTTTGGAAGAATGTCTATTCAGAGCCTCTGAAATTTTTATTGGGTTGTTTGTTTTTTTGCTATTGAGTTGTATGAGTTTGTGTGTGTGTATGCGTGTGTATTTTTGGATATTAACCCCTTATCAGATATATGATTTGCAAATATTTTCTCCCATTCTGTAGGTTACCTTTTCATTTTGTTGATTGTTTCCTTTGTTATGCAGAAGCTTTTTAGTTTGATGTAGTCTCACTTGCTTATTTTTACTTTCATTGCCTTTGCTTTTGGTATCAAATCCAAAAAAATTATCACCAAGACCAATGTCGAGGAGCTTATCGCCTATGTTTTCTTCAAGGAGTTTTATATTTTCATGTCTTACATTGAAGATTTTAATCCATTTTAAGTTAATTTTTCTGTATTGCATAAGAAAGTGGTGCAGTTTCATTATTTTGCTTGTGGCTGTTCAGTTTCCCCAATGCCATTAATTGAAGAGATTGTCTTTCCCCATTGTATATTCTTGGCTCCTTTGTCATAAAACAATTGACCATATGTATGTGGATTTATTTCTGCTCTCTCTGCTGTTTCATTGACCTATAGGTTTGTTTTTATGCCAATAGCATACTGTCTTGATTACTTAAGGCTTTGTAATAGAATTTGAAGTCAGAAAGCATAATGACTCCAACTTTGTTCTTCTTTCTCAAGATTGCTTTGGCTCTTGGGGGGCTTATGTGGTTCCATACAAATGTTAGGATTGTCTTTTATTTCTGTGAAAAAATGCCATTGGAATTTTGATAGGGATTGCACTGAATCTATAGATTGCTTTGAATAGTATGAACATTTTAACAATATTAATTATTCTAATTCTTATTCTTCCAAATCAGAATATTTTTTCCCATTTATTTGTGTTTTTTCCAATTTCTTTCATCAATGTCTTATAGTTTTCAGTATACAGGTCTTTAACCCCTTGGTTAAATTTATTCCCAGATATTTTATTCTTTTGGTGCAATTATAAATGCATCAAATTTATAATTTGATGTTACAACAAATTTTTGATTTTGTATCCTACAACTTTTCTGAATTTGTTTGATTCTAACAGTTTTTCTGTTTGTTTGTTTTTGTTTCTGGTGGAATCTTTAGGGCTTTCTCTATATATGTCATCTGCAAATAGAAATAATTTTACTTTTTTGTTTCTGATTTAGATGCTTCTATTACTTTTTCTCGCTTAATTGCTCTGGCTAGGATTTCCAATGCCATGTTGAACAAAGGTGGCTAAAGTGAACATCTTTGTTTTATTCCTGGTCTTAGAGGAAAAGCTTTCAGCTTTTTACCATTGAATATGATGTTAGCTGTGGGCTTGTCATATATGGCCTTTATTATGTTGAGGAATATTCCCTCTATACCAGCTTTGTTGAGAGTTTTTATCATAAAGGGATGTTGAATTTTGTTAAATACTTTTCCTTTATCAATTGAGATGATCATATGATTTTTGTCATTCATTTTCTCAATGTGATGTATCACATGGGCTGATTTGTGGATGTTGAACTATTCTTTCATCCCTGGAATAAATCCCACTTGATCATGTGTATGATATTTTTAATATATTGTTGAATTTGGTTTGCTAATATTTTTTTCAAAAATGTTTGCATCTATGTTCATCAGGGATATTGGCTTGTAATTTTCTTTCGTTGTGGTATCCTTGTCTGGTTTGGTATCACGGTAATGCTGGCCTTGTAAAATGAGTTCAGAAGTAGTCCCTCCTCCTAGTCTATGTTTTGGAAGTACTTGAGAAGGATTGGTGTTCATTCTTCTTTAAAGGTGTGGAAGAATTCACCAGTGAGGCCATCAGGTCATGGATTTTTGTTTGTTGGGAGGCTTTTGATTACTGATTCAATCTCCTTACTAGTACTCAGACTGTTCAAATTTTCTATTCATGATTCAGTCTTGGTATATTACGTTTCTAGGAACTTATCCATTTCTTCTAGGCTGTCCAATTTATTGGCATATAATTGTTCCTAGTAGTCTCATGATTCTTTGAATTTCTGTGGTAGCAGTTATAATGTCTCCTCTTTTATTTCTGATTTTATTTATGTGAACCCTCTCTCTTTTTTCTTGGTGAATCTAGCTAAAGATTTATCAATTTTCTTTATCTTTTAAAAAAAAAACAGCTCAGTTTCATTGATCTTTTCTATTGTCTTTTTAGTCTTTAGTTCATTTATTTTTTCTGTGTTCATTGTTATTTCCTTTCTTCTACTAAATTTGGGCTTTGTTCTTCAGTATATTTTAATATCATAATTGAGATCTTATTGTAAGCATAGTTTTGTATGCTGCTTTTCTCTATCTTAATATTAATGTGTTATTGCAAATTTTTAATGGCAGTAAACTATTTCATTGAATAGATGTACCATGTTTTTTAACAAACCTTTTATTTTTTTATGTGTTTTTTTTTTCTTTTGAATTTTAGATAGTGCTGTGATAAACATATTTGTTCATGAAGCTTTTTTAAATGTTTGATTTGTTCCTTAAGATCATCTTCCAAAATTGTAAGTACTAGGTCAAACACTCTGAACAATTTGAAAAATCTAATAACATAATGCTAAATTGCTTTCAAATATGTTTTCCAATTTACATCCCCACTAGCCCCACATGCAAATTCAGATTTTTCAAAGAGATCTAGGCCCACTCCACACTAATTCCAAAATAAATTAGAAGGAAATAAAAATTATATTAAGTGTTAAATTGGTTTGTGAATGCCTGATATTCCTTTCAAGTTTACTTCAAGTATATAATTACAGAATTTTTATTTTATTTTAATAATACTGCTGCTAAATGTGTTTTAAAGAAGGCTTAAATCCATTTTAGAAGATGGAGCAAACTTAGCATCAAATTTATTATTCAATAGTTATATTTAATTTATATTACATTAAATTATAAACATATCTAGGGCATGTATATCCATCTCCTAGAACTTAGAACATAATGTTTATTAATTATGTCAGTTTATAATTGTCGTATCTTTGCTTTGCCCATGTGGTCAAAACTATGATTTACCTGGTATTGTGTCCTTCTTCTGTAATACCACCCCTAATTACACTACTCCTTGGAGGAAATTAACCCGCCTTTATGGTCATTTCCGTAAAGACTTTGTGGTGAATGTAAGGCCTTTCGGAACACTTTTGAGCAATTTTCTGATGCAATAACCTACTTCATTCTTGTATTCACTAAATAGATAGATATTGAATCCCTTCACCAGTAAAACATGATACTGGAGAATGAGCAGAGAAATAAGGAACTACATTGATCTAGTGTGGAGATAGATAAGGTGCTGTGAACAGTACGTCATGTGAACAGTATGTCATAGCAGGCACATTTGAACTCAGCAAGAGATGAGATATTTGAGCTAAGGCTTGAAGGATGAGAATATTGGTTAGAAAATACTGGGGAAAACATTCTTAGCATATGCAAAGATATGTAGGCATTTATTAGAAAGCTCAATACATTCTAGGATCTATATGTAATAAGTATTAGTGAGTAAAATAAGGATTGACCTTGGAAGGTTGGCAATAAAACAGAACAAACCAGGAGCTACATCATGAAGCATATCTGTTATCGTGTTGTAAATGTTTAGATTATAGTCTATAGCTAATGAGAAACTATTGAAGAAATTTGCCATGAAAAAAAATGTCATAATTATAACTCTGGAGTGTATATAATGAATATTTTGGTGGTAGAGAGAGTCGATAGGTGAGGACATTTGGGAAGTTATTATACAAGCCCAGAAGAGACATTAGTGTCTGCGTTAGGTTCGTGAAAGTTGAAGGGGAAAATAAGGTAGTAAAATGCTATACTTTATAAGAAAGATAGTAAAAGCACTAAAACTTAAGAATTGATTGAATCTGAAAGATGTTTCCTTAGAACCAATTGTTTAAAAAATTATCTCAGTGATGGATTATTCAGTAAGATCTCATTAATTCATTATAATTGAGTGGAAAGTTTATTTGATTTTTCCCAAATATGGATATAAAATATTTGTTTGTAAAAGAAATTTTAATATACTTGTGCACAGAAAGTTTTTCAGTCACATTTTGGTGACATTAAAAAAGAAATTAAAGGGAATTTTGGCAAAGACTCACATAGGAAATCCTTACTCTATAAGACAAGATAAATTTATTTTCTCAAAATTTTGGATGCTAGAAGTACAAGATCAAGGTATCAGCAGAGCTGCTTTTCTCTGAGGGCTCTCTCTTTGGCTTGTAGATAGCCATCTCCCTGTGTATTTACATCAATGTTTTCTGTGTGTGTCTCTGTCCTAATCTCCTGTTCTTTTAATGATACCAGTTCTATTGAAATAGGGCCAACTCTAATCACCTCATTTTACCTTCATTATGTCTTAAAGACCCTGTCTCTGAATACAGTCACATTCTGAGGTACCAGGGGTTAGAATTTCAACATGTATTTCGGGGGACAAAATTGAACCTACAACAGATATGGACTGGAGTAATGGTCTCAAAAGGTATTTTCATTTCTATACCATTAAAGTTAAAAATTAAGAATGAACACCGTATGAAGAAGGTTTCATAAGAAAATTTTAGCAAAACAATTTTCTAAAGTTAAAGCACCTAAATTCAATTTACCATTCCCAATTAATGAATGAGAAAATATCTTCTCAATACTGATTGATGTGGTTTATTTGTTTAAGGAAAGCCCTAGTAATAACAGAAAAGAAAGAAATTGTGAAGGTATTTCATTACATTTCAATAATGTTTGTCGAAACGCTGGTCAAGTTTGTTATGTACCTTACATTTACTTGTCAGGGTAATTAGAATATTATCTGTTCAGTAATGGGAAGCCAATTAGAGAAGTTTTCATACCGTGTTTCCCCAAAAATAAAACCTAGCTGGACAATCAGCTCTAACGCACCTTTTGGAGCAAAAATTAATACAAGACCCAATATTATAGTATAGTATACTATAGTATAGTATAGTATAGTATAGTATAGTATAGTATAGTATAGTATATTACATTCCCGGTCTTATAGTAAAATAAGACCAGGTCTTATATTAATTTTTGCTCCAGAAGACACATTAGAGCTGATTGTCCGACTAGGTCTTATTTTGGGGGAAATATGGTAGTTGTTCAGAAGGGTTCACATTCCAAATGTTAAAGAAATTGAGACTTTCATATACCAAATCAAGATTTGTACAGACTGAAAATGATCACTAGTCAGAGAATGTCTATATTGTGCTAAAGCAGCTAACACTGACATTAAATGAAACTTCACTTTGGAATTTCAGACTGAGAATGGCTAGTGTTGAGTTTTATATTTTAATAAATTTGGTGGGCTGTCTATGTAACTGTTTTTTGTTGTTGTTTGTTTGTTTTTTATGTTGAAGCACAACATACTATGCACTAAAAAATTATAGAAGCCTAAAATTGTCAGCAAGTTGTGTTTTTTTTTTCTCTCAACTAAACAAAATATTAAACTCTCTCTCTCTGGATACTTACACAAGATACATGATAAGGCATTCACAGCAGAGAACATGATGGAATAATGCTTATCTTAGCACTATGGAAAGCAAGAATTTCAGGCCCTACTCCCATCTCCCTTTCTGCAGCCTCAAATTTTAATTACTTTTTAGTTCTAGCTCTCCCTTTGTAAGAAAACTGTGCAAGAGTAGCTATTTGTTTCATATTTTGCTAGAATGGGGGCAGAGGGTGGGAATGGGTAGGGGGTATAGCACCAATAAAACGTCTGCGATTCTTAGGAGTATATATCGCTATAAAATATAATTACTGTCATGAAAATCAGCAGTTACCCGGTTGCCAGACTATAACAACAACAGCAAACAATAAAAAACCCTAGGTGAGGAAGTGGGGCCAAAAGTAATATTTATTGTATTCCTGTTCTGAGTTAAATACTGTGTTAGATTGCTTTTATGCTCTATTAAATTAGGTGTTTAAAAAAATTAGAAAAGTAAGGCTCAGGGAGGTTGAGTGATTTCCCTGGTTTATTATGGCCAGCCAACAACAGAATTAGTATTCTGAAGTCAGTCTGACCCCGAAATCGTGCTCACATCCCCACAGTGTGCCTGAGAAGTCCAGGGTGGTCAGTTCTGCTGCACAAATGTGTTCAAAACAATCAAGAGAACCAAGGAAGTCATATTTGTCCGAATTAAACAACTCAATTTACAAACCACTTAACTTTACTATAAGGTGGAACATAGGATTTCAAAAGAAAAGGAGAAGAACAAGGAGACGAAACTGAGTTTCAGCAAAGAAAGCAAGTGAGTGATTAAAAATAAATCTTTCGGGATTCACTCCCTCAGGCAAGAAAAAAAATTTTTTTTTCAATCCTGCTTAACCCAAAGTAATCTGAGTTATTTAAAGTATTATAACCACTGGTGACAAGCCAGAGAGTTTATTATGTCCTTTCATAAGCAAGGACTTCTCAGAAGCAGGAAGTGCATGTGAAAAAGGACTTAGTTATCCACGTTAAAATGTGCAACTTTCTGTTATGTATGGAGAGGATCCCATATTTGCACCTCATGGGTGTTGGGAGTTCCACCCTACACAATCTAGACTGAGAAGTCTACTCTCCATGCTGGCCGGGAAAGCAGGGTAGTTTCGGTTCTAGTGGGCACTAAAAAACTTAAGTGGAGTTAGAAAGCCAGAGAGAAATTTGCCTATCATCCAAGCCAATACTTGACTTATAAATGAGGGTCACTGTCTTTAGACAGAATCCCAGATTAGAAAGCTCGAGATTTCAGAAATTCAACTATTCCTCCAAAATAAATGCATAGTTTCATTTGCAAAGTAGGGCATCATTACCTAAAGATACAGCATCTGCAGAAATACTTACTTAGCAGCTAAATCACAAGGTCTTCCTTAGAGCTTCCTTTAGGCTAGAAATAGTCCCTGCTTAGCCAGCTGGCCTGAAAAACTAGTGACAAACATAAAAACCAAAAGAACCGCAGAGCTTATTCTATCCCTTCATCTACTTGGAAGACTATCTGCAGTACTTTTATGAGATGGGGCTTATAAATCTGATGGAAGGAGGACATAACTGGATTTTTTTCCTGTGTGGCATGTTTTAGCACCTGCAAACACCTACCTTTCTAGTTAATCAAATGTAAAACTTTTTATTCAACTGTTCCTTAAATTGCTGGCACTATTTGCAAAGATCATGACAGCCATGACTTACTCGGTGGCCTCCGCTCTGCCAGCAGTGAATCCAAGCAGGCCACAGACACTGGGAGGTGTCGGCACCGCCCATAGCCACAGTGTCTGGGTCCGGGGAGCACTGGGTGATGCTGACTTGCAGGTGGCCTAAGAGGTGATGGAGAAGGACATCTTCACTGTCCTGGTTCTAGAAACACGCTTCAGAAGCTCCCATTACTGCTGTCCTCACTGTGTCATATTGTTTTCCTAATTTATTTTATTTGCCAAGAAAGTAAATATTTCCGTATAAATAAATGCTATACTGATTATAAAGGAAAAAAATAAGCTTATAGCATAGGTATCCCTCTGCTTTACAGCAAGTTGTATTTTATATTCACACATGAGCACATGAAAAGAGACAATAATTGGACAACAAATTATCTGTAAAAAATATGTATTATTTCTTATTCACTTTGACCTAAGTATAGAGTCAGAAAGACTCATTTAACAGAGCTTGCTTGAGTCACTCAAATCATTATATTTTCAAGGAGCTCTCATCATATGAAAGCTATTGTCATAGATGCACAGGAAATAGGAAGATCTATGAAATAAAAACCCTGATTCCATGGATTCTGGCCTGTGTAAAATTAACAAACACACACTTCAAATTTAGTGTAGGTCAGTATATAAGAAGTACCCTGCACACCTGCCACCTGTATTAATATGGCCCATGAGCTAAGACTTTTTTTTATATTTTTAAATGGTTGAACAAAATTCAAAAGAAGAATCATATAGCGTGACACTTGACAATGGTTTGAAAGTTAAATTTCAATGTCCACCAAGTTCTATTGGAACACAGCTACACTCATTCCTTCACATTTTGTCCTTGTCTGTGTTCGTGATACAGTAGCAGCGTTGAATGGCTTTTACAGAGTCATATGGCCCAGAAAGGCTGAAATATTTACTATCTGGCCCTTCACAGAAAAAAAATGTGTCAATCCCTGGCCTACAGGATCAAGGAAAGCTTTATGATTGACCTATATATTGAACCGAATCTCCAAAGATAAGGCAGAATTTTACTGGTAGAATGGTAATGAGGTATGTTTTTTCAAGAAAAGGATGAACCAAGCATAGCACTAGGAAGATACATGGCTTATTCCGAAGGTACTAAATATACTAGTGCCGCTGGAGTGGAGGTAAGAAGGGGACATCCACTGAAAAGACATGTGAGGTGTGGCTTGAGGAGAGTGAAAAGTGCTTCTCCCCACCCCTACCCCCCAAACCACTTTCATTTTCATGTGGAAAATAAAAACCAATTAAGGTTTTTTAAAACCAAAGAGTGATGTATTTAAAGGAAAGTTTTTCAAACAAATAATTTGGTAACAATATATAGAATGGATAGGATGTTGGTGAAAAGAGGATGAAAGAAAGATAAGGAAGACTGAAAACAAAGATTTATATAGAAGATCCTTAAATAGTTCTATCAGTAAAGAAGGAAGACAGAGAACCATGTGGCTGCCTCACTGATGTCTGTATATCCAGAGATCCACATAGAGGACACACTTAATATATCCTGCTTGGATAAATACACAGGTGCATGAAAGGAGGGAGAGAGAAAGCGAGTGAGGGAGGAAAAAAAGATTGATAGATTTTGTCAACTGACTTACTGAAGTAAAGAGTAAACACATGAACCAAGTTCAGAGTTTAGCTTTAGCCTTGTAGAGGCTTAAGCAACAAAGAGGCATGCACAAGAAAACGTCTAGCAGCAATCGGAAATGGGAGGTGTTAGCTCTGGAGCAAGATAAGAACGGAGGTAGAGATCAGAAGCCTCCATCCATTCCTTCAGAAATCAGCCACTGTGAGTCTGATAGTCCCAACGAGCTTCTCAGGAATAATTGCTTGAAGCTTATTACACTTAGATTTACTTTAGGGTGGGGATGAAACTTTCTAAACCTTCGAGAGAAAGTTATAAAGACAGGATCTGACACTGTGCCTAGCAGTTTGCAAGGTGTCCTAAAAGTATCCTTATTAACATACCAATCATTGGCCTCAGAGATTTCACACCCGTGTCATTATTTCCATCAATAACAGAGAGAGAGAGAGATTCAGAAACAGACAGAGACAGAGACATTCTGTTATTTGCAGATGCTTTCTTGTGGAAAATTATGAGGCAGACTAGGTGAATGTAAAAAACACTGGTTTCATTTTCTTCCCTCACCCAGTTATCTCTTAAGTAGAGTCTGAGAAATGGGTTTTAAAAAGTGTGCTTATACATGTTCTGTATGTATTTGTAAAGCTGCCTTGGATCACTTTCCTGATCATGCCCATTTCCAGCAATTATCATTTTAAATTATGTTTTAACAATTAAATGACTCCAAGGAACCCAGAAAAGGGCATATAGAAATTCTACGGTGTGACACACTTTCTATGAACTGCACTGAAACCAGAGGTCTGCAATAAATAAAAAGTGGCTTTTATCGCTAGCAAACTTGTGGACATAGGCATATATCTACAGAAACCTGTAGGCAGTTCCACATTTACTGATGAACATTGGCCGTTCTTGAAATCTATGCTTAGCGATGGAATGTAAAAGGATCTCTCTGTGTTTTATAAGCAGCATTATCAGAACAAAGGCATGCGGGGAATGAAAACTATCTCCACTAGGGATTTATGTTCATTAAGAACTCAGAAAACACAGAATCTGCACCTGCTACAAGATAATATTGGGCTTACAAAGCAAAACAAAGATTTCAGCACAAAGCTAAAGATATTTACACTAGTTGAAATATTTACCAAACTCAGTCATGAGAAAATTAAAACCGAAATGACTTCTTATAAAGGCACCCAAAGTCCCAAAGAGTAAGACACCATTAGATACAAAGAATTTAGATTTGTGCCGGAAAACAATAGAAAAGATACTATAGATCAGATTACAAAGGAAGGAAGGGTGGAACAGGCTCTGCCAGTTCTTACTATTCATTCTGCCCACATACACATCTTACACTAAGTTTTCTATTTTTAAATGAGGTAGAAAAGGCCTCAGATTTTATACTCTGGTAGTCCTGTTATGAATAACACTGAGATCTTCAAGGATAGCAACCAAAACCTAAAACGGTTTTCTAGGTCTTTATCTACAGCATGCTATATATGACAGTGTCCTTGCTGTCCCCAATATTATGACCCTTCATGTAACTGAGGGCCCTCCTGTCGGATTTATGACTGTGACAATGAAATGAAGAAGAATCCCCAAAGCTGACTACTGAAGCTCATAGAATGTCAGGGTAGGAACTAAGCAGGGTACGTGTTCCTCTTTCAGTGCTCTTACTATTTTCAGTAATAACACCTTGAATTTAAATAGTAGCTTTCCTCCAAGGAACACAGAATGTTTTCATATATATAACTTTACTTGGCCTTACTACTTCCCTATAAATAAAGGAAAGTAAGTACTTGTTAATTCCATTTTAGATGGAAGAACAGAAACAGTAAGTTAATAATAATAAATATGATGCCAAAATATGTATGACCTTTTAACCTAGCATTTCTAATTCACAATCCCATCATCTATAGGCTTAATTATAATTATAACAAAATTTATCTCTGGTGGTGGCTTTTTCTTGGTTCTTGGAAAAAAGCCTAAAGAATTTAAGGTAATTCCTGATTCCAGGTTTTAATACAAATAATCTTTATTGAGAAATAACAAGCCAAATATTTGCAACATTGTCATTCTAATGTCAAATTTTCTAATGTAACAAATAGTATTTTACTGTATAAGGATTAAGTATTTAAGTCTAGTTGCTATCCTGTATCTAGTGACTTTCAGTTTTCCGTTTTCCAGTTTTTATGACTAAGGAATCATCTTAAAAAGAGAGAGAGATTTCAGATTTTCTTAAACCCTGAGCAAGTTCTTAAGAGCAAACAGAAAATGTAGAGTCATATTAATTGTGAATGTGCTACTTCACTGGTCAAAAAATACTTCTTACACCTGGCTGTTGAAGAACCAAAGCTGTCTGCAGACAGGCACGAAAGTGTCGAAACAGAAACAAAAAGGTGGGCAGGAGGTGCTGCACAGAAACAGGAATGGGGCTTGGTGGTTCCTTACAGAAAACATTTTAGAAGAGAGAGAAGGGCAAGAGGTTCATGACTGAGACGTATGAATGAACAGGACACATTGCATGTGGGAATAGGCATAAAAGTATATTTGAAAAGAAAAGGCTAGCACAAATGTGTTTCAGATCCAAAGAGATCCTTTATAGGAAATCTCTTGACAAAGACTGATTTATGATTGTTGTGTGACAGGCATTCTGTTAAGTACTTTCTACACATTATTTCATTTGATTCTTATTACTCTCAATATAGATGTTGTTTTGCCCAGTTTACAGATGAGAAATTGGGTTATGAGATGTCACCTGACTTGCCACAGGTCCCACTGCTATTAATTGATAGAATCAGAGCCTTGCTTGCTCTTAACCGCTCTGCCATGATGACTAATTTTGAGAAAAGAATTATTAAACCTGTGAGAAAAACTAAGCAGGACTTTTTCTCAAGGATTTTATCTCTCACACCATTTCCTTTATGTTTCCTTTTTTCTCTTGAACTAAAATACTCCACCATTTACTAAGACAAGGGGTGGGTCAGAGAAACATTCACATGTTATACCTATTACTCATGTCTCGGAGGAACCTGAAGGGCAACTCTGCCTGTGTGTTCCTGAGCAGAGGCGTCATTAAGAATTTCTAGTGCCTGAGTGAGCTCCAAGTTTATATTGCACCCCAGCCCATTTTTCTTTATACCAGTTATAGAACTAAATATTCTCTCTCTCTCTCTCTCTCTCTCTCTCTCTCTCTCTCTCTCTCTCTCTCTCTCTCACACACACACACACACACACACACACACACACTGAACCCCAATAAGTCAAGAACAGTCATGGTACCCATCATGTGCAGATCTACATATATAGTAAAAACTGTGGCTGGCTCTGCACGCTATCTGGTTTTGTTTCTGCTGGGTTCAGCTGTTCCCACCCTAGTACAAGCATCATTTTGCCATCATTGAAGAGAAATAGCATATTCACATCAGTTCCCAACCACCCAATAGAATAACGTGCTGCCATCAAAAAGTTAACTGTCAGGGAGGTGGCCAGTTAGCTCTGTTGGTTAGAGCATGGTGTGGGTAACATCAAGGTTGCTGGTTTGATGCTCGCATGGGCCACTGTGAGCTGCGCCCTCCTTAAAAAAATAAATAAATAACTGTCAATCAAATCTGTAATAATCTCTAAATTAGGTACTATATACAAAGCCAACCACAGCCTTTTTTTCCCCCTACTTTATTTTTCATTCTTCTCACACCCCACATTAACATCATCCCTATGAATTATTTTCCAATCCATAAATATGCTATGCTCTTTCATGATTCTGGATCTTTTAAAATGTTCTTTTTCCCTATGTACTTTTTCTTCTCCGAGTCAATTGGCAAATTTCTTATCCTTCAAGACCCAGCTCAAAAGCCCACTTCTTCAGAAATCCTCTATTTTCTATATTGTTTTTCCCCTTCTCTACTCCCATGAAATTTTAGAATGCTTCTATTGTAGTACATATTATTTTACATATAGAATTTATTCGCATGTTTATCTCCCTTGGTGAATCTGTGAATTCCACCCCCCTAGAGCAGTGCCCAACATGTGGTAAGCATTAGATGGTTACTGGGTAGTCTGTGAGTGGATGAAGGAACAAGCATAAGAACCTGTTTTTCCTCAAATTCCCTAAAAGTTTTAGTTTACACTTGTAAGTTTATGCATATTCTTTCATGTTACTAACAATTGTTCTCCATGAATTGAAGTAAAAGCTGTAAATGTGGATATTTATTCAATAGAAAAAAATTCTACTTGAGGTTAGTGGGACTAGAATGGGCGAGTGCACAGGACCCAAGCTCAAGAACCATAAAGATATGGAGGAACGGGAAGGTAGGATGAAGGGCAGCATACTAACTGAGTAGCTCTTATCATCACGGACATCAACAATATCTCTGATTTATATTCAGTTGCTTACATTAAGGGGTAGTCTTGATTTCTTGGTCAATTTTCCTCTCAGGTGACAGGGCTTGGCTTTGTGGCCCCCGATGGTAGTGAGACCTTCTGCTGAGTCATTGGTTGCAGTTCTCTCTGGCATCAAGTCCTCTACAGAGAATGTATTTCCTCTTCCTAGTCTTCAACATTGTTTTCTCGATAAATTCGGCAGCTCTTGTCGTTATAGTATCTAAGTACCCTTATAAATTACATAGGGTGGTGAATGAAAATTTTGTCTAAAATGTTTTCATGTTATAGCCTCTGTTTTATTCTCAATACATAATCTTAGAATAAGACCTAAGAATAAAGGGGTGAAAAATATGCATATACTTTAAAGAGCAAGAACGTTTGAAGTATAAGCTATTTGTGTTCATTGAGTTTATATTCACAACAAAAACATCCAACATTTTAAGTGAACAGAATTTACAGGGGGAAAAATTGAGTAATAGAAAAATCTTATTAAAGGTATTTCAATAATCCATTCAACCAGCATATGCTGGACATGCTGCTATGTGCAGGTAATAAAGTCAAGTAACAGAAATTCCCTAACTTCTAGTTATTCGTAATCTATAGGAAAGGCTCTGGTCATAATGTGAAGTGATAAGAGGGAGAATAGAGATAATCTGTGTAATTGGTATAAATCTCCCCTGACAAATTTACGTGCACAAGAAAATATATTTATTATCTTTTCTAATTATTGTTGATTATTTTTTTCACCAAATCACCATCTTCCAGGCCAGAAAAAAAAATTGGACTTGGTAATTCTTACTTCTTTCTCCTCTACTTTTTTAGCTGGTGTATGGAATGAGAGAGGAAGGAGGGTGGAGGGCTTGGCATCCGTTGCTTGCCCTGTATGTGGGACTCCTGGGACTCATGGGCCTTGGACCACCTCTGTGTTCTGCGAGAGAAACAAGAAGTTTTCACATGGCTGCAGATAGCTTTCTCTTCCTTAGGTTCCCTAGGCAGCCAGTCCTGAGGGCTTAGCTGTAGAGAAGCAGAATTGCGAATTATGTAAAAGGCTGAGTTGGGTAACACTTGGACTCACATCCTGGGCATGCGATATCTGCAAGACTTCATGCAAAATTTTTTCAATTTCCTAAGCTTCAGATTTTCATCTACAAAGGACAGATGTGTATGTTATCTACTTCATACATTTGTAAGGGCAAAAGGAGGTAATTTATATAAAGTGCTTAGCATAATACCTGATACATAATATCTGTTCAGAAACAGCTGCTATCATTATCATTGCTATTGTTGTTGTTGTTATTACTGACTCCATCATGCTTAGGGAATACTAGGTCCTCTCTGTCCCTGGGACCTATACATCTATTTTCCTTCCTCTCTTCCCCAGGCCAGGGAAATCTTTTGCATCTGGGAGAGGTCCTATGTTCTCCACCATTTTTCCCTAGATGCTCCACCTCCAGTTGCACACTATTTTATCTTGATATTTTTTCCTTTGGTCATCTATAAAAATGTCCTCAATGTAGTTTCATGGGGAGAAGGGGACTTCTTTTCCTAAAACTTTCCTAGGAAAAGAATAGCGGGGAGGGAAATGGGGGAGGGAAAATACAAAAAGAAAAATAAATCATTAATTGTATCTGAAAATATTATACACTGATGAAAAGTGGTATGAGGACATTACAAAAGAAAAAGTTAACTCCCACTGGAGAAAGCAGAGAAAGGCATAGGTGACCAAACTACACCCTGAAAGATGACTGCATGTTCACTATGGCAAAGAGGGGTGGGAACGTGCCTTCCTCACTCTTCTGTAGACTCTCTGTGGGAAGGGACAAATTCTGTTTTGTTCTCCAAAATATCTCTAATAATGCTGGGTACCTGACATATCATAGGCATATAATTTATTTTGCTGGATAAATAAAATTAATTTCTGTATGAAGAAATAAGCATGTATGAAACCATGAGCCTTAAAAAAGTTTAAATGTTCAGAGAGGTAACAGGTAGATGGAAGCATAGCTTTAGACAGTGAGGGGAGAGAGAGAGAAAATAATAGAAATAAAACATGCTATGAAACTAACCAGGATGAACTCACTGGCCTTACTAAAAAGTTTAAATTTTTCCTATAATGGAAGATTTAAGCAAAGGAGTCACCAAATCAGTTATAAATGATGAGGATATGGAACCAGGGTAGATAGACACAAAAGATAGTAGTTAGAGAATTAGGCAAAGTCTGCAGAAAAGCAGACTGAATTATTGGACATACTCTGCTCCTATAAAATAATTATATATTTCACTCTTGCCACAGCTTGGTGGAAGCGAAGGCTAATTGAACTTCCCCTTGACTTTGGACTTGGCTGTATGTCTTCTTTGATTGATAGGATATTAGTGGACGTGGCACAAGCATAATCTTGAAATGTGCTTGTGCACTTGAGGTAGCCCATTGAGCTCTGGGGATCTGCTAGGAGAAGAACATGCCCCAGTAGACACTGAACTCCAGCCAAGGCTCCAGAATGACATACATGGAGCAGGCCTGAAACCAACACGCAGCCCGCAGCTCAGAGCCCAGACCCTGGAGTCCAGCCTTACCTAAACGAGACTCATGAGAATAAAGAAATTTTGTTCTAAGGCAGCCATTGAATTTTAGAGTAGTTTCTTATAGGGTACTCCGGATTCTAAAACTTGAGATGTTGTTAACCTTGATGGCCTCCTCTTCATACGGCTGTCTATGCTGCTGACAATCCCTACAAGATCCCTAAAATGCTACTTTTCAAAGAGATGAGAAAGCCCTACATTCTTGGGTGGAGTCCTTGGGGAAGCTTTGTTCCTAGGAGAAAAACAGAAGAGTACCAACTTATTCTTTGGAAGAAACTCATGAACTCAGTGAAAAAACTCAGCGCAATTACTTCAGAATGAAATTTAAGGTTTAATAATGTAAACTGGGGACTTTTTTTAGATGAGCTTTCACCAACGTGTTTTTAGAAAATGTTTCTTTTCACAAACTGGATTTGAACCACACTGTAAGTACCTATGACTGCGCATTTGCAGTTGACTACTCATGTCTCATTCTATGAGTCTTTGAAATATAAAGCAAGGATAGAGAGAACAGCAAGAAGGCCTTAGAGGCACAATTCTGCCCCCACTTCATACTACTAAAAAGTTGGACTGGCTAAGGCCAGCACACTCTGACTTGGATGACTTAGAGACATTATTTAAGGCAGAAAAACACTGAAGAGTTATAGTGTCACAGGGTTTTTCAATGGTTCCCCAGGCAAGATCACAGTTTCATGGCTGGGTGTGGAGTTTTCCTTGAAGAGAGTGTATCTTCTCCTTGTCTATCATCCTAGATGAACTCCAATATGAGGCAAGAAATAAGGATTTAAAGGCTTAGATGGTTGTGAATGGCATCTTCCCTTTGGGCCTAGGAATTTGGATGGGGTTCTGAGTCGTGGATGTGCTGGGACTTTCCTGGCAACAAGTCAGCCAGCTTGAAACTGGACCAATAAGTGACCTGAGGTCCTGTCTACTCTAAGAGTAGCCACTTTTATAGCAATAGTAAATGATTGCCTTTGTTGTACTTTCCTTCTGCGATATCCAAACTTTTAATAAAGTCCAGTTAACATTTTACCTGGTCTCAGTTGTGCTGTGCATTAGGAGGGATCTCTCTCATTTTCCAGATGGAGAAGAACAAGGGTCAGGCTTGTGTGAGATCAGAAGGGCAGCAGTGGTAGTGATCATGTGTGGAGGATGAAAAAGCTGACCCATAAGTTTAGTGGTCTCATTGCTGCCAGAAGTTCACAGAGATGTTCAAGAGAGGACTCAACCCGGAGCAGCGGTGACTGGGTTCATGTCTCCACGCAAGAAAGAGTTCAAGAGCGAGACAGGTGCAGGAAATCGAAAGTGATTTATTACAAACAAAAGTATACGCTTGAGAGGAAAGTGCGGACGAACTCAGATAACCGGTTGCCCCGAAGAAGTCACGATCAGGGGTTCTTATCCCTCCCAGGGTGGGAATAGGTGACATCCCATTGACAAGGTTCATTAATTTCCTCCCCCTGGACGGTACCCACCGTTTCCCACTTTTTCTTCCTTACTGTCATGGCATCAGATGCATGATGGGAGTTGTAGTAACCACAATGCAAATGACATTATAATGATATTAAAATTAACTAAAGGTCAGGTCCCAGATTTTAGGAATTAGGCTTGCGGGACGAAATTGGTTCTTGTTTTTCTCCAGCTGCAGGTGCCGGATACAGTCACTTGTTACTTGTATAACAAGTGAGGCACCTCATATTGTACCCTGGAGGGGGTTGTCAGTTTCCTAGGCTACCTATCCTGCCTCATCACGAGCAGGACTAGTGACAGAGGCAGCAGTGTAATGAGGGAGCCACCTGCTCCTGAGCAGATTCAAGGCAGGACCAGGGAAAACTCTCAGAAGTAAAGAAGACTTATTTCTAGTGACTAGACGGTAGAGACTCAAGCAATAATAATTAGGGAATTAAAAGAAAGTATGATCTTATTTTATAGTCACTAGGTGGTAAAATGTGGATCATTGGATGGCAGCAATTACTCACTGTATCACTAAATAATATTTTTGCAATTTATAATTTTTTAAAAAAATGTAAATTCAATGCAATCCTATAAGAAAAATTAAGACCACAATCCAAAATGTAAATTCTAAAAGATAAATATATTTTTCACTTGAAAAAATTTCTGTCTTTGTAAATAATAACTAACTTGTATGGCAAATAACTACTGACATGGACATACGAAACAAATGTAGATTGACTGGGAGTTTTATGGAGGCCATTAGTAAGAAGTTATCTAAAATAAGATGCTTTTATCAATGCCAAGAACATATTAATGAGAGAGAAGAAATCATATTCTTGGCTTCTTAAAGATGCATTTGGCTTCTCTCTTTAAAGACTACTCCTGAAATTAAAGCATTCATGTTTGAAAAAAAACAACGTATACTTTAAAAAAGTGCAGAATATCGGTTTCTGGTTAATTATTTATAACTGCTTACAACAGTTTTGTTTCTGTAGCCAAGTTAATTTAAAAACCAGTTTGAGAAAAATAAGCTTACTCTTCCTGTCCAAAAAAAAGAAGATATGTCTGGTGCTTTTGAATGAGGTTAAGTTTAAATTGATAGTATTTAATGTTAGTTAAAATACTTAAATTTAAAAACTGCTTATTAAATTAAATTTGTTGGATGACTCTGGTTAGTAAAATTAGATAGGCTTCAAGTATATAATTCTATAACATATCATCTATATATTGCATTGTGTGTTCACCACCCAAATTCAATTCTCCTTCTATCACCATATATTTGATCCCCTTTATCCTCTTCTACCACCCCCCTCCTCCCTTACCCTCTGGTAACTACTAAACAGTTGTCTATGAGGTTTTGTTTCTTTGTCTTATCCCTTTGTTGCTTTCAGTTTTATATCCTGCATATGAGTGAAACCATATGGTTCTCAACTTTTACTAACTTATTTCGCTTACCATGATTATGTCAAGATTCATCCATCTTTTCTTGTGGCTGAGTAATATTCCATTGTTTATATGTACAACATCTTCTTTATCCAACCATCTATTGAAGGACACTTTGGTTGTTTCCATGTCTTGGCCACCGTGAATAATATTGCAATTAACTTAGGGATATATATATATATATATATATATATATATATATATATATATCTTTATGGATAAATGTTTTCAGATTTATGAAAAAATGTTCAACTTCACTAGATATTAGGGAAATGCAAATCAAAATCACAATGACATACCACCTCACATCTCACACCTGTTGGAGAGGCTATGGAGAAAAAGGAACACTCACGCACTGATGGTGGGAATGTAAATTGGTACAGCCACTATGGAAAACAGTATGGAGGTTCATAAAAAAAATTAAGAACAGAATTATCATATGACCTAGCAATCCCTCTTCTGGGTATCTACCTAAAAATTGTTTTTTAACAAAATGCATTTTGTTTAAAAAATTGACATCTTACTTATTCACTTATAAGATTTTATAAAATAAAAAATCCTAACTAAACTGGTTTTTGTATGTGTGTGGTCCTTTTATTTTGCTGGAATTCTCCCATGAGTAAGGATTATTTTCATCATAATGGATGGAAAGGAAAGGGTATCCCCTTCTATGAAGTCTTTAAGAGCAAATTCATTCATTTGACACTCAAGCCATTGCACGTCTCTGTAGCTCCCTTGTGTGCATATTGTATATTCAGGACCATCTTAAATATTTGGAGGAAGAGAATGATTTGGTGGTATATAAAACAAAAGAAGAAAACTTAATTTCAGAGTAATTGATCTAATTTTCTGATACACGTCCCTGTCCTTCAAGATAATACAGACTTCATAAAAAGCCATCGAGTCTTTTAAATGTGCTTCTAAATCATTCTCTAAGTAATCCAAGCTCTCAACCTCTCTAAAATAGGACTGTCTTAGGTGAAGGAGCAAATGGAGATACATATGTTTTTCATAAAATGGAGAAACAACTATGAATTTGAATTTGAAATTTTTATGATCTTAATACATTTTCTCTTGAGAATCAGTATTACTTTCTTGCTCTCATTCATAATTACAGCTCAGGGCTGCTTCTTATATTTATTGACTTATTTATTTGTAGAACGTATGAGCCCATGCCTCATTAGCACTGGACATGTGCAGGGCCTTCAGCACTACAAGCACCAAGATGTGGGGGCATAACTCCTCAAGAGGGCCAACACTTATCTATCTAAAGGCAAAAATAAGCACATATATGCACTACAAAAAAAAATCTATTATTTCAAATCTATTATTTTGTCTTCAAAAACTACATAAAAACTAAATATTCCTACTAATATAGAATTTGTAAAAATGCTCCGTTATTGCTTCTAACAAATATATCTTTTCAAAGCACGGTGGTATTTTCATAAATAGAAACAGCTGGGAAGGAATATCAGCAAATGCCAGCCAAAAGAACTTAAGTGCATAAAAATGAAGTGTGTTGCGACTGGAGACTTTTCTATTATTAATGAAATGGAGTGCCATGAGGAAATGCATGGAGACAAGAGTAATAGCAAAGTCATGAATTAAATAGTGTCTTGAAAGCAAGAGTTCCTAGTTCCCTGGCACATGACACCTCCCTACTAATGTTTATTCCGTGGGGAATGATGAAATAGTACTATTGCTTCACAGAAATACATTCCATAGACAGTAAAGTTGCTTCAATGTCAAGTTGTGTGAGTGAGGGACATCAAGTGCCTACTGTAGTTATTTTTACAGTTTGTACACCAAAAGAGTCAAATGCCTTCCTTGGCTGCACACATGTAAGGGCTTTCCATGATGTTATTTCCCTTACACCAAAAGAAAAATCAAACCTGCTGCTTATCTTGTCTAAACTTGCTACACTAGAGATGAATTTTCCAACTGTGATAACATTATAAAAATAATAACACTGAAAGAGAAGTCTCAGAATGTGGAGGAGGTTGATTCATACATATCCCTCACCACCTAAAACACCAATAACCATGCACAGGTTTGGTCCAGTCTCTGTGATGCCCTTGAAATTGTTCCTGTAACAGTCACTATAAAAAGTTTGCAATGAAGCTAAAGTAGTGCTTCCTATATCTTTGTAACAGAAATGGAAAGGGATTTTATTTTTAATGAAGTTCATGTTCACAGTCCATCAATCTTCGTTTAAGTACCTTGAGAAAAATGATGTGTGTCTAATTCATTTATGATTCTTCAGTACCTAACGATCATGACATCTATTATTTAATTAGTTCTCATAAAAGCTTATTGAATAGAAGAATAGAATAAATAAGCACAATGTCTAAGGTATTTTTATCTACATATTTCTTTATCTATAATGTAAAGGTACACACAGTAGCAAGCACTAGATGAGTGATCTGCCAAAATGGTGAGTTCAAGTGACCAAAAGTAAAAACATGTAATTTATTTTATTCTCTTAGAGTCTATGTTTATGAATGAAGTGAACACTACCCAATGTACCCTAAAAATGAAGAGTAATAAAAGTTAGATCAGTGAATTATATTATTTGGAGTCCTTAATATAATATTCCTGAAAGTCTGAGATTATGGACCTAAAAGTCTGACAAGGGATTTCATAGCTCAACTAATATGTGTAGAATTAAATTCTTTATTTGGGATGGACACCGTCACCTGTAGATAATAATGGCAAATAGATTTTCTTGGCAACTTGTCAAGAAACAATAAATCATTGAGGGTCCCAGGACAGGCATAGTTAATGTTGGTCTAAAATAAATAAATAAATGTCATAACTCATCGACTGATCACCAGATCATCTGAGTCCATTTATTTTTTAGGGGTATCCAAGCTTTGCCTCTCTTATTTTCACTGATTCTTCTGCCAACGTCTCAAATCAGTCTTTGGAACTATACTCTTCACACTATCAGATGCCTTCAAACATGAAACTGTTTTCCCACATGTGCATGACCACATTTCCACTCTTACCATCTTCCCTCCCACCCCAACATTCACATACTCTTGAGGAAAAGTACTAATAATGATGACGATGATGGTAACAATAATAATAAATAATGATAACAAACAGATGGCATACTTGAAAGTATAATGTGAGGAGGTTTTATTTGCAAAGAGATTATTCAAAAAAGAATGGATGGGGCTTTTATTTGAAACACAAAGGATTATCAAGAATCCAGGGCCATTACTGCCTGTTGGTCATTACCACAGACTTGAAGGTTAAAGGAAAGTTATTGAAAGCCAAAAGGAAAGGAGAATATTTCACAGCAGGCCGCCTTGAGAAGACTAAAGACTTTCTGTAGAGGAACCTAGCCAGCCTGATAAAACCTCACAGCAAGAAGACTGGGCAGCTGGAGACCAATGATGTAATGGAAACAAGCCAGCCCTAGGGGGTGAGGGGGAAGGGTAGAGAATGGATCTGTAAGAGAAGAGAAAGTTCTCTGGCATGGCAACATTGGAAGAAACCTGAGCAGGGGAGCAAAAGTGAATGCAACAGTGAATGCTTAGTAGATGGCTCCTATCTCCCCGTGGCAGATGGATTTGGGTATGAATGATCCAGGAAATAATGGGATTCTGCTCCCAGGGAATTCAACAAATTGTCATTGATCAGCAGCTACTATGTGTCACGAATTATTATAAACACTAGGGATTAGAACATGAATAAACCATGGAAACTGTCCTGCGGAAGGTCATATTCTGGGAAGAGAATTAGGCCCATAAACAGATAATTACAACACAACATAAAAGTGCAGTCAATGTAAGTCTGAACTTCTTAAGAACATGGACTAAATCTTATTCTTTTTTTGTATAACCAGCACCTAGCAAAATGCCACATAATGGTGCTGAATAAATGTTGAATAAGTGCAAGGTAGAGAGCTTGTACCCAGAGGTAAGCTTGGAAGAACTAGCTCTACTCTATGATAAATCTTCAGCAAACTTGTGAGATGGGAAAAATTCGTAGTTTCAGGTGTCATTTTACTCCTCAATTTATACAAGTTGTCATTGTTTAGTCCCTAAAAATATTTATTTATGTTTTTAATTTCCTACGTGACAGTGACCCACTCCATCAACCCTATGCAGATTGCCTTTTTCTACTCTCAGTTAAAACTTGTTCTGTTTCTTAGGTCCTTGCTTTTTATCTATCTATCTATCTATCTATCTATCTATCTATCTATCTATCTATCTATCTAACATATAATGTAGGTTTTGAAATTATTCAATATATAAAATATTCTAAGTGATAAAAAAAGGCACATTGAATCATTGGGGGAAATGGTCTACTCAAATGCAGTGGAAAAATTAGCTAGCAATTTGAGATGAAAGTAAATTTATAATCTAATTCATATCTCATATTGCAATAATTTCAGATTGAGTTAAGGTTTTAAAATGGAAAAATGAAGCAATAAAAATACAAGAAGAAAATTAGTGCTATTTATGTTCATCTTGAGATAGGGAAATTTTAGTACAGAAAAAATTACTATAAACAAAGGTGAAAAATAAAGGGTGAGAAAAATATTTGCAATATACATGACAAAGAGTAAATATTCATTGTGAAACAGAGAAGAGGGTCTCATGACTAGGCTTGGAAGTCGCCTGGAAAAATAGCATTTCCCCACAATATAAATAAATCAGCAAGTGCATGCTGTTTCTCTCGAATGTTCTATCTTAATAAATGAGTAGAAAATATAAGGTAAAATTATTGCAATATAAGCCAGAGTGTGAACAATTTGAAAATACACACATCTTTGTGAAGAATTTTTACACATCAATAAGAAAAAGAAAAAGCCTCAATAGTAACTAAGTAAAGGGCATGAATAAACAATTTGCAAAGGTATAAGTGGACAAAAAATGTGAAAAAAGTTAACAAACTGACAATGATTAAAAGAATAATAAAATCCAATTTGGGATAAAATGTAGAAAAATTGGCACTCCTATACTTTGTCAATACAAATTACTTCAGCTTTTCTGTACAATAGACTCTCATACTGCAAATAAAAGATGACAATGGTATTGTCAAAGAGAAGGCTGATTTAGAAAGAAAACAAAAAACATAATGCGGCTCTTTGATGATATGAGGAAATTATGGTTAATTTGTTAATGATTGATACTGATGTTGTGGTTTGTTTTGTGAAAAAGTTCTTATGTGTTTTTTTTTTTTTTTTAAGATTATCACTTTTTTTTTTAATTGGGGTGACAATTGTTAGTAAAATTACATAGATTTCAGGTGTACAATTGTGTATTACATCATCTATAAATCCCATTGTGTGTTCACCACCCAGAGTCAGTTCTCCTTCCATCACCACATATTTGAACCCCCTTACCCTCATCTCCCAACCCCAACCCCTTACCCTCTGGTAACCACTAAACTATTGTCTGTGTCTATGAGTTTCTGTTTCTCATTTGTTTGTCTTGTTCTTTTGTTGTTTTTGGTTTATATACCACATATCAGTGAAATCACATGGTTCTCTGCTTTTTTTGTCTGACTTATTTCGCTCAGCATCACACTCTCAAGATCCATCCATGTTGTCACAAATGTTCCTATATCATCTTTTCTTACTGCCGAATAGTATTCCATTGTGTATATATACCACAACTTCTTTATCCATTCATCTATCGAAGGACATTTTGGTTGTTTCCATGTCTTGGCCACTGTAAACAAAGCTGCAATGAACATTGGAGCACACGTGTCTTTATGTATAAATGTTTTTAGATTTTTTTGGGTAGATACCCAGGAGAGGTTCTTATGTTTTAGAGGTAAATATTGAAGCATTTATGGATGAAATGCTAGGTCGTCTGGATTTGCTTTAAAATAATTCAAGGCTGGAGGAATAGAAGAAGGTACAGATAAAACAAGATGGGCATATCTTGATCATTGTTCATGGCACAGGGGATTCATTATACACTTTTTTCTACTTTTTTACATGTTGAAAAAAATTCTATAGTGAAAAGTTTTTAAACTCTTTATATATTAACATCCAAATTTTGTATGAATTAAGATCATATATGCATAATGCATAGAAAAAAAGGACAGATGAAAAGATACCAAAAGTTAACAGTGATTGTCTTGAAGGCAATCTTTATTTTTCTTCCCTTTGCTTCCCTGTATATTCTGAAATTTTTACAAAAGACATAAATTACTTTTATCGCAGGTAAAATAAGTTGTTTTTAAAAAAAATGCATTCAGTGCGGTCTCCTTAATTTAGAAAACAGTAGCCATGAAAAAAGAAATTAATGTATTTTTTTCTAGGAGACATTTTCAACCTCAAATATTTCACAATGTTTATATTCCTTTTCTTCACTCTGCCAGCTTTCAATTCAGGAATATCAGGCATACTGTTCATTGGCTTAGATTCAATTTTCTTTCATAATTTATTCCCTACTTAACCTCTTTTCTTCTTCCTACTTTGGTACATCTCAATACTAGGCCTTTGTTTTAACTAACCCCAATTTCACATTATTAAGTAAATCCAACATTTTGCCTCGACATACTTTCGTCTGAAACTGATGAGGACTCTTATAATATAAGCTATGAGCAACAAGATAAAAAGTATGCCTTAAGATATTTCAATGATTCAGGCAGACACCATTGTAAT
The DNA here is from genome assembly GCF_057876585.1 of Rhinolophus sinicus. Lineage (NCBI taxonomy): Eukaryota > Metazoa > Chordata > Mammalia > Chiroptera > Rhinolophidae > Rhinolophus > Rhinolophus sinicus. Next base: position 56,720,557 of record NC_142503.1, read on the forward strand.
AGGACTTGTAAGCTGTAATGTCAGAGTTCACCAAAGTAGACTGTGCTTTAAATGAATTTTTGAAATGCCCTGTTTCTCCAAAAATAAGACCTCAGCTGGACAATCAGTTCTAATGCATCTTTTAGAGCAAAAATTAATACAAGATCCTGTCTTAAATTATATTATATCATATTATATTATATAAGACATTATATAAGATTATATTATATTATATTATATCATATCATATTATATTATATAAGACATTATATAAGACATTATATAAGACATTATATAAGACATTATATAAGATTATATTATATTATATTATATTATATTATATTATATTATATTATATTATATTATAGACCCAGTCTTATATTATAGTAAAATAAGACCGGTTCTTACACTAACTTTTGCTCCAAAAGATGCATCTGAGCTGATGGTCCAGCTAGGTCTTATTTTGGGGGAAACTCGGTGGCAGTGAACTGTATTTGTCTCTTGCTCTTGGGCAGAGGAGAATATTACAAAAGCAAAGAGAAAAGTGACTTTATAATATACTGTTTGAGGGGACAAAGCTGGGCCCTCTGCCTCCTCCTCCCCTTTCCCCATCTGTTTGCTGAATACTTGTTTCATAATGGTAATAAGAGTGTGATCATTATCATTATTATCATCACAACACTGTACTCAGCATATTCTATTGATACTCATTGATCGTCATAACCACCTCTGCAGGTTTATATAAGTACCCTTCTAGTCCAGTGGAAGAAACCAAGAGAAAGATCACGTATGTAGTTCAAAGTTGCAAAGCCTGGATACAAATAGTTTCTGTCTTATGCCAAAGCCTGTGCTCTTGATTCTACCACACTGCATTTATAGAGAGAACACATTACATGGATTGATGGGTAATGAGATGAGAAAATAGTGGGGGCAGGAAAGCATACGATGTAGCAAAATTAAAGGGAAAATAAATACTTCAGCAGTGATGATTATTCTCATTCTATGTTATCAGCATCAAATGCGCATTAAAGGAATTTCTAATATTTCTAACTTACGAAGGCATCCCTCTTGCCATTTGCTGCATACCGATGTGTATTGGGATGATTCCTGGATTCAGAGGATATTAAAACTAGAAGGGACAATAGAATGATCTAATAGATTCTTTCCCTTTTGTTAAAAAAAATGTTTATATGACAGTATTGTGAAATGCTCCTTCATCTATAACGTTTATTACTATCACTACTTATGATACCAAAAAAACTATTGGGTGATTGGGTGTGAATTTGATTTTGTTTGAAAACTCCTCCAGTGACATATATATGTGTGTGTTTGTGTGTGTGTGTCTGTGTGTGTGTGTATACATATATGGCTATGCTCTTAGTATAATAAGTATCACATACATTCAAGTAAATAGGTTACAGAAGGGGCAAGGCACTGAACTGGAACTAGAAACCCAAGGCTTTGGTTTTACCTGGGTTTCTAACAAGTTGTATGAATTTGATTATTTAGACTGTCAGATCACTAGTGAGTTGGTAGAAGTAACTGTACTGAATCTCCTTCTATAGTGATTTGTAAAGAAAACAACTATTAGAGTGACAGTATTAAAGATGCAGCTCCTTTGCTAACACACAAGAAGGTGCTGTGATCCAACTTGGAAGTCACCTGGACAAATAATGTTTTCTCAAAATACAAGCAAATCCACAGGTACATACTCTATCTCCTCAATGTTCTGGATTAGTAAATGAATAGAAACATAAAGGAAATCTACAGCAATACTAGGCGGAGTGCGAACTGTGCAATGTTATCCACAGTCTTTTTGTATAAATAGACAATTGTAATTCTGTTAATATAGTGTAACCTTAACCAAGTAGAAAAGAAATCAGAGTGAGGAAGAACCTAACACTCTGGGGTGTCAGGCAATTGACTCTCAAGAGAGGCACAGGAAGTCAACAACATTGATTTGTTTAAGAAATTGGCTAAAGTAAAAGAAAATATAACATTTTCTATGTGTCTCCAATCAGGTTTTTAAAAATTAATTTCATGTATTATTTTACCTCCATTTTTGGTTCTATTGATTTATAAATAAGGATGTAACCTTATTAATATTCTACGTCAACGTTTTTATCTAATTCAAGTAAATATAAAGGTGGCTAAGTAAATACCTACTCGAGTACCTGACTCATGTAGTACCTAGGGAATTGTAGCATTAGCTACACTTTCAAAGTTTTTGAGAAACATGGCCTCAGTATAAAAATCTGATGCCATTTTTGTGGTGGACATCATAAATGGCAGGCACCACTCGAATCTGGAAATCTGAATCTGCTAATCTATGACCGTCGTATTATTTTAGAACTCCCACACACCAATTTGGAGACGGCTCTTATACTTGTTTATACATGTCTCATTCTTTGAGTCAAGTGACATGGATCATAACACAGCAGACAAGAAAAATATTAGCAACGGCTATGTCTGTTAAGTAGTGACACAGCTTATTTTGAAGAGGGAAAAAAAGCACTATTTTAAGACCCATTTGCTCTAGAACATTGTGTTTCTCCTTTATTTGGCAATCCTGTTCTGCTTTAAATACTTCACAGTATTTTCGTTTGTGTCATTCACCAAGCCAGATTCTCTGGTATGTTGTACATAAACATAATTACAAGCATGTGAACTATTTTATCCACCTCATTTGATTTATTAGTAATTATTTGCCTGTCTTGCTAAGAAATGTTGGAAGGGCTTATTTTTCAGAGTTTGAAATTGGTATTTAAATTGATCTTCTGAAAGTAAAGTCAAGCTCTGAGAAATTTCTCTTAGGGCAAATAAATACAGGGAAGTTAAAATATGGATGTGGCTACTTGTTTCATAGATAAAGCTCTCTAAGTAGTAAGGCTTTTCATATGCTCACTGAGTTGATAGTATGGCAGGTCCATGGACCATATTGCTATACTCTAACATATATATATATGCCTAAATATAATAATATATACTAATGAAAACCAAGCAATGCTGTCACTAGGTACCACTGTAGACATAAGGTAGAGACAGTACGCAATAAAAGAGGAAGAAATAAGGTAGAGGACAAAGACACAGTATAAATGATAAAGAAAAAAAAAAAACAAGGAGAAGTAAGGGTAGCAAAAAGTACAGAAGAGGAATTAAAACGGATTCGCAGTGATAAGTATGTCTATTATAATTTACTACTTGGCAGTGTGACTTATTCTCTTATACTTAAAACTGACCTGTAGTCTTTCATCATAAAAGCAGCTTATATTAATAATTTATGTGGCATACATGAAAAAATGGTACTTTTGACAGTCTTTTTTTTGTTATCATTCCCCCCCACTGAAATTAAAGAAATAGATACATGTAAGATAAAAACACTTCTGAGTGTCATTCAATAATTTTTTAAATAAGTGTGCCTCCTGGTTCAACACAAAAGCATCTCATACTGAGCAAACACTAGCATCCTTTAAAGGTAGTAATAAATAAAATATTTAAAAATCGAGTTATACATTTAATACATAAGTGAAATGCTTCCTTTAAAAAACACTTTCTTAAAATAAAAACTCCTTTTATAAAGTGACTAACTAATCTTTGGTTTATAGTTTTTTATATTTTTATATATTTATATAGCTTATTTTATATTTTTATATATTTATTGCATTTATTAAGAGTATGGTAAACCTGAGTTTTTGCTGAAAGACTGCATTTGTTTTATTTATGGATACATTCCAAAGCTTGTTGGTTTTAAAATTAGTTTATGCCAAAGTAGGCTCAACTTATATGTTCAATTTTCCTGCATGTCGATCAATATGTTTAGTCCCCATTCTGTGTCTTTACAGCAATGAATAGTGTTTAGGGCAATATGAAAACAAACCTTTAATTAAACAGAAAAATATTCTAAAGAACTACTCAAAATAGTACTGACAGATGTTCAATAGAATGCTTTGTTTTCCAAATAATTAAAAAGCAATTGATTTGAAAGAAAAAGACATACTTCTTATCCCTTTTGTGCTGTAACTGGTAGCATTTTAATTGCCCAAGGCTTTGTTCATATTCTTTCATAGTTCATGTTTGCATAGATGTTCACTCCATAAAAGAAAACTGGAAATACATATTCCCTTTCCACCCAGAAGATCCATTATGTCACGAGCCTCTTCAGATTATTTCTTGTTAAAATGTTAGATGAATAAAATATAAAAGCTTTGACTTGTGTTACTTATCGAAACAAGTAACACAGCAGCGTCTCAGCTGAGATTACTGTATGTTCCTGGGAATCTAATGAAAATATTCTTTTGATTTTTATGGCTTCTATCTTTTGGTCAAATGCAGAAATTGCTTGGACATATGAGAAATTGTGAGGATTGAAATTTGGATAAGAGCATCTGCTCCCAAATCCCAGAATTAATTATTTAAAAGAAGAAAATAGACTATCTGCAGTTTCCAAAGGAGTTGGGACCTGGAAGAAGACATATTTGCCTATTTTTCTTCACTCCAGAGACAACCAGTATCATTATGCTAGCCCGCTCCTCTCCAGAGCTGTCACTATGACTAGATCGGCCCTTTTGATCAGTTCATCACCACTGGGAATTTAGTTATGTTTTACCCTAAATGGATCTTAACAATTTATTTGACATTTTTAGCAAAGAAACCCAGGTCTTCCCATTCTTAGGAAACCCTCTTCTATCTAGAAAGTTTGTCTTTTTCTGCCTGGGTGTGAAGCTTGAAATGGAAAGCATAGGGAGCAGTGAGGTAGAAAGGACATCATGGCCAAGTTAATTAGTAGTTTATAGCCAGATCACTTTATATGTTTTTTTTGTTTTTTTAATATTCTTTTATTATTATTATTATTATTATTATTATTATGAGGGAAGGGGAAGACTTTATTGGGGAACAGTGTGTACTTCCAGGACTTTTTCTTTTTCTTTTTTCCCCAAGTCAAGTTGTTGTCCTTTCAGTCTTAGTTGTGGAGGGCACAGCTCAGCTCCAGGTCCAGTTGCCGTTGCTGGTTGCAGGGGACACAGCTCACCATCCCTTGCGGGACTCAAGGAATTGAACTGGCAACCTTGTGGTTGAGAGCCCACTGGCCCATGTGGGAATCGAACTGGCAGCCTTCGGAGTTAGGAGCATGGCGCTCTAACCGCCTGAGCCACGGGGCCGGCCCACTTTATATATATTTTTATTCTGTATTCAATTAAGGTCTTTCTTACTATTAAAATATAGGATTTCCCAGTATAGTTATAGAAGAGTAGAAATCATTTAGGGCAGAGAATCTGTAAGATTTTCGTATAAAAAACTAGCCAGCCAACTGTACACAGTCAGTAACGCACATCTAGATTAGCAGAAGGAGGAGAATAGGACTGCCATTGATTACTATTGCTGAGAGAATATGTCATAAGATTGATTTTCCCCAAAGGCTGTATATTGAGATCTTTTTCTCCTTCCATTACCATATATTTGACCCCATTTACCCTATTCTACCACCCCTTCTCCCCCTTACCCTCTGGTAACCACTAAAGTGTTGTCTGTGTCTTTGAGTTTCTGTTTATTTGTCTTGTTCGTTTGTGGCTTTCAGTTTTATATCCCACATATGAGTGAAATCATATACAGTTCTTCACTTTTTCTGTCTGACTTATTTCACTTAGCATCATAATCTTAAGATCCATCTATGTTTTCACAAATGGCACTTTTCATCTTTTCTTACGGCAGAGTAGTATTCCACTGTGTGTATGTACCACAACTTCTTTATCCAATCATCTATCGAAGGACACAGGTTTTTCCATGTCTAAGCCACTGTGAACAATGCTGCAATGAACATAGGGGTACATATATCTTTATGGATAAATGTTTTCAGATTTTTTTGGATGATACCCAGAAGAGGGATTGCTGGGTTATGTGGTAATTCTCTTCTTAATTTTTGTGAGGAACCTCCACACTGCCTTCCATAGCGGCTGCACCAATCTGCATTCCTTGGCTGCACCAAGGAACAGTGTATAAGGGTTCCTTTTTCTCACAACCTCTCCAACACTTGTTATTACTTGTTTTGTTGATAAGAGCCATTCTAACAAGTGTGAGGTGATATCTCATTGTGGTTTTGATTTGTATTTCCCTAATAGCTACTGAAGTTGAGCATTTTTTCATATATCTTTTGGCCGTTTGTATATCGTCTTGGGAGAAGTGTCTGTTCAGGCCCTCTGCCCATTTTTAAATTATATTGTGTGTTTTGTTGTTGTTGAGTTGTATGAGTTCTTTATCTATTTTGGATATTGGCCCCTTCTTGGAGCTGTTGTTTGCAAATATCTTCTCCCATTCAGTTGGTTGCCTCTTTGTTTTGTTGATGGTTTCTTTCGTACAGAAGATTTTTAGTTTGATATAGTCCCATTCATTTATATTTGCTTTTATTTCCCTTGCCTTTGAGGTCAAATTCATAAAATCCTCCCTAAACCCAAGGTCCATAAGTTTATGTACATTGAGAATTTGATGCCAACTTCATATCTGTAAGCTTGTGAGGTAAGCATTAACTGCCAGTTTTTATACATAGGCAGATAACCTGGCTTCTTTAGGCTTGAGATATGTGAACCCAAGTGAATTCTCTCATCATGGGTCAACATAATTCTTTCTTTCCTTCAAAAAATACTCGTAGTCATTGACAAACTTGAATAAGACATCGTCCCTGACCTTGAGTACTTAACAGTTTCATTGGGAAGACAAGCGTGTAAATCAAATCAGACAGGTAATCTATCTTGAGTTTGGATCAGATAAGTAGAGGAAAAGCAAATACACTGTGGTATGAGCAGTGTGATACTTGGGCTCTCTCGGATCATTCCAAGGACATTATTAGACTGTTGGTGACTATGTCTATGCCACACGGAATACACAGGCCTCTTCAGATTTTCTGAACTAGCTCGTGGCCAAGAAGGCAGGAATACAATTAATTTACCTTTCTTCTGTGTAATGATAACTCGGACAATGTCTCCAGGTACCATTTCATATTTACTCGTGATTGCCTTACACACTGTTATGTTGATCCCAATCATAGACCTCTTACTTTTTAAAAATGTGTTAAGACTTTTGTTAGAACAGCTGTAGGTTCACACAAAATTAAGGGAAAGATACAGAGATTTCCTATATATCCCTTGCCCCTACACATGCATAGGCTCTCCCATTATCAACATCCCCCATCAGGTGGTGCATTTGTTACAATTAATGAACCTAGAATGACACATCATAATCTCCCAAAGTCCATAGTTTATATTACAGTTCACTCCTGGTGTTGTTCATTCTATGGGTTTGGACAAATGTATAATGACACGTGTCTATTATTATAGTATCATACAGAGTAGTTTCATTGCCCTAAAAATCATCTGTGCTCTACCTATTCATCCCTCACCACCCACCACACCCCTTTAACCACTGATCTTTTTACTGTGTCCATATTTTTACCTTTTCCAGAAGATCATATATTTGGAATCATACGATATGTATGTAGCCTTTTCAGGTTAGCATCTTTCACTTCATAATACATAGTTAAGTTTCCTCCATATCTTTTCATGACTTCATAGCTTACTTCATTTTAGCACTGAATAATACTTCATTGTTTGGATATACCACAGTTTATCCATTCGCCTACTGAAGGACATCTTGATTACTTCCAAGTTTTGGCAGTTATGAGTAAAGCTGCTAAAAACATTCATTTGCAGGTTTTTATGTGGACCTAAGCTTTCCACTTCCTTGGGTAAATACCAAGGAGCACCATAGCTGGATTACATGACAAAAGTATGTTTAGTTTTATAAGAAACCACCAAACTGTTTTCTAAAGTGTCTGTAACATTTTGCATTCTCACCAGCAATAAATGACCATTCCTGCTGCTCCTCATTCTGGTCAGTATTCGCTGGTGTCAGTGTTTCAGATTTTGGCCATTCTAACAGGTGTGTAGTGGTATCTCATTTTATTTTGCATTTCCCTGATGACATAGATGTTGAGCATCTTTTCATATGCTTATTTGCCATCTGTATATCTTCTTTGGTGAGGTGTCTGTTCAGATTTTTGGCTCATTTCTCAATCTAGTTGTTTTCTTAATGTTGAGTTTTAAGGGTTCTTTGTATGTTTTAGATAACAGTGATGGTAAAGAATTTAAAATTTGATCTCACTATATGATTTGTACCTCCTTTCCACTCTTCTCTCTTCTCCGACCTCCTCTACTTAACCCATCACTCACACTGTTTCTGTCACTTTTAGGTCCTTGAACAACTCATGCTACTAACTCAGGGCCTCTGAACTTGCTGTTTACTCTGCCTGGAATGCTCTTCCAGCAGATGTTTGATGGCTGGCTACTTCACTTTTTTCAGGTCTTTACTCAATTGTCACTTCTAAATGAGGACTTTTCTGGCCACCTTATCAAATTACACATCTCCATCCTACATTTTCCAATCTTCCATGTTTGATCTAATTTTTCTGCATAGCACTTATTGCAGTTTAAAATACTATACATTTTATTATTTACTTTTTTGTTGTCTGTACCTTCCACTAAAATGTAAGATCCATGAAAGTAGGCTTTTTCTTTTTTTATTATAGTTGGATACACAGCAGTAGAAATAATATTATAGTGAACCTCTTTTATCACTCAGCTTCAACAATTTTTAATATATAGCTAATCTTGTTTCTTCAATTTTCCTATAATATTTTATTTCTTTTAAGTATTTTAAAGCAAATCTTAGACATAAAATTTCGTGTGATTTCACTTATAAATTCTTCAATCTGTGTCTCTAACTGAAAAGGCCTTTGTTTTTATAATATTTTAAAAATCATCAGACAATTATCACATCAAATAAATAATAATTCCTTTGTGTTATTTACTCTATTTGTATTCAGATTATTCTGATTAATTCAACAATGTCTATTTACATTTGATTTATTTCAGTTGGGACCCCTGATTTGTTGGAAAAATTGAGACAATTGTCCTCTAGCATGTTCCATATTCTGGATTTGGTAGATTGGTTTCTTGAGGTATCTTCCCCTTACTATTTCTGTAAACTGATTTTTAAGTACAGAGGTCTATAAGATGCGGGTTCATTTTTAAGCAATAATCCTGTGTTATGTCTTACTGTGCTACCTAAGGGAGCACAAAATGACTGGTTGGCATACTGTTAGTGATGCTAAGATAAATCAGAGGATTAAGGTGGTATCACCCTGATTCCTCTATTATGTAGTTTTGTCAATGTTTCATTTATACCTGGTGGTAGAACATCCAGCAATGATGGTTGCCACGTTAGTTATTTTATTCTGCCACCTTTTTTGGCATTTCTTATCTGAAATTCATTTCTAAAAGAGATCTTCCTTGCATCAATTATCATTTGGGTAAATAAATGCTTGATTTTTTAAATTAGGTGTCAGAGTAATAAATTGGTATCCTAGCAAACTCCAGTGGGAATCAATATCTTGGGGTTAGATTGTTTTTTGTTTTTTGGTTATTTTGGTATTGTTGTTCTTTGTTTGTTTCATCGTGGACTAATAAATTCTTACATATGTGTTGTGTTTTGATCTAGTACCATCATAAATCTTTTTGATATTCAAGTTGTCTCATCTTTGGCCAATGGGTCCTCCTTCAAGTTAGATTATGTACCCTATTAATATGACCACATTAGTATTTGACAGCTTCCTTGCGTTCTGGCATGAGATATCCCAGGCTAATCTTGAACATATTCTGTTCCAGTTCTGGAATCAGCCATTTCTCCAAAGACCCCTTATTTCTTTCAGTGGAAAATGGTATTTCAGGGTGCTCATTACAATTGGATTGTCATTGTTTCCAAGTTTTTACAAAGTTCGATCTGGGAAATTAGCAGGATCTTTTATTTGGACAGATAGGTAGATGGAATCTTGATCATGTACTCGCTGACATTTCCAAGTCAAATATAAAATCACAAGATGATTGTTGCATTGGCTATACTTTGTATACATGGTCTGTATGACCAATAAAATATGAGTTCCCTCTTTTATGAACACCTTCGAGTGCTAGCTTTATGTAGAAGTATAATTTTAATTTATTACATTGTGCAGACCAAGGCCTTGTCTCCTAGTCTTACATGCCTTTTAAAATCCAGACCTCATGCTTACTGAGTTCAATTAAGTGTGTAAAGACATGTTTGTTATAAGTAATACGGCATCTGGCATTCCCCAGACCAAGTGATCCAAGAGAGACAACAACCAAGATGGACATTGTCTTTTATAACCAATGTGACAAGTATTAGCCAGTGCAAAAAAAGGATAAAGAAATTACATGTATAAAAATTTTAAAAGAGAAAGCAAACCTATCACTATTTGCAGATGATATATTATGTAACTAGAAGCCACACGAGAATTTACTTGAAACTATAAACTACAAGACAATTCAATAAGGTAGTGGAGTATCAGATTAATATACAGATACCAGTAGTCTGCATTTATACAAACAGTAACTTGATAGAAGATAAAATAAAAAATTCAATTGAAAATAACAACAAGAAGATAAAACACCTAGGAATAAATAGTTATTCCTAAAATAACTTGAAACATACCTTTTTAAAAACTATATAATTTACAATACAAAAACTTAAGTACTCCTAAGGGACCCCAAAGTAGATTTGAAAAAATGTAATGTCATTCTGTAGATGGGAAAACGCATTATGAAAATATTAATTTTACCTAAGTTTATTCATAAATTCAACTAAATCTCAATAAAATTCCAAGAGGATTTTTTTTTATAAGAAATGGCCAAACAAATACTAAAGTTCACGTAGAAAAATTTTAAAGCAAGAATGGCCAGGAAAACTTTTATAAATGAGAGCAATGAGGAGCAACTCGCCATACCATATAGTAAATTATGTGACGAACGCTTGACTATTAATATAGTGTAGTAAGTGTACATATGGACACATCAATGGAACCTAACAGGAAGTTCAGATGTAGACTCATTTGCACATAAGAATTTAATTACATCTCAAATCAATGAAATAAAGATGGACTTTTTAATATATGGGATTTGGAACAACTGATTACCAAGATAAGTTTAAAGCAACACTTCAGTAAGGTAAATTTTCAAAGGATGTAAGATTTAAATGTAAAAAAGCAAGCTCACAAACCTACAAGAAGAAAATGTAGGTAAATTTTTTATAATCTTGAAATAAGGAAGGTCTTTCTAACTATGACTCAAATTCCAGAAGTCATTAAAAGATTGATAAAGTTATAGTCCATAAAAATCATCTACTGTAAGGCAACAGAAGAGCATAAGTCAAAGACAAACTGCAAAAGTAAGAAAAATACATGCAATTCAGACCACAAGAAAAAAAGAAAAGTTGAGGGACAGACAAAAAGCCCCAAAAGAAAAATGGGCCAATGGGCAAAGGGCAGGAACAGACAATTCACAGCAAAGGAAATAAAATTTGCCTTTAAACATAGGAAAAAAATATCTGTACATCAAAAGACATGATAAATACACCTGAAACTAATAAAAATAAATTTTAAAAAGACATGATAAAAGTTTTTGAAACCTCAGGAAGATAGCTAGAGATTATAATCTGCAGTCATCCTAAAATTAGTAAGAAAAGGATGAACAACTCAATAGAACAAAGAGACAAAATATCTGAACTGGAAATTCATAGTAGAGTACATATTAGTCACCAGTGAGTATATGAAAGATATTCCACTTTAGTGCTAATCAGGAAAAAGAAAATTAAAGAAAACCAATAACATCAGTTTACACCCATCAACTTGTCAAAAATTAAAAGTAATTGCTAAAAATTGTAAACAGCCTAAACAGCTATCAATGAGATAGATAAAAAAATCCTGCTATATTCAAACAAAGGAATACTCTAAAACAGTGAAATTAATCTTGAGTAAAAACATAAATTTTCACAACAGTACAAGAAATTTAAAAACATGTCAAATAATACTAACTATTGCTTTGCGATACATACATAATAAATAGAAAGCTTTGAATGGGAATGAAAAACACAAATTCAGGACTCAGGAGGAAAAGGAGGGTAATGGGATTAGTAAATATAATTAAAGGTCCAACTATATTTATGATTTTCTATTTCTAAGTTCAGCGGTAGGTACATAAGTTTTTATTTTCTCTGTACAGTTTTTGTATGTCTGAAATATTCCAGGGAAAATAAAATAACAGGAAAAGAGGACACAAGCTTTTTGAGATCAAGACAAAACTCAATTCCAATCTTGTCTCTGGAATTTACTGGCTTTGGGACCTTAACTAGGTTACTTAAGTTCCCTGAGTTCAGGTTCCTCAACTGTAAAATGAGGATAATAATATTCTCACTTCCTGAAACTGTATTTCAACATTTAACAAAGCAACAAGCACATAGTATGAACTTAATGTATTTCATATTTTCCTGAATAATTTCAATGAGGCTAATATTAATTAAAAAATGTGTATATATGCTTTCCAAATGAGTGTGTGTGTGTGTGTGTGTGTGTGTGTGTGTGTTTACAGGGCATATACATTGCAGTTACGTAGAGTACAGCATACATTCTTATGATTTCACCATTTTTTAAATATATCACCTTTTTATTTTGCACTCCCTATTTTAATTTGAAACATTCTAGAAGGAACAATTTCTAATCAATAGAACAGCTGCTAAAGGAAAAAATAGAAATGAAACAGCTTAATGATTGAAGGTTGACACTTAAAAGAACAGTTAACAGCTGTGTATCCCAGAAATAAAATATCTGATAAATACATGAGAACAAAGGCTAAAAATTGCTATCCAATACTGAGAATGCATAGCTAGAGAGCTGACAACTATTGAAAAGCAATAACATATTTTCAGTATTTCAGACCTTAATTTTCTAAACAGCTGATAGTTTCATGATAAGAAACAGGGAAAAGAATAAATCCCCTTATAAAGTCTAAATTTTATGGCATTCCAGGCATAAATGAACAAAGAAATATACTTTAGATGTCATTTTAAGCTTTTAAAACATGTTTGGAATACTGATCAATAAATGTAGGTCATTGTAAACGGCAATGTTCTCCTTTAGCTCTAACGATCTGTCTCTGTTTTATCCTCTCATCTTAGTCTATTGGTCTACTGAAGCATCACACTTTCCATCACACACACACACACACACACACACACACACACACACACACACACACGCCAGTCTTTTGTCTTTTGTCCCCTTAATGGTGTATTCCTTCTGTCTTCTCTGCATGAGGAGAGAACGTGTGGAATTAGAAGGCCTGGGCACCTTTCAGTACAGTCACATGTGCTGAATGTGACACACTGGGCAAGTTTTTGTTCTCTGAGTTTTCGTTTTCTCACTGTACAATAGGGATTAAAGTGAGCTAACATCTAACACAGACTTTTAAGAAAAAACTTTAAAGCATCATCCAAATTCAAGATATTATTAATCTCAGGAAATACTATGAACTTGATCGTAAAAAGGACCAGTTCCTGGGTAATTTTTCTCCCAGGAAACAAAACAAACCCTTACTTTATTCAGCTTCTTGTTTCTGTACCTCCCAACTATAGCAAAAGCAGATGTATATGAAAATCACTCTATGCCTCCTTAGCTGATCTGTACTTCCCAGTTCATGCGGATTCCATAAGCCTTCATGTATTCATATCATAAATCCTAATTGAGTACCTTTTGTACTTTACATATCAGACACTGTATTAGGTGTTGTGGACACATCTGCGAAGAAAACAAAGATCCTTGCCCTCTTGGAGCTCAGCATTCTATACGGGGACAGAAAGAGGGGAGGTGGGTGTAGGAGGGAACAGACAAGAAATAATATCGAACATAACTAATATTCACTGTATGTTAGAAGATGATAGTGCTGTGGAAAAAAGGAGTATAGGAGGTGAAGGAGATGGGGAGGGCTGTTGGGAAGGGGTTATCTGCTGGGTGGAAGGAGGGGCTGGTTGCATCATCTAACAGGGTAGGTAGGTCTCTGCTACAAAGTGGCAGTTGAGCAAAGACTTAAAGAATAAGAGAATTACTCAGGAGAATATCTGGAGAAGAATGTTCCATGAAAGAGAATACCGAGTGCCAAAGCCCAAGGTGGAGTTTTCTTGGCATTTTTGAAAACAGCAGAAAGGCCCTTCTGTCTGGAGAGCTGTGAGTCAGGAGACGGTAGCAGGAAAGGAAGATGGAAAAGAACATCTTACCTAAACCTTGTGACTCTTACCAAAACTTTCAAAGATAAGCTTCTTTGGCCTACACACTTTAAAAGCAAGGAGCCTTCCATGTTTGCTCTGAGGCCTAGAATTGTTTCAATGAATATTTGAGTATTTCTTGTGTGTTACACCTTACTGTTAGAACACACTTGGTGTTCTGCTGTTTACTTTCTCTTTCAGCCCTTCCCTCTTTTATCACTGTAATCAGCTTTGAACATGGGCCCCTCTCACACACTCCAAGTTTGCTTTAATAGCTGCTTCCTGCAGGTAAGAGTAGTTTGCTCTCCAGGTTTTATCCCTGCTCCCCATCAGTCTCTCTGTTGTTAATCCACAGGGAGAACCTTCTCTTTCCGTTTGCCCTTCATCCAGTTGCCCAAACAAAACAACTATTAACAAGAGAGAAAACTTAATGGGTCTCCATTCCTATTTCATTGCAAGGAAGTGAAGAACATGGTGAACCCAAGTCACAGATCATGTGATTTAAAAATCCAGCCCATTTTACCCACGGTGAAATCAAGGAAATGAAGGCACAACAATGGTCACTGCCTTTCTTTCATCACAAGAAATCATGAACTATGAGTATTACGATACTGCTTATCCCAGGCAGGAAGGGAATCTTACAATATTACCATCTACAACAGGAGAAGAATTACTCCATCAAATTTTCTTCCTTGGTACAGACTTTGCTTCATTTAATTAAATTTATATTTATCAGGTAAAGCTATTTAGTATTTTGCCAAGTTTGCACTAGGAAGGGTTTAAAATTTTTTTGAAAAGTTTTAGTGAAACATAAACTAGTTCCATCTGGGTTATTTTTTAAACTCAGACTATTTGATCTTTAGGGCAGGATTTTTTGAACAGTTATAATTATTTTCTAACACCTTCTGCAATACATCATTCTGCTATTTTATAGCATGTTTGGGTAATAACTTTTTTATTCATTTTATTCAAATCCTGACTTCATACTGCATTAAATTATTTTGTTTCGGATTCTACTTTTAAGTAGCTGAATGCCAAAATAACTTTTAAGAATGTTTTTAGAAAAATGAACAAAGATAAAACATCCCTTCTCCAGTTTGGCAGGTTTCTATGGATGCAATCCTGTATATACTAGATCATGTGACTGTGGAATCTGGTATAAGGAGGGCATTGGAGAGAGCTTGCATTCTTTGCTAAGTAAGGGCCATTAATTGGTTCAGTTCAAAGAAAGAACCCTTACACCTTATAGTTTTGTCTATTCTTATCTAGCCTCTGCAACCAGTTTGCTGCATTCTGATTTATGTGCTCCCCTCTTCTGCTCCCTCCCCCCACCCTTATGCACACACGTGCTTTATTAGAAATGCTATATTCTTTAAGGGCAATTGATATAATTGTCATTACTTTCCAAACGCATGAGCAGTAAACATTGTTTCTGATGCCCTTCACTCAGAGGAGATCGAGCTTATTGTTTCTATTTTGTTTGAAAAACCCAAGCCTTAAATTGCGTGGATCATCCCTCAGGATCCCTTGAGAAGAGTGAAATGATCAGCAATACACTCTACAGTTTTCTTCTGCCAGTTTTCAAGATCAATATGGTTCTTCTCTGAGCAAAATGATAACATTAACTGATCAATGATAAAGGATAGAGGAAAATAACCAGTCAGGTATCTTGAAAGCCACAAGGGGAATAATTCATGAAAAATATTAGCAGATTTGACTGTATAATGAATTTGTCTTTATAAAACTAAATACACTCCCGTATACCAAAAAAAAATATCATAAATATATACAGTGTGTCTCCGGAAAGAAATGTAAGAAATGTGTTTCAGAGGTTGTCTGTATAAAGGCCACTGAGAAAGTAATTTTAAAGAGAATAGTCCAATTCCCTGCTACTAGTATCACAAAATGGGCATGCTCATAAATTGCTAGTGAATGTCTACATTGAGCAGGCTGTCATGAAACCAATTTGCAATATTGGTCAAGGACCTTAAAAATTATCATGCCTTTCATCCCAGTAATTCCATTTTTAGGAATTTATTCTAAGGAAATATAAAAAAAATGTGGAGAGGAGTTTATGCAAAATATGTTACTGAAGTATTCTTTATAAAAGTGAAAATGTAAGGAAACTTAAAAGCCCCAAATTAGGTAGGATTACATTCTTTCCTGTTTCCTGATTGTTTTGTACATACATTTATTACAGCGGCCATCACACGGAGTTCTCCTTATTGTCATGGATCTCTCTTTAAGAAACTGAGTGCTCAGAATGGGACAAAACATTTTTATCTCTTTAATCCCAGAGCCTACTGTAATAACTGGGGCCTACTGGGCTCTCAATTAATAAAATTAATGAAATTTTATCTGTATCAACCATGCAATCCATAATGATCACTGAGATCATTATTAGTTCCCACCTCTTTCTACCTAAACACCCATAAACATGAGAATAATTTAATCCATTTTATGTTTAATTAAATTAGATTGCTTAAAACAAAGTAAATTTAGGTATGTCCTTTTGTACATATGTATAGACTATTGGTACAGTCATAAACTAAATTACATCGCAGTATATTACTATGGTTAGTATTAATGTCAAGATAATCAATAAGACAATAGAAAATATTTCAAGTCAGATTAAGATTTTATACAAAATCATCAATGCTTGGAAAACCAACAGATTCTATGTCAGATGGATCCCAGGCGATATGTGATACTCACACAATGTGGAATAAAAATTAGAGTTTAGAAAATCAATGTCATAGATGTACATGTATATACCAAGCGTTAGGCCATTTTCTGTATCTTAAAGATAATTTTAACTAAGCTTTTTTAAAAGGCATGTTTATTGAGTTTAAGCCTCCTAGCTCAGCTTAATCACATACCAGTGCAATGAGAAAAATTGCAGGCGAGTTTATGGAACACTGTTGGAAAACTATTTTAGACTGTTATTTGAAGTTGCCTGTACACAGAAGTGTAACAGCTGCACTTCACTTCCATCCAATTCCGGTCTTTGTAGTTTACTCTAAGATCTGCCAGTCCTCAGCAAATTATATGAGAAGGGAACGATGCAATCATTTACCTGAACTGTCATGCATTCCTCTCTTACTCCAGGAGTAGAGTTAAATATATCAATACATGGAAGGATTCATTTGCAGAGGATTGAAGTGACCACACACTCAACTTTTATGCAGGGTTTATGGGTGGGAGGAGGTAAAAAATAAGTTCAATATTAAAGAATTGGAATACTAGTGGAGCTTTTTTTAAAGCACGAAGAATTAAATTCTCTTAATTCCAAGTACATCTCTTAATAGCATGTGATTCTAGATAACAGTAAAAATCATACATGCAAAAATAAACAGCTAATATGGGCAAGAGAGAGAAAACTCGCCTTAAACAACTTAATTCCTGTAGGAAGGAGAGGAAGAAAGGAGGGAGGAAAGGAAGGAAAGAGGGAGGAAGGAAGGAAGGAAGGAAGGAAGGAAGGAAGGAAGGAAGGAAGGAAGGAAGGAGCTAGAACTCATACAGCACCTAAGCCACCCTCCTACAGGGTATTGACTACCTACTGCCCATGTGGGTAGCAGACAAGATCCTGACAACCCTGAAGACAGTGACAATATGGCACACCAGGAGCGTGTACTTTAAAGTCAAAAGTCCTGGAATTTTGAAACTCAGTTTTACCATTGCCAGCTGAGACAAGCTGATCAAAATAATTTTTTTAAGTCTCCACTTCCACATATGAAAATGAGCTTTGTCCATACCATAATGCCTTATAGGATAAAATAATATATTTTCTGCTCAATAAATATTTTTCTAAGTGCTGCTCAGTAAATTACAACTTTCCTTTATATCAGAGCTACAGAAAAAAACAACACATACCAATCAAAACTATCTTCAGTTGTGAACTTTATTTTCTGAACTCTTCAAAGATTGTGTTGGCACTTTTTAGATGAATGGAATGTTTGTAACTCCAGCAATCCTGCAAATAAATCAAGGACGCGCATGAGTCCAAGACTCAATGTAGATAGACTGCAATTCAGTGTTATATCCTGAGAAGACTGTTTGGATATATTTTCTTGCATTCAAGGATTCAGATAAAGTTTCTTAGATAATTATAGGTTTGAATATTTCAATGAAGGTGGATAATTAAATATGAGAAGAAAAAGGATAGCACTCATAACCGTGTTTCCCAGGTCATATTGAGAACAATCAAAGCATTGTATCAGAGGAACAGTAAAGACAACATCGAACAGTAAAACAGATGGAACCCTACCCCACTGGCCATTCTTTCATTAGTTCATTCATTCAACAACTGCATATTATCATATATGAACCAAGCAATCTGCTAGGCACTGGAGGTGTGATGATGAGCAAAAGTAAACATGGTCTTTCATGTAGTTTACAATCTGAGAAAAGAAATTGAGCAAATAACCAAGAAATCTTACCAAGATTGGGAAAAGGGGGAGGGTTGCCGTCAAGACAAGTATCCCTTAGAAAGGGATACTTGAGCTAAGTTATAATGAATCAGCTGGAGTTAACCAGGTAAGTGAGGGGAGAGGCTCAAGAGGAGCATTAAGGGTAGAGGGAAGACTATTTGCAATGATCCTGTTGTGAGAGGGAACTTAGCACATCTGGGAACAAAAGAAAATCTAAATGGCTTGAATAGGAGTGAGGAAAAGATTAGTTGAAGGGTGAAGGAGAATTTGGTAATAGGCTTGATTTTCATCTTAAACACAAAGAGAAATCATTGAAGGGTTTTAAGCTGGAGGAGTGGTGTGGAGAAAAGGGAGTAATGTGATTAGATATGCCTTTTGAAAAATTCACTCTTCTAAGGTGTGGAGAACCCCTTACGTTGGGAGGGAAGGGGAAAGCAAATGAATTAGGAGGCTATTCATGAATTATGAGTTATGCAGTAAACAGTGCAAATGTGTACCCATCTTAAAATTTTTAGCTGCTCTTCCTTCTCTGGGAGGCTAGAAAAAATATTTTATTTCCCAGAAAAATTCACACCTCTGTAGTGGAGATGGAGCAAAGAGGATTAATTGAATATTTAGAAGATAAAATTGACAAGACGTAGTAATGGATTGTATATGGTTATACAACATAAGGGGTAGTTAGGGTTTGTACACCAGACAGATGAGTATGTCTTTCATTTGGGGAACACTAGAAATTTATTACAAATGAAATGGGTAACATTTTTTGAGCACTTTCCATGCAGTAGTCATTGTTCTAAATGCTTTACACATTTCATAAAATTTGTTCTTTACAACTTTGTGATGTAGGTACTACTACTCTTTTGTCCACCTTATAGATGAGGAATTCAGGTAAAACAAATGAGTAGGTGATACACATAGATACAAGTAGTAGATTGTCCAGAGCCATGCCTCGGACCACTTTCCTGTGCTGTCTCCCTGTTCAGAAATGTTCCCTACTGCCCTTCCCCTTGATTTATTTTCCTTGTGTTGCTCCAGGAACCTTTTTTTCATTCCCATCTCATGGCTTTCATTCTCTTGCCAGAGTCACTTCCAGTGTTCACAACCGTAGCTCCCTAGTAGTTCAGTTTCTATCAATTCTTCAAGCTAAAGAATATTTCTAGCTCTGTGTTGATGTCACCTCTGTGGGTCATATATTAATACTGTAATTTGAGGTTGAGTATGGCAGAGAACAATTCCAATTTGTATTCCCAATGATCAAATATAGGTTTACAAAAAAAAACAAAAAATGGATTGTCTTAGTCTGCTCAGACTATCGTAAAAATATACCAGAGAATGGGTGGTTTAACCAAAAGAAATTTATTTTCTCACAGTTCTGGAGGCTGGAAGTTCAAGATCAGGGTGCCAGTATAGTCAGGTTCTGGTGAGAGCTCTTTTCCTGACTTGGAGATGGCTGCCTTCTTGTTGTATCCTCATGTGGCCTTCCCTTGGTGTGTGTGGGGAAGCGGAGGGAAAGTGGAGGGAGAGAAAAAGATCTTCCTCTTATAAGGCCACCGGTTCTATTGGACTAGGATCCCAGCCTTATTAACTTGTTTAACCTTAACTACTCCCTAAAAATCCCTGTCTCCAAATACAGTCACATTGGAGTTTAGGGCTTCAACAAATGAATTGTGAGGAGACACAATTCAGTACTTAGCATAGAGTATTCTTTAAGAAAAATAGTACAGAATTAGTATAGAGCTTTTTCAAAGGTCTCTGAAACTACTTTCTCCAGCTTTGTAGTAATTTTGCCTCTGTTTAGGTAGTCTGTTAGACTTCCATTCAAATCTAACTTGAGGATGTTGGGAGAGAGATACAGGGAACACAGTGAAAAGAAGAGAGACTTGGGAAGCAAGTCTTAGCTTACTGAGCATGACTGAATAAAGCAGAAGGCCACCCATGCAGGAAGTGTTGACAATAGCTGCTTCAGAAACCCCAACCCCTCCATTGCTGTGATGGTCACTAATGTCCATGTCAAACAATGGAGCCTAAGAGGACTTGCTCAATATCACTAGTGCAATACCTCCTAGGGATTCCAGAAATAAGTAGAACAGGTTTTGAAGTGAGTTGGAGGGCCAAATATAGCAGGTTGGGATATCTGCCAAAGAACTCACTGAAACTGTGATTTCCCCATATGTTGGTGTAGCCTGTGGACACACAAATTACATCACCTTGTGACTTCACCCAGGTTAGTATGACTTTAATTTTAGTAGTTAAATTTAGACTAAAATGCTCTATATCCACCTATATTAAACTCTAAGAGTCAGCCCCAAGCAGGGTATCCATGTATTCTCATTTTTTAATATTACAACTAAGAACATTCCCTTCATCAAGATGACCAATTGTCTTGGGTTGCTCAGGACTGAGAGATTTAGGGGGATGCAGTCCTTTCACTGCTAAAACCTGGAGACACTGGGCAAACCAAGACACTAAGTCACCCTAAGTCTAGCTCTTACCCTAAGAAAGTAGGATATTCCTGTTGGGTGGGACCTGAGAAAATATTGTCCCCAGGCACCCAAAACAGGGAGCCAGGCCCCGGAAGATGATTTCTTAGTTCTGATTTCACTCAGAGTCAGAGCTTTCTCCTTCCTTAGATTCCTGAGTAATAAAGAAAGGCCACTATTTGAAATAGTTTAGAACTCAGAGCCCTAGTCTTAATTACAAAAACAAGTGGCTAGCCTATGGCTGTAATTTGCTAACTTGATTTCTTAAGAAATTACATTAAAATATTTATCTTGATTACTGAGTTTGGGTGCCCTTTAAATTTCATTCCCAAGGTAGATGCCTCCTGTTCTTCACCCTAGTCCAAATCTGCCACTAGACAACAGGCTTAGCACTCAGTTTCCAAGTAGTTCCTGGTGGCCACTCAGTAGCACCCAACAGTCCAGTCCTCAGTAACTCCTATCAAGGGCATCAAACCCTCAGTCACACTAAATGAGATCCCACCAGCCTGCCAAATGTGTCCTGTGATACTCCAGTGTGCGGTAGGTTAACAATGTTGGGCTTATGTTCTGGGACCTTTTGCACACTTATGTTAAAATCAAATTATGGTTATTTGATTCCTGGAAGGTAAATGTACACTAGGTACTTTTAATTCCAGCAAAGGTATATATAGTCTTATGCAGAAAGCAGCATATTAGAAAGAGCATAGTTCTTGAAATCCAATGAGCTCTCTAACATTAACCACTTTAGTGTCTTGGGAAAGTTAATTAACTTTAATGAATCTCAGATCTGTCAACTGCAAAATAAAAATAACACCTACCTCATAGAGTTGTTTGTGAGGATTATATAAATTAACATATTTAAAGTGTAAATCGGCTATCTGGCACAAAGCGAGCAGGCTACGAGTGTAATTCTCTTTCTCTCTTCACATTTCCTGCCTGGCTTCCTCACCACTTCTCACCAAAACTATTTTTGTGACTACAACATTTGTGGATCTAGAATTTGTGTTAAGAAGTACGCTGGAGGATTTCCAGTCAAGATGGCAGAGTAGGTAAATGTTGTGCTTGCTTCCTCTTATGACCACATCAAAAAAACAAAAAAATGAGGAGAGTTTCAGGGACATCTGGAACAACATCAAGCATAACACCATTTGCATTATAAGGGCACCAAAAGGAGAAGAGAGAGAGGAAGGAATTGAAAACCTAGTTGAAGAAATAATGACTGAAAACTTTCCTAACCTGGCAAAGGAAATAGGTATATGAGCCATGAAGCACAGAGAATCCCAAACAAGATGAACCCAAAGAGGCCAACACCAAGACACATCATAATTAAAATGCCAAAAGTTGAAGAAAAAGAGAGATTCTTAAAAGCAGCAGGAGAAAAGCACTAGTTACCTATAAGGGAGCTCCCATAAGACTGTCAGCTTATTTCTCCACAGAAACCTTGCAGGCCAGAAGGGATTGGCAGGAAATATTCAAAGTGATAAAAAGCAAGGATCAAATGCCATATGATTTCACTTATATGTGGACTCTAAAGAACAAAATAAACAAAACAGAAACAAACTCAAAGATACAGAGAACATTTTGATGGTTGCCAGCTGGGAGGGAGGGTAGGGAGTTGGGTAAAAAAGGGGAAGGGATTAAGAAGTACAAATTGGTAGTTACAAGTAGCCATGGGATGTAAAGTATAACATAAGGAATATAGTCAATAATATTGTAATAACTATGCATGGTGTCAGGTGGGTACTTGCTTTATTGGTACGATCACTTCGTAAGTTATATAAATGTCTAATCACTGTGCTGTACACCTGAAACTAATCTAATATTATATGTCATCTGCAATTAAAAATTTTTTTTAAATATTGAAAAGAAAAAAGAAGATATACATTGGACATATTTTCAAATGTTTTCGAAATAAAATTGTTATTTTGTGATTGTACTATTGGGTTCAAAGTATAATTTGTTTTGTAGTCCCCTGAACTGTTTAATGTCTGAAAAGTAAACAATCAGGCTAAAGATAACTAAAGTCCAACATGATTTAAAAAAAAAAAATTCTTATTGAGCATAGAAGTTTTTATCTCCAGTTTCCCTTGATAATACTAGTTCTCTACTTCATATTTCCAAATGAAAAATGTTAAGTTAAAATGCTGCTGTGTTCTGTGCTCTCAAACAAGAGCTACCCTTGGGCATGAGCACTTCCTCCCTCATGTCTCGCCTGTCCATGTGCTCACTGCTTCCACAGTTATTTCCTTGTAAGTTAAAACGTTTCCATCATTATCACATAGGGAAAAACCACTCATAGAACAATTTCAAGTATTTTTCAATTAAAAAATGAAAACCAACCAACAACCTGATTTAGAAAGTGCATGATAAAAGAAGTTAGTAGTAAAATAATTATAACTGCTTCCCTGGCAACTACTTTATGGGGAATAAATAAATATAGGAGCAAACAAATTTTTTCAGCCTCTTGCTTTGTGCTTCAACAATATCTTAATGAACATTAGATCTCAAAGTATCATCTATTAATAATGGCTACATTTCACTGGGGAATACAATACATTCAGAATCTAGTTCTTTGCTTGTGATTCATTTTTTACAGAAATTCTATTCTTTTACAGCAACTAATGAAACATACCCAGCGCCTGGTGCCATCAGATGCATTTTAGAAAATTACTATTTATATGAGCACAATTATGCTACTTTTAATTGCTGAGACTTAAATTAAGCCATAAAAAAAAATAGATATTTTAAAGGAACTAGTGGCAATGATGTTTGCATATATATTTATTCATAAAGTTATAATGTCATCAACTTTCAATAACTCTGTGTGTGTGTGATGAACAAGAGACTTTGTTGTTGTCGTTTTTTGTTATTAGTTTCAGGTGTACAAAACAATATAATAGTTGGACATTTATACCCCTCACAAAGTGACAACGAGTTTGACTTAATCATAGGCGGTTAGGGCTAGAAGAGATCTTAGAGCTCTCCTAGTCCAACACCTTATTTTACAGACAATGAACATTTTAATGACTTGCCCAAAGCCACAAAGCTGGGGTGAGGCCAACCCAGAGCGAGGGCCCAAGTTTCCTGGTTTCCAGACTAGTGCTTATCCTACCCAACCATACTCAATGAGTGTCTTGTTGGCCTCCATGCGTCTTTCTGTCCACAAAAATATTTCTGAGATAAGGAAAATGAGCTACTCACATCATAGTTCTCTTCAGGAAAAAGTGGGGCTGCGTGATAGCTTCAAAGTAGGAGGCTTAAGGAAATGAAGTCTAATGAAATAGACAATACAAGATATAAACATTTATTGAAACTTCAGGTAAGAAGATGAGCTTCTGTCTCTTTTCCTGTCTTCTTTAAAAACAAAAGACAAAATTATAACTGTCTTGAGTTTCAGGGGGAAAAATGCTCTATTGGTGAGTCAGACTTTCAGAATAATGTTAGCAAAGGAAGTGACTGTCAATGCGTGGGCGAGATTTTTTTTTTAGAAGTCACATGAAAAAAAATAGCTTTATGTGTACAGTTCTGAAACATTCTTCCTCAAATGACCAGGCTGTCATGGATTAATTTAGATTTATTTTGCTTTCTCACCTCCTGCTTCATACACACCAAGGATGCTATTATTTTCTTCCAAAATAATATGTACCTTAACACTTCTGTGGCTTTGCTATTGCTCTTTTATTTGCCTGGAGTGTCATTTCTCTCCTCCTCGACTTGCCAAAATCTTAGGCATCCTTCAACATGTGATTTAATACCACCTCCTCCTTGAAACCTTTACTGATCTACAAATTTATAATCAGTGACTACTTGTCTTAGGGTTTTTGTTGTACCTCTTAGAGAAATTAATTTAGTCTACCTTGTTCTGTAGAATGTGTGGCTGTCTTATCTGTTAGATTCAGATCTATTTGAGACCTAGGAAAATATGTCAATTTTATATATGCCAGGGACATATTAAGTATCAGGAATTCCAGAGTAAACATGAAAATGCCCTTGGCTTCAAGAAACTATCTAAAATCCAGGATGCAAATATAGATTAGGTTATATTCCCCTGTCAGAAAGCAGACCTTTACACAAGGATTTGGATGCAAGTAGTTTATTTGAGGAGTGAGGGAGTGGGATTGTAAAGAAAAGAAAGCCAAAAAAAGGCACATTAATAATGAGCATGTTTCCCTAGAAGCAAAGAGTCCAGTGGAAGTTGCCAGGGGCGAGGGGCTGGGGTAAATGGGGAGACGTTGGTCAAAGGGTACAAATTTTCAGTTATAAGATGAATAAGTTCTGGGGATCTAATGTATAGTATAGTGACTATAGTTAATAATACTCTATTGTACACTTGAAATTTACTATGAGAGTAATTTTTTTTTTCTATCTCATCAATGTTTATTTATGAGAGTAATCTTAAGCATTCTCACCACACACACACACACACACACACACACACACACACAGTAACTATGTGAGGTGATGAATGTGATAATTAACTTGATTGTGGTAATCATTTCACAATGTATACGTATAGCAAATCATGTTGTACACTTTAAATCTATGCAATTTTATATGTAAATTACACTTCAATAAAGCTGGAAAAAAATAATGAGCAGAGGACCCTCTGAGAAACCATATAGAACAGCGATTGTCCTGAGATGAGTACCCTGGGGTACAAATCCCTTGTGTGAGGGTTGCTCCTGAGAGGATTGACTCAGTCTCTGCTGGCCAGCCTGACTCTCAGGCCAGGTATTTCTCCCAGTAGCCAGAGAAAGCCCTGAGGCAAAGATGTAAGTGCTCGAGGCAGGGCGCTATTGGCAGGTCCTGAAACTGTCCACCCAGCTGCAGGTGACCTTCGGGGTGGGCTCAGAGGACACAGGCAGAGCAGCAACAGTGTTGGCTACAAGTCCATAAACAGTTACTGTTGAATTTACTTCAACTGTTGAGTTTAAATAAATCTAGCTGCTACCGTTTAACAAAATGTAAATGCTGCGAAAGTACTGACTTCACTCATTTCTAGGAAAACTGAGGGTGTTTTTGTAAAGTATGAATTCCTTACCAAACCAAAATATATATCAGATTTGATTTTCTCTGAATTACTGAGTTGCAAAAATAAATGTTACTTTCAGGAATAAATTATATTGTTCCTGCCGTAGGCTACACTCCATGAGTAGATTTGGAAACTTCTTGTCAGAAGTATACTCTTCATTTTCCTTGAGATTTTATCGTACTCATGTTTAAAAGTAATACATGCTAATTATACAAATATGAAATACCCAAGAAAAAAGAAAAACTAATTCATTGGGTCCACCTAATACTTGCACAGAAAATAACATGGAAGTATCCTGACCATAGGGCCCAACCAAGAATTTCCTTCTGGAACACTATGTTCCCTGTCTCCTCCGCAGTGTGCACTAAGATCTAAGGGAATGCATTTCTACACACATATTCTGGACATACATTTCCTCTATTCTGCTGTCTTTCTGGCAAAATCTCTGTCTCAACATGCTCTGGATGACATTTAGAGAAGTTTATTCTTTCAAGTTTGTAATGAGCAGGAGAGCAGATTCTATACATGACTTTTCTCAGGGCATCATAATTGACCAAAATTGGTATACTCATAGGACACCACTGAAGTGTTTGATTAATAAATGTATATGCAAGATAATATGCAATGCTGTCACCTATGAAGTCCTCAAGATTTTAGTGTGAAGAAGGTAGGGCAAGCATATCTTTCAAAAAACTGAGACTATAAAACCTTTTTGAGAATCAACAGAATATTCACAAAAATTGTCACATACTAGGCCAATGATGAAACTTCAACATGTTCTAAATACTAACATCAGGCAGACTACGCTCATAGCAAAGTGTGGGATAGGTGATTTTGCTTATATGTGGAATCCAAAGAACAAAATAAACAAACAAAGCAGAAACAAATTAATAGATACAGAGAACATTTTGATGGTTGCCAGATGGGAGGGGAATTGGGGGTGAGTGAAAAAGGGGAAGGGATTAAGAAGTACAAATTGGTTGTTACACAGTAGTCATGGGGATGTAGGGTATAACATAAGGAATATTGTAACAACTAGGTATGGTGTCAAATGGGTACTAGTTTTATCAGGGTGATAGATGGAAAAGGTATTGGGGGATAGGGTGAAAAAAGGGAAGGGATTAAGAAGTACAAATTGGTAGTTACAAATAGTCATGGAGATGTAAAGCAAAGCATAGGGAATATAGTCAATAATATGGTAATAACTACATATGCATAGTGCCAGATGGGGACTAGACTAGTCAGGGGGATCACTTCTTAAATTATATAAATGTTTAACACCACTATGCTGTACACCTGAGATTAATGTAAAATAATATTGAATGTCAAAATAAATAAATAAAGTTTTAAACAAATAAAAAAGGAAAAATCAACTCTAAGAAAAAGAAGTCAATGACAAATACCTTTTAAAATTCTACATGTCTGTAATATAAACAGCAATATTCTCTCTAGACTGCTCATTTTGCTTAAGGAGTTTAAGTCTGCAAAAAAGTGACAGGAAATAAATATGTCCTTTAATAATACAATATGTTTGTCAATAGTCTAACATAGGTAACACAATGTTTAGTACATAAGGGAAATGCTTGAGCCCTCAGTGATTTTTAAGTGATAATATCAAATTAACATATTGTGTTGGTGTGGCTTTAAGACACAAAACTTAAACACAAAAAGTCAAAGAAATGCTTATTAATATCATAGTAAGTCCAAGCTCAGTTATTCAACAAATATTTATTCAATGCTTATTCTGGTCCAGAAATTGTTTTAAGCCCTGAAAATACAACAGAGATTCCTTCCTTTCATGGAGCTTAAATGGCACTATATGCAATACAGAGGAATCAGTCTTGCAATTTCCCATATTATGTTTATCATAAGCTCTTAGAATTTGAGTACCACATTTTGCAATCAGACCATAACCCATATTTCATGGACCATTACTAAATATTAATCAAGGAGACTAATATGTCCTAAATAGAGAAAGCCTTCTATTCCATTTTTGATGAGATTGACAACTGTGAGTCAGATGCATTATTAGAGCTGTTAGTTGGTTTGTATAGAAATGCAATTACATTATGAACCTTAAAAGTAAAAGAATCGGTCACCACTGTGAGAAAATGGGCATCGAAGGTATTCCTATGTGGTTGATTTATTTTACAAATAGATTTTTACTCTTTATAAAGCCTTTACTAATTGTTCCACTTGCACAACATATAATTAAAAGGAAGATTTATGGCTCCAACACTATTGCAGTAACAGAAAAATATGTCCAGCCATAGGGCTAGAAACTGGGAATAAGCTTTGATTTGAACAATGATAATTATGCCAACATCTAGAAATAATCTACCAATATCTAGAAATAATACAGACCAAACTCGTAGCTTACTCTTACTTAATAAGCATCATTATAACTAATAACATTTTTTAAACACTAACATTATCATACGCTGTTTATTTTAGACACATCTTTAATCTTCACGGTAAGACTTCCTACAATGCAGGCAATATTCTCACACTTTACTGATGAAAGAACTGAGACTAAAGGAGGTGAAAAACCTAAGACCCTAAAGCAAAGACAGCATTCAGGATGTGCATTTTGAATCACTGTATCATTTGTCCCCCAAACTACCAAACTCACTGGTCCCTATTTAGCTTACCAGTCTCACACAATCAGACCTAGAGGTCAAAGTATAAAGTCAGTAAGATAGTATGTAATTCAGTGAACTGGGCCAATGCAAATAATTTAAAGAAGAAATTTAAGTATATTAGGGTCAGAGATGTCTCGCTATTTCCTTGGATTTCTACTTTAACTGTTCTTCACATTCATCTAAAAAAGAAATGAGACTGAAAACACAGATAATCACAACTAAGCTCTTAGTCATTGTCATTTTATTATGAATACACTTGGAGAAAGCCTTCTCTTGAATTCTCTAAGTTAGTTAAACAGTCCCACGCTATGAACAATGGGCTAAAATAAAAAAAAGAAACTACTACTCCTACTAATAATAATAACCATAAGCCAGACTTGTAGCATTTTAAACTACAACCGAGTGTACCTGAGTAATTGGGGGTAATAACAATTTCCTAAATTTCACTCCTCCCCTTGCCTACAGTATTACACTTGCTCCCATAGTCCAGCTCTATAGGAAGAATAATTTACCCGTGACGAAGTTCAAGTTTAGCATGACAGGATACATAAAAGGGAAAGAGGTTCCTTTTTCCATTGTCAGTGCCTTTTGGAGGAGATCCTAATAGAAAATGTGTATTTGGGATGGCTTATACTTGCAATCTTTTTATTAATTATGAAAGAAAATGCTCAATAGACATAAAAACTTGGAATTAGCTTCTAGGAGGGAATACTCTGAAATGTGGATTTAGGAATTGCCAGTTGGAGGAAAAATAGATTTAAAGTGGGAAGCTGTGTTTGGAAAATTGTGTATAAGTATTTTTGTATTTAAAAAAAATTTTGAAAAGGCTAAGAAAAGAAAGAAAATGTTCATCTATGGATGAATATTGGAGTATGCAGAAGTAGTTCTCATTGAAGTTCTCATATTCTAGACTTTAGTAATTAAAAGTGAGAAACAGCCAGAATTTAGCTGGAAATTAGACTTGACAAATAGACACTTAAGGTAATGAAAAACTTGGCAGTAGACTTTGCCATGGTATACATTCACGACAGCAATTTTGAAATCTGTCTGCCTTACTTTGTAAGCAGCCTTTGATGGAGCTGTTACAAAATGGGTGAGATTCAGTTAAATCATTTTCCCCACCCAAAGAACCTGACCTTGACAGACATAGACTAAACGAATCTAACCTGTTTTTCAATATCAGAATCTACTGGGAAGCCAGCCAACCACGAAGAAATAACAACTGACTAGTGTAGGAGAAATAAAATCACATATAACACAGCCAAGCGAAAATCATAGTTAAGGGAGACCACTCTTATGTCAGTCAAAATTAGTCTACATTTGTAGGGATATTCAGTCCCCAAACCAACCTTTGACTAAGGGTAGGCAGGAGAAAAGGAAAATGAAATGTGTATCTGGAAGGAAAAAAATGTGGTCTTTCTTTAAATTGTTTAGTGAGTTCTTCAGAGTTGTGGTCTGGCTGAATGCCAAAAGCAACAGGGAAAATTTTGGCAAATATTTTGCCTTCTCATACCTAAAGGTTGGTATACCTGTGTGATGGGACTATGTTGGGATTAGCCTCAGGCCGAGACAGTCCCTTTAAAAAAAAAATAAATAAAGTAGGTTAAAGGCAGAAATAGTGCCAGTGCTGGATGCTTTCATTTCCACTTTTTAGTAAATAATGACATATGGACTTTGAAAATATACTTAGATGGAATTTTTCAATAAGCTTGCAAGGAACATGAGCACCTGGAAAACATGAAGATATCTTCACATAAACTCTAAAACCATGGGAATTTAACAGTTAACAAACGAAGAGTCTCTGCCTTGCTTTAGGAAAAAAAAAGGCATTGTCTGAAAGAAGAAAGGGTATATGTTCTACTATTCAGAACTCAAAATTTTTCTTCTATGTAGAACCCAAGATCTTTTTAATTCTAGTATTGATTTTCTCCTTGCCTTCCAACAAAATGAATTTGGATTCATTACACATAACTGACATGGAAATTGAAATGATGTTATTTAAGGAGCATTAGAAAAGCCTCTCAAAAATTTCCCCACAGGCCTGATATTCCATTATTAGAGAGTAGGGTACACAGTTACAACACACTAATATCCCATAGGGGTATAACTCATTAGGCTTTTATGTGGCATAACCTTTCACTGATGATGTATACACAAGATTGCTATCTGAGAGGAACTCTGATTGGTGGTAAGGCACAGGTAAACTCTGATCAGAAAGAAAAGTAAGGAAAATAGAAGAGGGACTTTGGTGACTTGATCACTGGAGAGACTCACTTCAAAATCAGGGATAAAAATATAGATGCACAAGATATAATTGTCGTGAAAATATATTTCCAGGCAATAAAATTTATCTTAACCTCACCCTTGGCTTTTCTAATATTATATTCCCAATTTTATTACTAAAAAACAAAACAAAACAAAAACAAAACAAAACAAACAAACTAACAAACACCTTAGAGATTATTTAATTCAAATTGTTCAAATAGAGCATATGGAAACTGAGACCCAGAAATCTTAAGTGCTGGGCCCCAGGTTACCAATAAGTTAACAGCAGCATCCCCTGGGGACAACTAAGTCAGTTTTCTTCCTGTTATTCTATGCCAGTGTCTGCCCATCTTCAGTCATTTCTATTTCCTCTTCACTTTTTGCCTTATCTTAATATCACCAGTACTATCACATATTTTTCTAAAATTTATTCACTGTATTTTAATTAATATAATTTATACAAAGAAGAAACTTTCAGTTACTGCCACAAATAGAAAACCAGAATCATTTGCCATAAATAGAAAGTAACTATTAATACAAAAGAGTAAAAATAACAAAACTTGGTAATATATTTTAGCTGTATCTTACAGATGAAAACACTATGTCAGAGGTTTGCCTAGTTAAAGTGGAGGATTCAAGAAATTTAGACTCTAATTAACACCAAACTATGACTTTCTTCTTGATAGAATCACAAGGATTGAGAGATATTTGCAGAGAAAATAGCAGAGTCCTTCTGTGATTGAAAGCTAATTAAGGCCATATCCATGCACCTCATGTCATATCTGGGATTCTGAGACAAAAAAGACAGGTGAAAAATAAGGGATTATGAATAAAGAATGGACTTTAGTTAATAATAATACATCGATATTATTTCATTAGTTGTGCCAAATATACCATACTAAAGTAAGATGTTAACAATATGGGAAATTGGGTATAGAGTATAATGGATGACTCTATACTATCTTTGCAACCTTTCTGTAACTCTAAAGCTATTCTAAAGTTAAAAGGTTATTTTTCAAATTGCAGAGAGATTTTAGAGGAAGAAACGTTTTATGCAAGATATTAAAGGAAGTAACAACTGGCTTGGTAATTAATTGGGTAAAATAGATGAAAAAATAATGAATGAGTCATAGATTATGCCAAAGTTTTAGGCCTGAATGATCAGGAGAATATAATGCCAGTGACAAAGAGAAAAAAATGAGAGAGGAAGCTTGCTGTTGGTTGAGCAAATGATAAGTTTAGGACAAAACAAATTTGAGACAAAAATGGATAATTCAAGTATAAATGTAATCATCAGCTGGAGATAAATAATTTGGTGTTGGCTGAAAGTTCATGAAAGGAAATGTAGATTTAGATTTAATCAATCAACCAGCAAATATACATGGAACAACTGCTTATAAGGTCTCATATGGAGAAGGGGAAGGGAGTATATACTAAAGTGCAAATTATTGGAGCACCAAGGCACATATCTCCATAAAGATAACAGAAAATAATACATAGTGTCAAACAAGATATAGCAATAATAAGTCTAGGAGTTCAGTATAGAGGTCCCAACAAGCATACTTTGCCAGTATATAAATGAGATTGCTGACGAAACAGATGGTGTTATAAACTGAATATTTGTGTCCTCCCCACCACCACCAAATTCAGGTGCCAAAGCCCTAACCCCCAGTGTGGCTATATTTGGAGATGGTGCCACAAAGGAAGTAATTAAAGTTAAATGAAGTCAGAAGCGTGGGGACCTGATCCAATAGGATTAGTGTCCTTATAGGAAGAGACATCAGAAAACACTTTCTCTCTCCCCATTCCCTCTACTTGAGCGTGCACCAATTAAAAGCCATGTGAGGACGTAGTTAGCAGGCAGCCATCTGCAAGCAAGAAATAGAGCTCTCTCTCACCACAAACCAGATACACTGAAACCTTGATCTTGGACTTTCAGCCTCCAGGACTGTGAGAAAATAAATGTCTGTTTAAGCCTGTGATATTTAGTGCCAGCAGCCTGAGCAGATAATACAGATGGTCATAGGAGAGTAAATGAGGAAATGTGAATAGGACAGTGATAAGAAGAAAACCAACATAGTCTAGCAACAAGGAAGCCAAGGAGAAAGAAGGGCTTAATTTATTTCATCATAAGTATTTGTTGAGAATTTATCTTGTGTCAGGTACTGTGTTAGAACCCAAGGCTATATAATAAACAATATACAACTCCTACCTACATAGAACTTACATTCTGCAATAAATCACAAACAAGATTTATCAGGTAAATAAGTAGTGAGAAATCATGATAAGTGCTGTAAAGAGAGATACAATAAAAAGTAACTATAATACATATGGTGTACACATGCAGACATTAGTTGTTCAGCTTAACGTACTGAACAGCTTAAATGCCTGGAGATACGGCGTTTAAGCTGAGACCTAAAGAATGAAAATAAGCTAGCTGTGCAATAATGCTGAGGGAAGAACTTTGTAGGCAAAGAGAACAGGAATTGCAGAGGCCATGGCATCAGAAAGCACTAAGGGAATTTGAGAAACAGAAGAGAGGCCAATGCAGTTGGCATATTGTAATCAATGGAGAATATGATGGAGGTGAATTTGTAGAGGTAGATAGAATCCACGTCATAGAGTCTTGTACGCTAAGAAGTATGGATCTATTTCTAAAACATTGAATGAGTCTAAGAAACAAGTGACAAGGCCTGATTCATGTTTTAAAATGATAACTCTGATTGCTATGTGCAAAAAATATTTTTGAATAAGAACAAGAAAGGAAACAACAAGACAAGTTGGGGAGCTATTTAAAATAGTGCAAAAAGATTATGGTGGCTTAATTTACAATAGTGGTATATAGACGGAGGAAAGTGGCAAAATCAGACATATTTTGGTGGTAGAAACAAAAACAACTGAATGATCGATTGGACATGCAGAATTGACGAAAGAGAGGTGATAGTGAACAAGGGAAGAAACGGTTTCCAGGAGGGTATGTTTCGGCTGTGTCAAATGCTGTCAAGCCATCAAGTGGGAGAAGAACAGAGGAGTTAGGTTTGGCAGTGCAAGGATTGTAGGAGACCTTGACAAAAGGGGTTTCAGTGCAGAGGTGGAAGCGGACTAGATTGGAATGGGGTGAAGTACTAATTGAAAGTTAATAAAGAGGTGACAGTGAGCAACTTTCGTGTTCAACATGTTTAATACAAAGATGTAGAAAAATTGGGCAATATCTGCAAAAGAATGTGAGATAAGCAGAAGTGTGTTTACTTTTTTTTGTTTTAACGTAGTACAGCTTAGATATGTTAATTGGTATGATCCAGAAGAAATGGGGAGGGATAGAGGAGACATAGATCCCAGTCCACTAGAAAGAGAGAATTAAATCCAGAAAAAAGCAGAAGGTTTTGCATTTGATAGGGGCAGGGATATACTGCTGTAACCAACAGGGCACAGGTTCTGTTTGGTTAGAATTAGTGTGGGAAGATGAGGGAGTTTGCCTTTGATGCCTTCTGTTTTCTCTGTTAAGCTCAGACAAGGGATGTTAAGGGTGAAGAGAAGGTTTGAAACAGTCATCTGAGAAAGTGAAAAGGAAATTTACTAGGAAAACATACAAACGTACTAGGTAGTGTTGAATGGGCATTTGAAGTATTATCAGTCAATCTAGGCTTTTCCAACAATGTTCCCCTGTTGAAGTACAGACAAAGAGAGGGGTCTGTAGATTGGAGATTACAGTGTGGTTAAAGATCTGCAGTAATGGAAGACCAAGATGAGTAAACTAGAATAAGAGGTGATGGTCACAAAATAGGATAAATTAAATGCAGGCTTAGGAGGTGGTTTCTTTACTAATCATGATAAATCCCAGTGCTCATGTGAGTAGGTGGTAAAGGTGAAGTTGAGGAAGAGACTGAAGGAGGGGAGGTCAAGGATCAGAGAGGATGAAGTTTAGGGTATTTCATTCACATGGTTCTTGCAATCGCTAACAACGATGACAGAAATTAAGATGTCCAGGAAGGTAGTGAGTCAATAGCTGCAGTCTTAAGTGAACAGGGAGAGATCAGGAAAGTAGCTAGGAATTACCACCAAGAAGAATTCATGGGTAATAACACTATAGGAACCGGCAGAGTACCTGTTCAGCTAAAGATATTGTCCTAAAAACAATGCAACATGGCTCTATAAAGGAAAATATATATATACCATTATTTAATTAATAATACTTGCTAAAATAAATGTCTTCATTTTTTAATTACACAGGCCTATCAAACAAGAATTTTGAGCATAGAATATAATATTTATTTATTACATATAAATGTGTTACATAGAAATTATTATACATAAAAATTGTAATTTATTACATATAAATTACATCTACTCTAAATTACATATACTCTAAAGATATTTATTATAAAAGATATTTTAGATCCTGTTGTCGGTGGAGGCCAGGCTTGTGGGAAACCTAGAGTGGGGGTTCCAGATCCATGCCAGCAGCTTTCTGATCAAGATTGTTAAAATGAGTCTGCAGAAGTAACGCCCCCATTGACTTCTTAAAGCAAATCATTGGACGACCAGTTGCAGTAAAATGAAATTCTGGAGTGGATTATCCAGGGGTTCTGGCTTGCCTGGATGGCTACATGGATATAGCCTTGGAGCAGATGGAAAAATACGTAAATGGACAACTGAAGAGTAAGTACAGGGATGCACTTATCCGCAGAAATAATATCTTGTACATAAGCACACAGAAGAGAAGGATGTGAAGACACCAAGAGTACAATATTTTTCATACTTGGAATATTTTTTATGGGATTTTTGGTTATTTTTGATATAATTTGTCCTATTTCATAATAGTTGTTGATTTTTCACTGACATGTAAGATTAATGTATAAAATTATGAATTTAATTGTAAAGAATTCCTTTATATTTGTTTCAGTCATTTTCTTTTACCTCTGTGTCAGTGTGCAGAATGCAAAGAGAATAAAAAAAAGAAAATCTTTCTTTCTGAAAAAAAGATATTTTAAAGGATGAATATGAAATAAATTACATTTAAGGCTATTATTTTATTTTATTATTAATTTTATAAAACTTTTTTACTCTCACTAGAAAATTATTATTAATCGGTTTATAATGGAAAATAGTTTATATTTTTTAAATTCTGTTTTAAACTTTATAATTGAGTGATTTGAAGTTCTGGTACTAAGTTTAGTTTATATCAGTACATGATTTTAATGACTTTTAGCTGAAAAAGAAACTTCACAAAAACCTTTATTCCCAAATGAAAGAAGTATTTTGTTGAATGTGTTTACTATTTTACCATTTGCTGATACTCATTTTTCAATCCCATCTACCAAGTATACAAAGGTTTTCAGTAACTTTTATATAGTAAATTTAAATATACCCTGATGTCAATCAGCTTTCTTAAACCAACGAAAAGATACATTTTTATGTTCATAGCAAATGAACTTAATATTAACTGAAATTTTTTATTTAGATAACTTAGAATGTTAGAAAATTCCCTTCAAGTGTGCAGATACGGGAATGTTTATAGATGTTATACTCAATCATGTTCAGCTTTAATATCACATACAGATGCATATTTTGTAAAGGTTTGTGTTCAAAATGTTTTCCCCATAACACAAGTTTATCTCAAAAACAAGCTATTTTCTCACTAATTGCTGAAATACTACTCTTACCTTTAAGAAACAGATTAAGTATAAACATTTAAAAAAAAAAGCTGCTAGGTGAAATATACACTTGGAACAATTGTCTCTTTGCAATGGAAAATGATTTACTCATCTTGGTCTCACCAGTCTCTGAGGCCTCTGTGCACTTATGCCAGCAGTCATTGCAGCAACACTCTGCGGACTTCAACCAAATTCATGTGGGTACAACCTAACAGCACCTCTTGTCCAGCCATGGGACTTTCTTTTATGCTGACGTGTAAGATGTTACAGGACTGCTTGGCAGTTACACATGCACAAACCACAAGTACAGTAGAATTTAAGCCTCATGGGGTGCAATTTTGTATTAGTTAGGGTTCTCCAGGGAAACAGAATCTATAGGAGATATAGATACAGATATATATATATATATATATATATATATATATATATATATATATGTGTATATGTATATATATGTATATATATGTATATATACATATATACAATACATATATACATATATATATTACATATATAATATATCATATATATGTATATATATATACATTTCCTAGCCTCCATCATCACATTAGGCAATACCTATATTAGAAGAAATTGCCTAATGTGATGGTGGAGGCTAGGAAATCCCATAATCTACCCTTTCTGTTTTTCATTCTCTACCTAAAGTATCTTTAGATACATCTTTGTAAATTTATTTATAACTAGGGTGCCCCCTACCCTTTTGGGAGCATAACTAACACATGTTTACCTGAAAGTGTAAATGTTTGATTCCCCACTGTCCTGCAATAACAGGCATTCAGATCGCAAATCAAACTTGTTTGGAAATTCCCACACTCTCCCAGTTATTCCTTCAGTATTCCCCTCAGGCTCATTTGTGTCTGAAAAGATAGGAAATCAAGTCTGGCTCCAAGCAGTAACTATAGCAGAGTGGCAACATGGAAGCTGGGTGATACCTTGGACTCTTAATGCTGCAGATTCTAAGGTAGCATTGTCTCCAACTATCGACTTCTCCTAATCCAGTACTATATTTAGTAGACATAAAAATTAACTAAACTGACAAGGGTCCTTTGAGTTAAAGGAACTTGGAACAATTGAGATTATGGGTTCAATGGGCCAGTTCTATTGAGACCAAACTAACATGGGAGCACATCGTCTCTAGAAATAATACAAGAAGCTCAGAGGTGAGGCAATAGTGAAGACTCTCAAGTGGAAAGAGTGAACTACATGGAAAGATTTGGCAACTGTCCTCATTTATAAAAAGAGAGGAAGTTCATCAGTGTATTCTCTGGTGGGGCACTTTGTCAAAGGCACTAAAATAGTTAAGGTAGGCTAACTAAGAGCTGTAATAAATTGACCCAAAATGTATAATGGTTCAAATACAATGGAAACTAATTTCTTTCATACATAAGCAGACCAAGGCAGCTGAAGATTTTCAGGTAAATTGGTTTGCTTTTTCCTACCCACCATAGTCATTCAGCAGTTCAAACTACCCTGTTTCCCCAAAAATAAGACCTAGCCAGACGATCAGCTTTAAGGCGTCTTTTGGAGCAAAAATTAATATAAGACCCGGTCTTACTGTACTATGAGACCTGGTCTTATATAATATAATATGGAAACTATAATATAATATAAAACCGGGTCTTATTTTACTATAAGACCAGGTATAATATAATAATATAATGTAACGTAATACAATATAATATAATATAATACCAGGTCTTATATTAATTTTTGCTCCTAAAGACGCATTAGAGCTGATTGTCCGGCTAGGTCTTATTTTTGGGGAAACAAGCTAAAGGAAACTTTGCCAACTTCCATATATGCCTTCCAAGATCATTCTGGACATTCAGCAAACAAAAGGGGAAGGAGCATATAGGATCACATGGACCTGGTCTGAAAAAGACATACCATACTTTCTCTTAGATTACACTGGA
The DNA here is from genome assembly GCF_057876585.1 of Rhinolophus sinicus. Lineage (NCBI taxonomy): Eukaryota > Metazoa > Chordata > Mammalia > Chiroptera > Rhinolophidae > Rhinolophus > Rhinolophus sinicus. The sequence continues at coordinate 56,759,127 of NC_142503.1, forward strand.
TAGAACTAAATCTTGTGGACATAATTAACTGCAAGGAGATCTGGCTGTTTAAAGGTTTGTCCAGAAATAAAAGAAAAAGAGTGTAGTGAACTGAAGTTAGTCTGTGCCAAACACTTCCATATAGACATGCTTTGTAAACAATTAAATCTTTAGTATTTCTACGTGGGCTCAATGAGAATTTTAAAAGTATACATGAGAGTCTTTGTTCTCTGGAAAACTACCGAGATTTAGATGTTGGGATATTGGAAGCATTCCATTTACATCCATTCTTCATATGGTATAACCTTTATTTTGTGATAGATGGGGGAGGAGGTCAGATTCAAAGTATGAAACAACTTTGTTCCGTTAGAGAGTGGTTTTTCTCTCTGTAGAGAACAGACCACCAGAGAATATTGATGCTTGCACCAGATTGTGGACCCCCCAAAAGTTAGTTCCTTCTCACCTCCTTTTTCAAATTCATCCTTCTCATACTTCCTCAATTAACTAGATGTTTGTGGGAAGTATCTTAAGCACCATGAAATAAATGTGAAGCATTCACCCTTGTAAGGTCCATTAAATTCCCTTTCTTTTGTGATTGTTCCTTTTAATTTATTTCAGTTGACACTAAGAGAAACAAAGCAAAACAAAAGTGATGCAAGGAAATTTTTATGAAACAATTCAGACTCTTCAAAATTTTTGAAAGAAACTGAGTACAGAGTTTGTTTTTTGTTTTTGTTTTTGTTTTAATAGTACTAACCCCAAATCATTATCTTTATAAACTAAATACAGCATGCTATAGTAAGAATACAGGCAAACTATGGGCAAACTATATTAATATGCTAAATGGAAACTCATTCATTTCTTTGACTGATATCCTCTCTTTCTCCTGATTATTACATTCTTTAGTCAAAAAGTATACTGGATTTAGAATTGGAAGACTCAGTTCTAGTTCCTTCTCTGCCATTTAATAACTATGAATTTTGGCAAACTAATTTCTCTATATATACTTATTCATATATAATATGATGATAAGAAGAACTGCTTTGCCTTACCGGTGTGTTATGAAATAGAAATGAGATGCAATATATGACAACTTTGTAAATCACTATGCAGATTACATTTTTATATCATCACTAATGGTCTTAGGATCAAAGTGACAAGGAGCTGACCCATAGTGTTTTCTTATTTCTAACATTACCTCATGCTCTTGGCCATGGTTGTTGACCTTCAGGGCACTTTGCCAGAGATACCTTTTTGTGTTTTTATTCCGTTCCTGGTTTCCTGCTAGGATATGTTTTTTTACTCCTGTTTTTTTTTTTGAAAAATTTTATTCTTTAGCAAATGCATTTCAATTCATTGTGATTTTTATTTTTTTCTACAACTAGAGCTCAGTCATTTATAAATCTATTTTATTAAATTTAAAAATCAATTTCTTTCAAAATGATTAAATAATTTTAAAAGACCAATAGAAATGGTCAAAAGGTTTTGCAAAAACAGAAATCTATTGCTGCACATTGCTGTATCTTAATTATGAAAAACAATGATTTTTTGACAAAATTTTAAATACGAAGAGAAAATATTATAATAAAGAAAACAACTAAATTTCATCATATGATTCATGGTAACAAATAAAATTGTGCATATAAGTCTAATGACTTATTATAATGTAATGAAAAGATATATGAAAAAACATTAAGTTTCCCATGCCCACAAATGTTCCTTTATTTTCAGATCACTGCTGCAGAATTACTGGTTTACTCAGACTTTCCCTAGGAAACAGTCACCATCTGCCTGATTAGTCTGTTTCCTTGGTATCCTGCCCATTCTAGCTATTTAAGTTTCTGCTCTATTTCAAGAAATGCACTCATTAGGATGGTCACATCTGTTATCATTTGAATAGAAGTACACATATTCAAAAAACATATAATAGAACCTTGATATCTTGTTAACTATAAACAGGAAAAGTTCCCTTTCAACTACCTTACCTTAAATGCTAACAAAGAATGACATAATCTTTAAGGTCTCCTCCTTCAAACTCCATGAATCTAAAATAAAAAGGAGTGATCAATAATAAAATTACAACATGGACATTTTCATTATGTACACATTTAAAAGCACATACAGAAAAAAACGCCATCTGTTAAAAAATGTTAACTGAATACTAGCAGAAAATATCAAAGTCATATTCCATGCCCTCCTCTACCTTATCCCCCTAACAAATAGTCACTAAGTTATATCATTCCCCTTATTCATTAAATAAACATTGACCAAGGGCCTGCTATCATTAGGCACCATGCCAGTTACCAAAATTGTCATGATAAGTCACAACTCCTGTTTCAAGGACCTCTGGGCCCAGTGCAGTGGTTTTACAATGTGTCCTTTAATTTCCATTCGCACTACACCTGCGTATGTCAAAAGCCTCACTAGTTGTCTTTAAACTCTCCTTACATCTAGTTCTTTCTGCACACTGCTGCCAGAGCATTCATTCATTCATTCATTCATTCATTCATTCATTCATTCATTCATTGGCACTTCTGGTAGGCACTGGTCTAAATATTAAGACGTCAGTGGTAAACAAGACAGCCGAAGCCCCTGCCCTCAGGGAGCATATGTTCTAGTGCAGGAAGTAAGAACATATGTAAAAGTGTATGTTTTATAATATCTGGGAGTGGCAATTATCTTATACGTAGTCTCTTTTCACCAGGTCACTTCATCTGAATCTTTATTTGAGCTTAATGCTTAAAATACAAGTCCTTGACGTGTAAGCCCTTCCTCAATGTACTTTTCCCTCTTTTTCACTGCTTCTTTTACAAATTATTCCCTTTAATTAGGGTAGCCTTCTCAGTTCTTTGTTTTACAGCTTCCATGCCCACACCTATCTTTTTTCCTCTCTTCTGGCTACCTTCTTCACCCACTACCAAATTCTACCTAACCATTTTCATATTCGCTGTTAAATCTTTCTTGACTAATTTAACCCAAGGTGCTTTCCCTCTTCAGACCTTCCCATAGTATTTATTGACTGTGACCATTTTTTTTTTAAGCAAACATTTTCCAGTAACACATTTGTTGCTAGTATATACCCATTTCATATTTGCACCAGATCCCTAGTTCCTTCAGGGCAAAACTTTTCTTTTGTGTTTTAGTATTTTCAGTACTAATTTTAATGAAGATACAGATGAACTTTTCCTTCTTTCAGAATTAGGTTAGTCTCCTACCCAATGCATAGTCCCTTTAGACTGTAGTCATTCTCAGATAATTGAATTGTTTTATATATAATTTTCCTCACAAAAAGGGAAGAGTACTTCATGTAAAGAAAAAAAAATGCAATCACTGATACAAAACTAGGAAGTTTTTTGGAAAAAAAAACATTTGATAAATTCCTACAAAAGTTTACAAAATTAACAGGACTTTTGTGTTTAGCCTATTTTGTATTCGCCAGAGTGCATACTTCCCAGCGTTTGGTAATCTCAAAAGCACCATGGCTATAACATCGTAGTCACTCACCCCAACAAAAACTATTTGTATTGAGCACTAACTATGCTCCAGGCAGTGTACTGAGCATTTCATGAATATTATCTTCAAAATCTTACCCTCATCCTACAATAGCCACTATAACTCCCATTTCACTTAGAGGAAGACAGACTTCCATTACCAGCAATATGGCAATCTATATCTGTAAAACTTCCAAAAGAAACCAAACTCAAAATAAATGCTGGATAAAATACAACAAACATACTTTTAAGAGCATAACCGAGCTTGCAAGAAAGTACAGGAGATCTGCAGAGGACAAACGTGTAGAGAAAACTAAAAACAAGAGTTAAAAATGTGAACTCATGGTGAGGTTGTTTTAGGGTGAGGCATAGGAAGTATTCTCATTCACTGTAAGCATAGATACACAATGAGGCAAGGCTTGCACCTGGCAAGGTGGTGAATTAGAACTGAGACCCTCTGTAAAAATATGGACTCACTGCAAAGCAGTGAAAGGGTAAGGTGGAAAAAAATTAATCCACTGATACCATGTGACAGAAAACCTTGTCATTTCCTTGTATTCTGGGTCAGAAAATAAAGACTCTTCAGAATTTGCCTCAGAACAACGTGCAGGTTTGAGATCAGAAATGTTTGTTCTGTGTATGGCATGAAAACCTCTAAGCCAAGAAATTCCAAGCCTCAGGACCAACTCCCTGCCTTTTATTCACGTAAGGACTACTCTCCTATCCCTGTGTGTCCATTAATATCAAAGCTAAAGACTCGTGGTAAGACTTGCAGAAACAAACACCAAATCAGTCAATAAAATGATTCTGTTTATTCTGGGTAACATTCTTTATTTTGCAATCTATTTTGTTGGTTATTAATATAGCCACTCCAACTTTCTTTTAATTAGTATTGGCATGGACTATCTTTTTCTATCCTTTTACCTTTAAACTATGTCTTATTTGAAGTGATTTTCTCGTAGATACAATTAGGTCTTGCTTTTTTATCCAATCTGTCAGTCTTTGCCTTTTAATTAGTATGTTTAGACTTGAGGAGACCCTCTACAGATCTCTGGATCTCTGTCTCTGCATATCTATCTATAATCTATCTATCTATCTATCTATCTATCTATCTATCTGTCTATCTATCTATCTATCTATCTATCTATCTATCTATCTATCTATCTATCCTCCTTCATACTCTGATTTGTAAATTTCAGCCTCCTTGGCTTTTCTACATTTCCCATTCCCTGGAAAGCCTTAATCATGGAACTCACCTCATTTGTTTCACATCTCTCTAGGGCCATTGTCTCTGTTGCTTAATGTCTATCTTTAAAAACTGTTGCTTCATATATTTTGTCCAGATTTTTAATTGTTTCAGAAGGGTTAGGCCGTATTACTTCATCTAGCCTAGATGTGAACGTACAAACCATTTTAAAAGAACACACATGCAAGATTCCCACAAATAAAGCTCTGATTGAAATGCACTTACAATCCAAAATTACAAAACACATGAGAAAATAATCCATCATGAAATCAAGTCAACCATCAATCAACATGGTTAGACCTTAAGAACTTTAGAAAGTAGTATTATTAGATATTAACTACAACATAAGTATGTTTTAAATGATTCAAGATATGAAAAAACCAAAACAAAAACCGTGACATTCTCAAACAGTACCAGGAAATATTAAAAATATATCAAATAAAACTTCTAGAACTAAAAACTATAGTCACTGAAGTTATATATATAGAAACTGAAATTCATTAAGCTTTGCTTGCCTAAAATCTAACTTGTACATGCTGGATCTGGAACACAAGCTGTTCTAGGTGAACACAACGCCTGTCATCTTTTCATTATACTCAAATTAAATATCCTGGATTTAGTGGGGAAATGAATGAGCAACGAAGGCACTCCATATATAATGTCTCCTCCCAGTCTTTTGATTTAACATTAACTAATATTTGAGTAATTCATAATGAAATTAACGTAACATCTTTATAATGGTGACCTTTAGAAGCAGCATTAACACACATGCTTTAGACTAATGTAAGAGAATCTCATTTTATTGAACTGAAACAAATAAAACTGTGCTTACTTTATTTCAACCTCAGACCCATGTCAACTTGGAAACACATTTAAAATAAATACAGATATGACTCTAAAATCAAATTATACATATTCCAGTGACACTTCAAAACATAAAAACCTTCTTTACGCATCTCGCTTTCCCCAAAGTCTTTTCTTTCTGCCTACCAAAATGAACCAAGCAATGACAAAAATAACTCCCCTCCCACCTTCATATTTTTTCTCCTATCTAGTCCTTCCTTCTGTTGCCACTTCTTTATTATATAAAATAATTCAGTCTTACTCCAGTTCCTCTCATTTACATCTTTATGACATACTTGCAAACATTTTTTATTTTTCTTGTATTCTTCCACCCCACTGGCTTTTTTTTTTTTTAATCAGAGAAGGAAATGAGAATAAACATGATTTAACTTTTGGCTTGAATCACCCACAAGAAAGATGTGGTTTGGGAACCAACCATAGCACATTCACCAACTCTTCCCTCTTGTTTTTATAATTAACATTTTTTCAGAAGTGAGTCCTGAAAAAAATGAAGCTACATGATGAGAAAAGTTTGAGTGAAAATTCAAAACAAATGTGTCTTTAATGAACATCAAGCAGTTTTAGTCTTAGTTCATCTCAAATCAAAGAATATTTGAATCTTAGAATTGAAATAGAAATCAGAGATTTATATACATATATTTGTAAATATTTATATGTATTTGCTTATTTTTATTTATCTTGGTGCTTACTAATCTAAATGGCTTACTGCTTTTATTTTAGATTCTAAATTTACCTTAACAACTCAAAACTATAGTGGAAAGAAAGACCCTTTGTTCACAAAAGAAATAACAAATAGCTACAAAACTATGACATCATGTCCTAAAAGTTGGGTTGTGATTATTGACTCATAACAACTAGTCAGACACACTAATGGATTGTTGTGATGCAACTTTAATGGAAAGACATTGTATTTTCAAGAATGCTTGGTAGATATCTTCAGATCCACCTTGTACAATTCTCCTTTCAGGCTTTTCCTTCCTCTTGGTTGGCTAAGGGTTATTTCTAAATCCTTGGAAAATAATGTCTTTTTATTCCCTGTTGTTGGTTGATATGAATGCATCTCTCTGAGGTGAGCCCTCCTCACCTCTTGCTAGAACCTTCTTCCCTATTCTTCTTAGCATCTTTATGTAAAGTAAGGTATAAATTACTGGTAGAATTTTAAAATATCACTCTTTCCTTTTCATTATGGAACTTTTCAAACATACATAAAAGTAGAATGATTAGGATTATAAACCTCCAAGTACCATCATCACCCAGCTTCAACAAATATTAATGTTTTGCCCATTTTTAGAAAAAAATGATCTTTTCTCAATGTTAATAAGGATACATATTACTATGAAGGGGATCTTCCTATAAACCTATGTTCCTAACCTAGCTCATAACTCTAAATGGTTTTATTCTATTTCTCCATGTAAAGAGAGCCATGAGGAAAAGGGGATACATGAAGCATATCACCTCTACAGAAAGCAGGAAGTGATTCTTTACTTTGTTGCAAATACCGCACTGAACTACAAATGGCCTCGGTTTAACTTTCAAAAAGTGTGGTGCCAGAAATCTCTTTGACACACAAAAATATTTTCAACAAAATTTTGGATAAATCATGATATTTCACATCTATTTATGAAAATTTTTCTTTTCCTCCTTGGTATTTTCACTCTAAAGTTGATGTTTGTATGACCTGGAAGAAGGAAGGGGTATTTCAAGTAGTTGTTCTTAATCTCCTGATATCCAAACTTTTAAATATAATAGAAGCTTTCCCTGAATGCCAAAGATGTTTAAATATGAGAGTTCTAATGTTTCTTCTTTCTTTTAATAATACCTCACTCTGAGAGTCTAAGATTTTTGATTTTTTGTTTTTTTAAAAAACATACTAACTGTGTAATGGGAAAAAAGCAAAGTAAAGCCAGTAAGTACATCAATGGAGGAAGTTATATTTAGAGAGGAAAAAAAGATGCAAGACTACTTCACTCCTTATGCCAAAATAAATTCTAACTGAATTAAAAATTTAAATAACATAAAACCTGAAACTATAAAAGCACCAGAAGATAACTTGGGAGAATTTCTAAAAATAGTCTTTTAATGGAGAAGGTCTTTTTAAGTATGACACAAATCCAGAAGCCATAGCAGAACCCAACTGTATCCCATGGTGTGTTTAATTGCAGGGTGACTGAGAAATTAAGTGTCTGGGACAGAACTGTTAAAGATTGGCTTGGAGCAGTTACAATGCATTGCTTAAGCTGGACACATTGTCTTCCTGAATAAATCAAGATTTAGTTAGCAAAAAGAAGGTGAGAGGAGGTTTATGAATAAATAACTAGCAGGCTCAGCCATAATCACTGTGTCCTACCCTGCAGAAACCTTAAATCTTGTGATAGCATTGCCTAATTTAACTTCTCCTAACATTTTATCTTAATTATAGGAGTAAAAATAAATACTAACATATCAAAAAAGTAATCAGAAGTATAAATTACAAAAATATTTGCTATGACAGAATATAAGACTAATATAAAAGTTTTAGAAATAAGTACTATTGTTATAAGGAACATATAACATACTCTTAAAGAAAACATTTATTCAATCTATGTTCCAAAATATAGAAAAGAAAATAAGTATTTTCCAATAATTTCACATAATTTTCCAATAATTATTTAGTTAGGTAATTTTATTTCTGTGATGTTATGATGATTGGTTTAGCAGAATGTTTTAAAGAGCTAAACATACTATATCATCTAAGAGTGGAGAGTACATAAGCAGTATATTGCCCATGACCTCAGTCAAACAGCTCCAGGAAATAATCATCAATACATAATGCATTTAAGAATCTTCAGGCCAAAATCATATCATGGTTTGGCTAATGCCAAGTCTTGAAAACCTGATTATTTTACTTGAGGAAAGCACAATTTTATGGGAGAAATCATCTCTTTATTTTGGAGGAAAGACCAATTTTAAACAAGTCAGGCTATGTGCATAAATCATAAATTTTTAAATGACTAGGAAAATAATATAGCACTGTATTTTCAACCGACTCTATTTGTTTTGATTTTACAAAACAAAAAAAAGTCCTTGACATGCTTTCCTAGTTGGTTTAAGCATCCCAAAAGTATAGAAATTTAATGGATTTCCTCTTTATTATCTAAGACATAAAAATATTTATATCAAACAACAAATAATAAATTCAGAAGCCCTCATTAGCTTTAGGGTTTATTCATAACAGAAGCAAATGGAGAAATGGCAAAACTGAAAATATAAAATCAATTCTAATACCACAGTCCAAAAGAACAAAGAATCTCCATCCCAAACAGAAACTTAACTATCCATTCATTATCTATCACAATTGCTTAAATTCTATACATAAATCAATGCATTTTGACTTAGCTATGGCTATGTAGTTATCTAGATAATTCAGATTTTAAATCCTTTTCATTCTTCAATAATCTTTATAATCTTATGGAAGTTTTGGTTATTTCCAAATGGTAGCAAAAGCTTATTTATAATTCAGATTTTAGGCTATATAAACTTTTATCATTCTCCAATCAATTAGCATAATCCTAAATCACCATTACTTTTCACTTTATTTGATTCTATTTGTTATAGACAGATTGCCTTTATTAGTCAACTTTGCTTTAGTAACAAATGATCCTAGAAATCTGTTGCTTAAAATAACAATAGTTTATTCCTTGTCCACATTATATGTTGGCTGACAGTTGCCTGTGATTTTGCTCCATGTATCTTCTTATTCTGGGACCCTGACTGAAGGAACAACAGTTTCTCTATAGAACTTCGATTCTTATGGCAGTAGGAAAGAGAAAGATTGCAGACAGAAATATTCAATGGCATATATCACTTCTGTTTACATATCATTGGACAAGCATATCACATGGCCAAACTTGACAATGGGGCGGGAAAGTGTACACCATTGACAGGGAGGCACTGCACATCATATGGCAAGGTGTGGGGATATATAATCCTTTTACAGATAAACAAGGAACAATGCATGAGAAATACAATCTACCAATCCTATCCTCTGAGGCTTAATATATTGAAGTCATTAGAAAAAGAAAAGGAAAAAAACAAACAAAAAAATCTTCTCTAAATTTGACTGGCTTAAAAAAAATCTTCTGTCTTCTTTGCTTCGCGTATCTAGTCAGTGACCAACTCCCTTCAGTTCTTTTCCCCAATCTACTCAGAGTATTGCTTAACTGGACATCAGCCTAAGAAGGACCTGTTATCCAATGGGAACGAGATTGGTTTTGACTGGGTTTCAACACACAGCTTCATAATAATAACATCTTAGTCTACTAAAAAATCTTACAAATGTGGTCATGGATTATCTGATAAGTTGGATGAGTTGTAATGATCATAAGAGAAAGCAGAAGGTAGATGTTGGATACATATTCTGATTACAGGAGTACTGTGCACAGTGAATGACAAGTAGTTTTGACTTGGGAGCATTGGTTTTACTCACTTACTGAGTGGGAATAGCAATATCTATTCCAGAAAGTCATTGACAGAATTAAATGAGATGACATGCCATGTAACACAGAGTAGAATTTTAAAATATTAGCTCTTTCTTCTATTAAAAAAAATTCCAGAAATACATAACAAATACACCAATGTCCAATGAAACTTTAGAAAACATTGTTAACCAATTCTTTTGAGTGTAGAATGGGAAATAATGATTAGTTATGTTCTCCTTTATTTTGCTTTGTTTTGTTTTTTGATAGCATTATTAAATTGAAAGAAAAATGTTGTAGACATTCTTTTTGAAATTAGTAAGGTATTTTTCAAAATAATTTATAGTACACATGGAAATAAGATAAAGGTAGGTTAAGAGGATTTATTGCTTGTTGAATAAGTATACTTAAATAATATTTAATAAAGGATTATGTCCACACAGAGAAATTTCTAGCTTTGTACTTGTTCTGTTCATTGCATTATTGATTTGGATGTGAGAGATAATATACATGATTTCCTTTTCACATAACTGGGCACTGTATCCATTAGGATTCTCCAGGGAAACAGAACCGATAGATAGATAGGCAGGCAGACAGACAGACAGACAGACAGATAGATAGACAGATGATAGATTAGATAGATAGAGATAGATAGAGATAGATAGATAGATAGATAGATAGATAGATAGATAGATAGATAGATAGATAGACTTACCAACCTATCTATAATGTATACCTATCTATAGATATCTATCTCAAGAGATCTCTGTATGTATGTATGTATCTATATCTGAGAGAGAGAGAGAGAGAGAGAGAGAGAGAGAGAGAGAGAGAGAGAGAGAGAGAGACAGAGAGACAGAGAGACAGAGAGAGCTATTTTCTGAGCTGGGCAAGTCTGAAATCTGTAGGGCAAGACAGAAAGCTGGAAACTTGATAGGAATTGACACTTGAGTCTTGAATTTCTTCTCCAGGATATTTCAGTTTTTGCTTTTAAGGCTTTCAACTGATTAGATGAAGCCCACTCACATTATTGAGAGTAATCTTTTTTACTTATAGTCAACTGTTAACCACATCTTTAAAATACCTTCATAGCAATACCAAGATAGTACTTAATTAAATAACTGGGTAGTATTGCCTAGCTAAGTTGACACATAAAATAACCCATCACAGATACCAAAAAGGTGGAATAGTCAATATATTGTATTGACTGAATGTGGATTTTTAAAAAAATCCTGAATGATTGAAATATTAAATCCAAATTAAAAGAATGCACCAGATTAAATACTGTGAATTGCACAAATACAGCAGTGGAGAGACTTGACTTGATGAACATTCACAGGAAAAATATTTCAATAGTAATTGCTGTAAACTCAATATTTTTCAACAGTGGGATGTGAACTGCCAAGAATCCTAATTCCTTCCTTCCTTCCTTCCTTCCTTCCTTCCTTCCTTCCTTCCTTCCTTCCTTCCTTCCTGCCTTCCCAACTTCCTGCCTTCTGTCCTTCCTTCGTTCTTCTTCCTTCCTTTTTTCTATTCCTTCCTCCTGCAAAATTGTATTGAGCACTTACTATGTGGCAGATACTGTCCTAGGCAAGCACAACACAGCAGTTAATATAGGCATAAATCCTGCACTCATAAAGCTTACAATCTATTTGTGGAGGTAGGCAATAAGCAAGAAAACAAATTAAAATGTGCCGTAACTTCAGGCACTGAAAAGCACTAAAAAAAAAAAACCAAACAGTGTAAGTGGGGGCTTTTTTGTTTAGAGTAGTCGGTGAAGACCTTTATAAGGATATGACATTTGAGCAAACTTCGGTGAGTGGACGAAGTAAGCCAAGCAAAACTCTGTTGAAGAGTATTTTATTCAGAGGTTATAGTAAGTCTAAAGGCTCTGAGATAGGATTCTTGGTATATTCAGGAAATAGCAAGACAGTCAATGTGACACAACTATAGTTAGAGGGGTGGAAGTGTGTGGTAAGGGCTAAGGTTTATGAGAGAGACAGAGGCCATGTCACATAGAGCCTTATACGTGTAGATCATGGGAGGAAGTATGCGCTTTATTATGTGTGATGGGGGATTTCAAAAAGGAATGTGATTTACATTCTTAAAAGGTCATTCTGGCTACTGTGTGTAGAATAGTCAAGAGGAGTGAAAGTGGAAGCAGGAAGACTCCTAGAAGATTCTATTATAGAAATCTAGTAAGAAATTATGGTGGCTTAGATGGGGATGGTAGCAATTAAGATTGAAATACAATCAAATACAGGAGATATTTTGAAGGCAGAGTTGACAGATGAATTAAATGTGGGATGTGAAAAAGGAATCAATGATGTTATATAGGTTTTTGGCCACTAGGGGAGTGGTGATACCATCATCTCTATGGGGATACTGGGGGAGGAGCTTTAATGTGTAGTAAATTCAAGAATTCTATTTTGGACATGAGCTATTCAAAAGGAGATGCCTAGGAACAGTTTGAGAAAACAGGAGAGGCTGGGGTTGGAGATAATAATTTGGTAGGCATTTGCACATACATGGTATTTAAGGTTATGGATCTAGATTAAATTATTTTGAAAGAGCAGTAGATAGTGAAGAAAGCCAAGGATATTCCCAACATTTAGAACTTAAGAAGATGTCTTTGAGGATTCTTAGTTATCTTCAAGTATTTTAAGGGCTCTATGTTCAGTATAAATTTAGAAACATGAACTAGGACCAATGTGAGGAAGTCACCAGGAGCACATTTCTGCTCAATAAAGGGAACCACTTTTTAACACTTACAGCTAATGCTGAATTTTATGAACATCGATTCACTGAAAATATTCACATTTTCACCAAGTCATGGCCTTTATAAAAGGCCTTTTGTATTGGGTAGGACCTATACTAGATGAACTCCGAAGTTCTTTTCAAGATCTAGGACTCAATGTTCTTACTTCGACTTTTGTTTTCATGATGGTCCTCTTTATTCAACAATCTCCAGCAGCTGCCTATTTGACTCAAGATAAAATTCAAATGCCTCTGATTAGGTTTTAAAAACTTTTACAACTTTGCCCTTTCTCTTCTTTATCATCTTACAACTTTATCTTCATGTTCCTTTCTGATTATGAATTCTCTGTTACAGTACAGCTGGCTCCTTCCTTCTCTACCATAGAAAAATATTCATCTTGTCTTCTCACCTTTCCTATTTCCTTGCCTGGGAGATCCAGTCCTTCTTATTTTAGTATTAAAGAAATTAATAGAGAAAATCTTTGCTCTAGGACACATACAATCTGAATTTTTTGAACTGCTATTACAGTAGTCTAACATGTTAACTTATGTTAATGCATGTCAACAATTAAATATTGAATTTTACATTATAATGTATTATTATGTTACCATTTCATAAGAACATATTTCCACTTTTCAACACCACTTTTATCCATTGCAATACATACAATTTATTGAGCTCCTACTTTGTTCCCTTACCTCGTTATCTCAACTCCTCATAAAAATCTCCAGAAGCTGTCAGCACACCACCCATATTCCCTTGTCACTCCCCATTCTGGTGCATGGCCATGGAACCTACTGGGTGATTGTCTGTCTGGGAGCTTTCTCTTGCCTATGAGCATAGGACATCTCAGAAGTGTAGGGAGTTAAAGAACCTAGGAACAGCCTTCACCAAAGATGGAAGAGAATTGGAAGATAAGTACCCCCAGCTTCCTCACTCCTCATGTAGGATAACTCTGAGACATGACTTACTTGGTTTCCCACAGTTCCTCCATGGAATTGAACCTCCCCTACTTGCCCACAGTAATTGCCTGTTTGATTACAAACCCTTTATTGGCTTCCTTCCCTTTCCTGTCTCTGTTAACCTCTGTGCAATGGAGTTTCTTGGGATCACCTCCCAAATAATTTACAATTCAGTTCTAGTCTTGGGGTCTTCTTCTGGGGAAAGCCAACCTAAGTCAATAGGTATTGCTATCCATACATATAACAGATGTGAAACCTGAGACTCAGGGAGGTTAATTAACTGTACCTGAGTTATAGATCTAGTAGTGGTAGAAGAGGGATTTAAATACAATCTATCTGTCCCAGCATCCCAGGTTTGGGGCTGATTTACTATCTGCAATATTATACTGTAACACTCCATGAACATTCAACAAAGACTCTGTCAAGTGACTATAAAAATTTGACCTAAAGATTCCAAATTCAGGTTAGTCTTTCTTTCCCTAATATAATTTATCTTAGTGTTAAATGCAGCATTCATTTATGTGGCTAGTTGATTAAACATCTGCCTCACTCTAAATTGTATGCTCCATGAGAGCAAAGACCATGCTTATTTTGGCTCACCATTGTTTCCCTGGCACTGAATAAATATTTGTAAGTGGAAGGAAAGAAGTAATAGAAGCCACAAGTAAGCAGGAATCATTAGGTAGAGAGGTGTGGAAAGAGGGGGTGGGTGGTTGGTGCTGGAGGTAATCAGAATCAATAGAAGCAATGGCTGTGTTGAACAGAGAAACAGAACAAAGTAGTGACAGATCACTTGAGTCATGGGAATGGTGCCGCCACTGAAGGAGATAATAACACAGTCCCCATTCTTCAGACATGACCACAACCATGCCTCTTAGTTCCCTATAGCTGCTTCCGGGCCCTGAACAATAAAAGATGTTAGGGTTCCCTACGTGAATAGACATTTAATTGTGGGACAGTTTTCCTACATTACTTCCCCAAGAATCCTTATTATAAACTTTCATCACTTGAGGTGAATTGACCACACCTTTGGAACTCAAAAGCTTACAGATCAGTCGATTGACAATAATATTGTCTTATTTTTTCAGTTGTGAAAGGGACAATAATGTACATGAAAACACTTTGACAACTTTAAAATTTTCTATAACTACAAGGCATGATTTTTGGATCACTTTTAATAAAATAAAACATTGTCAAATTATTTCTTCAAAAATGCTATTGCAATATTCATGATAGTTTTTCTTGACTCTTTCCCCTTTGGTTGTCAATAAGCTACTTTATGTCCAATGCATAATCACTTTTGCTTCTATCTAACACAAAATATGTGTTAAAAAAAAGAAATGACAGGAAATATGTTTGTAATCAAGTAATAAATACTCTTAGAAAATCACCCCCTCTGGTCAGCTCTGCTCTCGTGATAATATGCATTACTGAGAAACAAGTTCTCACCCCGGCCATGATTAACACTGAATGAGCTCCGTAGCCATTTGAGCTAAATAGCCTTGGTAGGTAATAGAGTAGGATATATTAAATATAAAATGGCTCAAATATAACAAATAACACTCCAAAGTACCTATATTTAACAGAAATAAGTTACTGTCAGTGCCAAGCCCATCCCTCCCTTGGCATTTATCTGTTCTGTGCATGCAATGGCCTCTCACTGCAAATACCAGTAACTTTCTACCTGAGGACTTTCTGTAGCCATGGAGATGCCCAACCTTCACATGAGGCAGTCTGGAGGTGTTGGGGAGGAGATGCTTCCAGGAGCAGCTCTCAACCAATGACAAATGGGAGTTTATGAATAAAACCCACAGTTCCTTTGTCTCTCAGGTGCAACAACTCTCAGGTGGGTTCTGTGGTGTCTCCCAGAGTTCCCCAATGGGACTGAACCTCAGTTGCTTTTACCAGTAACCTGCTAATTAACACATCCTGTATTGACTTCCATTCCTTCCTTATTGTCCTACTGAAATTTCCTGGGATCACCTCCCACATAAATGACTCAACACTCAAGTCTTACTGTCAGAGTCTGCTTCTTTGGAAACCCAAACTAAGATACCTGGTCTGCAAATCAATGCCAATTTGTAATAAATCCATGGAAAAGTGAAAAGGACATAACATAATCACATTTCATGAAGCTAAATTTATGTGATTCAGAAGATTTTCTTTCTTTCTGGAATTATTTCTTTCCATTTTCTTTTTTTCTCCCTCCCTAACTTTCTCTCTCTCTAGTCTCCTCCTTTTTTTCTTTCTATCTACAGTGAAATGTCCTTTCCTTTTATGAAATAGAGTGGTAGGAAATGATAACTTCAACAAAAGATTCCTCACTTCACAAAATTTAAAGTTGGCAAATTCGTAACATTGAATAGTCTTTCAGTTTTTGTTGAATCTTTTCTAGTCTGCAAACTTCAGAAATCTGGAAATTATTATGGTACTGCAAGTTATATTTCATTGTGATTTTAACAATTATATGGAGAATGAAGAGAAAGTTAAAAAATAAAAATGTTGTGTGACGATAACAGGTGAATTTGAGTTTTTCAAAGGAACATGTGAATTAAGAAATAATTATAGTTAGAAGTATCTTAGAAAGGTAGTTCTAGTTTAGTAAAGTTATATTACTTACAATTTCTTCTGATGTACTTAAAACTTTTGCCTTATTTATAATTTACTCAACTCAAGGCTCTATTTAACCCTTTCATTGTATAGATATTTTAAAGACTAAAAAAGAGGTCTGTATATTTGATGTGTTAACTGAATTTAGAGATGAAGGGATTACCAGGAGACTCTCAGGTAGACCTAAGAATGCAACCTGAATTAGAGACTTTTCAGGACTCCTAAGGCGAAGAGGTAGGTTAGTTGGATTCCATGACTGAGCTTCAGGTGATTTTTAAGTTGTTGCTCACATGGGCAAGAAATGGCAGTGTAATTATGAGAAAAATATGGACTGGAGACCTACTCACCCTGACACCCACATTTCCCTTGTCCCAAGACCATTGCACTTGCTTTTTTCTGTCTTTTACTTCTCCTATGGGGCATTATCATATAAAGGAACCAAGGCACAGGAAGGAAATACAGAAATGTTCTTGGTCAGAGGAAAATAGGAAGCATTGAAAAAGAGACTAGAAATAATGAAGAGAGAAAATTTTTGAGAAAGAATGGAAAATCATCAAAATACAGACAGAAGAATAAGGATAAACTAAATGAAAAAAAAGAAGACATTTTTCTACTCTTCTTTCAAGTGAAGGGATATTTAGAGCCAACTGATTTAAGCATCTTTAACCATATATAAGTTTAGATGGCCAGCAGATATATTAAAAAATGCTCAACTTCATTATCTTTTAGGGAAATACAAATCAAAACTGCAATTAGATATCACTTCACACCTGTTAGAATGGGTATCAACAAGACAAATACTAACAAGTGTTGGAGAGGCTGTGGAGAAAAAGGAACCCTCACACACTGTTGATGGGAATGTAAACTGGTACCTCCACTATGGAAAACAGTATGGAGGTTCCTTAAAAAATTAAGAATAGAATTACCATATGATCCAGCAATGCTTCTTCTGGGTATTTACCCAAAAATTCTGAAAACATTCATCCATATAGAAATACGTACCCTGATGTTCATTGCAGTATTATTCATGGTGGCTATGACATGGAAACAAGCTAAGTGTCCTTCGATTGATGATTGGATAAAGATATGGTACATATACACAGTGGAATACTACTCTGCCATAAGAAAAGATGAAATACTGCCATTTACAAAAACATGGATGGATTTTGAGATTATAATGCTAAGTGAATTAAGTCAGACAGAAAAAGTCAGGAACCATATAACTTCATTCATATATGGGATACAAAACTGAAAGCAACAAACGAACAAAACAAAAAAAACAAACAAAGAAACAACAGTGTAGTGGTTACCAGAGGGTAAGAGGGGAGGGAGGACAGAAGAGGGTAAAGGGGATCAAATATATGGTGATGGAAGGAGATCTGACTCTGCGTAGTGAACACACAATGCAATATATAGATGATGTATTACAGAAATGTACACTTGAAACCTATATAATTTTACTAATCAATGTCACCCAAATAAATTTAATAAATAAAAAATATTCCTTTAACCTGTACCCCCTCAATGTTATTTTCTCAAAACATATCCCCAATACGGAAATTTATAATATTGGGCATTTTAAGATGTGATCAACAAGTGCACCAGGAATATTAGGGGTTAGGAGTAAAGGCTTCCTTTCAAATTTTAGGGTAACTGAAACCTTTTGACACTATTTAGATAAACTTAGAAGTCTATTTGTATACCTAAGTATGTACTCGGACATGAAACATAATTTGCGATTCTTCAAACACAGCTGTAAGCTCTTTATCACTTCTTCCTTAGTCTTCCCCTCAGAAACTACTCATATATTTGATCTAACCCTTCTGAGGTCCTGTAAAATTTTGTTACTGACTCAGAATTACCTTTCACATACTGAGGTATCAAAACTGCAAAATATTTCAGAAAGTATTACATTCATATTTGGGATGCCAATATAATCAGAATGAGTCAAATTCATTTTTTAAATTAAATGTTCGGATTCTTTTCACCCACAAGTCTTTGTTCAGCATTTTTGATCATTCATCCTTCATTAAATACTATGTTCAATTCAATATGTAGAGCTACTTTTCTAAAATCATAGATATCAAAATCGCTTTATTAAAGGTAAAAGCTATTTGAATTTTCCTCTTTTGGATATTGTTCTGTTTTTCAGTACCTCCTGTTTAATATTATCTGTGAATTTAATTAACAGACTGTTTACTTCCCTTTGTTAGTTGGTGTTACATAACACCGCACCTTGCACCAATTCCTGCAGAATCTCTGTAATGCCTTTCTCCATGGAGATATTTCATTGTTTTCTAAAAAATTGTTCTTCAGTTTTTGACTCATGAAACTTCAAGGAGTATATCTATGTCAGGAAATTCAGGGGCTTAGAAGAAAAGGAAAACACAGAAGCAGAAATTGAAGTAGAAATTAGCAGGAAAAAAGAGAACATGAATGAGAGAAGGGCAAAGGGTCAAGGTAAGAAGAAAAAGAAAAAAGGCAATAGACAAAAATAAATGTAGAAACATTTCACTCTTCTGGAAAAAAATAAAATGTCACTGAAGGTAGATGACTGATTTGAGATTAAGGAAGTACACAAGAGAAGAGTAAGGATGAAAGCCTACATCTGTCAAACAAAATAAATATATAACATATTTGAAAATACCTCATCAAAAATACATGGTAATCTTTTTGGATGAAAAAGACAGCAAAACTGTAAGATTAAATATAAGGTAAGATGTTGGTATTAGTTTGATTTAAAATAGAGTCTTTCTTACTAGTTGCGCAATTGCTGTCCAAAGATACTGATCTATTCCAGTATTTGTTAAAAGGATGGAGATCTGTTCAAAGCAGTTGGCAAGGATGCCTATTACTGGGCTAGGCAGTAGGATAGACAACAGGTTTATATTTGCAGTATAGTTTTGTAGATACATCCACCTAAAAGTAACTAAAAAACTATATAACTCAGTATGTAATTGGTGTTGGACTTCATTATATATTGGCCTTTAATTGCTAAGGAATGTCAAAAAAGGGGAAGGAGGTAATTTTGCAATTTATAGTAGATAGCCTGACTTGGAATCTCAGGCAGCATACAGATAGTGTGTGAGCTCTTAGGGAAGAGAGACCAGTGATAACCAAGAGTTGGTGATATCTGCCAGTCCAACCTCATACATTCAAAAGCTGATGGTGGTAATTGGGATGGATGTGATGCAGGACTGGCATGTTAACACACAGATTTTTCAAACACAGGCTACATGTAAATTTGTTGGCAGTGGGTGGAATAGGTATTTTGATGGTCTCTTCTAACTCTGAGGATCTAAGTTTAAAAAAAATACAAAATTTTGTCAGGTTGGCCACTATAAGAAGTAGGTCTTCATTATTCTCTTTAGTATTATGGAATTACTTCATTATGCACTTTTTCACTTCCTAATCTCCTTTCTAGAATAACATAGAGTTTAGCAACCCAATACCTACATCTCTTACCCACCTACCTAATGAGCGACACTGAGTTGGCTTTCTCACCCATTCCTTTCTTTCAGAACCATTTTTAGGTATTGCATACCTCCTACCTGATTAGCATACTATAGTAAGGTGGTTCTTAAATGTGTAAACTTGGAGGCTCATTAAAACATTGATTACTGCAGTTTCTAATTCAGAGTGTCCGAAATGGGGCCAATGAATTTGCATTTCTAACAAGGCCCTAGGATAATGGTGGTCTGAGACCACTCTTGTGACTAGTCCATCTTCATTCTCCCAAGTGATACATCGTGAAGAAGTAAGCACACTGAAGGAGTCCTCAGGATTACTGTTTAATCAAGTTTGTCAATGATTTGGCAAATAGGCTTATGCAGACTACTACAGTAAATTGTCTCTCACGCACCTTTACAACTCTTAATGGTCTTTTCCTTTTTCCCCTGGGCCTCTATTACAGCCCTTTCCCATCCCCAATGTGCTATGTTGGTTTGATCATCCTTAGAGAAAATATTGATATCAAAGATCAATATTTACTGGTATTTAATGTGGGATTCCTCCTGGGAGAATTTAAAAGAACGATATATGAATCCAAAAGGGCAAATTACCTATACTGTAATTTCAAACTAAGGGAATGATTCCTCCACCTATATGAATACATATTAATAGTGTGTTTATAAATTATATTTATTCATATATATGTGTGTATATATATATATATATATATATTTATATACACACACTATATATATATATATATATATAGTGTGTGTATATAAATATATACACACACACAAACCTACAGAAGGTGCCAAAAAATGTATCCACATTTTAAGAAAGGAAAACTGTATTAAAGTTGTAATAATATATACCGATAATAAAAGATGAATACAAGTCACATTTGATTTCTGCAATTACAAGAGGTGGTCAAAGTGGTTACCATCAGTGTCCAGACACTTCTGATTACGGCGAACTACTGCTTCAGCAACGTTGACCAAAGTGTCTACTTGTATACATTTTTTTTGTGATAATGCATATGTGTTTATAAATACATATATATATTTATTCATATATATGTGTGTGTGTATACATATATATATATATACACACACACACACACACACACACAAACATAAACAGAGGGTGCCAAAAAACATACACACATTTTAAGAAAGGAAAACTGTATTAAAATTGTAATAATAAATACCGGTAACAAAAGATGAATACAAGTCATGTATAGAAGTATAAAAGACAAAACAAAACCCACCTCCTTTTTGGCTATATTAAGGGTTAGATTTCAGTTTATTGGTAATTTTTGAATGGGCACTTCGGGACATTCTTGACATTTGCCTTGTTGAAAGTCCTCTTGTGTGTCACATGTGAATTATGGAGCATGCCTTGCTTTCTTTTTCACATAAAAGAGGACAAAAGTGTATTGATTGGTGTGGTATGTAGCACCCCTCCTCTCCACACCTCATTAGTACCCAATAGACTTGGCAATGGCACAGGTGTGTGTGTGTGTGTGTGTGTGTGTGTGAAAGAGAGAGAGACAGAGAGAGAGAGGGGGTAAGAGAACAGAGGAGAGGTAAGGTCAATGAAGAAAACAAAACGTGTATAGTCATAGAAATCTGACTTCACAACCATTATTTCTGCGAAAATTCTTAACGCTTCCAATAGTCTCCCCCCCCCGCCCCCCGTATCCATTTCGTTTTCTTGAGTAGAGCCTAGTGCTTTATTTCATTTTCTAAGTTTGCAATAGTCATATAGTGATTTATATTATGCAACAAAAATGAAAACATTAATAGTACTGCCTCAACCTTCGAAGCAGTCTGCAAGTCCCCCATCCCAACACCCCTACCCCGGTCCTCGGCCGTTAGGTGTTTGCGCCGCCGGCTAATGGTATTTTTTCTACGGGTCAGGAAGCTGTGAACTGGTTTTGCGTATCTTCCGTTCCTTTTCCCCCGTCTTTCCTCTCTAGGCTTTCTTACCCTTTTCTCTCCTGTTTTCACGGAGCTGAGCGACAGCTTGCTTAGCTACCCACTCTTCCCTTCCCCTCCCCACTCGTCCATCAAACAAAGCCCAGTGAGACAGGCGCGCGCCACTGGCGACACCGCTGCGAGAAGCGGCCGCGCCGCCACGCGCCCGAACCGGAGTGGGACAGCGGGCGCGACCGCGCATCGCGCGTCCCCGCTGCTTCCTTCCCTCCGGACTCTTCCTTTTCCTTTCTCCAGGCCCATTCCCCACCCGCTCCCGCAACGCGCCTGCGCAGAAGCGCCCTCTCCCTCCTCCTTCCCCGCCCTTCCTTCCCTCCGCTCCTCCTCCGGTGCTCCGCCTTCCTTTCTCTCTCGTCTATTTCACTGAGCGCTCCAGGTTGGGAGCAGTTCAGTCGACTTCCCCACTACCCCGCCCCCCTTCCTCTTTTCTCCCCACCCCTCCTGTCTCCAGGCCTGTGGAGGATGAGGCGGCTGCAGTGGCCCCAGCCCCAGCAGCGGCACCAGCGGTGGCTGCGGTGGGGGTGGCCGGAACTGGGGTGGTGAAGCGGTGGCGGCGGCAGCGGCGGTGGCCCAGGGAGCGGCAGCCGCCCAGCCGCTTCCCCAGTGCTTCCCTTCCTCTTTAGTGAGCCAGGAAGTTTTTCGCTTCTGTGCATGTATGTGCGTGAGTGTGGGTGTATAGAGGAAGGTTTGGGCGGCGTTTGTGCAGGCGTTGGGTTTTTTGCCCACTTCGCTTCCCGTAACCCGGGCAGCTCGGGAGCCTGGGCTGTGGCCCGAGGAGGGGGCGCGGCGGCGACTCTCCTTTTGTTGTTGTTTCCTCCGCCTGGGGAGCTGAAGAGGGGACGCGTCTGGGTGGGGCGGCTCGGAGCCCGGGCCTGGTGGCCCCCGGGGCTCCCGGGCGGGCTGGGTAAGGCAGAGTAGAGCGGACTTCAACATGATGGCGGCCGAGGCCGGCAGTGAGGAGGGCGGTCCGGTGACCGCCGGGGCAGCAGGAGGCGGCGCGGCCGCGGGCTCGAGTGCCTATCCGGCAGTGTGTCGGGTGAAGATACCTCCGGCCCTTCCTGTGGCAGCCGCCCCCTATCCTGGGCTGGCGGAGGCCGGAGTGGCCGGGACTCTGGGTAGCGGAGCCGCTTTGGGGTCAGGGTTCCTAGGAGCCGGGTCTGTGGCAGGGACACTGGGGGGAGCCGCGCTGTCAGGAGGAGGTGCTGCTGCTGGCGTGGCTGGTGCTGCCGCCGCCGGACCTGGTGGGGAGATGGCTCTCGCCAAAGGGACCACTTCGTTGCCTGCTGAGAACTTCGGGGCAGGCGGCGGATTCCCTCCTCTGCCACCTCCTCCTCAACTGCCCCCTTTGGGCGCGGGCCTGGGAACAGTGGACGAAGGTGACTCTCTAGATGGACCAGAATACGAGGAGGAAGAGGTGGCCATCCCGCTGACCGCTCCTCCAACTAACCAGTAAGTCAAGACCGCTGTTTAGTGACGGGGAAAGTTGGCCCCTGGAAATAAGTGGAAAAACGTACTCGTTCTGTCAGCTTAATTTGTTGTGAAAAGTTTTGAAGCTTCAGGTTCTACGCGTAGGGATTTAATTTGATCACTTATCTTCCCGACGGGCGCATTCCCTGGCTTCCTCTGGGAAGATGTAAAGTTTTTAAGATGGGAAGCATGGGGAAATGTGTATCAGGTGACAACCGGATGTGGTTCTACCCCTTCTCAATTGAGGTGGCGTCCTGGGATTCAGCTGAGCTGGCAGCTACCGAGGCAGTCGTAGTCTTATATAGTATTAACCTGTGTGTGTTCTCTATTGGAGCTGGATGATTAATTAGAAGTTTTGAATACAAGTATTTGAATGAGTGCTGTACTGATTATCATTTGAAACATGCCTTGGTCAGAATGCTTTGTTTTTGTTCCACTGCAAATCCTAACTTCTGCCTATTGAAAAGCATAGCGATGCAAAAGTTTTTGGATGACTTACGAAAACCTGTGTCAGCGAGAAAGAAAAGGAGTTCTATGACTTACAGGTGTGATTAAGGGCCAGTACTCCAACAGTATCTGTAACTTGTGCCTTTGAATTCCTATGTATTAATATTAGTGCCATTCTTTTATAGTTGAGACTTTGTAAGTACAGTATTGAAGTAAAACAAAATTAATAGCATGCTTCCCTTTCAACACTTTTTATTGGTGACCAATACAGTATTCTATTTCTAAATTTTGACAGTCTACTGCACAATATATCGAACAAATGACTTTTCTGTATAAAGTTAGTACATCTCTCTTGTTATCTTCATAATTGAATTTAGGTATGTGTTTATGTATGAAGGTGGACCTTGATGAGAGGAAAATGTTGATGTTCTGATGGTGAAAGGAGGCAAAACTTGTATAGAACTCGCACATCTATCCTAATAGATCTTTAGAATTTCTGCAACCTTGGTGAATATCAGAGGAAAAAAAGGTTTGGTTGACAGTTACTCTGGACACTTTAAAGTATTATTTAAAAAAATTTTTTTGGATAAGTTTCTTTGGAGTATTTAGAAAGGACTTAAAAAAAAACAAATTAGGAACCTATTAGGTAATACTAACCTATTCTGTCTTAAGGCTACATCTTTTGATACCTAGGTAGAAAAGTAAAGTTAGTCTTATGTCAGCCTTGGTATAGGGGTGTTGTTTTCCTTTATGTTGTTCAATACGACTTCAGTTTTCTTTATCTAATTGTATTCCAACTTATCATGTCAGGTCTGTGTATTGCAGACTTTTCTGAAGGTGTTCTGAGAGTGTTAAAAATTCAAATTTTACACACCGTTTACACACTTTCAAACCTTTTTGAAAAAAATCAGTTAAACATAAAGTACCCACTACATACTCAGCACTATAGTTATAATAAAGTACAACTTTTCATAATGAAAGAATATAGTCTTAGGCCAGTTTATAATTGAATTAGGCATATTTACTATATTGTAGTTTTAAATTTTTTACAAATAGAATTTGTAGAGCAATTTTAGATTCACAGCAAAATTGAGCAGAAAATACAGAACATTCCCATTCAGTTTTTTGTAATAAACATGAAAAAGTACATAGGAAAATTGTGTTTGTAAGGAGTCCATTGTATGAGATTTTCATTTTGTGTTATGTATTTGAGAATAAAAATATTTGTGTGACTATCCATATGAGATTTGTTCTATTTCTAAAAAGTATCCTCCATTTCTAGTATGTTTTTTAAGTTTGCCACTGAGAAGTACAAATTTCCCTCTTTTCTTTATCTTAGATATCAACCCAGAGTCACTGGAGGCAATACAGTGTAGTGGTTTAAGCGTGCAAATTCTGAAGTTAGACAAGATTTGGGTTGGAATCCTGACTACCACTTACTAGCTGTGTGATCTTGGAAAGGTCAGTGTCCCCATCTGTAAAATGGGGATAATAATGGTACCTCCCTCGTATGGTCGTTTTTAAAGTTTAATGAGAACCCTGAACATATGCAATACAGTGTCTGGCACGTAATAAGTGTTCAATAAATAGTCTCCCCAAATAGCAATAATATAATTTTATTGTCATTACATTGTCTACTAATTCTATTGGTGTAGGGACTCCCTTATGAATAGCTATTTTAGAGAATAGCTTCAAATAGCCCTTCTCTCTCTATTTTGAACTCCAAAAGCCTGTCTATAGTGATTTATATTAAAAATTTTAACTTCATAAAGGCTTTCATCAAGTCAAGCAGGTTTAGGTTGAAATTCAAGTGTTTTCTATAAATTCCTAGTTTTAAATGAGGAAGAGGTCTTAATGATTGGTTAAATAATGTTAACTCTTTCATGAAAGTGTTGAAGAAATGTTTTTGGATTCAATTAATATTTGATTACTAGTGACTGGTCATCTTAGTTATTGATAGTATGTTATTGAGGGAGGTCCAGGTCACAGGATTGAGTCCACAGTGGTTTGTTAGACTAGGGCTCCCTGGTCACAGAGTTGAACCTTGTATTCAGCTAGTTTGGTGCTGTTGGTTACAAGAGAGTCAAGTGACAATATGTAGATCGACTAGTGCAAATATATTAACGCTATTAGTATTTTGTACCTTGTTTTTCTGTGTGCATGGTGAATCATTGGTCTCATGTTTATTATTGCTCATTTTTATTAGTTTGGTTAAGGCTGGAAAAGTTTGTATAATTTTAACTATTCCATTTATTTGAATATTTTCCTTTTTGCAAGTTTTGAGGAAAATAATTTAAATACAAAAAAATTCTCTCCATATATTTTTACGCCACAAAAGGTTCTGTATCTAAAACTGCTAACAGGTTTCTTTTTCAGGAGAGAGTGAAAGGTTAAATTAAAGGAGTTTGTCACTGGTACTCCCTGTAATTTTATGGAGCTGCTTTTCATGGTTCTTGTTATTTCTTTCTCTCTCCCCTAGAGGTGAGGGGTGATAGTAAAGGAGTATTGTTCCCTTACTACACCTTCAGTTTTATCTATCTATCTATCTATCTATCTATCTATCTATCTATCTATCTATCTATCAATCAATCATCTATCTATCATCTGTCTATCTATCAATCATCTATCTATCCGTCTATCTATAACTTATTATTTTTAATCTATGAGCCTGCAGTAGAGGGAGGCCCTTGAGTTGAATACAACCCATAGATATATATTGCTTGCTCTTAGTGTATTTCAAACATGTAGTAATTAGTTGCCACCATTTAAAAACCGGAAGACTTCACATTTAAGAAGTCTCAATTTCATAGCATCGCTTGAGAAATCACAGGTTGCCCTTGCTGCTTGAGAGTGGACTGCTTGTGCTGAGTAGTGGTTGTCCCTTTCAGGTGAATTCTGAGTTCTCCATTTTGCTTTACCTTTGATATTATTTGCTTGGCATCTGGTCTAGCTCTTACCCTGGACCTAATATGCAGGCTTCCAAGCCTGAAACTTAAAGGAAAAAGAAATAAGGAATATAAATAATACCATTTTCCCCTTAAAAATCATTTTGCAGTTTCTACAAAAATAAAATCATTCATAAGTCAAATAATTGTTAATGTTGGGACATGTAGTGTTCAATAACTTTGTCACTGTTTAGGTTATAACTATGGGTGAGTCAGTATTTCTTAATAAAAATGGGGTGAGAATTGCAAAAATTAGTTATGGACTAATTGCTGACCAGGACCCAGATTTTGTACCCTATTTGTGTAAGTAGTAGAGCAATATAGTAGGTGCTTGATTTAAGGGATTACAACAATGAGTAAGAAGCCCTTTTTCTCAATGAGTCTCTCTTCAAAAAGAGTTTTAGATCTAGTAGAATATTAGGTAAACCAATTATAATGAGTCAGGTTAAATTAAAATATCATGAGTGAAGTCTGTGCACAGGGTCATGGGGGTTAAAAGAATAAGAAATTTATATAATTAAGATCAGTCAGATCTGAAGAAAAGTAGCAGGTATGTGTTCCCTGCTGCTTAATTTATTTTCTGAACAAGAGGTTATTGGTTCCTATGCCCTTTGCCTAATGATTCTATCAGGTAACAAAGAAGTATAAGTTAAACGAGTATAAACTTTTGACCCTAGTGAAGGGTCTATCCTGCTGAATTCTTAATTATATTTACCTGCCCTCTGGAGGGAGGTTGAGGGGGGTCCCTGCAATTACTGAGAATACAGAGCATAGCCAAAGGCTAGAATTGGTCTGGATCTTTGAAAACCAGGTAAACATTGACAGACAAAAATTAGGAAGAAGAAAGGGAGAACTGAAGAGTCAGCTTTAGGTTGTTTTGGTTTTGTCTCTTTACTGGCCATTAAGAAATGAGAGAATGCCTTTAAGAGCAGCTGAAATACCCAAAACAATACCTTGGGGAACTGGGGACTTGTAATGATTATTAACAATAACAGCTATTACTGCTGACATTTCTTGGTTGCTTACTAACTAACAAGCACTGTTCTAATTGGTTTGCATGTATTGTTTTATGTGTCGCTTCACTCTAAAACTTAATTGCTAAAGTAATATTTATTCGCTCTTGATTCTAAAATGTTGGTAGGGCTTGATGAGGACTGTTCTGTGTGTCATCTCTTCGCTATAACATCCAAAGCAGCTTCTTAACTCATGATGTCTGGTGCCTCAGCTGGGGTGGCTCGACCAGCTGGGTCTCTCTCTCTCTTACCCTCCTCCCACCTTCCTCTCTCTCCCTCATAACTTCCCCTCTCTCCCTCCTTGTAGCCTCTCTACTTCATTAGCTTTAGCTTCTTCACAGCATGGCAGTTGAGTTCCACAGGGGAGCATTCAAAGAGGACACCCTCTCTGTGTCAGTATTGATCAAGCCTCTGTGTTCTTCATGTGTGGTAATGTTCAGTGGCCAATGCTAATCATAATGACCCAGTCCATATTTAGTATGGAAGAGACTGCAAGGGCATTAATATTGAAGGTGAGATTTCTTTGGGGACACCAAAGTTATAGCCTACCTCATGTATTCATTTACATGTAATATCAGAAAGTACTAGAACGCCAGTGATGCAGGAGGAGGTGGGAAAAGGAGCAAGTACTTACAAGTTCTTCCCTTAGGCTCAGAGTGGTAAATTGTCTTTCATTAAATGAGTCAAATATCCCCACAATAGATTTTGCTTGTTACCACCATTGTCTTAATTTTAAACCAAATATATTGAGTGTGGATGTTGGTTATAGCTCATTGTTTGAATATACAAGTGTATGGAGCGTAGATGTGTTATATTGAAATTGCCTACAGTATGTTTCAGTTGTGGCCTAAGTTAAAAATAGTTCTCGTATAATTTTCTGATTAACTTCTCCAATTTTCTAATCCTATCTCAACAGGATTTTGGGTATGATTTTAGGTGTTTCAGTGATTGTGTGATTTTTGTGAGTAGACCAGTGAATATTATGGGGTCAAAAATATACACTATAGTTGGAAGATGAGGCATTAATAGTAGAGAGATAAGATGATAAAATTAATCTACAGACACATTGTACAGAAGTATTTCTCAAATTAGAGGATAGCTGAAGAATGAAAGAATGATATTGAAATTTCATACCATAATCCTTTTTTACTGAAAATTTATAGAAAATTTTATTATCTTTTGTAGCACTGGTGTTTGGTAGTATACTCATAAGAGTGATATGCACAGATACATAGTATTTTAATGATAGAGGAAGCTCTGATCGCCTAGGTGCAGAAGCATACTCAGATAGAGTGCCTTTCTTAATTAAGAGCGCATAGCTAGGTAGTGGTAGTATGGGACAGAACCCAGCTCTCATAATTTTTCAGATATGTTTAGATTTGAGTGATATTTATAATTAATTTGGGGGGGAGAGGTTTGAAAGGCAGAGGCTCAGTATTGACTTATCATTTACCATATGCTAGGCACTTTACATAGATTCTCACACGATACATTGTGAATAGATATTATCCACATTTTTATTGTTGAGAAAACTTGAGTGATAGAATGGGAATTCTAATGTAAAAACTGTAATTTTTCCTTTCTTATGACCCCTTCTGGTACATTTAATACACACATATACATACAAAACTTAATATACTTCAGGGCCGTCCAATCACTGGGTGTTATGGAATGAATTGTGTCCCCCCAAATTCATAGGTTGAAACCCTAACGCTCAATGTGGCTATATATGGAGATACGGCCTTTAATTACATTAAGGAGGTAATAAGGGTTAAATGAGGTGATATGGGTGGGTCCATAATCCAGTAGAACTGGTGTTCTTATAAGAAGAGAAAGAGACACAAGGAGTGCACAGAGAAAAGGCCAGTTGAATTCACAGTGAGAAGGTGGCCATCTGCAAACCAAGGAGAGAGGCCTCACTAAAAACCAATTCTCCTGGCACCTTTATCTTGAACTCAGCCTCCAGAACTGTGAGAAAAAAAAAATTTTTGTTATTTAAGCCATTCATTCTGTGGTATTTTTTTTATGGTATCCTAAGCTGACTGATACATTGGGTAACCCTGCATCTGTAAAAATGGCTTTGGATGATTTTGGAGCAAATTGAATGCACATCTATTAGGTTGATGCAAAAGTAATTGCGGTTTTTGCAGTTGTTTTTAACCTTTTAAACCGCAATTACTTTTGCACCAACCTAGTACTAGAGAAACAGGGTCCTCATTCTTTTGTTTCCTATCTTTCTCTGTAGGAAAGAAAAACGTTCCTTATACTTTACCTTTTTTTCTTTATGAGTTAGTGACTTTTATCTTCTTTTTTGACTGTACCTGTGTGAAAGGTGGAAAACAGGTTTAAATGCTCTGATCATTATGGTGTGAAAACATCCTACACATAACCATGGATGGTAGCCATGGAAGATCCCTATGGGTGAGACATTACTTCAGCAAATTTTCTGTATTCATTTTGTGCTCATTGTTGTAATATTCATTATTCCTTTTGAATTTCCTTTCTCTTACACACCCTGTTTCCCCGAAAATAAGACCTAGTCGGACAATCATCTCTAATGTGCCTTTTGGAGCAAAAATTACTATAAGACCCAGTCTTATATTATATTATACCCAGTCTGGTCTTATCTTATACCCAGTCTTAAGACTGGGTCTTATAGTAATTTTTGCTCCAAAAGACACATTAGAGCTGATTGTCTGGCTTAGGTCTTATTTTCGGGGAAACATGGTATCTGTCTTAAGCTAAGGGAAAGATCTAGGCATCCCCCTCAACTCTTTTATTAAGTCTATGTAGAAAGAACCCGATAGACTGTTTCACAATTAAATTATATAATAGTAGAACCATATCTCTCCTGCACCCATGTCTATCTACTTAGCCATTGACTTACCTTTCAAAATTTTAAATTAAACTTCTTATTTTGAGGTAATTGTCAATTCACATTCAGTTGATAAAAATAATACAAAGATGTGCCCTTCACCCATTTTTCCTCAATGGCAACGTCTGATATTACAACCAGGAAACTGACATTGATAAAGTTCACTATCTTACTCAGATTTAACCAGTTCTACATACCCTTGTGTGTGTGGGAGGATGTGCATTTAGTTCTGTGCAGTTTCATCATCTGTAGATTTGTGTGATCATCATCATAGTAAAGGTAGAGAACAGTTTCATCAGCACCAGGATCCTTTGTGATGCCTTTTTATAACCAAACTCACCTCCCTCCTCCACTTTCTCCATCTCTAACTCCTGGCAAACACTAATCTGTTCTTCATTTTGTCATTTCAAAAAGGTTATATTAAATGCAATTACATAGCATGTAACCTTTTGGGATTAGCATTTGTTATTGAACATAATTCCCTCAAGATTCATCCAATTGTTGCGTGTATCCATACTTTGTTTTCATTGCTGAGTAGTATTCCATGGTATGGATGTACTACAGTTTGTTTAGCCATTCACCCATTAGAGAATATTTGGGTTATTTCCATTTTGGCTGTTATGAAAAAAAAGCTGTTATGAACATTTATGTTTATGTTTTTGTGTGAACATAAATTTTCATTTCCGTCAGGTAAATACCCAAGAGTGCAGTTGCTGGGTTGTATGGTAATTGCATGTTCAGTTTTACAAAAAAACTGCCAGTTTGTTTTCTAGGGTGACCATATTCTTTTACCTTCTCACTAGCAATGTATGACAGTGATCCTG
Source organism: Rhinolophus sinicus (assembly GCF_057876585.1). Lineage (NCBI taxonomy): Eukaryota > Metazoa > Chordata > Mammalia > Chiroptera > Rhinolophidae > Rhinolophus > Rhinolophus sinicus. Next base: position 56,790,509 of record NC_142503.1, read on the forward strand.
ATGCTCTGTATCCACACCAGCATTTGATACTGTCACCATTTTTTATTTTAGTTGTTCTCATGTTGAAAATCTTTTCATGTGTTATTTTGTTACCTGTATATACTCTTTGGTGAAATATCTGTTTATCTCTTTTGCCCATTTTCCGATAGGATTTTTTATTGTTGAGTTTTGAGAGTTCTTTATGTATTCCAAATATTAGTCCTTTGTTTGATATGTGGTATGCAAATATTTTTCCTATTCTATAGCTTGTCTTTTTCTCCTAACCGGGTCTTTCACAACACAAGTTTTTAATTTTTAAGAGGGTGAATTATTAATATTTTCTTTTGTAGGTTGTTCTTTTGGAGACAAGTCTGAGAACTCTTCATCTAACCTAGGTCTCAAAGATTGTCTCCTGTTATTGTTTCTAAAAGTTTTGTAGTTTTTTGTCTTACAGTTCTAAGTCCGTGATCCAATTTGATTTCATTTTATAAAAGATATGAAATTTAAATTGAGGTTCATATTTTTGCCTCAAAATATGGATGTCCAGTTGCTCCAACACCATTTGTTGAAAAGGCAAACAAACATCATTCTTCCATTGAATTGCTTTTGCACTTGTGTCAAAAATCAATTGGGTATATATGTATGAATTTTCTTCTCGGTTCTCTATTGTGTTCTATTGAGCTAGATGTCGCCATCTGCTAATATCACTCTTAATTAGTGTAGCTATGTAGGAAGCCTTAATGTTGGGTAGAGTGACTCCTCTCACTTTTCAATATGGTTTTAGCTATTGAAAGACTTGTGTCTTTACATATAAATTTTAGAACAAGTTTGTCCATGTCTACAAAAACTGAGATTTTCATAAGAATTGCATTAAACCTATAAATCAGTTTGAGGAAAATTGACATCTTTACTCTATTGACATGGTATATGTTTTTATTTATTTAGATCCTCTTTGATTTCTGTAATCAGCATTTTGTAATTTTTAGTGTGTCAATTCTGTACACCTATTGTTAAATTTATTCTTAATTTTTGTTTGCTTTGCAGTGATTTTATAAATGTTGTTTTTTTCAATTTCAGTTTCTATATGTTCATTGTTAGTATAGAAATGCTATTGATTTTTGTATGTTGGTCTTGTATCCTGTGATCTTCTTGCTCAACTTACATTCAGTTCTAAGAGGCTTTTTACAGATCCTTGGGATTTTTTTACATAGACATTATGTCAGCTGCATTTAGGGACAGTTTTATTTCTTTCTAATCTGTATATCTTTTATTTCTTTTTCTTGTCTTACTGCAGTGGCTAGAACTTCTAATATTATATTGAATGAGTGGTGAGAGCAGACATCCTTACTTTGTTTCTTGTCTAAGTGGAAAGCATTTAGTATGTCACCATTAAGTATGATGTTAACTGTAGGTGTGTGTGTGTGTGTGTGTCGGGGGGATAGACAATTTTTGTCAAGTTGAGGTAGATCACCACTTCTTAATTTACTGAGCGTTTTGGTCATGAATGGGTACTGGATTTTGTCAAGTTATTTTTCTGAGTCAATTTATATAATCATTTGATTTGTTTTTTCTATAGCTTGTTGATATGGTAGATTACAGTGATTTTTTTAATGTTGAACCAGCCTTACATACCTGAAATTATGGTGTATAATGCTTTTAAAACATTGCTGAATTCAGGTTGCTGTTAGGTTGAGGATGTTTGTATCTAAGTTCATGAGAGATAATTGGTGTGTAGCTTTGTCTCATTTTAGTATTTGGGTAATAACTTTATAGAATTTTTTTAATGGTTGTCCTGGATATTAAAATACACATATGTAATTTATCACAGTCTGTTGGCATAAACATTTCATCAATTAGAGTGAAGTATGGAAATTAATCCTTCCATTTAAATTCCTTTCCCCTTCCACTTTGTAAATATCGTTGCCTTGAATATTACTGCTGTGCTATACATTGAGCAGCTCCATCAGATGGTGTGGGCTTTTTTATTGTAAAATATACATGGCATAAAATTTACCATTACTTTAACCATTTTTATGTGTACCGTTCTGTTGCATAAAGTATATTCACATTGTTGTGCGACCATTACCACCATCTATCTCCAGAACTTTTCTATCTTTCCCAATGGAAACTCTTTACTCCTTAAACAATAACTCAACATTCTCCTCTTTCCCAACTCCTGGCAAGCACCATTTTACTTTCTGTCTCTATGAATTTGACTACTCTAGGTACCTCGTAAGTAGAATCATACAATATTTGTCCTTTAGTGACTGACTGACTTCACTTAGCATAGGGTACATCTGTGTTGTACCATTTGTTGTAATTTTCTTTTCAAGGCTGAATACTATTTTAGCCTTATCCCACGTTTTGTTTATCCATTTATCCATCAGTGAACATTTGTTTTGCTTCTTCCTTTTGACTATTGTGAATAATGCTGCTTGAACATGGTATACAATATCTGTTCAAATGGCTGCTTTCCTTTTCAGGACTATACATAGAAATGGAATTGCTGGATTATATGGTAATTCAGTGTTTAAATTTTACAGGAGTTGCTGTACCATTTTCAACAGGGAAGACACCATTTTTCAGTACCACTAGCAATGCATAAGTGTTCCAGTTACTCTACATTCTCACCATCACTTTGTTATATTCTGGGTGTTTTTTCTGTTTGTTTGTTTGTTTGTTTGTTTTAATAGCTGTCCTAATGGGTGTTAAATGGTATAATATCTCATTGTAGTTTTCACTTACATTTCCCTAATGAACAGTGGTGTTGAGCATCTTTTCATATACTTACTTGACATTTATGTATGTTCTTTGGAGAAATGTCAATTTAAGTTCTTTGCCCATTTTTAAATCAGGTTTGTTTTTTGTTGAGGTGAAGTGTTTTTTTGTTTTGTTTTTTGTATATTTTGCTTATCAATCCCTTTTCAGATAAATGGTTTGCAAATATTTTCTCTCATTCCATGCATCACCTTTTCACTCTTTTGGCAGTGTCCTTTTGATGTACAGAGGTTTTCCATTTTGAAGAACTACAACTTGTTGTTTTTTTTTGGCCTGGATAATTTTTATCTTATCCATCAACTATGATTTTGAAACCTCTTGAGAAGGGTAGTCTATTGAGTCTCTTGCTTTTACACATATTTTTGCTTTTCCCATTCTTCTTTCCTGATCTTCCAAGAGTCCTTCTTTTATCATTTGAAGAACTTCCTTGAAATATACGTCTGCTAGTAATTTGTATCCTTAGTTTTCCTTTGCCTGCTTACGTCTTTATAGCCCCTTCATTTTTGAAAGGTAATTTTATTAGAAACATTTTATGGTTGACAGTTCTTTGCTTTCAGCACTTGAAAAATTTTTTGTTACTTTCTTCTGATCTTTGTGGTTTCAGATGAAAAGTCTGCTGTCATTCGAATTGGTGTTCCCCTATAGGTAATGCATCCTTTCTCTGTGGTTGCTTTCAGGATTATTTTCTTTGTCTTTGTTTTCAGATGCGTAATGATGATATGTCAAGGTGTAATTTCTTGACATATCGTATCAAACAGGTTTACCTGTTTGTGGTTTACTCACTTGAACCTGTAAGTTTATGTCTTTCTCCACATTTGGAAATTTTGAGCCATTTTTTTGAATATTCTTCAGCTCTGCCCTCTTTCTCCTTTCTTTATGGGACTCTACTGATGTGGAGTTGGATCTTTTGTTATTTATTGTCCCATAGATCTTTGAGACTTTGTTAGTTTCTTTTCAGTCAGTTTTCGCTCTCTTGTTCAGATTGGGTAAATTCTGTTGATCGCTTTAAAATCACGGATTCTATCCTGTGTAATCCCTACTATTGAATCCATCCAATAAGTTGTTCTTTTTGTGTGTTTTTTCCCCCTAATTTTATTTTACTATTCTATAATTTCCATTTGGTTGTGTTTTTTAATACTTCCTATTTTTTAGCTTGGGTTTTTAAAATTTTTGTCTGTTTCAAGGGAATTTGTAATTGATTTATAAAGAATTTTTAATGGCTGCTTTAAAATCTTAGATAATTCCAAAATCTAATCTGTAGCAATTTTGATGTCTGTTGATTGTCTTTTTCTCATCAAGTAGTGATTTTCTTGGTTCTTGGTATGATGGGTGATTTTTGACTGTATGTGGGACATTTTGTCTCTCATATAATTTTTAAAAATCACTTTTCCCCCTAAGTATGATTAATATGTTTACTCTAGAAAATTTGGAAACTGTTGGCAAACACAAAGAAAAAAAACATTATTTTACTACCAAAGGTAGGTAGCTACTGTTAAGTTTTTGTATATTACGTACATCTCGGAAAGGAAATACGTATATATTCCCATCCTCCAACTATAATTACAGCTAACACTTTTACATACGAGGAAATTAAGGTAATTGAATTTAAGACTCCCTGCAGTTTGAAAAACTCTAGTACTGCAAGCATGGTTTTATAAAGACAGTTATTACCGTACTTGCATGAAACCTTTCTGTGAGTCTCCATTTTAGTAGCTTTCAAACCTAATTTTGACCATGATTCACCAAAAGAAATATTTTTTAACATCTGTGATGTAGTGCATATAAATAGCCATATAACAAACAAAAGTTGAATGAAACTTATCCTTACTACTTACTGTTCTGGTCTATTCTATTTCATTTCCTTAAAAAAAAAGTGCTGATCTTGACCTACTAAATTGATTTCTTGGCCCAATGGCTTGAGATCTGCAGGTTGAGACAAAAAAATTAAAGCTTGTTTTAGTATGACATACAATGTCAACTTACCTGTTTTCTAAAATTTTGTGTTTCATCAGTGCTATACTGTTTTTATTCCTTAAATTTGCTGTGCTGTTTTCTGTCTCTCCTTTTCATATTTCTTTTTACTGGGATACCCTTCTTCCTACTTGATTGTATGACAAATTCTCATCCATTCTTCTGAATACAGCTGAGACGTTTCTGACGGTGGTGTATAATGACAAAAATAAACGTTTCTTCTCACGCAGTGACAATAGTCACATCAAATAAACTTGGGAAGAAGGAAAGTGTTTTCTCACAGAATTAAACTATAGTGTCTCAAATTAGCATGTGACAAATTACAGATGCTTTGTGGTTAGAAAGACCTGACAAAATGTGGTTGGTGTTATTGAAATATTTAAACAATAGGATTGTAGCCCATGTCATTAAATGACATGGTCACAGTGAACTCAGTAAATGGATCCCTATTAAGGGTAAACTTGTCAGTGATGATCTTAGATCAAGGGAGTAGGTTTTTTTTTAAGTCTAAGGATGAAACCTATTTGCTTCTGGTGCAGTTTTTTTTTTTTTTTTTAATTACATATATGTTTTCATCAAATGTATGAATTATCTACATCTTTTTGTCCAGATTTCATGACCAAAAAGCAACTCCCCTACAAATTTTTATGTTGGAAAATATGCAGAAGAGTTGTAAGAATAGTGTAATGAGTAACGGTATATCCTTTTCTTTACATTTTGTCTGATTTGTTTATACCTTTGTGTATGTACATACATATATATGTTATTTTTACTGAATTGTTTATGAGTTAGAGATCATGTTCCTTCTCTCTAAAGTACTTTATTATGTATTTACTGAGAATAAGGACAATAACTTACATAGCCAAGTATAATGAATTGAATATTAATATATTCACATTCAGATCCTCAAATTTTCCTATAATGTCCTTTATATCTGTTTAATGAATTGAATTGAATTGTTATATCTCTGTAGTCTTCTTTATAACAGTTCCCCCAATGTTTTTTGTTTTCGTTTTTTATTTTTATGTATTCACATTTGTTAAGAATCCAGGAACGTTGTTTTGCATAATATGTCTCAATTTGTGTTTGTCTGATTATTTCCTCATAATTAGATACAGTTTATTCTTGGCAGAAATACTCCATAAGTCATCAGTTCCTGATGTTTTACATCTAGGGGCACATGATGTCAGTTGTCCTATTGATGATGTACGTAAGTTAGAACTTGGCTTCCATCAGATTTTGATGGAATCCATCAGGTGGATTCCATCAGATTTTGCCATTACAAAAAGTAATGAATGAATAATATGTATTCAGTAGTGTTTGTATCTGTGATTTTTACTCAAATTACTTCTCTGTTTTACTGGTATTGTAAAAGGGTGGGGGATTTTTCCTTTTTTTTCCCCTCTTTATAATTTCTTTGAATGCCAGCTAATAAGTTGGCATTCTTCATTACACAACCTTATGTTTACAGTTTGGCTTCCCACTTAACAGGCTCTCAGGGAAGAGTAAGATGGAAAGAGATATATGTAGGCATTTGTTCTTTGTTATTAATAGAAAAGTTGTTGTTGTTTCTATGTTAGTCGGTTGTAAGCTTTGTTAGAGTGGATCAATGACGAAACTTGACTAACTTGAATTGGCATTACAGACCCTGGAAAAGTCAGGTCACCTTGGCTGTTGCTACTTTATGATGAAGTCTCTTGGCAGCCAGCAGGTTAATTCTGCCTAGCACCTCATTCTTTGTTTCATGCGTTTTTACAGTGATCTCTTAAAAATTAGGGTTAGGAGGATGCTTTTCAGAAAAGGTGTTTGATTCTGTGGTTAAAGGTAGTGGATAATTAACGAGCACTGTTGGAGTAAAATGGTGAGCGCTTGTAGATAGATTTAAAAGGAGTGGTGGTGTTTTTTTCTTTTCCAACTCATTTTTTTAAATTAATGAACTTTAGTTTTTAGAGCAATTTTAAATGAAAGGCAAAATTGAACAGAAGGTTCAGAGAATTCTCATATATCCACTGTGCCCACTATCAACATCCTGTAGTACAGTGATACATTGGTTACAATTGATCCTACACTGGTAGATCATTATCACCCAAAGTTTATGGTTCACACTGCGATCCATTCTTGGTGCTGTACACTTTATGGGTTTTAACAAATGTAAAATGACATGTATCCACTGTGGTATACAGAATAGTATCATGAGTCTAACTATATGCCATTCTGTAAAAGGCAAAACTATTAAGACAATAAAAAGACTGTTGGGGATGAGGAGGGGAGGGAGGGATAAATAGGTGGTAATACGGAGGCAGCTCTGTTAGAGCAGTGAAACTATACGTTGATTTCTGAGCACACGGGAGAGGGGGGGTTGGCACACCTGACCCCTGAGTTGTTCAAGGGTCAACTGTAGTTTGTTCATACCCACAAAATGACTTGCTGGGATTTTGATAGGGATTGCCTAGAATGTAGATCAATTTGGGAGGAAATGACATCTTAACAATATGAGTTTGTCCATGGACATGGAATATCTCTCCATTTATTTAGTTCTCTTTGAGTTTGTTCATCAGAGTTTTATAGTTTTCCTCAAATAGGTCTTAAACATATATTGTTAGATTTATACCTGCTTTATTTTTTTGGGTGCTAATATAAATGCTAGTGTTTTTTTTAATTTCAATTCCACTTGTTCAGAACTGGTGTAGAGGAAAGCTATTGGCTTTTGTATATTAGCTTTGTATCCTGCAACCCTGCTGTAAGCTATTACTAATTCCAGGAAGTTTTGTGATTGATTCTTTTGGATTTTCTACATAGACAATTATGTCTTCTGCCCATAGTGACAGTTTTATTTCTTCTGTGCAAGTTGTGTACCTTTTACTTCCTCTTCTCGTCTATACGTTGACTTCTAGTATTAATGAAAAGAAGTAGTGAGAGAAGACATATTGCCTTGTTCCCAATTTTAGTGGGAAAACTTGGAGTTTCTCACCATTCAGTGTGACGTCACTTGTAGGTTTTATGTCAAGTCCTTTAACACGTTATAAGATCTTTATCAAGTTAAGAAAATCCCTTTGTGTTCCCAGATTTTTGAGAGGTTTTGTCTTATCATTAAGGGATGTTGGATTTTGTCAGATGTTTCCTCTGTAACTATTTATATGATTATGTGATTTTTCTTCTTTAGCTTCTTGATGTGATGGATTACATTAATTGATTTTCAAATGTTGAACCAGCCTTGCATAACGGGATAAATCTCACTTGGTAATGGCGTATAATTACTTTTATATATTGTTGGATTTGACTTGCAAATACTTCGTTGAGGATTTTTATATCTATGTTCATGAGAGACGCTGAGGTGTAGTGTTGTTGTAATTTGTCTGGTTTTGGTATTAGGATAATGGTGGTCTCATAGAATCAGGAAATATTCCCTCTACTTTTATCTTCTGGAAGAGATTGTAGACAATTGTTACAATTTCTTTCTTAAATGTTTCGTATAATTCACCAGTTAACCCATTTGGGCCTGGTGTTTTCTATTTTTGAAGGTTATTAATTATTGATTCAATTTCTTTAATAGATATAGGCTTATTCAGATTGAATATTTCTTCGTGTGTAAGTTTTGGCAATTTGTATTTTTTAAGGAGTTGGTCCATTTCATCGAGGTTATCAAACTTGTCGGTGTAGAGTTGTTCATAGTGTTTCTTTATTCTTTTGATGTCCCCATTTTAATATCTAATATTAATAATTTGTATTTTTTTATATATATAGCTTGGTTAGAGACATCAATTTTACTAATCTTCTCAAAGAACCAGCTTTTGGTTTCACTGATTTTTCTCTTATCAATTTACTGTTTTTAATTTCAATTTTAAAAAACTGAGTTTTCCTTTAAATTTAATTGTTGCATTTCTTCTGCTTACTTTGGGTTTAATTTGATGTTTTTTTTTTCTAATTTCCTAATATGGAAGCTTAGATTATGGATTATAGATCTTTTCTTATTTATGCATTTAGTGCTATAAGTTTCTGTTTTTGCCACATCTCACAAACTTTTAATAAGTTGTATTTTTGTTTCCAGTTCAGAATATTTTTTAGTTTCTCTTGAGATTTCTTATTTGATGCATGTGTTATTAGAAGAGTATTGTTTAATCTCAAAGTATTTTGGGATCATTGAGCTATCTTCCTGCTACTGATTTCCATTTTAATTCCATTGTTGCCTGAAACCAGATATTGTGTGATCTCTAGTTTAAATAGGTTAAAGTATATTTTATGGCCTATACAGTAGTCTGTTTGGTGAATGTTCTATGTGAGCTTGAGAAGAATGTGTTGTTCTCTGCTGCTGTTGGATGCAATAGAGTATACATAGTAATTTTATCCAGTTGATTGATGGGTGTTCAGTTCAACTGTGTCCTTCCTGAATTTCTGCCTCCTGGATCTGTCCATCTCCGATAGACGATTGTTAGTTTCCAGCTATAATTGTGAATTCATGTATTTTTACCTTGCATTTCTGTTATTTTTTGTCTCATGTATTTTGACTCTTTGCTGTTAGGTGTATACACCCTAAAGATTATGTCTTCTTGTAGTGTTGACCTGTTTCATTATATAATGCCTGTCTTTACCCTTGATAACTTTCCTTGCTCTGATGTCTGATCTGTCTGAAATTAATATAGCTACTGTTTCCCCGAAAATGACCTAGCTGGACCATCAGCTCTAATGTGTCTTTTGGAGCAAAAATTAATATAAGACCCGGTCTTATCTTATTTTATATCATGTCATGTATCATAACATGTCATATCACATCCAGTCTTATAATAAAATAAGACTGGGTCTTAACTTTTTCCCCAAAAGACACATTAGAGATGATTGACTGGTTAGGCCTTATTTTCAGGGAAACACGGTATTCCATCTTTTTTGGGACTAGGTGTTAGCATGTTATATCTTTCTTCATCTCTCTCTCTCTCTCTCTCTCTCTCTCTCTCTCTCTCTTTTTTACAGTTAAACAATTTTCTTTTTATGTGTGTGATGAGAACTTTTAAGATCTCCATCTCTTCAGTTTTAATCTTTATATGTCTTTATATTTAAAGTGGTTTCTTGTAGACAGTATATAGTTCAGTCTTGTTTTTAATCCACTCTGACAATCTCCGTCTTTTAATTGGTATATTAGACCATTGGCCTTTAAAGTTATTATTGATTAGTTGGATTAACAGTTGCCATATTTATTAGTTTCTTTTTGTTGCCCTTGTTCTTTGTTCCTATTTTTGTCTAACATTTTCTGCCTTTTGTGATTTTAATCGATCATTTTATACGATTTAATTTTCTCTCCTTTCTTAGCATATTAATTATACTTCTCATCTTATTTTTTTTAGTTTTTGCCCTAGAATTTGGAATATACATTTACAAATACTCCAAGTCCACTTTCATGTAATACTATACCGCTTCACAGATACGGGAAGTACTTTATGATAAGATATTTTTAATTGCTGTCATTTGTTTCACTTATATATAGGCTTGTATACAAGATGTGATTAAAAAAATTATGGTGAATGCTGCTGCTGAGTGCCATCCAACGGAAAGGCAGGAATCTTCAGTGTGGGAAGTGGTGCATTGAACCTTAGTAACAGTGTGTGACAAGTTTTGACTTGTTTGGTACAGTCAGGTGTGAGCTGTGGTTGAGAGAAGGTGTATTTTAAAGTGTACCATAAATCATGGATCACGAACAATCCATGAACATGAAATGGACAAATGGTTTCATCCTCCATCATGATAATTCTGTGGGTCACACATCGCTTCTGGTATGGCAATTTCTGTTAAATAAAAACATTACAGTGTGTCCTCATCCACCTTATTCACTGGATCTGGAACCGTGTGACTTCCTAAAATCAAAATGACCGTGAAAAGTAAACATTTTGAATTGATTTAAGACATTGAGGCAGCCAAGACAGCACAACTAAAGACACAAAAGAGGATTTTCAGAACTGCTTCAAAAAGTGGCAAGAACGATGGGATAAGTGTGTTCAAAGGAAGGGGGAGTATTTTCAGGGTGATTAATGGCAATATGTCTTTTACTGTAATAAATTTTTAAATATTTAAACATTCACCGTATTTTTTGATCACACTTATGTATGACTTATGTACATAAGCATACATTATTAAGTACATTATATTATTATTATTTGAAAAAACTTTTTATCGGTAAGATCAGTTCATAAGAAAAGTGAAACTTAATTTTGCCTTCATTTGTTCATTATCTCATGTTCTGTTTTCTTTTTTTTTTCTTTTTGCAAAACAGATCTACTCTGAACAAATTCCCTCAATTTTCATTTGAGAACATCTTTATTTCTCCTACAATTTTTTGTTTCTGGGCCATGGGGGTCCATGTGAACAGGTGGGATATGTTCCCTGGGGAGACAGAGGCTGCCAGCCTTGGCAAATAAAAATACCCAGACCACAGCTAAATTTGAATTTTTAGGTATACAATGAGTAATTTACTAGTGTAACTATCCCATGCAACATGTGGACATAGAGATACAAGAAAAATATTCATTATTTATCTGATCGTTGCTATTTATTTGAAATTCAAGCGTAACCGGCAGTCCTATGTTTTGTCTGGAAAACATACCCTGAGGTCCCCATGTTTTATAACGAATACTTTTAAAAATGATAAAGTAATTTAAAACAAAAACAGGATAATGTAATTTTTGTGACCTTGGATTAGGCAATGATTTTTTTATATATGACACCAAAAGCACACACAGTGAAAGGAAAAAAATAAATGAGACTTCATCAAAATTAAAACCTTTTGTGCTTTAAAGAACAAGAAAGTGAAACGGTAACCCACAGAATGGGAGAAAATATTGGTTAATCATGTATCTCATAGGAACTTACATCTAGGATGTATAAAGAACACTTACAACAGAATTCTTAAAAAGATAATAACCCAATTAAAAAATGGACAAAGGATCTTAATGCACTTTTCTCTAAAGAAGATATGCAAGTGGACAATAAGCACATGAAATGGTGCTCAACATCATGAGCTACTAGGGAAATGCAAATCAAAACCACAGCGAGACACCACTTCACAGCCACTAGGATGGCTGTAATAAAAAGGCAGACAATTACAAGTGTTGGAGAAGGTGAAGAAACCGGAACCCTTGTACACTGCTGGTGGGAATGTGAAATGGTGCATCCACTATGGAAAACACCTCAGCAGTTACACACAGTTACCATCTGGCCCAGGAATTCCACTCCTAGGTATATGTCCACGAGAACTGAAAACTCACAGTCACACAGAAACTTGTGTCTGCTGAAGGTCGTTCTCACCAATTCAATACCACCAGGAATCCCCAATTTGGGGTACAGTGAAGTGGGAAGATTTTATTTGTGCAGCTCAGGGAACGTGGTTCAGGCATCACAGCCCCAGCCAAGGAAACATAACATTAAATGGACACTGAGAATGTGCTCTCTCTCCTACATTTTGAAGGATAATTTTGTGGGGTACAGAATTTTAGGTTGGTGGTTTCTCGATACTTCAACTGTTTCACTCCACTTCTTCTTTGTATGGTTTCTGAAAAGTTGGGTTTAATTTTCATGTTTGCTCCTCTGTAGGTTAGGTGTTTTTTTCCCTTTTGGTTTCCTTCAAGACTTTATCTTTGGTTTTCTGAAGCTTAATTTGATATGCTTCAGAGTAGTTCTGTTGGCATTTATCTTGCTTGGTGTTCTCTGAGTTCCAGGATCTGTGGTTTGATGTCTGACAATTTAGGGAAATTCTAAGTCATTTTTGCTTAAATGCTTCTTGTCTTCCTTTCCTCTTTTTCTTCTCCTTCTGGTATTCTCATTACATGTATATTACATCATTTGTAGTTGTCCCACAGTTCTAGGATATTATTTTTGAGGTCCCCCTGCCCCCAGTCTCTTCTCTTTGCTTTTCAGTTTTGGAAGTTTGTATTGTAATATTTTCAAGTTTAGAGTTTTTTTCAGTCCACGAATGAACCCATCCAAAGCAGTTTTCATTTCTGTTACAGTGTTTTTGATCTTTAACATTCCTTTTTGATAATTTTTGTAAAATTTACATTCTTCTACTTACATTATCCTTCTGTTCTTGCATGTTGTCTACTTTTTCCATTAAAACTCAGCACATTTATAAAAGTTTTTTTCCAAAATATTTCTGGTCTGATAATTCCAACATTCCTCCCATATCTGACTTTGGCTCTGATGCTTGCTCTTTTTTCAAATTGTGTTTTTTGCCTCTTGGTATGTCTCGTGACTTTTTGTTGAAAGGTGGGCATGCTGTACTGGGTAAGACTACCTGTGGTAGATAGGTTTTTAAAAAAATAATGTGCTAATATGTTAGGGGGAGGAAGGATTCTATAGTGCTATGATTAGGTCTTTTAGTCTTTTGTTCATCCTGTGCCCCTGGAGCGTGAACTTCAATGTTTCTCAATATTTTTCTGTTTTGTTTTTGTTCTTTTAATCGCCTTAGTTAGAGCAGGATGGCTATGGAGGCCTGGAGTTGAGTATTTCCCTTCCCCCACATGGAAGGCTAGAGCTGGCTGGAGTTGGATAGTCTCTTCTCTCAGGTGGGTTGTATTCTTGATAAATACAAAGCCACCAGGTTAGCCTCTGGTAAGTTAATTTCTCCTGGGGCCAGGTCTTGTTAAGAACAGCATGCTCTGGTAATTTTTCAAAGCGTTTCCTTTCCCTTTCCCTGCCAGATGCATGAAGTGAATTTTCTCAGATATTCACTGTGAGGACCTGATAAAACTCCCGAAAGTAAAACTCAAAAAAGTGTTGCCCACCCCCACCCCAAGACTGGGTAACTTTGGAGTTAACTCTGAGGGTTGTCCACCTAGAGCCTCATGTAATTTGTCAATTAACAGTTTAGATTTCCGTACGCTGTTGCTGCCTCTGGGTTTCTTCTGCTCAGGCAAGTTATTATTGTCTTTATCTGCCTGTCTGTCTCAGTTTTGGGGACGGCAGTTTGCCCCATCACCTCATTTCTCTGATGGATCTAAGAAGAATTGTTGATTTTTTTAGTTTGTTCAGCTTTTTACTTGTTAGTACACAGTAGCAGTTTCTAAGTTCCTTGTATGCATGACTGGAAACCGGAAGTGGTTTAAAGGAGCCTTGTTTTAAAGAGGTTAAAAAGAATTTGGTTTATGGGAATTTGGAGGCTAAATCCTTCAAGAGAATGGTACCTAGAGGGGATAGCAAAGAAAGGGGAGCAACTTTTTCAAAATAACAGAGAAGTAATTTGAGAATAATTTTATTCCAAATAGTAAGTATATAGGTATCTTTTTAAATAATATCATTTAGCTTGGGTTTCTTGTTTTTACTCAAATACACAGTGGTACCTCAGTTTTCGAACATCTCTGTTGATGAACATTTTGGTTTATGAACATCGTACATTTTATGGATCTATGGTATCATTAGATAGTAAAATTCATGCTTAATTTGCAGTTTTAGGGGTTGATTTTAAAGGTCTGGAACAGATTAATCCATCTTGCATTACTTTCTATGGGGAAATTGTGCCTTGAATTTTCAAACATTTCAGAACTCGGGTCTTCTGGAACAGATTACGTTAAAAAACCGAGGTACCACTGTATTCAAAAGAAAGTTGCTTTATTTTTCAATGTATGCTAATTAATGGAAACCCAGAGAATTAAGGTAGAGATTTTATTAGAAGAAAACAGTTTAAACAAATTGAGGGGATTACGAGCCAGTGTCCACTGTTTCTTAAGTTTCTCATAGCATTTTGTAAATTGTTCATTGCATTGTTCAGTTGTAGGAATTGGTATTCTATGACTTTTTTGACAGTTAAATAATTTGGGTTCTTGGAAATCCAGAATGCACATAGTACAGGATTTCTAAGAGTCTTTACTATATTAAACAAACTTTTTTTGTTGTTAACTGAATTGACTTGCTTAGTGAATGTTATTTGCAGAACATGTTTAGAGAAACATAGCAAGTAGGTAGGTTTCTGTCCACCTGGTGCTTACAGAGGAAGTATTACACAGGAACAACCCATAGTTTAGGCTTTAGAAAACCTGAGTTTCTGTTTTAATGGTTTTAGTGAATCACTGTATTGGAAAATTTATTTAATTTCTTTGTGATTCAATTTTCCATTTTGAAATAAGGTAACTTTTCTCCTTTTATAATTTTTACTGATATTGGTATTTTATGATTATCAAAAAACCTTTAGTAAAAGCACTTACATATATGGCTTGTATATGGTTCTTATAAAAGAAGGGGAACATTTGATGTCTACTTTCTGTGGGTAGGTGACATTGAGGTGAATTGTCACAGAAATCAGAAACCTGTATAAATATTGAAACAATAAATGCATCAAGGACATAAGTAAATGGCTTGTTAATGTTACGTAGAAGCATTAGTGCTAAGAACTTGTGTTTTTGTATAGTCTTTTTCTTTGTTTTATATATATATGTGTATGTATATATACATATATACATATACAAATCTACTTACATTTCTGCCTTTTACATACATATATATACACACACACACACACACACACACACACACACACACACATATGTGGCTAGGATGAGATGACAGTAAACCAAGAATAAAGATACATTTTAGTGTTGCTCACTAAGATTTGCAGGGATAAGAGGAAGTTTCCTTAGGAGGGAAGCTTATCCTCCTTATCAGTGATTGAAATATCATGGAAATGTGATAGAAAATTTTGGATGCAGTCATATTGCAGTTGTTGAGATAGTATCTATACTTGTAATTGCTTTATTCTATGGAAGTTAAAACTGCATTTTAGAATCATTGTTTATGATAATTAGGGATGGAAGAGCTTTTTCTATGAAGAGAGACTGAAGTATTGATTTTTTGTATTGAAAAGTTTAAAAGTTTACATATTTACATAATGAGTAGGGAAAATGAAAAATGGTGACAAAATCCAGACGATTATAAAAATACATGTGCCAAAGAGGCAGAAGCTTGTCTTCCCATCGTTTCTGTGGCCTCAGTGGTCATGAGTTATAAGTCATAGGAAGACAGAATAGATGAGATGGGCTAGGGCGTCACCCATTGACTCAGCTGCCAGTACTGACCATAGTAGAGTCAGGCCCTGTGAGCAGAGCATAATGTAAATTTGCAAAAGTTACCACAAGTCTTGACCTGTGCAAACATTTAGCATTACTGTGGGGATGGGGGGGGCGGTGGTTAAGGGAGAGTGAGTCCAAGATGATGTAAAAGTTGAGAGGCAGGACAACAGTCAGACAATATACTGCTACGAGGTGTCTAATGTGGATATAACTTTTGCTGCCTAATGTTGTTTTATGTTACACGTTTCTTTTTGATTTCATAATTCTGTTTTTTTCTATACTTTCTGCCTTTTTCAGGTTCAACTTTTTCTTTCATTAATTTCTTGAGGTAAATACTTAAATAATTATTGTCATTCTCCTTTTTGATAAAAGCATTTAAGGCTACAGTTTTCACTTTAAGTATAGCTGTAGCTGCATGTCACAACTTTTATATGTCCTATCTTCATTAATATTCATTTAAATACTTTTCCATTGTGATTTCTTCTTTAATTGAAGAGTTAAGAAGTATGTTGTTTTAATTTTCAAATAGTTGTATACTGATTTTTTTTTTCTTTTGTTTGCTTCTTTTATCAACTACTATAAGAAGTATGTTAGTTTTCTAAACTACTGTGGTTTATATTTTCATGTTACATTATTGGGCATATACACTGTTAGCTTAATGGTCCCTATATTATTATGAAATGCCCTTTATTATCTTTAATAGTTCTTCTTGCCTTAAAATCAAGTTTGTCTGACATCAGTTTTTCTTTTGATCAGTGCTAGCATGGTATAACTTTTTCCATCTCTTTTACCCTCAACCTTGCTGTGTTTTTCAATTTGAGATGTATCTCTTATAAATGTTGTTTTATTTTTTTATCCATTCTACTAATCTCGATCTTTTAGTGGTTGTCCTGGAGATTACAAAACATTTCTTTGACTTACTGCAGTCTATTGAAAATATTTACTTTCACCACTTCCCTAACAGTGCCTTAGGACACTTAAAATCTACTTACATTTCTGCCTTTTACATTATTGTCCTGGATTTTTCATTGTACATATGATTTAAATACTTATTAGATATTGTTTTATACAAAAGTGTTTATTTAGAGTTACCCATGTATTTACTCTTTTTACTTTATACTGCATTTCCATGTTTTTCTGGGAACTTTTTTTTTTTCCTTTGGTAAACATCTACTGGTAAAAATTTGCTTTCTATTTTTCTGTTTATCTGAAAACATGCTAGTTTTTTTTTTGTTTTTTTTTTTTGAAAGCTATTGTTTCTGGACATAAAATTCTAGATTTGCAGTTAATTTCTTTTCAGAAATGTGAAGATAATGCACTCTCTTAGGCTTCCAGTATTTCTGTTGCAAAGTCAGCAAAAATTTTTATTGTTATTTCTTTGAAGATGATGTCTTTTTGTTTGGACGACTTTTAAAATTTAGTCTTGTCTTTTGTTTTTAGCATTTTTACTGTGGTGTACTTAGAGGTGGCTTTTTTTAAATTTCTTTCTCTTCACTTGGTCGCTTGGTGTATACTGAGTTTCTTGAATCTTTGGGTTGATAGCTTTCATTGTGTTTGGAAAATTCTTGGCCATTTTCCCTTCAGCTTTTGCTTTTTTTCGAGTCTCTTTCTCTCCTTCTGAGACTCCACATATATGTTAAACACTTTTTAAAAGTTATGTGCTGTTCACTTTTTTGCTTTTTTCTGTATTTTCTATTCCACTTTATTTTTGTGCTTTAGTAAGTATATTTTTGTGAATGTTTCCCATTTATTAGCTTTTTAAAATATATGTCTAATCTGCTGTTACTCTCACATATTTAGTTCTTAATTTTATAAATTTGGTTACTTTTTAATCATTCTAATTTTCTGGTTAAAT
This sequence comes from Rhinolophus sinicus, assembly GCF_057876585.1. Taxonomy (NCBI): domain Eukaryota; kingdom Metazoa; phylum Chordata; class Mammalia; order Chiroptera; family Rhinolophidae; genus Rhinolophus; species Rhinolophus sinicus. Next base: position 56,808,134 of record NC_142503.1, read on the forward strand.
TTCATCTTTATCTTTTTCTACATTTTCTTGAATTGTTAAGATTTCTATTAATTTCAAGTTTATTGCCTGTGTCTGAAATTGATAATTCGTGACATTTTTCTTCCTTTGATCAGACTTGCTAGAATCTGTTGATTTTATTAGTCTCTTCAACAACCAACTTTGATTTGTCTTTCAGAAGTTTTTATATTATACCTTTGTTTTTATATTTTTGCTTGTTTGTGTTCTTTTATTGGGTCCTGCCTGTTGGCATGCTGTTAATTTTTAATTAAATGCCAGACATTGTATTTGAAAATTTATTGAGGCTCTGAATGATAATTTTCTGAAGAGGATGGCTGACCCTCTGCTTACCATATAGAATGCAGTCAAATCACTTTAGTCACAAAATTTTCAAATACTCCATTTTGCTATGCAGTCTTTGCTGAGTGTGTTATTTCTGTAGTTTCTGAATTCAGCAAATGTCTCTAAAGGAAAACTTGTTCAGTCGGTGGTTCTGTTCTCTGTCTCTCCTTTATGACTGGAATTCTGGCCCTTCAAGTCTCTACTATGTGTTTCATCAGCTTTGCGAGACTGCCAAAAGCTCTCCTGGATTGTTTTCCTCCTAGGAGGACTCAGGAAGAACACTTGGGTCTTTTGCAGGAATTCTCAGCCTCTTATTTGTGACCCCAATAGGCAAATTCTCTGTGGGGGAAAACGTAGCAAAGTGGGTACTGAGTTGCAATCTACTTTTTCTGAAATTTTGGCTCTTGAAATTATGATTGCCTCAGCAACTCTTGAAGGGCTTTAAATGAACAAATTTCTATTTTTACACTTGTATTTTATTTGCCTTTTCTAATCATTCTTGTGAGGGGGATTACTTTGCTGCAAGTAGTGTTACAAGTATTACATGAGTACCTCTTGCGAAAAAACGAACAATACACAAAAAAGTTCCCATTCCTTCCTATCTCCCTAACCTCACTGTTCTTAGTAGGAACCATCCTTATTAGATATGTATATATTTGTTAATAAATATATATGGTTGTTATGAGTGGTAAGATTTTTAAGTTTTCCAATACGCTATATATATTTGACAAAGGGAAAAATGCGATATGTATAAAGAGTTATAAAAAGTTATTTAGTTTAAAAAATTCCCCTCTGCCACTGGCTCTCACTTCTTAAGTTATATTTCTAATGTCCATGATTTATCATTTTTTGTACATTTATTTAACAGATAATTTTTTAAGAACCTATATTGTACCAGACACTGTACCTAGATGCTTAGGATAAATATATAAACAGATGAGGATACCTATTCTTTAAAGGTTACATTTTGCTAGAAAAGGATCCCTGCTCCTTTGAAGGTTACATTTTGCTGGAAGGAGAAAGACAAACATAATAAATTGCACACAATTCTAGAGGTAATAAATGTATGACAAAAAAAAAAAAAAAAAAGGAAAAAAAAGTGGGACAGGATAAAGGAGTATTGGTAGTGCCAGAGGGAGCATGCAATATTATGTAGGGTGGTCAGGATAGGACTCATTGAGGATATATTTGTGTGCTTGCGTATGTTTGAACTACCTTATTCTTTTAAGTAGTTAGGTAGCTTTCTATGTGGTGTATGGTGGTCCTCCCTTATCAACGGAAGATACGTTCCAACAACCCCAGTAGATGTCTGAAACCATGGATCATACCAAACCCTGTATGTACTGTGCTTTTTTTTCTATACATACATGCCTATGATAAAGTTTAACTTATAAATTAGGTACAGTAAGTGACTAACAACAATAATAAAATAGAACAATTACAGCAACATACTATAATAAAAGATACGCGAATATGGTCTCTCTCAAAATATCTCATTGTGCGGTATTCACCTTTTCACTGAAAGGAAACACTTTACAGTTTCTCTTCAGCATTTCCAACTTGCCAGCATCACTACTCTTGTATTTTGGGACCATTATTAGGTAAAATAAGGGTGACTTGAACACAAGCACTGTGATACCACGACAGTCAATTTGATAACTAATATGGCTATTAAGTGACTAATGGGCAGGTAGTTTATACAGCATGAATACGTTGGACAAATGGATGATTCACGTCCCTGGTCGATGTGATCTGTAAGTAAGACATTCCTAATTAATTGCTGAAATTATGTTAAAGGTAGGGGACATACCAAACCATCAGGAAAAACTAAGGAATTTTTAAAGAATTTTGAAGAACTCCATAAGCCTATGATTCAACTAAAGAAAAATTAGTACTCTAAAGAGAATGGAATTGATCATCAAAATATTAGTAAGCAGAAGATGTCAAAGCTATAGGAAGTTAAAAAAATCTGAAACCTGAGTAAAATAAGATGACATTTGAATTAATGATTTCGAAATAACGTCCTTTATAACAGCTTTGATCTTATATAAAAACAATGACAACACAGAATTCATAAGTAATGGAGGCTGGGTGGGCTTGGCATAAAGAAATAGAGAGGAAAGAATTAAAATTTTGTTTATAATATTGGTGATGGCCTAGTCTTCCATATAAAAGGTGGCAGGCTTAACAGAGACTGTTGAAGAAAGATGTTGGAATAGCTTCCCTGGATTCATAGACTCTTCTAGCCCACTTCGACTAGGGTATTGGTTCTGAACCCTAGAGTTCTTTGAGACCCTTTCAGGAGGTCTGTAAAATCAAAACAGTTTTCAGAATACTAAGCTATTATTGCTATTTTCACTTCGTTGACATTTGTGCTGGTGGTGCAAAGCAATGGGGAGTAAAGTTTCTGGTACTTAGTATAAATTAGTGTAGTAGCACCATTATATTCATCACTACCATACACTTATCAAGAGTAAAGGAAAAAGCCAGTTTCAATTAAGAATGTCTTTGATAAAGCATTAAAAATAAATTTTAACAAGTTGCAATCCTTGAGTGTATGGTTTTTTTTAATATTCTCAGTGGCAAAATGGAAAATACACATAATGCTGCATCTCTAAGTGCATCTTAAGGAAAAGCAGTTGTGTTGATTATCTGAGTTGAGAGTTGAACTAGCTTGCTTTTATGACACAATATTTTCACTATAAAGAATGACTGACAGGCAAACTATGGTTAGTCAGACGAGTATTTAACATACATTTTCTTGAAAAAGAACACAGTGAGCCTCTAAGGAAAATAACTGACAGTATTTGGTGCTTTCAAGCAAAATTTGAGCCTTCAAGTAAAAAATCAGAATCTTGTAAACCTTGAATTTGCAACTGCTAGTTTGAAAGCTGCCTCAATACTTAGTGACTTTTCTGATGATGATGATGATGATGATGATGATGATGTGGGTGTGTAGGTATAGATATAGATGTATTTTGGGAAAAGATTTATATGGCACTATTAAATTTTAACGTTCCATTCAAATAATTTTTATATTTGGAAAAAAAAGTACTATAAGCTTTATACCTTTATAAGCTACACTCATTTACAGACTAAGTATAATTTAACAAATATTTTTTCAGCTTATTTTTTTCAAAAGAACTAAATCATTTGTGAAGAATTATTTCTATGCTCCTAGAAGTTGTAATAATATAGCAATAAAGTAATATAGTTATATTCAAATCCCTAACATATTTAAAAGAACAAATCTAATGTAACACGGTGTAATTTAAAAAAAAAATTCAGACTCTTTTCTTGGGCTAAGAAAAAAATGTCAATTGATAAACAGCTCAAAAAAATTTCAGGTCTGTATTTCAGTATATCATTTATTTGAAATGCTGCCAGTCAATAAACTACATATACTTTTATCCACATGTGCAACTATTATAACTAGAATTAGCAACACTAAAACAAAAAACAAAACAAGATAAAAATTAGTCCTTTTATGCCAAACTCTAAAAAAAAGCAGTGGTTACCTAGAAAGGATATATAATATAAATCTGTGGTGCTTTTTGTTTTTTGCTTTTACCCACCAACGCCCGGGTCAGGCAACTTTTTCTTCAATGTTACACCTACTATCTGGAAAGTGTTATGACACCCATGTTAGCAACCTTCTAGTTGTTCTCTTCCAGTAGAGTCATATAGACAGTGCTTAATTCTCTAACAACGTGTGACAACGTGAATGAAGTATTGCCAACCAGGCAAGCTCACCTGAGCCTTGGTGTGCAGAATTGTTATTGGGGGTTGGTCATGTAGATCTGGAGCCCCCATGTGGCTGACCTTAGTTACTTCATCAGTTTGATTCCAGAAGTCAAACTGATAATACTACGTGGCTCCCCCCACAAATCCCATTGTTACTATAAATGATCTGGCATGCCCATGGTTCTCAGTAAACAAAGACATTTTTATTGGGCTGAATATTTCAAGGGCTTAGAGGTTTTCTCTCAGGAGCTGGGTAATGGCCAGATGTGGAGAGTTTGGACAACCCAGGCCTCCTTTACTGCATTGTGGTGATACAAAGAATTTGATGTTTTAATGTTATGAAACATATTAACACTTGAAAGATTTTCGTAGCTTGGTAAACCAGTATTGCAAAATGACTATTGCATGATGCTACAAAATATGCATGAATAAATAATAGACCGGTGGATTTTAATAGAGCGGAGTATAAAATGTTTATAGGTATGGTGAGGTTCTATTTTTCATCTGACTTTTAAGTAATTACATTAAGTATCAATCAGTCTTCCTATACTATGAAACAAAATTATATAGAGCAACTGGTCAACACAGAAACAGATAGGAGAATCTAGCTGTCGTCTATTAAGTTAGCTATTAAAGATTTGTATACAAATGTAAAATAATGCTACTCTTTTCAGTACATTTTTTTGAAAATATAGTTATCTTACATAAAAAATATTTTCTATATTAACAATAATTCTATTTTGTGTTAATTAAAAGCAATTGTAAACATTTTAAATGTTCTTAGTTTTAATTTTTAATACCATTACTATTGATAGATAAAACTCACATAAACATTTATTTGGGGTCCAGTAATTTTTAAAACATATAAAAGTACCTGAAGACCAAAAAACTGGTCTAGAAGTCATGAAAGGATGAGGCGAATAGCTAAACTAAGGGAACAGGAAGTTTGTAAGGGATCTCAGAGTTAACTTAAACTAGGAGTTTGAATGCTATTGTGAATTTCCATTTTCATCTCTTTTATCTGTTTGGTTCTGTCAGCCTCATTCTTTCTTGTAATAGACTGGCTCTTCTAAGTGGTTGAAAACCTAACAAACAATCAATCAAAAACACTTTCTTTGACCTTGCATCTTATAGCTTTTGGCATCTGAGAATGACTGTCGGTTCTAATGTGAAAAAAAATACTTGAAAAGATATTTCGACCATGCTTGGTTCAAGTGCTCACCATGGAATGATCCAGGCAAGGTTTGACTAGGCCAGATTCTTCAAAAAAATGAAATTTTTCTCAGAAACCAGGCGGTTGGAACTGGGAAAGAGATCCCAGAGAGGGAATGTGAGTCTGAGTGTTTTCCCTGAGTGTCAGCAAGCTGTATAGGTTGCAAATATTATGTGAATTTAGTGTAGGGGAGGTTCATGTATCCATGTGAGAGAACTAATATTTCTGCTTGATTTTTTCTAAGAAAAGTGATGTGATCACAAAGCACTATATATGCTAGGTGGTTTTTAGATTTAAAACTTCACTTTGGGCAAGAGGGGGCTTTAGCTGATTCCTTTGAGGAGCTGGAATTTTAGCTCTGCCTTGTGGCAGAAGTGTTCCCTGGAGGGCAGAGTGATTGAAAGGTCTCTAGAATGGGAGTGGGAGGACAATGCAGATTGAGGAAATAGCTTCCTCTGGAGAATGCAAAGCATTATCCCAGTTTGGCCAAACACATGGATTCCAGTAAGGAATTATGACTAGAATTTCAGTGTAGGCAGGGATTTTTGACTAATTTGTTTTTCTCAGCCTTCCACCTGTCAATGACTACTGTGTTCAAAGCATTGTGCCAAGTGGGACTAGAGAATTGTGAAGATGACTTAAATGTCCTCAGTATCCTCAGGTACCTTTCAATTTAATGGAGAAAACAGATGTGAAAATGACTGACTTATATTACAGATAAGATAAAATGTCCAAAAAAAGTATAAGAAATAACCTGGGAGCATGGTAGAAAAAAATTAATTATGACCAGAGGATCAAGGAAATGGCACTTGAGCTAGGCATTGAAGAACATGGCAATAAGGGCATTTCAGATGACAAGAAATGATGATCAAAGAGGTAGAGGCTTGAAAATACATGCTTGATATGTTTTAGAAGTAACAAATAGTCCTGTGGAGAATGAAGAAGACATAAAAACTACTGAATGCTATGCCAGTAGTTTGGATTTTATTCTGTAAGCAATGGGACCAGGACCTCTCAGTTTTTGAGTTGTGATTCAGGTAGAACTGTTTCTCAAGGTATTATTACAGACGTATAAGGAAATGGAAGAGCATTGAATCTAGAAGACCTGTCGCAGGAATTGCTACACATGATGAGGAAGGGTATTGAGAGTGGGAAAGGAAAAGATTAGATAGATAAAATGGCGTGAGAATTTGGAATTTTAAGGCTTTTTGACTGATTGGATATGAAAGAAACATAGAGGAATAAGTCAGGGATACTGATGAGAGGTTTCCACTAGGTTGAAGCATGTAATTGCTTTTTGACCTTAAAAAACAATATATGGTTCTACCTGATAGCTTGGGTGAGTAGATTGATAGGACATAAGTAAAGATGAGAAGCAGGAGGGAAAGAAGAGGTTAGGAGAAGGGATGTGGGAAGAATGGTGATAAGGTCATTGTTTTTGATGTGTTGGATTTGAGTTGTCTGTTGGGATACCCAGATTGAAAGGTCCAGCAGCTTTTGGAAATGTGGGTCTGTCTTTAAATGTTGACTGGAGAGATAGGAATGAGTTACACTGGTAAATACTCAATATCATGACACCAGATGAGTAGGATGGATACTTGACCAAGATTACACACATGGCATGCACCCTGTTTTGTTTTGGAAATCTGAAACAAAATCTTCTTGAATATTATACCAGTTTTTCAGGACATTATATTTAGGAGCTAGGCAGAATGAAGTTTCCAAATGATTTAAAATACAGTTTTAAATTAAAATGGATATATTCTGATTTTCATATTCACTGTGTTCATAAATAAGTACAGAATTATGTTGCAGCTCTTATTAATGACTAATAAGCAAAAGCTTCCTTTTTCAAAAATCTTTTGTTTTTAAAAAAATATGCTGTATTGTGGGGTTTTCAGAGAACACCTCACTCCGGAGTAAGTACAGCGTACTGTTTGATAGCTTATGTTAGAATGCTTAACATGTGAAAGGGTGGAATAACTGCTGTTTGTATTATATTTTACGTACTGTGTTTTCCCAAAAATAAGACCTAGCCAGACCATCAGCTCTAATGCGTCTTTTGGAGCAAAAATTTATATAAGACCCGGTCTTAATTTTAATATAAGACCAGATGTATGTATATATAATATATAATATATAATATGTAATATATAATATATAATACCGGGTATAATATAATACTGGGTCTTATATTAATTTTTGCTCCAAAAGACGCATTAGAGCTGATGGTCCGGCTAGGTCCTATTTTCAGGGAAACATGGTACTATTAAACAGGAAGTAGCAGCTTGAAAGTAAGTCTTTTTTTTCTATTGTTTTTATATATTAGTAATCAAGCAAATTAAATACTTCCTAGCATTTATGGTTATTTGTTTTACTTAAGAAACAATGTTGATATAAGATAGAGTACACTACAGGTGAAAAATAAACCTAGTTTTAAAAAATGAATGTATAGGCTGCTCCTTTGATTTCTATTAGTGAAAGTTCAAAATTTTAGTTAAGATTTTCTATGGCTTCTTAGGTAATTTATTTGTAATTCAGTTTATTTGTAATGTCATTAAAATTTAGAAAAAAATTAAGACAATAGATATTCAAATCTATCAAAGTTACATATTTTAAGCTGACAGTTTTGTGGATAAATTTCAGAGAGTTATTAATGTTTAATTTCATTGTTTTAGAATGTCTTAAGACCAGATACATTTATTTGAAAATACTATTTATTTGAAAAGACAAGCTAGAAAAATATAAATTTAAAGGAAATATGAGAAATAATTATTAGCTTGTGTCTTAGCTGTCCTGCTTTTAACAGATGCTAAGGTATAATTGTTCTGGCCATGGTACCTACCTGGAGAATAATTCTTTCTCAGGATGGATACTGTGGTTATTTTATTAAGGACCTATTGGTTTTATAATGTACTTGAAGTAGTGTGAAAACTAGTTGTGAAAAAAAAAATCAGCTTTTCAAAAGTCAGTGAAGAGTTCATTCTGATTTCCAGGTAAGCAGTAGACAAACAGTTACATTTGCCAATCATAAACATAACACTTCAAAACCTAAGCCTCTTTTTCTTGTTTATCTTTCTCTAAATTCTGCACTTCTCTCCCTCAAAGGTAGATTGGAGCGTTTTGTGGTGGCTTTTGAATGCTTCATTTGGTAATGGATAGACAGTCATTTGTAGACTTTTGCATTATTAGAGTGAAATGATTAAACCTATGGTTTAGGAAAAGCCTATTAGAAAGATGAATCTTTCCACAGTTGTAGGAAGAGTTGAAACAGAAGAGGAAAAGAGGGCCTGAACTAGCGGAATCAATGAGGGAATGGAAAACTAGAGAATAATTTGTATATTGCATCTCCAGTGATATTAGAGATGCAGTATACAAGTTGGCAGTAGTTTTGAACCTGAACACTAGGAAGGATGCTGGGGCCATTAACAATATAGAGGAATAAAGAGGACGAGGGATGTGTGTATGTTTATGTGTGTATGAGTTTGTAGGGGTCGTTGCTGATTTTTTAGATTTGGATATAGTCACCTTAAGATGAAGATTCTTAGGAGGTACTTGTTAACTTAGGCCTGAATGTTAGGAGGAAGCCAGGTTTAAAGAGAATAATTTGGGGATCGTCCTCATAGATGTTATAGTTTGAGCTGAAGAGGTGCTGATACTTCCATGAGTAAGAATAAATAAAGAAATAGACAATTCTAAGGAAACAAATTCTTAGGAAACGCCTTTAGTTTTAGGGTGACTTTTGACTAAATTTCATAATCTTTTTACCTTTTTATTAAAAAAAACATGTTATATAGGAAAAACACCTTGAGAAAAAGCACAGAGGGATAAAACTAATGTCTAATAAAAGAGTGCCTAAAATATAGCAGGTACTTAAAAAAGATCTGTTGAGTGAACAAATGTAATTTGGTTGGGATATAGGAGACAAAAGGAGAAAAATGGGCATGTGGTGAACTTTGAGTGCTATGATATAAAACCGATCCCCAGCCCCCCTGGTAGGTTTATTGCTGGGACTAGATGAGAGGCTAGATCTGAGAATATTTTGAACTTTCAAAATGTTCTTTGAGACATCTGTTTGAGGAACTGAAAGAAGTTCAGCAATTAAGGTTATAAGTCTAGTCTAATTGGAAAGCTTACATTCTTTCCATTTCATCTGATAAGAATTAGACTTATAAAGTATATTTTGAAAGTTTAAAGTATTGTGTTCCTATATCTGTATATAAACTTTTTTTTCCCTGTACTTTTTCTCTCTGCCTTTGATAACTTTCTTACCTTCTCAGTCCCTTACTTTGTCTTATTTAGTTGCTACTCATCTTTTATTTAGGTTTCCATTTAACCATCAGTTTTTTTTTTTTTCAGGAAATGCATTCTAGAATCCTAAGAGTGATATTTTTCCGTATGCCCTCACATTCTAGTACTTACTGTACTAGATTGCCTGTTTTGTCTTTATTCTCCACTAGATCATAAACTTCTATGTCATGGTATTTGTGGTGTTAACTTGTTTTCTACTGTGTAGCACAATGCTTGGCATACAGTTTATTGGAGATGGACTAAATAAAAGGCAATGTTAGACTTAACTTTGCTTTTAAACTTCAGATTTGGTGTTTTAAAGGTATATATCTTAAAATGACAGGTTAAGAAATTTTTGGCTGCATAAGTAGCCACTGAATCATTATACTGTGAAATTTAGAAAAAGAGAAAAAAAAAAAACCCAACAGTTTTTAAGTAAAGGATTGCTTCAAGGTAGTTTACACCTACCGTGTTTTCCTGAAAATAAGATCTAGCTGGACAATCAGCTCTAATGCGTCTTATTGGAGCAAAAATTACTATAAGACCCGGTCTTATTTTACTATAATATAAGAAAGGACAAGCATGTGTAAGAAAATCTGATTAGCATCTTTGAGAGTTACAGAAAAACTTTAGAAGTTTGTATTATGATCAAGCACAGAGAGATTCCCAAGTGATTCTGATGACAGCAGAGATTTTTTTTGGCTATTGGATTTCTGCATTTATATTTTTCTGTAAGAACCCTGGGGCCTGTCAGCGACTTGTCTAAAAGGAAGACCATAGTGGAAAGTAAAAGTTGTCTGCTGGGAACTTCAATTTTAGTTTCCTTTTTAGAAAGAAGTCTGTTGATGGTACCACGAATTTAATCGTTTTCTACTGTAGCAGTTTCCATTTAAGACGGTCAAGTTAGTTTTAAATAATTGTGTAGTTTGAATGAAGTGTCTGTCTATATTCAGACCAGGTTGTTTTCTATAGTCTAAATTTTAAATATAGATTTATATATTCTAAATACAGATTTCTATATGATTGTTCCTGATCAGGTGAGATGGACTAAAAAGCTCGCAGGCCCTGTTAGGCCCCTAAAATGTGCTCCAGCAGTACGCTACATATATGTATAAAAAACATATATGTGATTCCAAATTTAAAGTAAAATGGTTCCTATAACTTGACCAACTTATCTCTTTTATTGATTTATTCAAATAAGTAGTTTCATCTTAGATGTTATGATATGCTCTTAACCATTGCACTATGTAGTAACTATAGCCTATGTAGTACTTTTTCATTTTTTGTATTTTTATTTGAAGGAGTTTAGGACCAATGTTTAATTTATTCTGAGGTTGAGATGGATATTGTTTTCCCTATTTTACAAGTGATGGTAATGAGATACAAAATATAGTAACTTGACCATAATTATAGAGACAGTTTCTGGTAAGTCTTAGTCTCACCAGTTGACTTAGTCTCTTTTGGAGAAGTTTAGGTTATATCAGTATAGCCATCTTTCTTTGAACTCCATCAGCCTAAAGTTTTTTCATATCGTTTAAGACGAAGACAGTAGTCCTCAGAGTTCAGAACTTGCTTATTGTGGGCATTAAAGAAGTTTTGTTTTGTTTTTTTTGCATTAGCAAGGAAGTCAAACTGGACTTCTAAAACCTTTTCTAGCATTATGTTTTATGATTTGACAATTCTTCATTCAACAGTTTTATAATTAATATTACTATGTGTCATGCTCAGTCTGTGAGTTACAATTGCCACAAATATAAGCAGAGTAAAAACTTTAATTTAGGTTATTTAGCCCATAAATATTTGGTAATCTCATATTACACTTAGAATATCTTTACACCCCTAATATGACACTTTAGTTACTCTGTGTTTCTTTGAAGTATTTAGATTCCAGTTGTTTCCTTGTTTGCTTTTTGTTACTTATTTGAAAATAATCGCCAGCAAAACTACTACTAATGACATATAATAAAGTTTTGACTATCAAAAGTTAGAGAAATAATGTGGATAATGTTTTTTTTCATTTTCTTGTAGTGGTGCTACTGTATTTGAACAGTGAAAGTGTAGCATTTTTATTAAATTGAATCTTTTAGACAAATATCCACTAGGAAAGTGTCTCTTCTTAGGGAGTGTTGTTTCTTTGGTACAGGGATATATGTTTAGAGAAGGCATACTCCACGTTATTTTTTTACATGAAATGAATTATATTACAGATTTCAGAAAGATAAACAGCATTTTCTTGGCTGCTGGGGTAAAATAGAATACATTAAGATTCTTTATGAGAAATCGCCACCTAGGGACTCTCCATCTCGATAGGTGAAATTTTTATGTTAATCGAAAAGATCAAAGGTTAAAAAAATGATTGAAAGACATTGTTTGAAAATAGATTCAAGGAATGGTAGTCAGTGGATATAATGGATATAGAGCTTTACTTAGGCTCTATAAATCGATGAAGTATTTGAATCAAATGATATCACATTGGATTTGTGATTTATTCATAAAACATTAGTTTCAGCTGCATATCATGATGCTATGTGCAATTTAAATAAAATGATTATTTTTATCTAGTATGATGCTAAGTATTTTTTAACTTCCAAGTTTTTGAATGGGATAAAGATTATATAACAGTTTTAATTGAAGTGCTTTTTATGTTTCAATAGTAGCTTTAAAATATCTGTGCATATACTTAATTTTTTTTTGGTCACTCTGATTCACCTTCGTAATTTGAAGTAAACAATAAGGATAATTCGAGAAATCTTGAGTTTTAAGACCGTTCAATTTTTTTTTTTTTCTAGAATAGCCTGATACTTGTAACAGTGGAATGTTTTAACACTTTTTGAGGATCAGACCCAACTACATCTGTACTTATAAACCTATATAGATGGATAATTTAGTTTCAGTTTATAATCATAATCAAGAATTAAAATGTTTTACTTTTTGTGTTTGAAGCTTATGAACTTTTTGGTAGAAGGGAACCGCTAATATTCAGAAAACAAAGTTGTTTATTTAGATAAATGTCTATCTTGAACTGAATACCCATTTTAATGCCAAATTCTTACAGAAAGTACATAGATTTAAGAACTAGAAACCACAAATATATCTTTTATGTATCAGTACAGATCTTTAGTCAGGTACTTACTATAAATTACTAATTGTGTAATGCCTCATGCACTTCTTTATTGTCTCGTGGTGAGTTCACAAGATGGAAATTGAATAAAAGCATTTAATCTTGACATTTTGCATAAAATACAACAGAAATTTAAGATATGCCACGTACACAAAAATAGGAAGTTCACTTAGAATAATCCTTAATTTTGACCTTGTTTGATGTGTAAATCTGCTGTCTGGCATAGCTCCACTGTTTTAGGTAATATAGAATTGTACCAGTTTTATATTCTAAGGATGTCCCATATATTTTCAAAACTAAATAAACTTGTAGCCTGGAATTTCAAAATTTTGTCCTGATTATACTTGTATATTGTTAAATTTTAGCTCTTCAAGGAATTTTAATGATCATTAGTATAAACTTTTCGTCTTTTAGATTAAAAAAAAAAAAAAGCTCTTGAAAGTTAAATTTACTTGTCAATAGCCTCAAAGATAACGGTTGAACTGAGACCAGAATTTTAGAGGAATGCAATGTTGATTGTTCTTTCCCTTCTTCTAACAGTTTACAATTATATTTTTCCTATTAAATTATAGTGAAGCTCCATGATTAAATTTTTCATTATTTTATTTCAGTCTTATGCACAGACCTCCAAATAAATGGGTTCGTTTTTAGAAGAAAACTAAAAGTAATTATTTCAAGAAATTTTGAGTTTTCCTTTAAATTAAGGAGTCAAGAGTAGTAAGCTTTCATTACAACCAGCTTACAAAAAAAGTCATAGTAGTTTAGTAGTTTTGACTGACTTGTCACTAGATATTAAATATATCAATGTAATATGAATGTTTATTGTTTTCCTCTGAAGGTTTAAAGTTAGATAACAGTTACCAAAGGGTAAGTTTGGATGACTAACATAAATGAAAACATAAAAAAGTGCAGAAGTATTTAAAAAAAAAAATGACTGTAGATTTGTTACCATGAGCATATGAAAATTCCAATCTATTTCTAAATTGCTTCTATTCATATCAATCCATGAGGCTTTTATCAGTATAGATTGGTAGCATGGATGATGCTAGAGTTACAGCCATTTTAAGCAAGATCATCTGATAGTATGGTAGGTAGAATATTGTTAAACTGAAAGCAGAAAAGTTGAAAGGAGAAAGGTATTATTTATTTTCCATATGTTTGTTAAAATAAGTTTGAGGAGTTGAGTTCAATTGTGTGGTTATGGAGTAGATAATGTTAAGACCAAAGGGAAAAATCAGTTTTATGTAGAAATAGGAAATAACGGTAACCATTAGACAGCACCATTCTATTTTCCTATTTTAGGGTAAAACAGTAAAATGGAATAAAGTTTTATATTCTTACAGTTACCATGTGCCCTGTTATGTCAGATCTCAGATCTTTATTTCATAGAGAATAAATTAATCATTTGTTTCCATTTGCCAATCTTACTCTTATTTTTCTAAGTAATGATTTGATTGTAGTAAGTGTTTGTATCTTGAACAGATAAACAGTACTGGAGGTAGAAAAGATGGGCAGAAATGGAAGGGGTTCATATGTGTGATGATTAGGCCTGAGCTTATAGAAAAGAATTGTAAACTGAGTAAATGAATTTTTTTTGAGAGACCGAGGAGTTAAAAACAATTGAGTTAAAATTAGAATCAAATTATGTATTTATAAAATACAAATGTTTAAGTTACATGTAGGTATTCATAACCTCTAGTAGTATGTTTTTCAATTATCAGTGGTAATTTTAATGGTTGCTATTTTTATTCTAATCTGTTATTTGTTTTCCACTTAGGTGGTATCATGGAAAACTTGATAGAACTATGGCAGAAGAGCGCCTCAGACAGGCAGGGAAGTCCGGCAGTTACCTTATAAGAGAGAGTGATCGGAGGCCAGGGTCCTTTGTGCTTTCATTTCTTAGTTTGACAAATGTTGTCAACCATTTTAGGTAAGTCTTTATTCCTATTATAGGCTACACATTATAGCTATTTTGCTGTACTATTAATACAAATACCAGCTTTAATCAAGGTGAATGACTCACTGACATTTAAATGATGGAAAAAGAGATTTGTTTTCAATTAAATAATTTAGTCAGAGATTTAGAGTAGATGTTGAATGTTTACATTTTATTTCAAAACAATATTATTATTGGGCATTACTGTGCTAATCCCAAATATAATTATCACTTTTAAAGTATAAAGTATAAACTTTTTACGTTACAAGGAAACTTGGAGTGGTAAAGTGGAAATACCGAGTAACAGAAAATACAGGAAACAATTTTTAAGAGTGAAGGTGTGTGCCCTTTAATTCATTTTAACTTCACTGTTCTGAAACTCTTTGCAAATGCTCATTTCAATTAAATGGGCATGCAAATTTTAAAGTACAGATATAAAAGTCTGTGTGTAAATATATTTACATATTTTATTCAATTTTATTTTTAGGGGAGAGGTTGAAAAAAAAATCATCTAGTACCTAATATGTTAACTGATAAAATGGTTTTGTATACCCTTGATTTAGATTTACAGTAAGCTTTAATAATAATACTGTCATACCACATGTAGAATGTGAAATTATTATTATACCCTGTGTAAATGTTTGAAGAGATCTGTAAGCTGCTTTTAGCCAGAGAAAACTTACTAAAATTGTTAGTCAGTCTTAAATATGGAAAATGAGAAAAGGTTTCTGAGGCTAGATTCACAGATATTTTAATGACTTCTGTAAGTGAGGTATGTAAGTGTGATATGTTATACCAGTTGCATACATATATATTTTTAAAAGAAATAATCTGAAGTAATTAGCATAAGGTAAAGATATTAACAAGTGGTATTTTAATACAGGGTATAATTAGATGAATATCGAAAATTATGTATTTATAATTTCTTTATGGAAATTGGTCTTTAAAATTGTCTAAAGGTGTTTGTTATACTGATTTTTTTATTGTACAAATAGGATTATTGCTATGTGTGGAGATTACTACATTGGTGGAAGACGTTTTTCTTCACTGTCAGATCTAATAGGTTATTACAGTCATGTTTCCTGTTTGCTTAAAGGAGAAAAATTGCTTTATCCAGTTGCACCGCCAGAGGCAAGTAAAACTTGAATAAAATATCTTTCAAAATTCTATTATTTCTCTTGACTAATTGGGTTAGCTCTAGTTCACTTTCTTGTGATGTTTATTTAATATAATTGAAGTATTTGTTGTATTAAATTTTAATTCTGGTTGTACTATGAGAGCAAAACTGATAACTTCTTTAAAGAAAGAAAAAGTAATTTTTCTGTAATTTTGTATTTAAGTTACTTGATTTTTTATAATGCTGTATGGTGATAACATAACAAATATTTTTGGATGAGAGTAATTACTGATGTAGTGCTAAATGCTGAAGTTTCTTCAAGATTCTGAAATGCCTTGTATATCATCAGAGAAATGTGAATTTATATGTTCCATATAGCTTATTTCAAATTCAATAATCATTCATATTCCTCGATAAAAACATATTGGTTATGTGGTTAAAAGAATTTCTGTAAAAAGAAGACAAGCATTTCTAGGCTTTGAGTACTTAGGGTCTCAGTAAAAAATAGTTTGAATGATTCTGTAGAGTTTATAATGTGGATTTTTATTGGCTTTCACTGTGTGGACATACCTGATTTGACTTTGACATTAAAAGGTTATCTTTTGTAAATCATTTTTCATGGTTTCTAGCCAGTAGAAGATAGAAGGCGTGTTCGAGCCATTCTGCCTTACACGAAAGTACCAGATACTGATGAAATAAGGTATTTTATAACACATTCTCATTTATCAGCATTTGAAACAGTCATCTGAAAGACTTTGAACATTTATTGCTCTTGGACAGAGAAGGTTTTCTAATTTGAGGAAATAACATGCAGAAAGTTAAAAGTGCCTTTAATATTGAGTCATTGTTCCAGTATTCCTTTGTTGGCTTAACTGTTCAGACTGGATTTGGGATCAGAGTAGCCACAGTGAAGATGACAAGAGAAATAACTTAGGTGTTATTAGACTATCTCTGACAAAGTAAGGAGAGCTCTGTTATATGCTATACTCTATTTTAATTTTTATTACTATATGACATTTATGTCTCAACTATAAATGCTACTCAAATAATGATCAAACTTCTATTTTATGTGACGATGAATAATTTTAAGTGTTATTAATGGTATAGAACACAGTACTTTTCTGTTTCGATTATATTTGTATAATTCGATTTATTATATAATTTGCTAGTTATCAAATTATCAGTGTGTTTCTATAAGCTGTTTAACTTTCTAATAGAAAATTTGTTTCTTAATGGTAAAATTTTAAGGCTGCTTTTGAATAATTACTGATTCTGAGTATATAGTTTTCATTGAAATCAACAGCAGCATTTAAAATATAATGATAACTTTGGGGGGTTATTACAACATTCTGGACATACAATATTTTATAAAACAAAGATTCAGGTATCAGAAATCTCAAAATAGGAATTCCATATTTATATGATTGTCCACAAAATAACAACTTCTTATTTAGTTCTTACTGGCATACCTTTATTTGTGACTTAAGCTTGAAAATTCAATTAAAGGAAGAGAAGGGAGGAATTGTGTTTAACAAAGAATAGCTGTAAACTAAAAATTCAGGAATTTTGGATAATTTGTTAATTCTCATATAGGACAGTAGTTCTCAAAATGTGATCCATATAACCAGGAGGATGCTTGAGACCCATTTCAGAGGGTCCATGAGATCAAAACTAATTTTATATTAATACTAAGACATCATTTGCCTTTCACTGTGACATTTACACTGATGGTACAAAAGCAGTGGACAGTGAAACTGCCAGTACAAAAACTGCCTTAGCACAAATCCGGGGAGTAGCACAAAACTCTAGTGTTCTTCACTGCCACACACTTGCAGTTAAATAAACAAGCCAGTTTCCCTTAAGAATATTCTTGATAAGACATTTTAAAAAAAATTATTTTACTAAATCTCAACCCTTGGCTACACGTCTTTTTAATATTCTGTGTGGTGAAATGGAAAGTACGCATAAAACACCTGCTGCATACTAAAGTTCAATGTCTTGAGGAAAAGCAATGAGTTGAGAGCTGAATGAGCTCCTGCTTTTGTGCACCATTTTTATGTAAACTATAGTTATTCAGACTCAAACATTTGACATGATTTTTTAAAAAAACCAAAGTGTCTGTTGCTTCAAGGGAAATGGCAGTATTTGTTGCCAACAACAAAATTTAAGCTTTCAAGCAAAAATTGGGAGTTTTGGAAACCCTGTATCTGCCATCAGGAGTTTGACAGCTTTTGAAATACTTAATGACTTTTTGGTAAGAGTCATTGTAATATTAAAGTTTGTGATGTTTTGATAATGTATAAATGTGTTTACATCTGGAAGATCTGCATAGATCAGTTGAACCACTCACTATTTTCTAAAATATCAAGGATGATGTTACAAAGTTATGCACAGATCCATTTAAAGTACAAGATAGATAAATAGATGTTACTGGGATGAGTACAGAACATTCATTGATATATAGTTTTAGATTCCACATTACAACTAACCTTCAAGAAAGTACCTCTTGTTGAGTTTTTGGTATAACATAGTCTATAATTAACTGAAAGCTAATTGTGTTTATTTAAAATAATTTTTTTAAAGTACCTATTGCTTGTGTATATGTAATGAGTTAATTTATTTTATGTTTTTAATTTTATATCTAACCTACATCTGAAAGAGGAATAACATTGAAATTTAAATTTTCAAGTTCAGTTTTCTTGCAGTTAAACCCCAAAGCTGTAATACATATAATTACTGTTTACAAAAATTCCTATTTGAATCTAACAATATCCAGTGATGTACATAGTACAGGTACTTTTATTAAATCCATTTTACCCATGAGGAAAGTAAGATTCAGATTTTTAAGTGTCTTCAAAGGTTTATATGTGGATAATGCTAGAAACAAGACAAATAAATCTAGGGTATTTGACTTAAGTGCCTTGCATTTTCCAATATATTATCTCTGTGGTGAGTACATGATTACTTACATTTCCATGTTTAAAATTTTGAATTCATTTTAATTTCATAATCACTATTTTCAGCTTCTTAAAAGGAGATATGTTCATTGTTCATAACGAATTAGAAGATGGATGGATGTGGGTTACAAATCTAAGAACAGATGAACAAGGCCTTATTGTTGAAGACCTAGTAGAAGAGGTGGTAAGTTTTGTTTTTTTCTACTCATTCTCAGAATTCTAAATATGTTGTAAAATTGTGCAACTTATCTATAATCAGAGAAATTAGCTATGAATACATTTTTTCTATGAAAAACCTCAATTCGTAAGTACAAGGAATTTTTCATTAAAATGTGTTTACTGTTAGTAAATGCTATTTATTTGTAAAAAACATAGCCAAGCCAGCATGTTTTAATCCATAGCTGCCAATTTTCAGAAGGTTTTCGTCAGTTTCTAAGAATTAGAAATGTATTAACATTTGTGATTATTTTTATTTCTTTTTGTCTTCTTGGTCTTCCTCTTAAATGTTATGTCACACTAATCATGGAATCTCAAATTTTTATCTCCCAAATATATGTATAATCTTCTAGTAACCCTGGGAAACCTCAGTTATGTTACAGATACGTATATTAATCACATGGTTCTACGTTTTGAGTATTCCCCGTGTTTTCACTGTCATCTCATAATACATTATCAATACTCTTACCAAACAGTATAAATAATCATGTTTGTGCATTTTTAGTTAAGAGGTCAGCATTCCGGCAGCATTTGCATTTCAGATAGAATACTCAGTATCACTGAAATATATCAGACATTATATTACAATTTTGGAATTCACCGTTTCAGAATTGTCCAGTGAAATGGAATGTTTTCTGTTATCTTTTACAGCCCTCAGAGCTACTGTTGTTAAATTATGCCATGAACCTAGAAATATGTTATGATCTGATATTGTTCCAGGAAGACGGCAGTGGAGAATTTTTTTTTTTTCCTGCTATTCTCTTGTCTGTCTATGATGGCAGTGAGATCTTGATAGGTGAGGAAAAGTGGCAGGAGTTAAGGAAATGGTATGATACATTCCATATTCTTAGTCACATAATTTACTTAATAGATGAGCTGGGAGTAGAATTCCTAATCCCTAGATTAGTATTTTGTATTCTACGGTAGGAGAGAGATTTATCCCATGTAGCCAAGAAGTATTCAAACTGAAGAGTCTTACTGTCTCTGTTGGTTTTACTACAAAATTTCTTAGTTAAAAACATGTTGCATTTTCCTCTCCCCACTGTAATCCCCCTCCCCCCGCTGTACCCCTTCTCCCCCCCATTCTGATTATTTAAAGGAATTACAGTATACTTGAATTTTTCTGAAGCTCTCAGAATTCTGGGTCAAATTTAACAAGATAAACTTTAATAAAGATAAATGAACGTTATCCAGTGAGTACAGAAAAAAAATAACCCAGTTTAAGATGAGACACAACCAAACATCATTTCAAGGAAAGGAAAAAAGAACAAGTTAACAACTCAGTATGAGTGAACAATGTGATGTGGTTGCTAAAAATGAATATAGTCATACTTTGAATTAACAGTGGACTAGTTTCAAGTTAGAGTTGTAAACAATTTTTATATTAATATTTAGAATAATTTTACATAATAATCTTCATTGGAACATAGTTATTCCTTGTAGATTGAAAAGCCATTTAGATATTGTCTAGATTCAGGCATTTAGTTGGTGGTTGGATTTAAGGAATTTCACACTCTGAAATTCTAATTATTATTCTCCAGTCATATTTATACTTTTATGTCCTAACTCTAGAATGTAAGCCTGTGAGGATTTTTGTCTCTGACTCAATAATGTATCCCCATTGCCTAGAATAGTGTGTGGCATTAGTAGGTATTCATTAAATGTTTGCTGAGTGAATGATTGTCTCTATGCCTATTCTTTTTCCTTTTCCTTCACATTCCTGCCCTGCTAGACTGCCTTATAAAATTGATTCACCTTTATCAGTTCAGCTCAGGTGTTACTCCTTCTTTCACAGCGGTTTTATGTATTTCGAGATTCTCTTAGGCTAAAGTGTTTCTGCTTGTGTTCCCATTGCTCCTTGTTAATTCTGCATTCCATTACATTGTGTAAACTTTATTTTATAAACCTCTGCTGTAGAGATGAACTCATTTTGGGCAATGATAATGCATTTTGTTTTTATGTAATTTTTAAAGCATACTGCTTTGTAATTATTATAATAGACGTTCGTCAGTGAGTGCTTGATTTTACTTTGGTTAGGTATTTAATGAATGAGGACCAAACTGAGAGAGGTAAACCATGTATAGTTAGACCATCTTTCTACTCTTTCCCTCAGTATTCAATGAAAACTCAGTTCCAGGCACTGTGCTGGGTACTAGGACTACAGTTCAACATATACTCAGAGAAAATGAAATGCCCAGCATAGTACTAGCACTAGTGGTTGTGGTGATGGGTGTTAACAAAGAATGGCTAAGAGCTGAATGAATAACACTGGTGTATCTTAAATAATAGAAGTATCAAATAGAGTAAGGTATAGTTAAAAGATGGTAAAAGAAGGATGTTTTTTCTGCTCAAAGTAAAAGTTTATATTTATGTTTTAGGGACTCGGTGTCTCACCGAGGAGGTGGTATGTGAGACAGATCCTGCCTAGAAGGTTTAGGTTTTAACTAACAGGTAGGAAGCAGTGAGTGGAAAGGACATTTTAAGTAAAAAAAAAAAAAACAAGCTACAGTGTTGGGAGAATGTAGATTAGCAAATAGGAGTTATATGTGACCGTGATATAGATACCTAAAGAAAATTGATAGTGTGAAATGGGAAACATAGACTTGAGTCATACGATAAAAGATTTTGGTTGTAAACTGAGGAATTTATAGGCAGTGGAGGGGTATTAAAGGTTTGGTTCTTAAAAATTATTTGCTTTTGTTTGGTTTGGTGTTTATTTATGTAAGGCAAAGGTAAAAAAAAATGTATGAATCCAGATTAGAGTGGTCGGTGGGACACAGGTAATTATTACTAGTTGGGCTACTGTAATATTAGGTTGGTGCAAAAGCAATTGATGTTTAAAAGGTTAAAGATAATTGTAAAAATCACAATTACTTTTGCACCAACCTAATAGTTTAAGAAAAGGGAGGAAAAGGGCCTGAGTTAGAGTAATCATAATAAGGGAAGGAGGGGTAAGGAGAGAGATTTGGAAGGACAGTTCTTGAGCAGAAACATCTTTTTTTGTATATGCTAAAATAAATATGAAGGTCACGATAGAGATATGTTTGAAGATATGATTTTTATTCTTAATAAAAATAGATTTATAGTTAATTATATAAAATACTGTCTTAATGTCTTCCCCTTTAGGGCCGGGAAGAAGATCCACATGAAGGCAAAATGTGAGTTTGTAATAATTTCTAAAAGGAAAAAAGATTGTAAACCTACTAATTGGATAACTTTGGCCAAAAAATATTTTAAAAGAAAATCAATACTTTTTGGACTTTTATTTGGTTCAGGAACTGATGTCTTAAGTGTTTTCTTAAGGACCTAGTGATAAAGTTTTATTTTTAAATAATGAAGGTAATTTAATATCTATATATAACTCTACATCACCAAACTAAAGACTTTTCAATAAACATCACATTAATAACATAACATGAATGTCACAATTCCTCACATCCTTGTTTTCTTACTGATTTATTAATAGTATTTATTTTCATCGCCACACCTTTTATGGTTCAGGTTTTCTTTTTTTTTTGGTCAGAGAACTTTTCCCCAAGATCATTTTTCTTTATCATATTAATAAGGTTCTGCAAGGACTTCCTTTTCATAATCTTTTCAGGCTGATTTTAAGTATCTTGTAAGAACTAATTAAAAGAGTAGGCATTACTTCACCTATTATTTTCCACATTCTTCACTTATATTCCAGGAGTTATTAGTTGTAACCGGTAACCTGTTATGGGAAATCACTTCATGTGGAGTTTCAGCTTTACATTAATTTTGTTATTGTCCTTGAAGATCTTTTTAAAGTGTCCTTCTCATGCCTTTTGACATTTATTTATATATGTTTTCTTTCAAAGATCTTAACTCTTAACTCCAATTCTGTTTTACCTATATTATTTTACTAGACTGTTTGTTAATCTTCTAATGTCTTTTCTGTAGAACATTTTTTTCTTGCCTTCCTGTCAGCATTTATGGATGGAATTTAAGCCTGGCCTCTCAAGTGTTTGCTTGTTTTGTTTCTAATCATTAGAACATAAAAACATTAAACTGAATACTCCACTTGCAGTCACCTAATTTAGTTCCCCACCCTTCCTTAAGTATAAGATATTTTTTGAGTTCTTTTTCCATATCATTCTATGCACCTGCAAAATAGGCTCCATCAGTGAGACCTTATTGACTGTTAATTTAAAGTCTCCCCGCTATCTCTATCAGGAGTTACAAATTCTAATTAATGCCTGAAGGGCGTTAATTAATGTAAGCAAATGAAATAGGTAAGGTGTATATATTCACATTTTTCTCAAAGTACAATAATCTTGATCTTTCTTATTTTCTCTCTTGGTCGAGATCAAGGTACATGGAACTATTTCCCTACTGTAAGAAAACAACACTGCAAGTGCAGTGATAAATGGTAACTGGCACTCACTCTTTACATTAGGGAAGATTGTAAGAAGTCAAAAACTAGAAAATGTTTGCCTGCAGTATGGTGACCACTCTAATTTATATGTTCAAGAATGGGAGTCCAATTTTGTGAAAAATCCTCTTGTGTTTCAAGAGCAGCTAGAAATCTATATTTTTATCCCTATTAAAAATAATGCTATATGTTTATTTAAAAAAGAGAGGAAAAAATGTTGGTCAAATGCCAGTAAATATTTAAAGCACATCCAGTTTTCTCTTAGCATAAAGTATAAATGCCACTTAGCATAAAGTATAAATGCCACTTTCACCGGGAAATCTTTTTTTTTATATTCAATTGATTGATCAATATTTTGAACCTTATAATTTTGTATTCATTAGGTATTTAGCACAAGCTAAACTTGCACTGTTGGCACCCTTCCATTGTGTTTGGTTAATATCTGTTCTTACTTAAGGACTTAACGCATCACTTTTCCCAAAAAGTCTTCCATTAACTTCTACACTGTACAAAATTGGTGCCCTTCTCTGTTATTCCAGAAGTGCCCTCAGCACATACCTTTTACTATGCTTTATTATATTTTCAACATTGTTTTTATAGTTATACAATATTTGTGTCCCTTTTTCTTACTAATATGGGGACTTCATAAAAACATATTCATTTTTCTATTATTAGTGCAAACCATGCACTTGAAATATATACACATTACATAAAGATAATAAATATTTGAATGAAGAAACTCAAATCCAATCCTGTCAGAAAACAGTATGGCTGATTTGTTCTCTAAACTTCATTTCTTTCCCTCTCACTCCTTATATTCCACTTTTTCCCATTATTCTAGCTACAAAAATACAGGATTGGCCATTGAGGTCACTTAATCAACTCTCCCCCAGAATATAGAAATACTGTTCTAGCATTTGTAGTGAAGAGTCAGATGATACTTGAATGCAATATAGAACCTTTTAAGGCAGCCTGGACTGTTTCAGTTACATACTTGCTTTATATTGTTCATAATTTGCATCAGGAGCCCCGGGAGATCTGAATCAGCGAGGTAATGGTTGGAATAAAGTTAAAGAATTTAAAAGCTTAATATTTCATTCATGTAAAAAGGTAAAAATTCAGTTATATTTTAGTACTTTGATCGGTAATAGTGTGGATGGTTTAAAACAGTGTGAACAGCCTCTAAACTTGTAAGATTGGATTTTAGAGCACATATGTGTTTTAGTTTCATATTAATAGTATTTTTACTTTCCAACTTGCTCTGTAAGCCACTATTAAAAATAATTGTAGACCCTAAGAATATATGGCAAAATGATCTGAAGTTATCAGCTTGTTATTAACGTATTAATCAGCAAGATAAATAATAGTCCTTCCAGGTAAATGAGAGATTTTAACTAATTCAGTAACTAGTAATTAATTTTTAAAACTAGATATGTCATTTTAAGGTACAATTTAAATACTTTAGTTATATGTTATGGATCTTGACCATAATGCCATTTATTATTTCTAAAGGTTTATTTTAAGTATACCGAATGTAAAATGTTCCAGCATTCTAATTTGATACATCATTAGCTCAAATAGAATTAGGAATACTAAGTCATTCTTTTCTTTAGTTCTTGATGATGATATCTATTCTTCTCATCTACTCAATCTTATTTTCTGATTTTTTAGAAGTATGAGTCATTCATGTTGATTTTATTTGAAGAGAGAACTTATATATGTTATAGGGAAATTCACTTTGACAGAAATATGGCAAGAATTAATTCACGTATTTTTTTTCAGGGCAATTCTGTAGTGGAGTCTCCCTGTACCACCCCTCCCTTTGTCATTATCAGGGTTACAGTCATTGTTCATTTTGAGTTGATAATTAGTATGGAAACTGTAGTTCATACTAGATAATCCCTAATTTTTCTATATTTTGTTGAAATTATGCATGTTTACAAAGCTTAGTAACTTAAATGTAAAAGGAATGAAATCATAAATCAATTATATTGCATTTATTTCATTATGTCAGTTTGAAGTACAGTATTACGAGTATTATGTTGGTTAATACGAGTATTTAGTTTTGATCGTATAACAGCAAAAGAGACTTGATTTACATATTGAATTTGTTCTCTTTTTAAGATGGTTCCATGGGAAAATTTCCAAACAAGAAGCTTATAACTTACTTATGACAGGTACTCGTATATTCACTTGCCTTTTCTAATACCTTTAATTTAAAATAATACAAAAAGTGATTCAACCATTTACCATGTGTTTTGCTTGTAGCATTCATTTGGTACTTACGCATATTGTAATTTCTTGCCCAGCACAGAGAAACTGGTGTCTTTGTTTATGGTGTTTTTTATTGAACGCATATGTGCGGTATCAAATTCAGTGAAGTATGTTTTCCTTCTGCCATAGGCCCTTGTCCTCTTTCCTAGAAGCAGCATCAGATGAGAGTTTTTTCTCTGTTTCTGAAGTTTTCTGCATCTGTATCTCCCTTTCGCACTCCTACATATACCTCTCCACACACACACTCACAGGAACATGCAACATACTTTTTTTCATGTTAGGATATATTTTGGGAGATCATTTCATAGCTGCATATGTAAATTTTCATTCTTAATGACCACAAGCTTTCCATTGTATAAAACCATAATCAGCCTCCTAGAGAGGAATATTATATTTTCATGGTTTTTTGCTGTTCAGCTGCAGCCAGTGTTACTGCATTTATCTTTGTGCACTTGTAGAATTATATAGTTTGTCATTTAAAATATATTAATTTTAATAATTTCTCAAAACTGTGGTTATACAAATTTGCAAAGTAAACATTGACATGTATTATGGGTTTATTATTTAAAACAGAAACCATCCTGTCATTCTAACGAAACATTAAAGACTGAATTAGTTTAACTACCAAATATTTCTTCAGTAAACCGTACTATATTAGGATCTCAGACACAAGTTATGTATAATCTGTAATTTAGAAGGCTTAGTTCTTTAAAAACAGCGAGTTCAATAGTTTCCATATATGATGAATAAACTACTGATTATTAAAGATGTTATCTGAGTTAATTGTTTTAAGCCACAAGGCATTGCATTTTAATGTAATTAATACTTTGCTCTTTTGAGAAATGTGAGACAAATTTAGAAGTAGTCCTTTTTGTGAGGATGTAAGCTAAGTAGATTAAAAATAAAGAACACGACACTGCTATATGGTAGTAATAGAGACCAAATGCTCAACCAAAATGATATGCTACCAACTTTCAATGGGACCAAAATATTTATTTTAATGAATTTACTGAATTTTGAATATAAGTTTATGTTTCAGGATTTGCACCACCAAATACTTGCACTCACTCTTGTTGTAGACATGTAAAGTTGAAAGGAGCTAAGCTTAATTTCCTTACATTAGTTTTATTTTCTTTGTCTTATGTGCTTTTTTAAGAATCTGGTGTTTTTTCTCCCCTGAAAAGTACACATAAGCACTTGCATGAACTTTTTTGCAGTAATTCCTGTGCTTTATATTTAACATGAAATTATTTGATAGTGCCTTGGCTAGATGATTGGAACTATTAGTAATTTACATAAAAATTACATCTGATATTCTGAGTGTTCATTGTGTTTTCCAAAAAGCAGTCAAGTTCTGATCTTTTTTATGTCATTAAGACTTAAAGAAAAGGCAAAAACATCTTAGTGTTTAGTCATAACCAATTGACGATATCAAAAAGACTTCTCTAAAATTACTATGAAAATATTCAATATATAATTTGCTTCTACAAGACTTTTTAGAACCATACCTATTGAATAAAATAGTGTATGTGTATTGATTTTTATAATGTACACAGATATTTCAGCTGTTTTGAATCTACCTTTGTAAGTTTTTTGTATTATTATAGTTATTACTTTTTAATGTTTAATCCGAAGCATTGATAAAGTACAGAGAGTATTCCTAAGCAGATTTCACTGTAACTTTTTTCTACTCTTCTCATTGAGGGGATTTACAAACAGAATATGGCAGTTTTAGCTGGTATCCCGTAACTGTGCTTAGGCTATTCTTTCTAAATTATGACAGGTATAGACATTATTAAGCAGAAGTCACTGCTGCAAACTTCTGCCCTATATTTTTATGTAATAAATACAAGTAACATCATAGGTGGTTGTGACTCATAAACCAGGGAGGAAAAAAAGTTTTAAAATTGTCCTTATTATAAACTAAGTTCCTGGTGAAAATTAGCATATGTTTATGACTTTTGAATGTACTTTGTAATTATAATACTTAAAACTTTTTCTTCTTTATTTGATAATTAGCGAATAAAACTAACAGCTTCGTTTTTGCAGTTGGCCAAGTCTGCAGTTTTCTTGTGAGGCCTTCAGATAATACTCCTGGTGACTATTCACTTTATTTTCGGACCGGTGAAAACATTCAGCGATTTAAAATATGTCCAACACCAAACAATCAATTTATGATGGGAGGCCGGTATTATAACAGGTAAGTGGTGAGAAAATTTTAGCTATCTTTTGGGAAAAATAGTTGAAATGTCAATAATACAGTGAAAGTTTCTCACTTTTTAAAATTTAAAATTACAAGGCCTTTAATAATATAATTTAGTAGTAGTCATGTCCAGTAATTCTCTAGGCAGGGTCCAACATGAATATAAATTAACAACTTAATTATTTACTTCAAACAAAATTTATGTAGATTTTTGATTATGCACAAGGTATTTGCAGCAAATTTGCTACATCCATATATTATCTGTAGGACAGCAAAACATCTAAGAAAAAGAAAATACATTACATACTTTTATCAGTGAGACATTTTAATAGAGAAAAAAAGCTCTTAAGGAGTAACCTGAGACTTACTACAAATATTATATAATTAGGTTGTTCTCATGTTGACATTTCTTATTTGTAATTATTGGTTCCTACTTCTCACGTTTAAAATTCCAAGTAAACTCTTTTTACTTGTACCAAAACTCAGAATGATTTTAGTCACTTGATTAGATAAATAAGTTAATAGAGAAACCATACGACAGAATGAGAGCTGTATATTTTTTTCTGTGTAGTAAAAAGTAACCTTTCATTTTATTTCTGAATATAAAAGTTTTCCCATACTGGATAACTCTAGACTAGCATTGTTTTCCTCTTTTGAGGCTAAAATGCAAGTTAAAATACCACAGTAGCATTCTCCATTCCATTTAGAATGTTTCTCAATTCCAGCTTGATCTTTAAATACATAGGGATCCAGCAGCTGGTTTATATGGAAAACAAAACAAAGCATAACAAAAAAAAAAACACACAAAAAAAACCCAAGTTCTAGTTGCTTGCCAGAAGTTCAGTGGACAGAAATAAGACATCAAATAGAAGAATATCAAGTCTAGACAGTTGAATCCTTTTGCAAAACTCATATATAAGCTGTATGAGTACCTTCTACATTACAGTCTCATTTAGACATCCTCATTGAATAGTGGCCGCAGTTTGAGCTCTTAATGAAGGTAAATTAATTTTCCCATTGTCCAATTTTCTATAGATTTGGAATATATAAACTACAAATTCAAAACATACATTCTTTTTCTTTAGTATTAAGTGTACAAAACAAGATGATTAGACATTTACACCCCTCACAAAGTGATAACCCCACCAAGTCTACTACCCATCTGTTACCATACATAGCTATTACAATACCATTGATTATATTCCCTACGCTGTACTTTATATCCCATGACTATATGCGCGCGCACACACGTACGTATATATACATATACAGAGGGTGCCAGAAAAATGTATACACATTTTAAGAAAGGAAAACTGTTAAAATTGTAATACTCAATATACACCAATAACAAAAGATGAATACAAGTCACATTTGACTTCTGCAATTAGAAGAGGTGCTCAAAGTGGTTGCCATCAGTGTCCAGACACTTCTGATTACAGCGAACTACTGTTTAAGCAACGTTGACTAAAGCGTTCACTTTTATACATTTTTTTAGCACCCCCGGTATATGTGTGTGTGCTATTTTATATTAGTTTCAGGTGTACAGCACAACAATTAGACATTTATATAATTTATGCAGTGATCCCCCCGATAAATCTAGTACCCATCTGACACCATACATAGTTTTTACATTATTGACTGTATTACCCATACTGTATTTCCCATCCCTGTGACTATTTTGTGACTACCAATTTGTATTTCCTAATCCCTTCACCTTTCTTACTCATGCACCCGACCCCCTCCCACCTGTCACCTATCAGTTTGTTCTCTGTATCTATGAGTGTATTTCTGTTTACTTTGTTCTTTAGATTCCACATATAAATGAGATCACATGATATTTGTCTTTCTCAGTCTGACTTATTTCACTTAGCATTATATCTTCTAGGTCCATCCATGTTGTTGCAAATGGTAAGATTTCATTCTTTTTTGTGGCAGAGTAATACTCCACTGTATAAATGTGCCATAATCTCTTTATCCAATCATCTATTGATAGGCATTTCAGTTGTTTCCATGTCTTGGCTATTGTGAATAGTGCCGCAATAATCATGGGGTGCATCAAAACATATTCTTAATTGAATTGATAAATGTCCATTCTGAGAGTTTTTTTAAAGGTTAAATAATTTACATAGATTTATTTTGGAGGAAGTTTGTTTTGTTTATTAACTGAAACTTCCTTATGATACACATTCTGCAAAGGTGAAAATTCTCACTACATAGTGGAGGCACTCTGTAATATATAAAAGTAGGGTTTTCTTTTTTTAATGTATAAAGACTAGAATGAAACTGGAAGAAAGAAGTATTTGAAGTATACATCTCTTTCCAAATTATGAGTCTGTTTGCAAAATAAAGGCTTAAAATTTTTTAAATATATGTTAATTTAGTGTTCATGATCTTTCCCCAAATCTTTGACTTTTAGGCGTTTTATTCCCAATGGGTATGCTCATCATATAAAAAGTTCAGGAGTATTGTTTCTAGTTTTAATATTTAAAAAAAATTTTTAAAGGAACGTCAAAAATTATGTGAATCTGATGCCAGGAAAATAGCAGTTTTTAGAATTGTTTTGGAAATATATACATTTCAGCATTAATATTAGTGATCAAGTAATACTTAGAAAGACACACCTTTCTGATTATCATTTATTGTTTAGATATGGAAGTGTAAAGTTGATTATCCAATAAATGTATATGACAGAGCCATACTCTGCTGTTCCATCTCCCCATTAACTCTACAGTAGTCTTGATAAAAGAGATAGTAGTTATGACTGTTTATTTAGAAACTGCTTTTGAGACATAACTTCAGTGTTCCTATATTCAAAATTTCATAAAATGAGTGGATGCATTTAGCAATAAATATAATTTAGCAAACATTTATCAACTAATCTACTTAGTGAAATATATTGCACAAATCCTGTGCATATACATTAAAGAAAAAGTCACTGTTCCTACATTATCATTGCTCAGGTCTATTGGAAAAGATGGTAAGCTGACTGTGAAAAATTAAGGGATATACAAATATGCGTAGGAGAATCAGTGGGAAGAGAGTAGTTCAGATGGTGATTAGAAGGGAGTGAGGATTTTGCTAGACCTTGAAGATTACTAACATTTATCTAGGATTTAAAGAGAGGCAGTTTTATTTATTAATTAAATCACTAAAATGAAAGTACAGGACATCGTTTCTTTGGAAATTCACATTTATTTCACATATACATTTATAGTGAACATGTTTTAGTTTTCTGAGATGTAAATTTTACCTGATTTCATGGCTAGAACTATTAAAGAATGTCTAGGAAATTTTGGTTTGTTTCATCTCCCTTGACTGTTTCTTTAAGTGTACCTGGGTACAATGTAAACTAAAGAGGAATTTTTTAAAAAACTTCTTGAAAGTCCAGCTCATTGGTAAAAATATATCCAAACGGTTGCTACACACTTTTAAATTTGTTCCTGGGAAGTCTGAACTGTGCTGTACAATAGTATCCTATTCTTTCAGCTCATGGACTAGAATTATGTTGTAATGTTGAGGTACTACACAGGATTGATTGCATTTTATAGTTACAGAGCCAGAAATCTTTGATATATATTTTTTTCATAGATTTGATGCTTTTTGACTTGAAACAGTCATTTCAGTGGTAGCATCTAGCTGTCTTCAAATGTATTCTTTTCTGATTTTCATTTTTCTTTTAACATTTTTGGATTAAAATGTGATACTGTGTTTTTCCTTAAAAACTTATAATCTTTCTTGTCCTTTTTATGATAATACCTTTTTACTTGTCTTATTCTCCACCCCACCTCACCCCACCATCCCTTGTGTTAAATACGGCCTCGTATTTATTTCATATTAATTCATACTCATCCTTTTTTTTTTTTTTTTTTTTAATTGGGGAATGTTGGAGAACAGTGTGTTTCTCCAGGGCCCATCAGCTCCAAGTAGTTGTCCTTCAATCTAGTTGTGGAGGGCACAGCTCAGCGCCAAGTCCAGTCACCATTTTCAATTTTAGTTGCAGGGGGCGCAGCACAGCATCCCATGTGGGAATTGAACTGGCAAGCTTGTTGAGAGCTCGCGCTGTAACCAACTGAGCCATCCGGCTGCCCCTCTGGCAGCTCAGTGACAGCTCATTGTCTTCAATCTAGTTGTGGAGGGTGCAGCTCACTGACCCATGTGGGAATCGAACTGGCAACCTTGTTGTTCAGAGCCCGCGCTCTAACCAACTGAGCCATCTGGCCGCCGCCATGCTCATTCTTTTATCAATCTTTTCAAGTCTTCTATTTTGCTTTTTAATATTATTTATATTTGGGTTAAAATTTTTAGTATAGCAGAGATATTTTATCTCTGGAGGCACATATATGTGTATGTGTGTATATGTGTCTATCTTTGGAGATACAAATGTATGTATTAGTGTGTGTGTATATATTCATCTATATCGCCAAAGATAAAAGGTATCTAGGTAACTTTCTATATTCCAACTATTCCGTCAGTAGGAAGAATTATGAAAAAAAATTCAAGTGATATACATATATATATAAAATTATCTGCAGAAGGTGCCCAAAAAACATATGTGCATTTCATGAAAGGGAAAAACTATTAAAATTGTAATACTCAATATATACTGGTAATAAAAGATGAATACAAGTAATGTGTATACATTTTTTGGGCACTCCCGGTATATCTACAATATATATCAATTATTATATCAGTAGGAAGAATTTGAAAAAAATCAAATGGAGTATTAACAGACATATTTCCTATGTGTCCTAAAATACCCATTTCTTCTACTGTACTAAAGGAACATTTAAAATTCTAAGATTTAAATATTCAGGACAATAAAATGGCCTACTTATTATAGAGAAACACATTTTTTATTAAGAATTTCATGTCATGCTCGAATTTGTGTTAAAATATAATGTTATTTATTTTCAGTTTTGTTTGTAATATTTCCCAAATGTTAAGAATATTTTAAGATGTCCTAGCCACAACAGTCAGACAAGAAAAAGAAATAAAAGGCATCCAAATTGTAAAAGAAGCAGTAAAACGGTCATTATTTGTAGATGACATGGTAACTATATAGAGAGAACCCTGAAGACTCCACCAAAAATTGTAGAACTGATAAATGAATTCAGTAAAGTAGCAGGATACAAAATTAATATTCAGAAATCGGTTACATTTTTATACCAGTAATGAACTATCAGAAAGAGAAATTAAGGAAACAATTGCATTTATAGTTATATCAAAAAAAATAAAATACCCAGGAATAAATTTAATCAAGGAGGTAAAATACCTGTATTCAGAAAATTATGACACTGAAAAACATACAAATAAATGGAAGCATATACTGTGCTCATGGATAGGAAGAATTGACGTCATTAAAGTGTCCATACTAGGTGGCTGGTTAGCTCAGTTGATTAGAGCTCAATGTTCGTAACACCAAGTTCGATCACCACATGGGCCACTGTAAGCTGTGCCCTCCACAACTAGATTGAAACAACTACTTGACTTGGAGCTGATGGGTCCAGGAACAATACATTTAAAATAAATAAAAAGTTGGGAAAAAAATGTCCGTAGTTCCCAAAGCAAGCTATAGATTTAACACAATCCCTTAAAAAAAAAAGAATATTTTATAGCATTTTTTATCAAAATCATAAATAATCCTTTCCTGCTATAGTAATAATCCTGTATTTTAAGATTTGCTCCTGGTCTTTCTTTTTTTTTACTTCGGCTTTCACCTGCTATTTATATATTTTATGACCTAACTCCATCTGATTTTTATAAAAATAGACTATGTAAATGTTTTGATAATAAAAATTCTTAAAGTTTGCCTGAACTCATTACTTGCTGGTATTTAAATGCCATTTCTCTGTTAGTTATTCTCTCTCAATCTCAGAAATACTTTTATTACAAGTAAAAGTAAACTCTTAATTCTTTCCTCACTTTATAGTGATTCTTCAGTATGTGTATGGAAAATTGGAATCTCTGACTCAGGTATTCTTACCTGTAAACCAGTATTGGGAACGTTTTTGTTTTTGTAAAATAATGTGACTGTTATTATATATTCTGTTAATATAAGTGAGCTATATTCTTCCTGAAAAAACTTGCAAATAAGTAATCCTTGCTAACAGGGTTTGCATGTGTTTTCAAGATTCCATTTTTTATGGGACAAATTATGTTAATGTAAGTACTTTTTATTTTAACAGCATTGGGGATATCATAGATCACTATCGAAAAGAACAAATCGTTGAAGGCTATTATCTTAAGGAACCTGTACCAATGCAGGTGAGTGTTGTTTTTCTTTTTGCAATAATTAGCATTTTATTTTAAAATGTGGTGTTGGTGGTATGTTTATGTACATACTCATGCATTTAAAATTGGATGAAATTTAACACTGTGGATTCAAATTATTTCAGGAAATAAATGTAAGAGAATCTCTTAGTTTTTATTTATGTTGGTTTTAGATAATTAAGAAGTCCTGATGGCTTTTTGAAAATAGAAGCAGTGGTGAGGGCAGAAACCAAGTTTCTCTGGGTAGAAGGAGTGAGTTTGTTGGAGGCAAAAGTAGAGACAGTAAGGAGAAATCACAGCCAGGCTTATCTAGGTGAGCTTGGTAACTAAAGAAAATAAAAAAATCATAGCCAGAAGAAAAGTGTGGGGCCAAGAGGGTTTTAAACTTTTTATTTGTTTCTTTGTTTGTCTTTGGTTTTATGGTGAGAGTTTTGAGCACGTCTCTGTGCTCTGCGTGAAGCCAGTTGTAAAGAGGAGAGTGACAGTGGTGGGGTGAGGGATAGGTAGTGGCAGTACTTGATG
The DNA here is from genome assembly GCF_057876585.1 of Rhinolophus sinicus. Classification (NCBI taxonomy): domain Eukaryota; kingdom Metazoa; phylum Chordata; class Mammalia; order Chiroptera; family Rhinolophidae; genus Rhinolophus; species Rhinolophus sinicus. Next base: position 56,842,729 of record NC_142503.1, read on the forward strand.
TATAAGGTCCTAGAGAACGCAAGAGTGACTAAAATCCAGAACACAAGGAAAAATTGGCCTTGAACAAGAGGGCCTGTTGAAAATTAGTTGCTTAATGCATAGGGAGATTAATTAGCCTGTGTTTCTTTTTCATACTTCCTGAAGTTTCGGTGGGAAAGGTTGTAGCAAGGGTTAAAAAAAGGATACTGTCATGTGCTGCTCAATCTCAGGGATACATTCTGAAAGATGCATTGCTAGGTGGTTGGGTCTTTGTGTGATCATCATGTAGTGATGGGATAGCCTGCTATACACCCAGGCTGTATGGCATATAGCCTGTTGCTCCTCGGCTACAAATATGTACAGCATGTTGCTGTACAAAACAACATGAGATTAAATCAAGCCCAAGACAAATGATGCAGTCAAGAGAGGTGTGGTGAACGGGAGATGTATGAGGCTGCTGCTGGCATAACAGCATACTATAGTACAACACACTTTTTATAAGTAGAAAGTACATTCTAAAATAGCAGTAAAAGGTATAGTATAGTAAATACAGAAACTAGTAACATAGTTTTTATTGTCAGGTAGTATGTACTGTACATAATTTGACGTGCTGTAATTTTCTATGACTGACAGCACACAGGTGTGTTTACCACAGCATAACACAGACAGGTGTGTAGTGCTGCCACATTGTGACAGCTGCAACATCTACAAGCTCACTAGGCAATAGTTTTTCAGCTCCATTATAATCTTACATGTGGTCCATCTTTATGCAGTGCTTGACTGTACTTCAAAAGAGTGACTAAGAATTTTCCTATGTGGAAAATGCAGGTAGTGACATTCCCAGAGACATAAAAACGGATTATGAGAGGTTTTGTGTACTACCCAACTAAACTTGTACAGTGATTTGTAGTGTCTCTAGCTTCTCTCAATTTTCCTTCCTCCTAAAAAGTTAATTTCAGATGGCTATAACTACTACTCATTGAAGTTGCTGAGGGGGGAATCATTATTCTGATGCTTAATATAAATTCAAGAATTATCATAATCTTGTCACATTTTAATACATCTTGCTTCATTTGCTCATACTTTTCTGGTTCACAAGAGCAGGGGTTTTGTGTTGTATTCCCAGTGCCTAGAATAGCACCTGGCATTAGATATTCCATCAATATTAATTGAGTGAATGATTGTCTGCTTCTAGCAGGAAGCACCCACTTCACCCTCTATATTCTCACTGTGTCTTAATCTCATTGTGCTTGTTGCTATCTCCATGTCAGTCTCTTCCTCTCTGTCTTTCTAAGAATTGCTAGTTTATGATCTATCTCAAATTTCACTTCCCCGATACCTTCTTAATTAATAACTGGTCAGCATTGATGGACCACTTTTGTTGGCACTTCTGGCAGATGTTGGCTGTTCATTATTCTAATAACTGCATATGGAAAACTAACTTTTTAAAATTTAACCACATAGTGTGGTGTGTGCTTTCTAGAAACCACTGCTCAGGGTCTTTTTATTAGTAGTCAGAGGTGCCTTTACCTCTAGATGACACCTCCTGCCACTCATTCCCATTGCTATATCATTAATTGTAATTCACATTGGCTATTTGAGTTAATGATGGTTTAAATTTGTTTCAGAAGTCCACAAACTTTGTCTACAAATTAAGTCATACATTTTTTCCCATCATGAATTTGTGTGTAGAATTAACTAACTTAATTTTTACAGTTAGAAAAATAAGCAGCACGTGACATCTATTAAACTTTCGTACTTAAGTTACAGGTTGTTTTAAGAATTACTTCAAATATACAGTGTGCCCTACTCTTACTTGTGTTACGATTTCATATGTGAACAAACCTCAGATTGTTGTCATTTGCACAAGTGCCTATAATGCTTTGAATGCTTCAGGAATACTTACAAAGCAATTTGATTACTACATAAAAACCATAGACTTTTGAAGTGTATTAGTTTCAGCCTGGAGTAAAAGTAGGTGACAGTAGAAGTTTGGGAATCATACCATTTATCTATCCTTTCCAGCAATATTCTGTTAGAGACACAAAGACTAGTAATATCCTTTTATTAATGGAAAAACTGGATAGCTAGAAAATTAGCTCACTTCCCCTGCAGTGACCCTGCATACCCCAACTCAGTTGGGGAAGTAGCTAGAACAGAATCCTAGCTAGGTCTGTCTACTTTGTGGAACTACCATTTCCTGAGACAGACATTAGAAAAAAAGAAGGAGCCTTTTGAGCAATGCACCCCGCAATAAAAATAATGTTTTTGAGTATTTTATGTTTTAGGCAGTTTCTCAAACGTATTAAGTTATTTAATTTTTTCAGCAACTTGATGAGATTGATACTCTAGTTATACCCATTGTACAGGTACGGAAACTGATACCTGAGAGGTTAAATAAATTACTTAAGTCATCAAGTCATCCTTGACTCTTCTCTTTCTCTCCTACACTCTGTATCTAAATTCTCAGGAACATCATGCTGACTCTGCCTTCAAAATATATCTAGAATATGACTACCACCAGAATCTGATTTCATACCATGTTTTTACCTTTGTCTCCTTAACAATGCACAACAGTCAGAGGGATCCATTTAAAATGTGAGTCAGATCATGTCAGACCTATCTTTAATACTTGCAGGTGTTCTACATTTCATTCAGAATAAAAGTGAAAGTCTTTAAAATGGCATCAAGATCCTAGAGTGGCATCCCAGTGGTTATCTGTAATCATTTCTTTCTGCTCTCCTCTCACTTGTCTCCACTGATACTGGCATCTTCTGCTACCTTTGAAAATATGCCAGGCTCTTTTTTGCATTAGGATCTTTGTTCTAGCTTTCACTCTGCCCAAAATGATTTTCCCTCAATTATCCACTTACCTCACTCTCTTACTTCTTTCAAGTTTTCTCAGAAATGAGCTTTACAATGAGACTTACCCATACTCCTTATTTAATATTGCTACTTGCTCTACCCTGTAACCCATTTATCATCAATTAATGAATAATACAATTTCCTTATGTTATCTCTTTTCCTCATTAGAATATAAGTTCCTTGAGGATAAGGATCTTTTGATTTGTTCACTAGTGGATCTTAAGAACTAGAACAATGCCTGACTCAACAAACATTTATTGAATTAATTTATGAAGTGGAATTTTTTTAAGCCACTAAGTGACAAAGGCAGGATTTACAACTTATGTCTGGCTTCAGGACCCTGCATACCTAACTTCAATGCAAAAGCTTGCCTCAAAACTGTCAGACTTTCACCAGTCAGATTATTTACTTCCGTTAGGGAGGAGTATATAAAACTTCCTTCTCCAGAACTGTTTCAGTGGGCCTAGAATCTCCCCACCCCCCACCCCCCATCATCCAGTGATATACTAGAACTTGGAAAATGAAGTTGTGTTCTTGCAGAGAGTGCCTTCTGATTTATTTGAATCCTTTAGGATTTGTAGAACTATGTATCAGCCCCAACCATAACATAATTTTTAAAAGAGCTATATAAATTTTCTTCAAATAAGGTATTTCAATCCAAATGTTAGCATAGTAATATGTCTTAAATAACAAACTACAAATATATGCCCCATTCTGTAGCTAATACAAATATTACCTATTGAAATAAAGACTGGTGACAAATCTATATTAAACAGGAAAGTAGTCATCACTATTTATCATCGGTGTCCAATGTATCCATTTTAATTTTTTATATCCTTAAGTCATTTTACGAGTAATACGTAGAAGAAGAATAAAAGGATAGTCTAAAACAACGAAATTTAATAAGAATTTAAATGTAGCAAACCCAAATTTTTGTTACCTATTTGCTTACATACCAGAAATCGGCAGTGTCTTTTAAATGCAAGTAACTGTCCTTCGACTTCATCATGCATGACCTGCAAGATACCCATTTTGTAAATACTAATTTCAGATTTCAGATACATTTCTAGTAAGTTCTTGCTTATAATTACTCTGGTTCTTCTCCCACTTTCACTGTCAAAATGGAATAGTGAGTCCACATTTTAAATACATCTCTCCTGGGTTCTAGTGTATGATTCTTTCTTATTGTTCCTGCACTTCATCATCATATGCAATAATTTAGAAAACTTTGAAAGCTCATATTTTTGTTGGAGAGTACAGTCTTCTTTGCTCCATAAGTGTAAAATACAGTTTATGTTTAGGTTTATATACATCAATTAGAATGATCAATATGGTGAATTTTTAATTTCTACATTATATGTCTCCTTTCAATAACCTTTGGCTTCAGATTACCTTTTGTCCATTTACAAATCATATGAAGTAAATTTTGGTGCACAAACATGAAAATTTAGAGAATAGTCTCATTTCCTTTTATCAAAACAGCATAATCCAAATTCTTGTCACAAAATACTGCATGATGATGTCCTTCCTATTGACTAACAAATGGGAACACCATTTGTATTCCCTTTTTCCCCTAGAAATGTATCGTTCACTCAGAAATTCTTTTGAGAAAATTTACCAAGGATATCATTATCCTCTGAAGAATTATAGTCTTAGATTTTGCTTATCAAAATCAATTTTAGCATAACACTAGATTCCAGAGTGCTGCCATCTGTTTTTTTCCATTCATCTTCTGATTCTTTTAATAATTGAAGAACATATTCCTTTGTCAGTATTTTCTTGTTACTATTATGAGCAGAAAACTAAGAGTCCTGCAATTTATTCAACTGTGTTCAATGAAAGCTAATAAAAAGACAACAAATACAGTTTTCTGTACTTCTTTAAAAGATGATGCAATACTTGGCACATTCGTTAAAAAAAAAAAAAAGCCAAAGGGTGATGCAATAGAGATGGTTTATTTTACTATCTCATCATCCTCTAGGCCAGGGGTTGGCAAACTTGTTATGTAAAGAGCCAGAGAATAACTATTTTAGGTGGTATGGGGCATTTAATCTCTGTCTCAACTCCTAAACACTGCCTCTGTGGTATAAAAGCAGCCACAGATGTTACCAAAGAATGAGTGTGGCTGTGTTCCAGTAGAACTCTATCTCTCCAAACAATCAGTGGGCTGAATTTGGCACATGTACCATGGTTTGCCAGCTCCTGCTCTTTAACATATACTTGGGAATAATTGTTGAGTAATGATGCAATGGTTCCTAAGATGATGAAACAGCAGAAAGTTTCAAGATACAGGAAAAATGAGATTCATGAGAATCTCATATCTTAGAAAAGGATCAAATGGACCCATAAAATCTTTAATAAGAAAGTCATAAAATACTAATCCTTGCTAATAGTAAACTGCTCAAAAAAGAAACTGAAAAACTAAAATTGAGTCCATGTACCCTGATGGTAACACTGAAGATTGATTTATTTTGGAAAGATATATTCTTTCTGATGTCATATGTCTTTTTATTGGGGGGGGAGGGTAGCAGTTAAGACATATGCATTCCTAAAAACCACAGTGGTATGTAAAGTCATGCAAAAAGACCACAGAGTAATGGGAAAAGTGTGGGTGGGGCCCCAACACTCAAAAGCTTCATCGGTGACACACAAAGATAAGCCAAAGAAAAATGTAGCATAGTTTTTATATGTTAAATGGTTAAGAAATATATAAACAACAATAAATATGGTACTTTACCTTTAAAAAGATCTGGTTTACTTGTGGAAGTGGTCATTGGGAGTGTTTTGAATATTATGAAGTGGTGAAAGGAAGATTCTCCGAAATCAGATGGCAGATGGCATTATAACACTTGGTGAACTGTGGGGGATCTGAGGTGTTTTGTGTATCCCCATGTATCTCAGATCAGCTGCGTGCAGTTTTCTGCATTCACCTAGCATTTCTTGCAAACATATTTGTACATAAACATACATGAATTTGCTTTATGCTTAAATTGTGTCTTAATTTATCTCTTATGTTGGGACAAAACAGTGTTATTTGCTGTAAAACACAACAAAACTAACTATACAGTAGTCCTCTCTCATCTGCGAGGGATACGTTTCAAGACCCCCAGTGGATGCCTGAACCTGCAGATGGACTGTTTTTTCCAACACATACATACCTGTGATAAAGTTTGGTTTATAAATTAGGCACAGCAAGAGATTAACAATAATTAATAACAAAATAAAAGTTATAACAATATACTGTAATAAAAGTTATGTGGATGTGATCTCTCCCTCAAAATATCTTATTGTACGGTACTCACCCTCCTTGTGATGATGTGAGATGATACAATGCCTACATGATGAGATGAGTGAGGTGAATGACATAGGAACTGTGACATAATATTAGGTTACTACCGTGTTTCCCTGAAACTAAGACCTAGCAGGACAATCAGCTCTAATGTGTCTTTTGAAGCAGAAATTAATATAAGACCTTATCTTATTTTACTGTAATATAAGACCAGGTCTTACATTATATATATTATATAATGTCTTATGTTAATTTTTGCTCCAAAAGACGCATTAGAGCTGATTGTCCTGCTAGGTCTTAGTTTCAGGGAAACACAGTATAAGCGTTACTTGAATACAAGCTCTGAGATACCTCAACAGTTGATCTTATAACTGAGATGGCTAATGGGTGGGTACAGGAGGGTACAGCACGATGCACTGGATGATGGGATAATTCACGTCTCAGGCGGAATGGAGCGGGATGAGCGAGATTCCATCAGCTACTCAAAACAATGTGCAGTTTGAAACATGAATTGTTTTATTTCTGGAATTTAACATTTTTGGACAGTGGTTGACCATGGGTGACTAAAACTACAGAAAGCGAAACTATAGAATGGGGGGTGGGGAAACTACTGTATTTTTTAAAATAACTTATTAGTTGTCCGTGTTCACGAGAAATGGTAAGGAAACCTTTTTGAGAATTTCTTTGGAAAGCAGAGGATCTCTTACTATATGTGTTACATTCTTTTAGATTTTAGTACTTAAAACATTTTTTAATGTCTAGACAGACACATAACCTGGGTTTTAATTGGTAGTTTAGATTTTACTTAATTTTCATCAAGAATTCATGAAGCAATTGTTAATACTTTTAAAAATACAGGATCAAGAACAAGTACTTAATGATGCAGTGGATGGTAAGGAAATCTATAATACAATTCGTCGAAAAACAAAGGATGCCTTTTATAAAAATATTGTTAAAAAAGGTTATCTTCTAAAAAAAGGTAAGTGTAAATTTTTAAGGGTAAAGATTCAATTTTTAGTATTTTATCGTTTACAATGAAGCATTTTAAATATTGGGCCTAAAACTTATCATTGAGATATGTATTTAACAAGTTGTTTTGCCCTATCTTATTAGTAATTGACCCTTGTTAGAGCTTTTATCTAAGCATCCTATAAATTCTAGTCTGGGTATGTAAGTCCACATTTCCAAGCAGAGTTTTAGGAAACAAGCTTATATATTTCCAAGTATGTCTTTAATTCCTGAGATCAGTTCCAGTGCAAAGTATTTGATTCTTTGCCTCCTCCCTACTCCATATTCTTTTTTTTTTTTAAGTGAAACTTCTTATGGTACTTGGCTCATTCATGGTATTGATGTTTTTATTTTATAGATTCGCCTTAATTTGACATTAAGGAAATGTTGGGGGGTTGGAGGGACACAGGGTTAGTGGAAGAGTTTTTTTTCTTTTTTTTCTTACGGATGAAAAGGAATTACTCCTAGACAAGAATTTTAAAGAGCTTATTGTAATGAAATTTCCAAAGATGTAGTTTAGGTTTACTCTGTGATTCATTAAAAAACAAGCAATATAACAAAAGTTGTTTTTCTACAGATAAATTACATATTCTTTTTTTATAAGGGTTAGTGTGTTCTTTGCAATACAAATTGAAGTATATTTTTTATTTTCAGCAATAATTTTTATGATTTTAGTACATATGACTTCACAATTAACCATTTAGCTAAGGGAAACCTTTTTTTTTTTTTTTTTTAACAGGCAAAGGAAAACGATGGAAAAATTTATATTTTATCTTAGAGGGCAGTGATGCCCAACTTATTTATTTTGAGAGTGAAAAACGAGCTACAAAACCAAAAGGATTAATAGATCTCAGTGTATGTTCTGTCTATGTTGTTCATGATAGTCTCTTTGGCAGGTAAGAAATTGGTTTCATATCTCTTTTTGTAGTTGGTTTATTAATAAAATAGTGGGTATATTTAGATCATTTCAAAGCATAGCAAACCAATTTTGATAGCCCTAAAATCATCTAAAAATGTCAGATTTACTTTCTGGGGTAATTTTCGTCATCCTTCCTTCCTTTAGACTCAAACCTATGCATAAAATTATATTCTACTGTATTACATAGAAATCTTGGAATGACATTTCTTATGGTAAAACTTGATCTGTTTGCAGCATATTTCCTCCCTGCCCCTACCACCAATCTTTTGAGTGACGTACTTTAAGTGTTGTCATTTTCCCCTATTTCATCACATTCTCTGTTAACTCAGTGCATCTAATAATAGTACTAGGTATAGTCATTTGTACTATTAATTGGATAGTCATGTTCCTAAGAAATTTGACATTGAGAAACAATCGTAATATAAAAACAGTTGTTTCAGTAGGAAAGAGAGTATTTTAAATTTGAAATTAAAACAGTTCTTAACGTTAATTTAAATTTTTTTAAAATAATGTATATAAATGTGTACGCTAAAGCTAAGTCCTGAACATCACATGGGAAATGCAGCTTTTGATTATAGCTAGTTTTTTGCTCAAGTACGATAGCCTTTATTATCTGTAATCCATCCAGTATTATCAATAATCCATTACAGAGTTTTTTTTAGATATATTTTTATTATCTATTGTAATGATTAATAACAAATCAATTAAATGTTTTTAACAACTTGGTTTTCTGCTGCAGGATGGCATTTCTACTAAGAAAATTAAGTTTTGTCCTAATTAAATTGGTAAAACGGCAAGAAAAATAATATAGAGCTACAACGCAGTCATTTCTTTTTTCCAAACTGTGTTTTGGAGATCACATTAATGTTACTTGTGATTTTAACAGTCAGGTTTTAAAAAATATTTAAAGTAGGTTTGGGAAATGCTGAACTGAACAAATAGTTTTCCCTTCAGCAGGGTTTTTTTGAGTCTTATCTAGTGTTCATATTGTGAATCACTAAGAAGGGAGAGTAATATGAAGTCTTTCATTAATTCATTTGATCTTGATACCCTTCATGTTTTTTTTCCTGAGCACTTCCTAATATATCATAAAAACAGGTGTTCCAATGAACATGCCAAAAAAAGTTTCAGTCAGATAGGATTTCTTAAGATTTTTTTCTCTCCTTTAACAGTATGGCAATCTTGGCCTTCAGATATGGTTGGGTAAGACTTGTGCCTCCCTTTCATCTCTGCTCTGCCTTCCTTCATGGTACCAAGGTGACAGTACCAGAGAAAGGAGAAACGAGCATTCCCTTCAGTAACTATTAAAAATTCTATGAATGCACTATTGAGCCACCTCTGATACTAGTTTCTAGTCTTGGGTTACCTGAGGTAGCAAAGGAATGCGATTACCTTAAAGTGAGGGCATCAGGTGCCCAGCCCTGCTGCTGATCATCCCACCCAAATAGTGAGGATGTTATACTGTGTGGGGGAGTAAAATGGAAGATGGGGCGACAACCACACTGTTCTTTCCCAAATACGGCTGACTTGTGCTATCAACAGTTGCAAGAGGGAAGAGATTTTAGAGACTAGCTTATTGAGATAAGTGATAATGAAATAGGTGGTTCTTAAACTGAGTTTTGGAGGATGAGTATGAATTTCTTTAGATAAAGCAGTGCTTCCCAACCAGTGTGCAACGAATGTTATAGGTGTTCCTTGAAATATTGGTGGTTGTAAAGTTACTGTAATAAAAATATTAAAACAAATGTTTTACATTTCAAAAGTTATAATACTTGAACTTGTATGACTCCCTCTGTAAACTGTTTTAATTCATTATTTTATTGTGGAAAAGATTTGGTGCGTAACTTGTAGACAGAAAGCTTTCTGTAGTGGCCATACTTCACTACTTCCCTCTGACTTTTTTGTTCAGTCACCCAGATCGTCTGAATATTACTTTACTCACAGTTTTTTGTTGATCATCAATGAAGTTATTTTTTGTGTTCACATGTAAAATTTAGTTTCATTTTGTTTTTTATATTTTTTTCTATTAACACAGAAGTTAAAATTGTTTTTATTACTGTAAAATATATGAGGGAATTCTTGAAAAATAACTAATTTAGATTTTTTTTCATTGTTACATTATATTTGGCTTTAATGTACAGGTATATATTTTCCCACCATAAAGGGCAATTTGGTGATTAAAACTGGCAAGTCATTAAATTCACAAGATGAAAACAGTAGCCTTAATTTTAAAAATACAACCCATTAATTAGGCCACTTGATAATCAATGTATTGAATTTAGATAGCTAAATCCACTGAGTCTTCTCTTCCTCAGCCTAAATACTGCATAAAAGTTACTGAATATTAGTGGTGCCAAGCCCACTCTGCTGGCACCATACTACCACTGAACTGTGAGCTCCAAATAAAACAGTTTCTTCTTTCTTCTCCTCCCACTCCCCAACCCCCTCCTCTCACCGATCTGTCTGTTCCTGCAGTATGAGGTTACACTTGGGAAGCTTGTTAGGAGATCATGCAATTAATAGCTAAAGCAAAAGCCAGAGTACCTCACCCAGATTTGGAGAATTGCTTGTTTTGTCAGTCTGCATGAAAATTGCCAACTTTTTGTTTGAGGCCAAAAAGCAAAAGAAATAGAAAAGATACCACTTTCAAATAGTATTAGATTTGTGTTCAGATAGGATTATCAGTAAATGCATTGGTGAATTAAATGATGGCCTGAATGTAGATACAGAGATTACATTTTCACTAGAGACTGATTAATCTACAGATTTTAGAGAATTACTTGAAAGTAAATTATTGGTCATTCAAAGAAGTACCAAAAGAAATTACTAAGGATGAACTATTCAGAACAGTAAAGGAATCCTTTGAAGCCAAGAAGCTATTATGGAAATAGTATTTAAGTTTATGATCAATGATGAGGCTTCATGATAGGAACGTTTAAAAGTTTTACATCAAAAATTCATTCTGGAAAATAAGCAATACAGAGATGCTCTTATATGTAAAAGTTTGTCTGTAGACCTGAATTCCACTTGAAATAATATTTTTAAATGGAGACTCTAATAAAATCTAAGCAGCTTTAACTGCATGCTTTCAGTTTTATGGGAGGAAATGGGATCGGGATACCACTGTACTCTTTGATGCCAAAGTGTGTAAGCTCTCCAAAGAAGAGTTTTACTAAAATATATGATCTAGAAGAAAAAAAACTTTTTGGTTAATGATTCTCACTTTGCAGATTTATTAAAGAATGGGTAAACTTCCTCAAAATTAGTAGTACAACACAAAAAGATGTGTTCTGACAAGTTTTTGGATTCAAAGCAGAAATTTAACTTTGGAAAAGTGAGATTAAAAATGACTCACTGGTAATACTTATTATAATTTGAACAATAGGAATCTTAAAGAATTAAGACTAATAAAGTAGTATCTATATAAGTTTGAGGAAAAGCTTTACCATTATTTTGATGTGCAATTGAATTGAACAGGTGCAATTGGATTGAAAACCTGTCTAGTAATCAGAAGGAAGGTCAACATTATACTTGCCAATTAAAGAAAGGAACTGCTAGAGTTAAAGAAAAATTAGGTCTTTGAAGTACAATTTAAAGAGACTGAATTATTCCTATTTTGGTTAATACTATCAAGAAAGGAGTTTCTGTTGGGTTGTGGTGAAAAAGCAGTAAATAGACATTTACCATTTGTTTCTACAAGAGCATACCTTGCCTCTTATGCAGTTTTTTGTTGAAGGTGACTTGCAAGAATTGGAAGACATTTGAAAAAGTCTACACTACGAATTGTACTTAATGGTACCAAGTCTAACTTAATATGAAAGTCATATTAATTGGAAGTAACACAAGTCTTTTATTTTAAAAAAGTGAGGTTTTTTCCGAAGTATGCCAGTTTACCATCAACTATATTCTTGTGTGCCTTACTGTGGAATAGTTGGGAAGCGCAGAGAAAGACAGAATGCCAGTGAAAACAGCACCAGCAAAGCATATTTCAAGGATGTGAAAAGATGTCTACAAGATAATAGGATTAGTGAAAAATAGATACCAAATTAAGGATTACAGAATACAAATATCATAGCACAAAAGGGTAAATTGTGGGTAAATGCTGTTATCTTTTTCTTTGCTACCCAATGTTGGCAGGTACTGAACATTTCTTGCTTTGCGTAAGCATAGACCCCAATCCGCTGATTGACCTGTAGCATTTAGGTGAAGTCTAAAGTGAAGTTAAGCAGGCCTCTGCAGTAGACTTGATTGGTGTGTATGTGCAGCCTGTGGGGAAGGAATGTTGGACAGCTCCACCTTTTTGGCTGTTTTTCTTGCCTACTTTAATTAATTGCACAGCTGTACAAATTTTCCAATTATTTCCAGTATTAGTAAGAGGTCTCTTAAGTACTCGTGTTTCTTTATATGAAACCTCTGACTCTTAAATAATTTCTTTAAATAATGACCATTTCAGAAGCACAAGATGAAAGACATTTCAGTGACAGTTACTATAGTAGTTAATATGTGGGAATGTTTACACCTTTATCATTTTTTAGGCAGAATCTTTCACTGGTGCAGTAGTTATTGCTTTATCTTAATCAAGTAAGGGTTTTTTGCTAGATGTTAAATTTTAGGTTCCCAATTTTCTTTCAGCATTTTAAAGATTGTATTCTGCCTTGCAACATTTTCTTTGTCATTCTAATTGTTTCCTGTTTAGAGATAATGTATCTTTTCAAGGTACTGCATTTCATCTTTTTCTGGATGCCTTGAGATTTTTCTGTATCTTAGATTTTCAGCAGTTTAACCAAAATGTGCCTACTGTACTTATGTTTTTTTAATTTATCCTAATGTTTGTAGAGCTTCTTCAACCTCATACCTGATAACTTTTGTCAGTTTTGGAAAATTCTTGGTTAGTATCTCTTTAAACAGTTCTTCTGCCACATTCTCATCTTTTGCGATTCCCGTTACCCGTTATACCTTTTTACTATGTCCCATGTGTCCCATCGTTTTCTCTGTTTTTCATAATTTTTCTTCTCTGTGCCTCAGGCTGGATTTTCTTCTGTATTTCAGCTCACTGATCTACTCTTCTGAGGTTCATTGCATTTGTTGAGGTCTTAATTTTATTTATTACAGTTTCCATTTTAAAATTTTCATTTGATTTTTTTATATATCCAATTATCTGGGAAAATTATCTATTTTGTTATCTATTTTCTTAAACTTTTTAATTACAGTATTTGTAAATTGTATCTGATTTGTCTTTCTCCTTTTTTTTTGTTTTTTGCCTTCCCTTTTGGCTTTTCATCATTTGACCTTGACTCTTGTAATGTCTACTTATGTTTGAATAATGGACATTGTGTATGAAAAACTTTAGACACTATGGATAATGTTACTGCTTCCAGAAAGGATTGTTCTTCTGCCAGATAATTTAGAGTAGGCATAGTAGTTCACCTTCATTCTCTCAGGGATCCAGTGGAAGAATTGGTAAAACCTGTCTATTTCTTTTTCCTCTTTTAAAATTCTTTTTATTTCTAAGAAAACAAATTTTTAAGGCTATTTCTGGTTTGCCCTTATTCTGAAGGCAGAGCTCTACAAGGGTCTCAACTGAAAGCTTTCTCTTTTAAAGGTCCTGATATCATTTGACTGTCAGCATTTGACTCTGAAAAAGCTGAATGTGCTGGTTACCTTTTCAGCATCTTGGCTGCTGCTTTCTGCTCAGCATTTCAGCTTCTTGCCCAACACAGTTTAGGAATTGGCAAACACCTTGAAAGGAAGAGCTATGGAGAATTTCAGTATATCAGGCTCACCTCACTATGTTGGCCCCTCAAGTCTTACCTTGCTTTGGTGGTTTTCCATTGACTTAACATTTGTTTATGGTTTTGTTTTGTTTTTGTTATCCAACTAGGAGTGTTAGTCTGATACAGAATCAGAATGTTTCAGTTTACATTTTCCATTATTTTTATGGCATTCTCAAAGCATGGAATGATGGTTCTTTTATTTTTAATAAATGTTAAGCTTCTACTCTGGGTATTTTGCTATGGTCTCCTAACACTAAAGTGTAAGATACAATCTTTGGTTAAGGCAAGAAATAGAAATAACATTTATTGAGTTTCAAAAACATGAAGATACTTAACATTTTGTAAACATTTTCAAGTCTAGTTAGAAAGACCAAATCTTCAAAAAAGATACAAACTACTATCTGATAGTATACTTACGTGTCAAGTGAATTATAGTACCGTGCATACTATAGGTGGACAAGAACTAACATTTACTGTACACCATTAGGTCATTTAATCCTCAGAACAAGCGTATGTATAAGTATGTGGTGTTTCCATTTTAACAGATGAGGAAAAACTGTCAGTTGTAAAAAAAAAAATTTGAAAATACATAAAATTATAAAAAAGAAAATTCAAATCACTTACCATTGGCTGAGATAACCACTGCACATGTTTGGCCTCAGAATATGTCTAATCATTTTCCAGATCATATACATGTATATTCTGTGAGTTTATGGATCAGTGAGTTTAGTAACATTTTGCTTTAAAAAGTGTTAGTGTTAGCTATGTGCAATTCTAGCATTTCTGCTTCACTTGCTTTGTAACTTTTCTATTTCTAATGTCTTTACAATTAATTTGCACAGTAGTTTAATTTTTTTAATTTGAAAGATTTGTAAAATTTCAATACAAAGTTGTCTAAAATATTTGCAGCTGACATTCTTTTTAGCAATGATCTGGTACATGGAGTATTAGTTCCCTAAATTAAGAATTATGTAATTTTATATAAATTATACAATACTGTGATTTTTTTCTTAAAAAGTGGCATAAATGTTTTAATACTTTTGTTAAGCTTCCTAATAATTTTTTTGTTTGTATTTAAAGGCCAAACTGTTTTCAGATAGTAGTTCAGCACTTTAGTGAAGAACATTACATCTTTTACTTTGCAGGAGAAACTCCAGAACAAGCAGAGGTAAGTTAATTGTTTCTTCAATGACTGTAAACATTCATCACACGTTTTCTTTCTTTTTTTTTTTTTATTCAATTAAAGTTGACATACATATATTAGTTTCAGGTATGCAGCATAGTGATATTTATATACCTTTTGCCTATATTTTCTTTTTAACCTGAATAGAAAAATATTGCATTTAAAATAAAGGGTCAAAAAGGATGCCTGAAATCGAATCATCTTTATTTTAAGGAATGAGAACTTTCATGTGTAAAATACTTTTTTGAAAGAAATGCAGGAAAACACAGTGAAGGGTTACTAGGAATGAAAACTTCATTTTAAATTGACCTTTGACTACTCTCTGATGTTGAGTCCAACTGAGAATGCTCATTTGAAATCGTCTCTTCACAAAGGTTATAGATACTCTCAGTACAGTCGAAAGGTAAGCCAGTTAGTTTGGCTAACAAGCTTGTCATTCGTCACTGGTTGAACTCCATGTCTAAAAATAGAAGTTCAGTCCTCAGAAGGAAAACTATTTTAGGAATTTTCTATTTTTCTCTTGTGTCTAGATATAATGTCTAATTTGGCACTAGCCATTGATCTATGTGCAATGCCCTTCTAAAAACTTTTATTAAAATTTAATGCTGTGAAGAAATAATGTGTTTAAAAAATCGCCTTTTAAAAATATTTTTATTTCTTTGAACCATAATATTTCTGGGGTGCTTAGTGGTATTTTATAGAAATATGGCAATATTTCTGCTTATGCTCTATGGAAGGAACCTGAGGGTAGTTAAGAGGTCAGAGAAAGCGATGTTGTCAGAGATAGAAGATAATTTGCCAACCTTGTGTGAGGCAGATGCTCTTAAAACTGTGGATCCTGGTATGCGCTGGTGACACATAAATTATGACAGTATCTTAGACTCTGGAATAAACTTGATGAATGAAATATTATGTTTCATGATTTATTGAGTGTCATGATTTAAATCTTTGTAAAATATCTCAAATGCTTATTATTAACGTATAACACACATAAAACCTCGTTTTGTAGGTATGTGTCCCTAATATTTAGATGAAAAAGTAGAACTCAAAACATTTTGGTACCTTAGGCATTTTTCTAAATGTTACAAATTGATTTAGAGAAGAAATTTAAACTTTAGTATCCTATCTTCTAGTTATTTTACCATGTTCCCTTTTTCTAACTAAAGGTGTGTTATATACCTTAATGATGTTTCAGTATGTTTTGCATGCCTCACTTAGCTGTATAAATTGAACATTTTCTTATTGTATCAATATATAGTCGTTCTATATTTGGTATTTCCAAATCCTACTACAAAGTCCAAAAGTACCACTGGTATTTCTGATATTTGTTACTTTGGTGGCTTGTGGGATCTTTGGTTACTCACTTCTATTTCTAAAAGCTACATTAATTGATTTGGTCTTAATTTGCTCTACTTTAAGGATGTTCTGTAAACATTGACAGAATTCAGATTCATTGAAATAGCCAACAAACTAAAGACATAATTGAGTAAAATAATGGTATAGAGCTTCCTAAAAACATGTAATGCCAAAATGAAATATTTAGATTTATTTTTGAATAACCTAAAATTGTTCTCTCCTTTCTCCAGAGCACTAGATAAACATTTTAAAATACAGCTGCAACTGAATTTGAATATTAAGCTGAAAAAAATTTTAATCTAATGTTGTCTTTGAAAAACTTACAAATAACCCAGATCCCCTTACACATTTCTACCTATATGATTAGATTAGAATGCTTGTCATCAAATCAGTCATCTTATTATCCATTGGTTTTGAGTCAGCGCTTCTTTCACAAATGTATTAAGTTAAATTCTGCATTAGGGTTCCTCAAGTGTAACTGCTTAACCATACATAAACTTTATTTTTGGGGCTAATCAATGGCCACTCACTGTTACATTTAACATTAACTTAGAGATTCTACAGGAATACAGTTTTTTATAGAATTATTGTAATTGTTTTGGTCATTGTTTTACTTTATTGGGGTGCAAATATATTAAAGTG
The DNA here is from genome assembly GCF_057876585.1 of Rhinolophus sinicus. Taxonomy (NCBI): domain Eukaryota; kingdom Metazoa; phylum Chordata; class Mammalia; order Chiroptera; family Rhinolophidae; genus Rhinolophus; species Rhinolophus sinicus. The sequence continues at coordinate 56,859,744 of NC_142503.1, forward strand.
CAGTCTACAGACCGAAATGACTATAATTGAATTTGAAGAAACAAATTGAGAATTAGAAACTAAACTATTCTCTAGTATATTTCTTTGAAATGATGTTATTTTTTTGTAGGATTGGATGAAAGGTCTGCAGGCATTCTGCAATTTACGAAAAAGCAGTCCAGGGACATCTAATAAACGCCTACGTCAGGTGAAACTTAATTTCTTTTGATTTTTGACTGTCACATTTTGTTCTATCGCTTTTCTCTTTATTTTTATCTCTGTATGAACTGTTTTGGGCAACACTTCAAACACTTTAGAGTTCTTAAGAGAAGTTAATCTTATCAGGCATTTTATAGCAGTGTTCCCACTTGCTTCAGTAGCAGGAGAAATACTTAATTCTTTATGAAAGAGAGAGTCCTTTATATACTTGCTGGGTACTTAGTCCATAATGCCATCTTTTGAAGGCATACCAAGGATTTTTTTTCCCTTCCACTTAAAATAACAATACCAAACCAACACCAAGAGAAACTATTCTCTTGGGCACTTTGTTTTTTCTTAAAAAAATTATTTCAGCCCATTTCAAAAAAGTAGAAGTAAAGGTACTTATTGAAAAGATCATCTGACTTAAGTACTGATCCCAATAAACTTTTGGGTTTTTCATTTTATAGTAATTGCTTTTGAAATATATTGCATAACTCTTAGGTAGTATCCAATCTTATTTGAAACATTAACATGTCTTATATGTTCATTTATGGAGAGTTATGCTAGGCTCTTTCTAGATATGTAAAGTCAACTTTAAATTCTCCACTTCCTTGATTTTTTTCTTTGTAGTTATCCTTAGATAATTGGGAAAAATTAGGTAATTTTAATATTCTTGGCATTTTGAGGAAAGTTTAGTCCAATATTTATCAACCAACCAAAGTGACTTTTATTTGTGGGAATTTCCAATAAGCTTGGTGAATTTAACATTGTTTTATTGGAAGTGGATAAATGGTTAATATTTAGATGACTACAATTTATATTCCCTGTAATCAGAAGACTGACCCTCCCAAGGACATTTAATTATATACATAATCACTATGTGTTCTCAAAACGTATTTTAACATTTTGTAAGCAATGTGGAAAAGCAGATTTAATTTTTGTAGATTGTGTGAAACTTTGGCCATGAATTTATCATTTATGGGTATATGGTATAGCTGTTACCTCTTGAACCTTTCTTATGTGTCACATACTCCACTGTGCTTTACACGTATTTTGAATCATTCCAACTTACAGTGTAAACTTTATCCTGATTTTATATCTGAAGAAGTGAGGTTCAGAGAAACTGACTTGTCCAAGGCCACATGAGTAATAGTAGGTAAGAGGGAAGAGGACCTGATACTAGAAGGTAGATGTAGGTCTAAGTTTTGGCATAAAAACTAACAAGGAACTTTGCTTGTTTGAGAATCTGTATACTTTCTGTAGCATGAAAAGGTGGAATCTGGGTTTTAAAAATATTTTATAGCTGTGGAAATCTACAGAAATAAAATCTTCCAGATCAACATTATGTAACATAACGCCGTTTCGATTTGGGTGGTGACAGTTGTTTACATGTATTAATAAAGAATCATCATCTTCATTTTCTCTGAACCATGGTTTTACAGTTGAAAAGATGTATTTCACTTATGTAAGAATATAATTGGAAGAATAAGTTGTAAAACAAAATTGCATTTGTAGTAATTGCTTTTGAAACCTAATGCATAATTCTTGAAATCTGGGGTAACAATTTTTGTGCTTTCTTTAGGTCAGCAGTCTTGTTTTACATATCGAAGAAGCCCATAAACTCCCAATAAAACATTTTACTAATCCATATTGTAACATCTACCTGAACAGTGTCCAGGTAGCAAAAACTCATGCAAGGGAAGGGCAAAATCCTGTATGGTCAGAAGAGTTTGTCTTTGAGTAAGTCTTATTTTATTATTACATTCAATTCTTTTACCACACTGCATACCGCATTTTCTGTTTCTTTTCTTTCCTTTCCTTCTTTTCCTTCCCTTCTTTTCCTTCCCTTCCTTTCCTTCCTTCCCTTTCTTTCCTTTCTGTCTCTCTGTCTGTCTGTCTTGTCTCTATATCTAAACTGTCAAGAAGGTACCAAATCCAGGCATTCTAATAGTACATACATTTTTTTCCTGTTATATTTTTTCCTCTTTATTAGTAAAGTGCTATCTATGTCTTTTGTTTTTCACCTAGTTATTAATATGAATTAGCATTACTGATAAGTCCGCAACTATTTACTAACAGAAATACAAAATGTTTGCAAAGGTTTCCAGGATTTATTTGAGGTGAAAGATGGTAGGGAAAGCATAATTTGCTTGTCTGTATTCCTGTATACCAAGCAATAAAACATGTTTTGAATGTAGTGGTAAATCTAGCAAATTTGAGTTGTTTAGTAGCAAAATAGTGGCCTTATTTGATACTAGAACTAAAGGAATTATATAATTTGATGCCAGGACGTTTTGTTAATTGTTTTTTTCCTTGCTCCTTTAGTGATCTTCCTCCTGACATCAACAGATTTGAAATTACTCTTAGTAATAAAACAAAGAAAAGCAAAGATCCTGATATCTGTAAGTTGACACAGAAATTTCTTTCTAAAGTAAAAAAACATGTTTTACATACTTTTAAAATAATGAAATGTAGTCTAAAATGGAAATTAAAAAATAAAATAGAAGTGCAAGTAGTATAATTTGAAAGTTTCTTTTTGTACTTCTAAAATGTATGTAAGAAAGGAAAAAAGACCAAAATGAGTAAACTGTGCATACTATAAACCTAAGCCCTTAAGATTAAATTACATATGTATTCATCCTCCTCTACCCCAATGAGTAGGAAGAATAAGAAAACAGTATTAGTGGTCATCTTTCTGTGGTTCTTCCCCTACCTCCTCTTTCTACTTTTTTAGGTTTTCTCTACTTTCCTATATACTTTGCATGTAACTGAAAAATAAACATCTATTAAAAAAAATTATTTAAATACAAGTACACTATTTATTCACTTCTGGTAGTGAAACCCTCTGAGTTTTTTATCTCAGCAGCACACCTTGTTCCAGCTTGTTGCTAAAACAGGTTGCAGTGGGATTTAGTAATTCACATTAGTGTGAATTAGGTTAATACCTTCTTAAATGTCAGGCTCAGGGAAAGAAGTGTTATGTATTAACAGATCAAAAGCCTGAATTTTTCTCTACATGTTTATTCTTTAATTTCTATATTTAAATGCTTAACATTTTAGTGCTTCCCCATTACGTTTAAGATAAAATCCACACTCCCCCACCCCAATAATGACACAGAAGATCCTTTCTGATACACTCCTCCTCCCTTTTGCTCTCACTGTATAATCTTTTGTATATTCTTCTCTCCAGCTATGTAACATCTTTCTCATAACTCTTAAATTATCCGTGAATTCTGAAAGCATCCACCATATCTTCTATTTGGACTGCCCTCATGCTCCCCCCTCCCCCACCTCTTTCTCTTTCTCTCTTTTTCTGTACCTTTGTACTTAGGTACAGCTCCACATCCTGTTACAAGTCAGTTTAAGGATCAGCATGTTTAGAATAGATTTTTTAATCTCTATCGGCTGAATTAGATATTATTTCTCTGTACTCCAGAAGCATTAACCACTGTTATAGCACATATCACTCTGGACCATAACTGATTTTTTGCCTTCTTGGCTAGAGTGTGACCTCCATCTAAATCAGAGGCTGTGTCTTAATCATGTCTGTATCCCACGTCCCTGCTTATAACAGAGTCTGGCACATAGTAGGCGTTCAGTAACTGAATAAAATACTAAGTATTGAAATTGTGATATCACTGGAAACTCCTTTAATAAAAAGCATTTAACACTATAAAGAAGACAACATAAGGAAATTTTACTTGTGTGACTAATTATAGTGTCATCTTTTAGACAGTAATCATTTGATATTTTTCTGTCAAAGTATTTATGCGCTGCCAGTTGAGCCGGTTACAGAAAGGGCATGCTACAGATGAATGGTTTTTGCTCAGCTCTCATATACCGTTAAAAGGTATTGAACCAGGATCCCTGCGTGTCCGAGCACGATATTCTATGGAAAAAATCATGCCAGAAGAAGAATACAGTGAATTTAAAGAGGTATTATATTATTTACCAGTCTAATTATTTATGATAGCATTAACAGAAATATTTAACATTGAATAAAAGATCCATTAAGTTTAATGTAGTAATGCCATAGCTTAGTGGCTCACTGATAGGCAGAGGTTGAACAGCCTTGTGGTATGATGTTGGTCTTAAGAGTCAAAAATATGTAGTCTGTAAACTCACTCTACTTTTAATAAATATATTCAATAAAACATATTCCTAAATAACAAAAGAACATATTTTCTGTTAATCTCACTGAGAATGCTTAATGCTGTGGTGTACTTTCAACAATCTTTCTTGATGTTATTTTTAGCTTATACTGCAGAAGGAGCTTCATGTAGTCTATGCTTTATCACATGTATGTGGACAGGACCGAACACTACTGGCTAGCATCCTACTGAGGATTTTTCTTCATGAAAAGCTTGAATCATTGTTGTTATGTACACTAAATGACAGAGAAATAAGCATGGAAGGTATAGTATGGAAGTGTTAGTGTGATACTTTTAAAAATGGGGTCAGTAATTAGATTGTACATATCAAGTATATGTGGATCCTGTCTTAGAATATATTAAACAGTTACATTGTCTTTCAAAATAAGATATTCTGTTTTCCCTTCATTAAAAAGTATAATTAGAGTATCAGTTCTGATTCTTTTACTGGCTAATGTGTGGGGTTGGTATTTCTGATACAAGTTTCTGTCATGGCAAATTGGTATTGGAAGCTGAAAGAAAGGGACTTCTGTGTCCTGATCAATGGCTCACAATGCTTTATTAAGAATAGTTTAGTGTACCATGTTCTTTGTTTATTTTTTACTTTCTAATTCATTGCACAAAAGTTGAGAGTCAGCTGAATTTTGTCTAGCTTCTGTAGATAATAGGTAGTTCCCAGGCAATGTAGCTGGGCACATAATGTTTTGTTAAGGCTTACAAATATGTCAGAATAACCCACTTTCAACCAGCACTTTGACTCAGGAACAGTGCTTGCTTATAGGTTTCCCCAAATAAACTGTAAAACTATTTACTCCTATTCATAGAAAATGTAAAAATAGATTTTTCAGGGACGATAAAGTGATAGTACATATTTTATACAGAGATTATCTTTTCTGGCAATATTTGTGTTTTTTAGGATTTTATTAAGTAAAAGTCATTAGTGCCATGTTTTAGGCTAATAAATTAGTTTATATTGGGATTTTTATGTTATATTTTTATTTGAAGATTAACTCAGATTTATCAAAGCATGCTCAGGTGGCAGCAAATCTGGATTCTGTTCCTAGTTTTGTCACTAACTGGCTCTTTGGTTTTAAGTCACCTAACCCTTCTAAGCCTTTGTTTTTTCATATGAACGTGGTAGTGTTAATCCCTTCTCCTATTTAAGATCTAATGAAGTAAGAAAGTCTTTTGAAGAGTTAAGTGTATAGAAATATAGGCGGTCATTATAATCAATACTTTAATGCTACATGCAAATAACCATACTTAAATGGTTATAATTGTTGAGGGAAAATGGTTGAGGAAAAATGAATTTGTTCAATTTCCAGTTGATTCACATTAGTACAATACTTTACAAATAATCTTTTCACTGAAATATTTATGTAGACGAAGCCACTACCTTATTTCGAGCCACAACACTTGCAAGCACCTTGATGGAACAGTATATGAAAGCCACTGCTACACAGTTTGTTCACCATGCTTTGAAAGACTCTATTTTAAAGATAATGGAAAGCAAACAGTCTTGTGAGGTAAGAATTTAATGTTTTAAGTATTTCAGCAAAAAGCATATTTTAATAGGTAATGCTTTATAGTTAAGTACATTTTAAGGAAATACATTATTAGGTTTCTAAAAAAATTATTCATCATAGCAGTTAAACCTTTTGTAATACATTTGTAGAATGTTATGCAAAAGAGATTAAAAAAAAAATGGTGACTTTATTGTGGGATTAAAAACCTCAACTTGTACCAGAAATTCAGGAAAGTACTTTATCATTTCTCTTACTGTACTAATGATAAAATATATGCTACTTTCAGAAAGTGTGCATAACCTAAATTGGAGTTTTTGTTGGAGACTTGTTGTATAACCTAATTAAGTACTGGGTAGCATATAACATCTAGGTTTGTCCTGGAAGATTTTTTTTTGAGGGGGGAGTATGAGGTAATCCTCTCAAAAGCAAGTAAAAACATTGTCTTAAGATTGATTAAGGCTTCAGTGTAAATTCATAATAAACTATTAAGATAAAGAATGGAATCTCACTTATGTGGTTGTTCTCATTTTACTTCAAAGGTAGCACAACTACAGAAGGAAGATATTAAATATATTCTGTAGATCCAATAAAAAATTTATAACATAACGAATTGCTTTTGATAATGTCCACTGGGAGCTATCAAATATTAATTCTGCGTCATCAGTTTTTACTAATTAACTTAAAGGGAATAAGTTGATGACTTAATGTTGAAAACTTGGGGTAACACCACAGTTGGCCTAACAATAAAGGATACAGAAATTCAGCACGTCTGTAGAGTGGATACTGGGGATCCAAGCTAGGGAATGTAGATACATATAGATAATCTACTCCATTGATTCTAGATTAGAACTCTTAGATTTCAAGGGTTACTGGAAAAGTTTTGAGAAAGGTTCATGACTCTGCCCAAGACATTTGGTATTTTATTAGTTATTATCTCATTCAGAAAGCTTATTTTAATCACTTTTTTCCTCAAATAAATAGAATTTAATAGAGTTTATAATATTATAGCTACATATCTTCCCATTTAAATACCCCTATATATTTGTGAATATATGGCCATTAAAGTGATTTTTTGGTCTTCTAGTTGAGAATGTTATATGTAAAATAAAAGTCCAATCCAGTTTGTGTGTTTGTGTGTATAAAAATCTAAGGTAAAATCTGGTAAATGATAGAACTTTAATACTGGTATTAATCCCAAAGCAACCAAAAATTGTTGAATAATCATAGTTTGTTGAGTACAGTTAACCTCCTTGCCATGGAAAATCCGCATATAAATTGTGACTCCCTCAACTTAGTTGTCCCTCTGTGTCCACCAGGGATTGGTTCCAGGACCACCTCCCTCCTTCCACCCCACAGATTCCAAAGTCTGTGAATGCGCAAGTCCCTTGTATAAAATGGCGTAGACCAGTGCATACAGTCAGCCCTCCATATCCTTGGGCTCCCAACCATCGATCCAAAACAGTACAGGTTATCTATTGAAAAAAGTCTGTGTGTAGGTGGACCTGTGCGATTCAAATCCATGTTCAAGGGTCAACTGTAATGGGGAATTATGGTAACAAACCCAAGGAGTTCCATAGAGCAAACCACTTAAAAATTCCCATGTATACCTCCCCTACAAAAGACTAATAATACACACTGAAAAATGGAAAAATAGAGAGCCTTGAAAACAACTGTTTGATTACCTTGATTCATTTGTGTTTATCATTGCCAAGATGCATTTATATTGATTTATTCCTTCTCTTAGTTAAGTCCATCAAAGTTAGAAAAAAATGAAGATGTGAACACTAATTTAGCACACCTATTAAACATACTTTCAGAGCTTGTGGAGAAAATATTCATGGCTTCAGAAATACTTCCACCGTAAGTTGTGAAATTTTAATTTGACAAGAATTGTGTATTTAGTTTTTGAAAAATCTGTATTCTCAAACATGTAAGCTTTTCCACTGTCCTGATGTTATGCTTCTCTGAAAAACTAGGGTTTTTTAATCTTTACCAGGTAAATTGTGTTTAAGGAAAAAGACTGAATCAAAGAAACCAGAGTGAAATATTTACATTAAATCATGTTTCCATGCAAGCCAATATGTCTAATATATATAGTAATTTGGGAAATGAATAGAGGCTTATAGTCTCAGATTTGAGGAGATGGTAAAAGACGTATATATCTAGTTTATACTTGAGTATCTTTCTCGCTGTGTACACCAGAAATTGCTCAATATCGCTTAATGGCTTCCATTGTTAGTGAACTCATTCAGGTAGAAGTTAACTTAAGTCAACATTTATCTCCCAGAACCTGTACTCATTAGCTCCTCTATCCTCATCCCAATTTTTTTTTCATATTTTTCATTAATATCCAAATGGTAATATAAAAATGGTAAGATTTCTTCTGAAGTAAATGTAAATCATTGGTTAAATCAATTAATAATGAAAACTTATTTGATTCTCTTATTACTTTTAGCCAAGTGCTTTTTTGGGGGGAATTGTCTGTTGTTTTAAAATGTCATGTATTTAGTAAATTAAGCTTTGGGTATAGTGAGATCAGTATTTTCATTTTCTGTGTTGAGATGATTGTGTTATTTTTGCAGGACACTGAGATATATTTATGGGTGTTTACAGAAATCTGTTCAGCACAAGTGGCCTACAAATACCACCATGAGAACAAGAGTTGTTAGGTAAGGCTCATCCATCACAGTATATGGCACACATTGAGAGTCAGGTGGATAATTGTGAAAATTTGAAGATTAACAGTATACAGTGTACAATTCAAGACCTTTTTCTTTTATTCAGAGCCCTGTTGAATATTTTCTGATTTCAGATGGCTCCTAAACTTCAACTTACCATTTTTTGGAAGTTACGATGTGATACTTAAATATCTTTCACATTTTCTAAAATCCTGAACATTCATTTATAGTCAGTTAACTATTTAGGATGTTTTTTTATCTTACAGAATGAGGTCAAAAGTTATATAATCAACAAAATCTATAGCTAACTTCATATAGTATACTCTTCATACAGACACATATACACACGTGCATATACCTATATATATATAATATAGATAGGGAGGGAGGAGAGAATAAAAAAGATAATTGATCTAGTGCTAAAAATGAAAAGATCAATAAGTGGACCATTTAGATATTGATTAATTGGTTTGTAATAGAGTCTGTGACTCTGGGCTAATTTCCAACCAGAGCCTCTAGTTCTGAAGCTGTGTTTGAGTGAGCTCATTATATGATAATTAGGAGGGAATGCTTTGGCAAGTCATAGAATTTTGTAGCTTATGTAAGGGGATTTCATCATTATTTTAACACATTTTCCCAATGAGGAAGCAGATCTGTAGAGGTTAAATTGTTTGCTTAAGGTTATATAGAAAGAAAGTTAGTGACTTAGACCCAATCTAATATTCTGAATACTATTGCAGGTTTTAGTTAAGCACACCTCCACCCATTCAAGACAATTGGAAATTTAGTGAAAAAGCGTCAGAGAATATAGTAATAATGGTAATATAATTTATTATGCAGAATATGTACTATTCTATGTTTTATCCCGTAAAAAATTTAGCTAACCTCTAAAATCACCAATATCATACAGTTAGTTTTGAAATTTTATGTGAATCCAGCCCCCAACCTAAATTTTGTAAAGGCTTCTACTCCTTTTTTACAGATAAAATCTTAACCCTATCATATAAATATTTAAGAATTGTAGATTCTGTATTTCTTCGCTTTAGTATTGATTGTGAGGAATAAGGAGGAATTAGAAGCATATCTTTCAGTACAGCTGTACGTGTGGTGTAAATTAGCACTTTTCTATAAACTGAAAATTTAAACACCTACACTAATCAAGCACAGCAAGAAATTCTGCTGTGTGGATTGTTTGATACTATAGGGTGTTGTAAGGGGCAGTTATGCCCAAGGTGATGATTTCTAGCCCTAGTAAGCTTTTAAATATATGTGTAGATACCTAGTATCCCTCTTAAATTTAAAACCACCTCTAAAAACTCACAAAAAGTAGATTTGCACATTGAATATTTTATGGTTCAATGTTGCCAGGTTATATTTCAGATTCTAAGACCTGTGTAAGTATCAATATGTTCAAGCAAAATTTATGCAAGTCTTCATAAATTAATTTAAAAGAAACCCAAATTTAAAGACTTAATAATTACTGTATATAATTCCAATAAATGATGAGAAGTAACATACTCACTTTCTAAGAGCCTAAATTAGCAAACTGTCATATGTTGAAAGGTAAAAGCTGAAAAGTTGGGTTATATACTCTGAGAACAGAGACTGTCTCGATTATTTTAGCATTTAGAAGGAATTTTATCAACTAAGAGGTCAATTATTAGTGTGGATTCCTCTTAAAATAAAATTAAGAGAAAAATGGTCTACAACATAAAATCTCTATCAGTTACTGAAGGGGGCAGGCTAGGAATAAGCTATATAAGCTTGCAGTTTTACATTATACATTGTTCTCTGAGTTGAGATTAGCAGGTAAAATTATATATGACAATGTTAAGCCACGTGCTTTTAGACTAATTTTTGTTGCTATTATTTTGTACTTTAAGAACACTTTAACTTTAGAAAGACTGATGTCTTTTTCTTTATTGCCATGAAAGCTTTTTAGCATTCTGTTGTGTACATTTTGTTTATCAAGAACTCACTTTTTCCCTAGTACAATGGATTCTTATTTTTATATGACTCTTCAACAAAATCAATACAACAGATTTTATTGGGTTGTTCTGTTTAAATACAGAAAGAGGATGGAAGAGAGAATGGAAGTTTTAGGACCTTACGGGATGTAGCTATAAAAAGGTTTATTTGTGCTTCTATCGTTTTTCAGAAATCGTCAGTGTTCCTAAGGACACTGCTTCCTCAAAGTAAATTTAAAATGTACTACTAGTTTGGAATAAATAAATAGTAGCCAAGACAGTAAATGTTACAGATATAATTTAAATCTTCCCAAATTTAAAATTCCAAATTTGGGAAAAGTGAATATGTTTGACGATATATATGTTCTTAATGTAAGTTACTTTGTTTTCTTAAAGCTGTGTTTGCGCTTCCCTATAATCAAAGTTCATGGTTCTATGAGTATTAAAAATTTTGTTTATTATTTTAATGTAGTAGTTTTCTAAAAAGCATTTCCCTCCCCTTCAGTGGTTTTGTTTTTCTTCGACTTATCTGTCCTGCCATCCTGAATCCACGGATGTTTAATATCATCTCAGGTAATCAGTTTTTGATAAATTTTGAAATGAAAAAATAAAATTTTACACTATTTAGTAAGGTTACTCATTTTTTTCTTCTAAATTTGATTTTTTTAAATAGCCATTTGTAAGACTGGGTATAAAATATTCCAAAGTATGCTTCCTTTTCTTCTTCCTTCCTTTTGCTACTTTACCTTTCCTCTCCCTTTTTACTTCTTACCCTTTCTATCTAATAACTGAAGCCTGAGATGGCATGATTAGACACATACGGTGCCACTTTTTTTCCATTTCTGCCTGTGTCTCAAACTTCTATTTTGATGCCTTTTTTCCAGTCTATTACTTGGCTTTTTCAGGTTGGAAAGAACAGCTTTCTGTGTGCTACAGTTGCAGTAGTGTTCTGAATACTTAAAAAGAAAGTGGCTCTTCAGAGGTCAGAGATTGCCCATTAGAGATTTCTTGTCACCAGTTATAAAATGTTAATCAGCCATTTTAAACTCCACATTAACCCAGATTCTGTTTTGCTTATTACATATGTCCATTACAGAATCACTTTCAGATGTTGTAGGCTTCTTTCACAGAAGAAAGGATGAGTGTTATTTGTGACGATGAATATAATAATGAGCCATTATTAAAAGATGGAACCTGAACCATTTTTATCTTAATTTGAAGCTCAAAGTTGTATTAAAAATATTTTGGAATTTACCTTTATAGCCATCACATCTGTTATTATCTGCTATTGCTATTCAAGTGGTTAAATGTGTGAACTATTAAAATTTAAGGGTCTAGGATTCTTTTGAAAAGATGTATTTGAAGGGATTTATTGGAATGTTGGTCTTGAACCACTAGGCAATACTATTTATAGTTGAGCAGCTTAAGATACAGACAGTACAATCTAAAAGTCCGGCAATCATGTAGACTTTATAGGTTTTTACTGTTAATTATCTTATGTTTCAGGGCTTATATTTAATAGCCATACTTTTCATTTACATCTTAGTATCTATATTCTGTAAGGAAATGTTTCCTGACTAATCTTTAAAATATTTTAGAAGTTTATTAAATTGCATGTTTTTCTCTTCAAAATAGAGCAGAGGTCCCAGACCTAATCTTTGTTATTGGTCTTTAAAGTGAATTATTTGTAGTCAGTGGAGGTTTGGAGCAGGGAATTGCTCAGGTTGTAAATTACTAACCTGAGTGGGTTGAAATTAGCTTTGTGAATTGTCACACAAAGTGTGTATATAGAGTGCCAGTTCGAAATAGTATCAACCAGTTAGGAGCTGCTGAGTTTTGTAGTTCCTTTTTCACAAAACTAGAAGCACTGGTAAGTGTATTCAGTATTTCTCCCTTTAGCTCAAGTTCTTTTGCATTATACAGGTCAAACATTTCAAAAAAAAAACAAATGAGTTCTGAATGGGAGAATGTTAGTATCTATAACAGTAAAGAAATACTAGTAAGTCCTAAATCTATAATGGTTTTAACTGGAAGTATGTTGGAGTTGGTCTGATTCACTATGCCCAATTCTCTTATAGATTCCCCATCTCCTATTGCTGCAAGAACATTGATATTAGTTGCTAAGTCCGTACAGAACTTAGCAAATCTTGTGGAATTTGGAGCTAAGGTAAAAACATTTTGATACTTACAATATCATTCATGAATGAAACTTTGACATGATAAAATCATAAAAAATAGCTTAAGTACATTTTCAACAGTGGATATTTCATAAAGAGAATATATATATATATATATATATATTTGGTTTTTTGTTTCCCCCTTCTTCTGCTCCCCTTCCCCCAACTCTGGTTCAAGCCGTTGTTTCTCAGTCTAGTTGTGTAGGACACAGCTCCCTGGCCCATGCTGGTATTGTGAATCTTGCGCTCCCTCCAGCTGAGGCAGTCGTTGGTCGGTCGCTCACAGCAGCTCACGGCAGACCACAGCAGCCCACGGCCACTCATGCTGGCTACAGGCCACTCATGGCAGCCCACGGTAGCCCAAGGCAGCTCACGCCGACCTCCAGCTGCTCACGGCAGCCCAGCTCCAGAGAGAGCTGTTGTTCACAGTCTTAGCTGTAGAGGGTGCATGCAGTTCACTGGCCCATGTAGGAATCAAACCGGAGACCTCAGCGTTAGGAGCACAGTGCTCCAACCACCAAGCCACTGGGCCAGTCTGATAATTTATACTTCTGTTGGTATTTTTGTTTAGATTTTATATTTTAATGGAATTTTTAAAACCACATTTTAGCCACTATAGAAAACTATTTTAAATTTCCAATATACTCAGATTCACCCACTTAAATCAGCATATTTTTAAATGCACTCCAATCCATTTTTTAAAAATTTATTTTGCAATAAACATTCACTAAATTTTAAAACTTGGATGAGTTTTTAAAATGCCTATATGTGATCGATCGCACTACTTAAGGATTTAATATTTGGTAGGGATAATTAATACTTTGTCACCTGCTTTTGTCAATATGTATCAAATTTCTTGCTGTACCTGGAAATATATAACTGTTTTATTGTTCTTAATGATTATTTAGTATGCCATCATGTAGATGGATGTTAAGTCTTTCTTTATTGGATATTTAGATAGCTTCCAATTTGTCACTCTTATAAATATTGCTGTAACAAGTATCCTTATAATACTTCCTTTCAAACTTGTCCAGTTATTTCCTTTCACTTTGGAGTAAAATTACTAAGGACGTTTTTCATTACTTAGAGAAACTGAATAATTTTAATGTCTATTTCTTAGAAATTGAGGTTCTTATCTCCTTATTGAGTTTATTGCTTTTAAGAGAATTTGTGTTTATACTAAACCTGTTTTACAAGATAGCATATTTTCAAATAGACTTAAGATTTTAGTATGAAGAGCAGTTTATATGTATGGCTTAGCTTTTGAATTTATCTAATCCTCAAGCAGTTTATGAATAATATATTTTTCTATTGCAGTCCTTATCACACTATTTTAATTCTCTGTATTCTCTGCTAGATTCGAACTTCAAGGTTGGGCTCATGTTCGTTTTGGTGCTTGGCAAATAGTAGTTTCTCAGTAATTATTTTTGAATGAATTACATATAAGCATTTTGTGTCTGCTAGGCTATGTGTTCTGATTTGTTCTCATCCAGAATTGCTTTCATTAAAGTATTCCAGTTTCTCAGGATAGCTGTTTGCTTATATCAGAAGGAAAATGCTGTCACTGTATGATTAATTCTTGTGACTATGTATTGCTACTGATGGACACAATTAGATTTATAAGAATTCTTGCTGCATGTAGGTTTTTGTTAATATAAATCAGACAATAATGTTTGTTTTTGATGCTTATAGTAAACTTTTTATGTTTTTAGGAGCCCTATATGGAAGGTGTCAATCCTTTCATCAAAAGTAACAAACATCGCATGATCATGTTTTTAGATGAACTTGGGGTATGTATATAATTTTTCAAGTACTTTGAGTTCTTTAGTTAGTATAGCTGAGAGTTAACTGATTTTAACAACAACCTTTAAAAAGATTTTCTATCCAGACTTAAAAAAACAAACAAAACAACAACAAAAACTGCTTATTTTTGTCTGTCTAGTTATTTTCTTTGACTTGTTTTTAGCCAGCAAACATACACTGTTGGGGGTTTTCAACTTGTGTCATTTTCTAGTTTGTCTTTCATTACCCTATTAGTTATTCCACCTCACTGTTGTGACAATCTTTTGCCACTTTAGCTACTTTTGCTTGGTTGCTATTGTGTGGAATTTGAAACAAGATGGATGGCCCACAGTTCTCACCAGGTTAAATAAGTAAATGGACTGCAGAATAAGTGTTTTTGTGGCTTTCGGAGAGTAAAATACATGGATTTGGTGTTATACTTCAGTCAGTGGGACTACTTATGCCTTATTTGGACCTTTATAAATAAAATTATGATTATAAAATTAAGAATAGGGGACAAAAAATAATTTCTAAGATCCTGGGTTTTTAGTATAAGTTAAATTTTCTTGATTATAAATTTTCAAATGTTGACTCAATTTAAAACCGAGTAAATAATATTAGTAATTCAGTTCATATCTACAGAAACCAGAAAGGGAACATATTGTATACGGTGAGTTTAGACAGGTGTATGCCATTAGGAAATGCTAGGGTAGGAGACTGGAGGTGCTCATATTCTGCCTTACTGTATTCAGATTCAGTTAAAAACACAAGAATCACCACACCACTGTGCAGTCAAACCTATCAGGACTGCCTGTGGGCCCTAGTTTGCAACCTCCAGCTCAAAAAACACTGTAAAATTATTTACATCATAGCTCCATATTTGTAATGAAAGAAATAACACCAAATGCTAACTGTCCATCATGTTTCCTCCATATGTGAACTCCCGGAAAGTTCTGAAGATAGAAATAAGTTCTAGTTACCAAAAAAATATAGTTGGTCAGTGATTGAAAAGAACATTTTTTAAGACATATGCTAGTTTTATCTAAGCCATATTTCTAGGTTTTTGGATTCATGGTTGGGACCTCATTTTCCACAATCACAAATGTCTAAGTTTGGCTTTTTCTGTCACTTTTCTTGGTAATGCCACACAACCTAGCCTTTCAAACTGCTTAGAATCCCAGTGTTCTACTACTTTCCCAGTCTCCTCATACTTTTCTATTCCTGTATTACCTATATAAATCAAATTTATCTTTCAACTCACCTCAAAATCTCCTTCAGAAAGGCTTTGCTGAGGCCTAAAACAATTCTTTTCGTTTTACCTACTAAGTATCTTCTGCATTATCTTTGATTTTTAATTCTGCGTTGCTATGACCAGCTTACTTCTGTCTTCTCTACTAGACTGTAAGCTCTCTGAAGGCAAATACTAGTGTCTTTTATTTCTATAATCCTTCATTTACTGAATAAGTGCACAACTGAGTCATTTAATAAATAAGAACATATTCTAATAGTGTTTTGCAGTATTTAGAAGTATATAGCAAATATCACCACCATTCTGGAAAGGAATGGATTTGTTCAAAATTACTGATAACCTGAGCCCATGTGAAATTTTATTCTAAGGCTCAAAATAATATCAGTATCTAGTGTTAATAAAGTACCATCAACTTACTATAATGATAAAGGAACTAAGTTACTTTATCAACTTTATCTGAAGATACCATAATTAACACTGATCATTTCCACACATTAGCAAGTGTTTTGGGTATAGTTCACAGATAATTACAGGCCTCACAAGTTCAAATCACATTTTTATAATGTAGCTTAGTTATATATGCTGATTAATTTGGAAAAACTACAGTATTTTAATGAAATTTAGTCTGAAAAAGCAGAGGAGTTTTAAGTTTAGGTTGTATGTAATCCAGATTAACTGTTAATATTACTGTTTGTTTGGCATGTGTTCCAGATTAAAAGAACAAAAAATGAAACTCTATAAAGTTTAGGAAACCCATTTATTTACAATAACATTAATATACTACTGCACAGTCATTCTGCCATGCTGTGGAAGAAAATAGAACCTGGTTTTGATGTGAATACTGAGGCAAAATCTATTTCTCAGAATAAGCACTGAATATTAAAATTGGATATATTGAAATGTAACAAGTTTGAAAACATTTAAATATATTAAATTTTAAGAGAATATTATGTGTTAAAAATCCTATGTATTATAATCAATTAGGATCTTTTCAGAAGAGACTATAAGATTTCTATTTCTAAATGCAGTTTTATGATTCCCTTAAAGAATGTACCTGAACTTCCGGACACTATGGAGCATTCTAGAACTGACCTGTCCCGTGATTTAGCAGCATTGCATGAGATCTGTGTGGCCCATTCAGACGAACTGCGAACACTCAGTAATGAGCGTGGGGCACAGCAGGTAGGTCTCTGCCAGCCTTCGTTAACAATGGTTCATTAGCATTAAAGCAGAATGTAAGCATAAGACTGAGAGGTAGCAAATAGTTGAATTATGGTCAGTCTTTTCATTTTATCAGTTATATTACATTTTAAAGAATGTGAACCATAATCCAGTAAGATCTCAGCAGAGGGAAATAACAGGTTCAGACTAAGATTATATATTTTTGATACTGAAAAATGTCAAGTCCTGCTCTTGAGTCTAAATCAGCGTTACCTCTAATGAAAAATGATGTTCACTTCAGTGGCATGTGAGCTAGTAAGTCAATAGCAATATGGCTTTTTCTTTCTCACACAGTACATGGCCAAGTATATTGTCAAACACATGAGAATTATTCAGGAAGTTGGATGAAAATATTTCAAGCTCCAGAAATTCTGGAGCATGACTTTAGACACTGCCATTTCTAATAAGTTCTTCCTGAGTACTGACTATATTGGCCACCCATTTGGCAGGGACGTTATAGAAGAGATTAAAGATGGAGTTTGGTGATTCTGAGTTTTCTTCAACCTGAAATTCTAAAATCAAGTTTACATAATAGTCGGCTCATTAAGGTTCTAATCACTTTAGAAACTTAGGTAGAGTCTGTACCTACTTGTGTACTCATGGCATGTGTAATGCCTTCTTGCCAGACTGAAGCTGGGTTTATTATTTTACTTGCCTTAAAATTCTTAATGGAGGATTTAGTCCAGTTAAGACTTTTTAAGAAAGGTAAACATGCTGTTTTAATTTTAGGCCTAATGTAATCATATTTCTTCCATGATTCTTTAAAGTGTTCACTAGGCTACAAGCTGATTGCCCTTACGTGATCTTACCGGGCATGTATGTAATTTATAAGGATAAATCTCTTTTGGCAAGATGTTCTAGCTAGAGATGATGTTCTGGCCTAAGTAGGTATGAGAATGCCAAACACAAATGAATTTCTATTCACTTTGGTGTACAAATACTCTATCTTAAAAAAAAATTCAGTCCTTCTAATAGAAACTTTCACAATTCAGTCCTTCTAATAGAAACTTTCAATAGAAGGGTAATGTTACAGCTTTTTTCAGATCCAAGTTTCCATCCCTGAGCTGTCTGACCAAGCTTTCCCTTCATTTACTAATTACTTGCATACTATTTTTCCTTCTCTAGCACGTACTGAAAAAGCTTCTGGCTATAACAGAATTACTTCAACAAAAACAAAACCAGTATACAAAAACCAATGATGTGAGGTAGCAGCCTTCGCCCACGTGTTCTGCATGGATTCAGCATGCCCAACATGGTAATTCACATCAGTATGTCTCCTTTGCTCTTGCCAAAAAATAGCACACCTTTCCACATTCCAGTGATGTGTGAGCTATGCAAACAAAACCCTAGATGCTGCTGGTGAATAACTGTGCCAGCAGCTTTGTAAGCTATCTGTGCAGGATATTTGCACTTTTTCCACATATGGAATCAATCTTTACCAACCTCTGAGCCTTGGTGTACAGATCACCTTTCATACAACAAAATGCTATGACTGTATCTTGAACTGAGAATATATTTTCAGTACCTTCCAATTGCCAAAGTTTTGCTGTCTCTTGGAAAAAGAACTATGAAATCAACTGACAAGAAAAAGCATTCTCTGATGACAATTGAGTATAACTGGATTGCAGACTGTTCTTACTGTAACTTCTTCCTGATTAGGAATATGACCGTTTGACTGTTTAATGGCTTTTATTTGTATTTACAGTTTCCAGAGTTTGCCATTATAATAGGAACAATCTTTGCTGTATACTTTTTAAAATACTGTGCTGTTTTTCTTGCTGGAACTGTTCAAAGAAAATATATAGGATGGACCTATTGCTCATCAGCTTTATTTTTTAAACATGCCACTTATTTTGTTTGAATTGTCAAAAACTGTATTTAGATTTCATAATGCTTTTGTTAAATGTTTACAACAGTAAATAGTTTGAATTCAATAAATATTGGTCATTGTACTGATCGATGCATGTTACCCATTCAACCATTTTATAGAATACCAATTTCTTACGTTAAAAACACCTAGAATGCTTTTTGTTCAAAGTATTCATTAATTCCAAGTCGATTTTCTTTGATTATGCAAACAACCTCATCAGCCACTTAGCAGCTATCCATCTTTGAACTTCTGACTACTTGTTGTATCTGCTGGGTATTTAGTTTGACTGTATAGTTTTATTTGCTTCTGTATGTGTATTTTTGTGAAGTATTCACAAGGGTTAAGTTAAAATAAAACCAAGGGATATCTTAAATAGTTGAATTACTTCTGTCTAAATACAGGTAAGCATTTAATTGTAGTTTCTTCCTCCTTTAGGGGCAATTCAAATTTAGTACCAGAGCAAGACCCAGGGAGAAGATGAAAACTTCAGATCATCTTTTTTGCTAATGGTCTCTTTTGAAGGATTCCACTCATTGTGTATTTGTTAAGCAACAATTCCTTCACTCCTATAATTGTGCAGGGGAGAGGAGGCATACAAAAACAGTATGTAGCAGCATATCAAAGTGGGCAAGACAAGAACCAAGGGAGATACTAGGAAAAACATCCCACAGTAAAGAAATTTTCTAAAGGCCTAGATTATCAGAGTACTCGTAACACTTAGTATTCTATCTCTCTGATTAAAATATAGGAAAAAACGAAGTGTTAGCTAATCTAGGGCTTAAAAGATTTCTGCATAGTATAACTTTAAGCTATTTCTATGGAGGAAGTTAGCCCTGGTGTAATTATAATCACAGTTGAACAGTGATAACCAAAATCTCAACACACCCTGTACTCCTTTTTCTTAAATGTCATCAGTTAAATCTGATGTTTCCCTCCTTGTCTCTGTATCTTATTTCCCTTTTCTCCATCCCTCCTGTTTTTCAGCTCTAGTACCACAGTACTATCCCACTTGGTCTCCTTCCTGGGTGTTATAGGATAAAGGACAGACTGGAAGGGGTATGGGTACTGACATTTCTGAAAAAATTTCAGCAACGTGCAAAACCCCATGCTAGACAATTTGGTTCTCTCCCACTAATCACACCTCAGTCATATCTGCCATAGCTCAATGTGAGTTGGTTCTCCCTTTTCTGCCTTTTATTAAAAAAAAAACAAAACTGCACAAATCTAAAGACATCCCGCTTTTTATATTTTAATGATGTTTCTCTCAAGGTAGAATAGGAAACTTGTCATTTACCTTTGTAGGCCTTGCAGTAACTAGCTGGTCAATGACAAAATAAAACCTCTAAAACTAGGTCTGGGTAGGAAAATCAGAGATAAATGTGGGCCTTGCTTTGATGCCAGAGTTTAGTGACCTCAAAGAAACAAGGTAAACTGAACAGTTTGCAATTCTGTCTGCAGCCGAGCAGCACCGTTACTTAACCTGGACTAGACCACTGTCAGTTTAGGCTTACTCCACTTTTGTAAAATCACTATGAATTTTATTCCTCTTATTCCACAATGAGAAGGACATTAAAAACAACCCAAAATATAACTATTACAGAGAAGAATACATTCATGTAGTAAATACTCCCCTCAGATACTAACGATGTAATTAAAATGGTACCTGTACTCCTATGGATAGTGCCGCAGGGGATGCGCTGACAGGGAGCAGCGGGATGTAGCCATAAAACTTAGATTCAGGGCAATTGAGTTTCTCAAATTTCCTTCAACCCAGTTTTCCAGAAAAAATTGACAGACATCCATAATTTGGATCCAACTTAGAAATTGAATAAGATTATGGTTAAATGCTGTAATAGCCAACATTTATTGAACACTTAGTATTCATAGAGACACTATTCTGATTAATCCTGTGTGGAGTAGGCATTATTATTTTCCCCGGGTTCACCTTGGGAAACAGGCATGGAGAGCATTAGTAACTTGCCCAAACTCACAAGGTAGAGGTAGGCATGATTCATACCCAAGTAATTTGGTTTCATAGTCTTTGCTTTTACATTTTTATATCAACTCCTTTTAATTTGAATTCAATTTCTTGAATATAGTTAATCTGAAAAATTCCTAGTAACTATAACACATTTATATGGATTCACTTAGGTAACCTAATAGGTTAATTATGTAACTGAACATACAACTTGCTACTACCTACCTTACCTTTAAGAACTTAAGGTTTTTATCTAGACAACTAAAGACTGCCTACTTGATTTCTTCTTTTAAAAAAAAAAAAAACCCATTTGGAAATGTTTTCAGTTAACTACTTGAGGAAAACAAATACTCATTATCCTGGGAGACTAGCTTTCAGAACCAGGTAACAGTTGAAATACATTCTGTAATTCACTAGTAACATACAAATAGCTAAGTATATCAGGATGACATTTGAGAAGCCATTTATAAATGTTTCTAGAGGCAAAAGGCATTCCTTAGCATGTTTAAAGCTGACTACTAAGTTTTGTTTTTCATGGTGCCTTTTTTCAAAAGGGGTTTGCTTATTGCATTTTGTTTAAAACAATATAGGCAAATACATTATAGCTTTAGTTTGGCTACTACAGAAAGTCTAATTTGATATTTGTCATGGTGTGGCAAGATTATCCAAACTAGTTGCTATTCTGGGTCCTTTGAAGCTGTTTTATTTCACATAAAGCTACCCTGAAAGGAAAAAAAAAAAACACACTTAAATAAATAGAAAAGTTGACTGTATTTTGATGCTTTCACATTATTTCACTTTTAAATAACTTGAAATGCCAGATATGCTTCATCCTTTTTTTGATTTGTTGTTAGCATTGACAAATCAATTTCAAATGGTTAGAGAGAATCTACAAGGTCATCATCAGTCCATTCTTCCTAAGAAGGAAAGAAAATGTAGTAAGAATAACATTGTACTGAAGCATAACCACTATTTACCTCCTTGCCTCCCTTTAGGAAATATATTCCTTTTACCATGATTACAGAAGGTAGATAAACCAGGAAAATTTGTAGGAGTTTCATCAATAGTAATATAGCATGGTTTCACCAGACTACTCTAGTGACAGAAATAAAGGTTACAATTGTGACCTTCTGCCTCTGATTATTCATTTATATCTGATTTGCCAGGTATAATTTTTAAAACAGGATAGAAACATCGTTGGAAAATAAAAATGGGGGCAAAAATTTAGCATGTATGTACATATATCCCTGCTGCTTTTTACACCCATAAAGAGGATTCTTTATCAAGTCATTAATAGACTCCTGCAGCAGTCAGACGTGAGAAAAATCCCTGTAATGACAATGTACATAAAGAAGGATGGAAAAAAAAAATTAAGGCTTTCAAAACCCACACCTCAATATGTTTAATGCTTGCACACTGAAACAATAAAATCTTAACAGTGTGGTCACACCAGAATGTACAATAAGAATAACTTGATATTTATCTTAGGAGAACATACCTCCTCATGTTTGGATTTCTTTGAGACATAATCATCATCTTCATAGCCTTTCCTCTTTTTCCTGTAATTAGGCAACCATCAATAAACAGTCTAATAACTGGCATCATAACTAAACTAGCAAGGTTATATAAAATTCATTATCTACTGAAGAACAAAGCCTGGATAATGGAGAGAGAGAATTATGGACATGAAGACACTATCTTCCAAATCAATCTTTAAATTCAATGTAATTCTAATTAAAATCCTAATAAAATTTTTCATGAAACTTGTCTAACTTGTCTAACTCTGACCTGGGAAAGATTATGCAAAAATGAAAAAAAGAACCTGAAAAAGAACAAAGTGTGGGAACTGGTCCCAATTCTCATCAAAACACTATTTATAAAAATTGGTAATTAAAAGTATGGTATTAGCAAGGAGTTAAACATTAAAATATTCGAGCAGAGAGACAAACTATGAAATATTAAAAAGTATATGGTACAACAGGTTATATATTTGAAAAAATACAAGATTGCTACTTCACACCATTCACAAATTCTAAATGGTTTAAACAGCTGAAAAATGGCAAAATACAGATTTTGTTCAGGGTAAGAAAAGATATTTAGATGTAAACCATAAAGCAAATGACAAGTTTTGTTAATATATCACAAAGTGGAAAAAACAAACAAAACATAGCTGTATAATACATAAAAAGATGAGTATACAAACAACTACAAATAAAGAAACTACTACCAGGAAATTGGGCAAGGGATTATAATAGGTAATCAATACAGAAGAAATACAAATGACTAGTAAACACAGAAACGTTAATACCTCATAGTAATAAAAGAAATGCAAATTAAAATATTAATGTGATACTCTTTTTCCACCCAAACAAGCAAGAGTTAGATAGATACTATTAAATGTACATATGTATGAAAACATTAGTGAAAAGATAAAACTTATTTCATACACAAATGCAGAGAAAAGGCTGGCAAAGGTAAACACTAGCTGTAAATTATCTCTGAGGTCAAAACTGGGATTTGGGTTTTGGTCAGAGAACTTGGTTCACCTGTACTGACTGACTTTAATAATGATAAGATTTGTGTAATGAAGAAGATAAAAGAATTTTGAAGACCAAGGAAAACAAATATTTTTATCCTAAAGTAGTGCTTTTAAGTGTGGTCCATGAACCATTTCTAGTGTGCAGTAAGTACAGAAACTGTGTTTGGAAACTTTTATAGAAATTTGAGAGATTTTGACTGTTGCACCTAATAAAATTTACACTTGTACTTTGTTTTTATTCATTTTTCTAGTGATTTCTTATGTTTCACAAAAGTATGGGTCTATAATTAAAAAAACATCAGTCTTTACTGAGTTTGAGAAGCACCTCAAGTACTCATAGAGGTGTACAATTTTCTTCGCACAGTACAAAGCGGATGGTGAATCTGAGTAAGATGTAAACTCTGGCAATTAGATATTTGACCTTGTGGTCCATTCAATTAACTAGCTAAAAGTTTAGCATTAATAGTAGTAACATGGTAAAAAAAAAAAAAAAAAAAAAAAAAAAGTAGTAACACAGTCTAATCCAGAGGTTGAAAATTTCTTTCAAAGACCCAGACAGTAAATATATTAGGCCTTGTGAGCCATTAACAGTTTCTTTCACAATTTCCCATTCTTCTATACTGTGAAAACAGCCATAGACAATATGCAAACTAATGGGTATGCTACCTTCCAATAGAACTGTATTCTAAAAACAGGTAGTGGCCTGGACTTGGCGCATGGGGCACAGTTTGCCAACTCCTGGTCTAAGCCCATTCAAAATCAATGTGAACTGAACATTATTATCTGTGCTGCAATACAGTATTCCCCCCTTATCTATGGGGGGGTATGGTCTGAGACCCCCAGTGGATGCCTGGAACTGCATAGTCCTAAACCCTATATATACTGTTTTTCCTATACCTACCTACAATAAAGTTTAATTTATAAATTAGGCACAGTAAGAGATTAACAATAAAATTATACTATAGTAAGTTATGTGGTCTTTCTCAAAATATTCTGTATGTACAGTGATACGCTGGACAAAGGGATGATTCACATCATGGATTGGACAGAGTGGGACAGCAAGATTTCATCACGCTGCTCAAAACTGCACAAAATTTATGAATTGTTTATTTCTGGAGTTTTCTATTTAATATTGGACCACCATTGACTCAAACCTTTGAAAATGAAAGTGTGGATAAGGGAGGGAATACTGTAGTTACATTCATTAAAGTCAGCATTCTCTGCAACCATTCCTTCATTCC
Organism: Rhinolophus sinicus; assembly: GCF_057876585.1. Taxonomy (NCBI): domain Eukaryota; kingdom Metazoa; phylum Chordata; class Mammalia; order Chiroptera; family Rhinolophidae; genus Rhinolophus; species Rhinolophus sinicus. Next base: position 56,884,303 of record NC_142503.1, read on the forward strand.
TGTTAGTTACCAATGAAACCTAGGAATGAAATCTATTAATTTTAAGTTCTATGCTAAACCATGGTTTGTAGTTATAGCTATGAATATAATAAAACAGTCCCATATTTTGTGCACTTCATAAATGGTTGGATATTCTATTACAACTATATAGGGAAGAATTTGAGTTGTGCACCTCCAGGCCTTGGAATGCTGCTCTGGCTTCTCATACAGTAGCATATACTCACGAATTCTAGAGATCAGAAACATCTCAAATGGATCTTAACTATAATAGGCCAGAGCTAATTCCCACTGTATCTTAACAAGGTAAAAGAACTTTTGAATCAGAATACATTCCACAGAAAATAGAAAATGGTTTTACCATTCCTATTACCTGCCCTGATCTCCAATTGTTTAAACCTTAAAAGATTAGGTTTAAGTAGATCCTTCAATTTGCAAAGCATAAAGAGCCTGATTTGCACATTCAGCCTACAAATTTGAGAGACATTACGGGTGTTCCTTATGGCTGCAAGAAAAGATCTAACAGCACATGTTCCTATCAGTTTTGTCTTCAATATGAAGTTTACCACTGAAAGAAAATAACGCCACATTTCCCTACTCTAGCTAACAGAAATAAGTCTGGAACAGTACACTTACTCCTTAGATGAGATCTCAGACCTGCAAAGAACCTAAAGATTAAAAGGGCATGAAGAGGTTCAGGGATTTCCTAGGAAGACTGTCCACGGACGGGATAACAATTATATCTATTCTTGAATAACACGACTTACGTAATTACGTTAAGCGCAAGTTCAGCAGAGTGACATCTCTCCAACTTCTGTTTCAGAACAGCAACTTCTTCAGATCTGGGTGGCTCATATTTTTTTACTAAGTTTCTCATACCTATGTGGAAATAAAAATAAAAAAAAAGGATTTATACTAGATAATAAAAAGCCTTGTTCTCATTAGGGAGCTGTATAATATTTTCCTATCTTGTTATGGGAAAAACAAAAGGCTTGGAATGACGTGATTATCCTTATCGGGATTTATGTTCTGCATTAAAATCCAATGAACACCATACTTCTAGCTCAAGTAATTATAGCTATCTGCCGCTTAGCCCATATCATGTACAGCATACAAATAAACATGCTCTATAATCTAGTCAGTATTTTTATCAAATCCTACTGTGGTCAATTTTTGCTCACTTTTAAGGGTTTTTAATAATTACTATGTGGTTTAGTGAATATGCTTTGTTCCCTGCCACCAACCATATTCATAACATTCTAGCCTACACACAGTGGGTCAAGAGTGTACTTCTTGTTCACAAAGTAAACCTTTATTACAAAACACGTAATAATAAAGGGAGGATGCTTAGTAAAAATATGTCAATCAATGATCCTTGGCTTTAACTATATACAGAACCTATACAATGAGGCATCACCAAAACCAAAAATGTCCTCTGTCCTCTTTAGGCTAAAAGCAAACTTCTATGTCAGTGACTTAAGTGCAAAAATATCCTCTACCTGGACTGTTTATGTTATTCAAATACAGTAAACCAAAGAATATAAATCTCAAGATTTATCAGGGAAATGATGAGAGATCTAGGGCTTATTATTAGCCAGTCACATGTTTGAAATGGGTGACTGATTTCATAATGCAAAAAAAGCAGTGTTTTCAAATGAATTAATACTTGTGACTCAACAGCCTTAGGACAATATCTTTATTCTGAAAAATTATGAATAAGATAATATTGTTAAAGGTCAGAGTATTATATCAATAGTTATTCTTATATTAAAACAAGTGGGGTAAAATTTTGGTACTGAGAAGAAATCAGTAATAAAATTGTCAGCTATCAAATGAGCACAATGGGTTATCATTAACGCCCCTACCTACTAAATTCAATGATCCTAATTATCAATGGCCAAGTTAGCTTTGAAAGTGAACCCTCTAGTGGTTTAACTGAAGACCTACAGTTTTGTGATTCATAAATCACAAATCTGTCATTCTCACAGGGAGGCCATCAAGTTCATTTCAAGCAGATACCAAGAAATAATATTTTTATGTCCTGAAGCATCTTTTAAAACAAAAATTACACCCATTTACTACTACCATCTAAGATCAAGATCTTCAGTCTCTCATTGGTTTATTCAGTGTTTAATTAAACTACAAGTTAAGGACATTGGCACAAAAAGTTTGGGGGACAAAAACAATTGACTTTTAATCCTAAAGAGTAGCCAAGTAGGCCTGAGCATTCAGTGTGACATGGGCAAGGGTGAAGAGAGAGGGCTGGCTAATCTAGCCGGTCAGTTAAGGGGAGGATCCACTCAACCCTGAAGATAGGGTTTTCCACATCAGCACTACTGATAGTTTGGGCTGGATAATTCTTTGTTGTGAGAGGCTGTATTAATTTTCTGAGGCTGCTATTAAAGTACCATAAACTTAGTCTTAAGATAGCAGAAATGTATTCTCTCAAAGTCCTGAAGCCCAGGAGTCTGAAATTGGTCTCACTGGCACACAGTCGGGCAGGGCCACGCTCTCTCTGGAAGCGCTAGAGGAAAATCCATTCCTTCCCTGTTCCAACTGCTGGTGGCTGCCAGCATCCCTTGGCCATATCACTCCAATTTTCAAGGCCTGCATCTTCAAATCTCTCTGTGCCACCTTCTTTTTGGCAAGCCTCTCGTTCTGTCTTTCTCTGGTAAGAGCGCCTGTGATTTCATTTAGGCTTTACCTGGATAATCCAAGATAATCTCCCCATGTCAAGATCCTTAACTTTATTACATCTGCAAAACCTCCCTTTTCCCCCCATATATGGTAAGATTTACAGGTTCTAGGGATTAGGAAATGGATATCTTTCGGGGAGACATTTTACAGCCTACCAAGGCGGGATGCGTTCTTACTTCCACCTACTAGATGCCAGTAGCAGCCACCACCACTCCCCAAGTTATAACAGCCTAAAATTTCTCCAGATATTGCAAAATCGTACCCCGTTTTTGTAGTTCAGCTAACAAAATGAGTAGCAAGTGACACGTGTTAACTAGTTAAAGCTGAGTTATCTACAAAACAGAAGCTCCAAATTTAAATATCCTTAAATTTAGTTTCCTTTAGATCTTTTTCAATGCCTATCACATATTTGCGTATACTTTAAAAGGACCCTGTTTTGAATCTCAACCCTTTCTGAATCTAATTATATTCTTACTTTCCTAAATTCTATGTTTGAAAGCTGTCCTTTCATGTACTTTCTGTTTGTTCCCCACCAATATATTCTTTGTGCTTCCAAGACATCCTAATTCAATGAAAGTAAATATAAACAAAAATAGTCATTTACTTACATACGAAAGGTGACAATTAAGTTTGCAAACCTGTTGCAATGATGTTGCTAACGTTTTTTGACATCAGAGGGATTATTCATTATGAGTTTGTACCAACTGGACAGTTAACCAAGTTTAGTATTTGGAAGTGCTGAGAGGGCTATATAAAAAAGTTAGAGGACCTGAACTTTTCGCCAACAATTCATGGCTCTTGCATCACGACAATGCACCAGCTCACATGGCACTGTTTGTGAGGGAGTTTTTAGCCAGTAAACAAATAACTGTATTGCAGCACCCTCCTTACTCACCTGATCTAGCCCCCAATAACTTCTTTCTTTACCCGAAGATAAAGGAAATATTGAAAGGGAAGACATTTTGATGGCATTCAGGACATCAAGGGTAATACAACGACAGCTCTAATGGCCATACCAGAAAAAGAGTTCCAAAATTGATTTAAAAGGTAGACTAGGCATTGGCATTGGTGCATAGCTTCCCAAGGGGAGTCCTTTGAAGGTGACTATAGTAATATTCAGCAATGAGGTAGGTAGCACTTTTTCTAGGATGAGTTCGCGAACTTAATTGTCACACCTCAAGATATTTTGTCCATATCAAGATATTTACAAAGCAGTTTTGTAATAGAATATTTTATAAAGTGTTCTTTTACTTACTTTTCATTATATCTAGTAACTGTGACAGACCAGTTCTGTTCTCTTTCAGCATCAGACTTTCTGATAAATAACTAATAAGAAAGGACAAAAGCTTTAATCTGTTGGATACACACAGCATCTTGAGAAAACCTGACATCATAAATTACTTTCCTCCATGTTCATTTTGTTATCAAGGTCAATTTTAAAATTTAAAAAGTACTAAATAACAATACTTTGAACTCCACAAAACTGTAACTCTTATAAAATCTTATGAACTTACAAATTATATGAGGTGTGATCAAACAGTACAATGAATGTTTAAATAAAAAAATTATTACAGTAAAAGATGCATTGCCATTAATCCCCCTCAAAATACTCCCCCTTGCTTCAAACTTTATTTATCCCATTGTTCTTGCTACTGTCTGAAGCAGTACTGGAAGTCCTTTTTTGTGAGTGTCTTTATTTGCACTGTCATGGCTGCCTCGATGTCCTGAATCATTTTGACTTTGGGAAAGAGCCAGAAGTCTCATGGTGCCAGATCCAAAGTCTCATGGTGCCAGATCCGGTGAATAAGGTGGATGAGGACACATCGTCATGTTTTTATTTGACAGAAATTGCCTTACCAGAAGCAATGTGTGACACAGAGCATTGTCATGATGAAGGATGATTTACAGCACATTTTAAAACACACCTTCTTTCAACCATAGCTCATACCCAACTGATTGCACTGAACAAGTTGAAAGTTGTCACACATTGTTACTAAGGTTCAAATGTGCTGCTTCCCTGCCTTTCTGTTGGATGGTACTCGGCAGCAGCATTCACCGTATTTTGTGGTCACAATGGAAAGGCTTTGTGTCACACATGGCTTCTGGTATGGTAATTTCTGTCAAATAAAAACATTACGGTATATTTTCATCCACCTTTTTCACTGAATGTGGCACTGTTTGACTTCTGGCTCTTCCACAAAGTCAAAATGACCATGAAAGGTAAACATTTGGAATCGACTCAGGACATCGAGGCAGCCACGAAAATGCAACTAAAGACTCGAAAGAGGACTTCCAGAACTGCTTCAGAAAGTGGCAAGAACAATGGGATAATTGTTTTCAAAGAGCAGGGGAGTATTCGGAGGGGGATTAATGGCAATGTGTCTTTTACTGTAATAAATTTTTATTTAAACATTTACCATGTTATTTGATCTTACCTCACATTAGATTAAAAGACATTTAATGTTTAAAGTTAATTTCTGCACTATATAAGCTTTCAGAGAGAGAAAATAACAGTAGCAACACTCGTTACTTTTAATGTTAAGTGTTTAATATATAAACCCTATCAGTCTAATCTCATTGTACAGATGAGGAACCTGAATCACAGGGACAGACAAGTTATGACCTTGTATCTTGCCCAAAGTCATAAACCTAGGAAGTAATAGAGATGGAACCTGGTACTAGTAAGGATTTTCTCTCCCCTCCATGTTAATTATAGCTATTCTTCTTGGGACTAACAGTTATTCAAATCAATAAGAATATCATCCCCGTTTTACAAATCTATTACATCTTAACTTGCATCGGGTCCAAATCAAAGGTATTAATGTTTTCTCATAAATGAATATAATACCCAATTATCTGTTTTTCTCAGAACAATGATAGTAGTATGAAAGTAAAATTTGTATATTTAAATACGTACTCTGAGGTTTTATATACCTGAACTTGATCTATAATTCATAACAGCCCAAGTAAACAGATTCTCTTAAGTAATCTTTGAAACAAATGCAAAAAAAAAGTAGTTTTTCTCTTGGGTGAAATAAAGTTACAAAAATAGATAATTCTTTAAGAAATTGTGTTGCTATATGTCTCTTAAACTATCCAGATTATTTAAATTTTATTACAAAATTCTGATAACTGAAGTTTGGTATTACATCACCTATTCTGGGAATTAATTTTAGATATGGAAATCAATAATTCCCTTTATAATACATTTCTGGTTATCAGTAATTAAAAACTTTTTTTTCTTTCCCCTTTTCTCCCTAAAACTCCTCAAGCATAAAGGTAATGTATTTAGTTCTAAGAGTTAGCTGACCACATTCTTTACTTCTGCAACTTTTTTAAGTTAGCAACTCAATCTCAATCCTGAATTAGAATTATAATATTTTGATTTTTATGAAAATCCATAGGCAAGCAGGGATATCTAAGAAGTCAAAATAGGAGATAAGAAATAAAGCTCTAAATCCAATGAAAAAGAAGAAAAGCCAGAACTAACAACAGGACATCCTATTAATAATAATCTAAAGTTTCATCCACAATCTAATAACAGCACAAGGGCTTTCCCTTTTTGAAATCAGCAATAAATGTTAAAGCAATACCCTACTCTTCCAGTCAAGACGGCAGAGCAGGTAGACACTGTACTCAACTCATCCCACGACCACATCAAAATTACAACTAAATTACAGAACAACTACCACTGAGAATGATCTAAACACTAGCTAAACATATTTCCTACAACTAAGAATATAAAGAAGCCACACCAAGACTGGTAGGAAGGGCTGAGACGCAGAATGGGCTGATTCTATACTCATGGTGTAGTGATTAAGAATCAGGAAGGATATCTCAGGTGCGGAGGTTCCCTCTGAGGAGTGAGGGGTCGTAGGCCAGGGCACCAGTGGCGGTAAGAAGTTGCCATAACATCTGGCTGTGAAAACCAGCATGGTTTGCGTCCAAGAAAGACAACAGATTGTTAGAGACCTAGGCGCTGCAGGTCTTAAAAGGACCATACACAGACTCACTTGCTCACAAACTCACTCACTCATAGATCCAGCACAGGCACAACAGCTTGAAAAAAGCACCAGGGACACAGGATGAGGAACTGAATAGACTAATTTTAGGGTGAGGGCTGGAGGTGCAGGGGGCAGAAGAGCTCTCTCCAGGAGGAAAGTGCTGGCAAGTGTCATTGTTCCTTTGTTGAGCCCTCCCATCACCAGGCCTGTAGGCATAGTCAGGAGCCAAAGATGAATGTTTCAATAACCTGCTTAACACTATTTGTCCTGACCTGGTAATTCCCTGAGATCCCACCCCACCCAAGTTGGGTGCTTAATCAGAACCTCTTTCAGCAACTTTTTGACACAAAACAGACTGCCTCGTCCCACACTGTAACTGACTTTGGACTGCACTGGAGCCCTTCCCAATGGGCCCCAGAACCAACACACTGGTGTCCAGCTTTAGACCACCCAATCAGCTCCACAAATGACACACCCAAAGGGCGAACTCAGCACACACTAGAGCCCCATTAAAGTGAATCCTGCCTGGTGGGGTCAGCCTCCACACAACAGCTTCATCCACCATAGTCACGACCATTCCTTACAGCCAGTCAGCTTAGAGTCAATCCTACCCATTGAAATGGCAACAGTAATCAAGGCTCAACTACAAGAGGAGGGCACACACAACCCACACAAGGGACACCCCTGAAGCATCCAGCTCAGGTGACCAGGGAAACTGCCATCAGTGGGCCCCACAGGACACCTACTAGATAAGGACACTCTACTAAGATCGGGAGACATAGAAGCCCTACCTAATATATAGAAACACACACAGGGAGGTAGCCATAATGAGACAAACAAGTATGTCCCAAATGAAAGAACAGGACAAAACTCCAGGAAAAGAAATAAATGAAATGGAAACAAGCAATCTATCAGACACAGAGTTCAAAACACTGGTTACAAGGATGTTTAGTGAAGTAAGGGAAGGAAGAACAGGTGTTCTCAGTGAGAACTTACACAAAGACATAGAAACCATAAAAAAGAACCAGTCAGAAATGAAGAATACAATAACTGAACCAAAGAATACATTAGGTAGAATCAACAGCAGATTAAATGGAGCAAAGAATCAAATCAGTGATCTGAAGACAGGCAGCAGAAAACACCCAATTTAAATAGCAAAAAGAAAAACAGAATTTCAAAAAATGGGGATAGTTTAGGGGGTCTCTGAGATAACATCAAGCGCACACCATTCACATCATAGAGGTACCAGAAGGAGGAGAGAGAGCAAGGGGTTGAAAATCTATTTGAAGAAATAATGAAAACTTCCCTAACCTAGCGAAGGAAAGAGGCACACAAGTCCAGGAAGTGCAGAACACCAAACAAGATGAACCCAAATAGGTCTACACAAAGACACAACATAATTAAAATGCCTAAGGTTAAAGAGAGAATCTTAAAGGTAGCAAGAAAAAAGCAGTAACATACAAAGGAGGTCCCTATCGACTGTCAGCAAGCTTCTCAACAGAAACTTCGCAGGCCAGAAGGGATTGGCATGAAATATTCACAGTGATGAACAGCACGGACCCATATCCAAGATTACTCTATCCAGCAAGGCTATCATCCAGAACCGAAGAGGGGATGAAGTTTGCCAGACAAGATAAACCTAAAGGAGTTCTTCAACACTAAACCAATATTACAAGGAATGTTAGCGGGACTTCTTTAAGAAGAAGGAAAAACAATGAATAAGAAAATGTAGCAAAGAAAAATTCTCACTGACAAACACAAAAGCAGTGGATCAACCAACTAAAAAACTACTACAAAGTTTAAAAGGCAAAAGTAGGAAGTTATATAAATGTCTAACTAACCACTACATTGTACACCTGAAACTAATACTGTATGTCAATTGCAATTGAAAAATAAAAAAAATAAAAAAATTAAGCAATATTCATGTACTCTAAAAGCTTACAATGTAAATCAGAAGTTAAAAATTATTCAAAAGTATTTCCCCAAAGAAAAAAATGCTCAAATGTCTATAGTCCCTGGGAATGCTACAAAAGCTTATTTAATTTGAAACAAGTCAAGGTACTACAATTTCAATTTGCCTGTCATAATAATTTAGCATAAATTATAACTAAACTTCTAAGATGAAATAAAGTCTAATTTGGACCTTATTGGAATTGTGGAAAAAGGCTTTCTTCCTTTAGAGAATAGAAGCTCCACACCTAAACTCTGTTGATGTTGAGGTCAATTATTTGCATCACTATTTTTCTTAACTAGTGCAAGGATTTATAGCTCATTCATTATTATATTCCAAAAGTGTAGTACAGTACATGATACATAAAAGGCACTCAATAAAGGCTTGCTTAGTAATTAAATGGACGTAGAAATCCCTTTGTGGTTAAACGTATATATTTATATACAGTAGGTGAGCTGTATTTGTAAAGAGGCATACAATAAGCTAAACAAAATGCAAGCCCACAGTCCTTTATCTTAGATTTGTTTTGAAATTCAGAGTGGTTCATGTCTTAGATAGGTAACCTGGTGTATATACCATGAATGTGAACTCTGTACGCCAGTGATGTAAGGGGCACTATCCTGTAAAGAGTAATATTTTGCAAGGAAACATATTCCCGTTAAGTTGAATAAAGACTAAATCACATCCGCTCATTTTTGCTGCCACCATATCAATGGACTCTGAAATTACAGACGAGGGATTACAAACGTGTAAAATAGTTTAAGTTTAGAAAGTTTAATAGATCTTTCTTCCTCAACTATATCTAGGAATGAAATCAAGTAGAACTTCAAAGATCTTAAAAAAATTAAATATAAAAATTTTAAGTCTAATTTACTGCTAGCCTTGCTTGAGTTAGTTATAAATAAATATAATAACCATATGGGTATAATATTTAATTAATCTGTACACAAGATATTGCTATAAAAATCAACCGAATTCAATTCATGTAAAGTGCTTATCACAGCCTGGTTCTCAGTGTGCATTTATGTATTAGCTATTACTATATACAGCTCAATTGCAATGCGTTTGGACTTTCCTTAAAGCATTATTCATTCAACAAATCTTTACTGAATTCCATATGCCACACATGCTCCATAGCAGAACAATGACAAAACAAGGCAGACATATTTTGTGCACTCATGTTGCTTACCAGTTCATAAAACTTTTAAATTTGCCATGTACTGATAAGCTATCTCAGTCTTTCAAGGATCACCTGATTTTCTTCTACTTTAGTCATAAATGGATCCTCTTAGCGCAAAGATATTTTAGTCAATTTTTAAAGATTTTCTTAAAAGGTGATCTCATTTTTTCCCCTCAGTTGCCCTCACTACCCCTTCCAGCCATAAGGGATATAAAGGACTATATTCAGAAAGTGAACCTTACTTAAAAATGCAGACTCCAGAAAGGAATAAACTGAGTGACTGAGTCTGATCTAAGTTAAAACACAAAGTAATACCTTTCCATAGTAATTCCTGTTCTGGATGCGCTAGATAAAATGGCAGTCAGGGCGATTTGAGAAGGTGTGTATAAAAGATAAGCATCCGTCAATGCAATTCTGTTAAGAAAGTCGTCAGCTGTTTTCCTCAAAATCTCTGGATTCTCCAACATGGGATAGCGGGTCTAGAAAGAAAGTTTGTAAATGTTATCACTTCCAAGGGTTTAATGGAGTAACAACAACTCAAAAGTATTTATATTAATCAGAAAGTGCTTCACACAGGATGCTTTTATAAAAGTAACTCCTTTTCTATACTCCGGCAATAACAATCTTTCCATGTAAGAATATTCTGTACTCACCATTAGAGAGTACTGAAAGTGGAGCCGTTAAATAAGAAATATATGCTTTATTATAACTGAAGTTTCCAGAATGTACTTGCTATTCTGATCTCTGTTAATCCCTCTCTTTGTCCTTTTCCACTTGAGGCTCTTAAGAGATTCTACTGGGTCTGAAGTTGACCTAAGAAATACATCCTCCCAGGTAAATGCTTCCCAGGCAGTCCAGGTGATTCAGATCTAAGGCCATATTTAGGAACCAAAGCACCACCTCATTTTGATTTGAAATTCCTTCTACTTAAAGTTTACTATTGGGAAGAGGTAAATGGAAATGAATCTTGGTTTCACTACACAATTATTTTTAGAATATGCCGAAGAAATATGGAGGTTCCCGTATTTCTCGATAATTCTTCTTATTCTTTAAGATGAGCCCTAAATCCTCCAATTTACATTAGATATCCACATTCAGGTCCCAAAGTAGTAAGAAACCTTTTCTAGACTCTGAAACAAAATATCAGATACAACTGTACAGTCACACCCAGGTCTTGGCATTATCCCCAAATGCTCACCTCTGATAAGACAAATTCAGACATTCCACTCTGACTGACCACGGTGCTCCTTATCCCAATACATGTGCTCAATGACTTCACAGACGTTCTTTGACTTCCACCTTAGAACCCTGGCCCCTGATCCCTCTACTTGCTTCCATTCACTTGTGTCCTCTGGTCCTCATTTCCCCCCTGAATTTCCAGCCCCAATAGGAGGCCAATACATTTCTGGCAAAACTTCAATAATAGGTGAGTTCAATGAACCTGCTTTGCAACCATACCCAGCTTTCTGGGTCTGCTAGAGAAAACAATACAACCAAGAGGTCTGGTATTATCATTATGATAAATTTGGGTTCATTGATTTCAGCAGGGCTCTCATCACTGCCTCACTATGATAATGTTCCATAGAAAATCTGTTCTCCTATGTTTCAATGACAATGTTAACATTTTCCATCTCTCAGTGTCATTAATAATTCTCAGAAACTCCATCACTCTCAGAAAATGATCTCTGCTCTTAAGAAAGACACCCTCTTTCCTGCCACCACATAACACTATCCTCACCCTGCCTTCCTTTTTCCCTGCATTAAAAGAGCTATTATTCTCTCTAAGATCAGTCCTTCTACTTGCTTCGAAACCCACGACAGCCCCATCTACCTTACTCCAAAGAGAAACTTGAGCTACATATTTTCCACTTTTCCCTTTAAGCTTTCTCTCACTACTAGCTCCACAGTTTCTTCCACAAACCAGAATACAACAAAAACAGTCCCTTTCCTCTAGTTCTAGCAGTTCCCCCATCTTCTGAATCATCCCATCTTTTTTTTTCCACTTCAAAGAGAAGTCGTCTAACCCAAGTTATATATACTTGTTTTCTCACTTTGTATTTATTCCCCAAGTGGCTCCAATCTGCTATCTTCCTCAACACTCCACAGAAACTATTTTCACCAAGATCACAAATAACCTTCCTGGCACTACATCCAGCAAACGTTATCTGTCTACGTTTACTGTCTGAATATTGAGCAGGATTGGGGAGATGCCCATACTCATCTTCTAAAAGTATCCTACTTCGCTTCACTTCTCCAGAAAGTCCTACCTTTCTGGATTTCTTCAGTCTTACTAGATTCTTATATTTCTCTACCTATCCTTCAATGATCCTCATGGCCAATCCACTTTAAATTTTCTTCAGGAAATGATGCCCAAATCTATACCTCCAGCCTAGCCATCTTCTATGACCTCCAGACACAAATATCGACCCACCTGGATGTGTTGCAAGCAATGGAAATCCATCATGTTCCAAACCAAATTCATCAACCCACCACCTCGCCAGCATCAACAAATCTATCCTGTGCCAGTACTTCCCGTATCAGAGAGTATACCACCATGTACTCAGAAACCTGGGGGTTCCTTCTCTGTCCTCATGCTCTATATGCAATTAAACTTCAAGCTCTGATTCTATCTCTGATCTCTGAAGTCCAAGAAGCCCTCTCTGTATCCCCTGCCACCACACAAGTCAAACTAACAGCATATTAACTGGTACCCCATCATTCCTTCTAATCCATTCTCCAGAATCATGACACACAGATGTGCAATAAATATCGGAATAGAAACTGATGCAATGATCTTGCCAACATGATTTTTTTAAAGGTATAAACCTAATTTGCCACTCTCCAGACTTAAACCTTTCACTGGCTTCCCATCGTTCTGTTGAAAATCCTTAACATTACCTCCCCAGTCTATTCTCTGCCTTTCATGCAGGCAGCACTCTGTGGCAGTCTTCCCACTCTATCTCCAAGCAGTTAGGTCTAGTGCATCATGGTTCTTGAATCTGGGCCTTTAACCAGAGAGCCCTGATTGAGACGCTCTTTCACCACCTAATTACTACTCTTGTTATGAATTTCACTTTAAATGACACTTTGTCAGAACTATCTTCCCTTCCTCTCAATCTATTATTTCCTTCTAAAGTATCCTGTATTTCCCCCTTTGTCACACTGAGCACACTGACTATATATTGTCTTTTCCATTAGATTGTAAGGCGTATAAAAATTGAGGCTGTTCCTGTCTTATTCCTGGCTTCATGATCAAACACAATATTTGGGATATAGAAGGTACCCAAATTTCACCTTTCAACTGAGATTAGTGAACCAGTTTGTCACTTCTGTTTGACTTTACTCAGACTATCCAAGTCCTTTCAGGGCCAAAACAAAGTAACTTAAGTTGCTTTTGTCAATGTTTATTTACTTATATTTCTTATGCCTACATATCAGTTCCACTTCAGACTGCACTAAAAATAGAATTCACTTAGGAATCTTCCCATTTAAAATTAAGAATTCTTTATGGTTCTTAAATCAGATCTACGACAGCACACTTTAAAGAGTTACCTTAAGTCTTTAAAAGCTTTACTCTAAACTCACAGTGGTGCTCATGATGGTCCCTTGACCAGTATTTGCTAGTCTACTAAATCAGAAGCTCTGAAACTACAGCCCAACAATGAGTTAATAAGCCCTCCAGGTGATTCTGACACACACTGAGGTTTGAGAACTACTACCCTCTGTTGAGATACTACTCAACAGGTTTGAGAACTACTACCCTGAATTAAGATAATTACAAGTTATAAAACTTTGGATTCTTTTGGTTACAGAACAATAGCAAAGGAATACACTCTACCAGGTTACTTTACATCAACAAGATTACCTACCTTTATATCAATGAGAAAGCCCTCAAATGGTCTATAAGGATTGTGGACAATAAGGTGGAAATTAAGTTGCTGTATAAGTAGCAGTTCATATTCCAAAATCTGTTCAAGTGCCTTCTCCTGTCCAAGTGGACTCTCCCGTAAATTTCCAACAAATTGTGGACTAGATACATTGAATTCATCTACTTTGCAGGCCAAAAATGCACAAGTGAGCCTAGAGGAAAATATAAGGAATATATGAGGGATCTTAAGTTCAAAAGAGAATGCATGTCTAAATTACCCTTTAACACACACACAGATATATACTTTGAAAAATATGTAAATATTTTATTTCTAAAAGTACATTCTAAAATTGCCTAGTATTCACAAGTGACTATGATGTCATAAAGAGAGAGACACAGTTTCCGGTTCAAACTTTTTCTCTATTAGGTTTAACCATACAATATTGCCACAGCATTCAACCATTACTGACTTAATGGTAGCTTCATTGAGTTCAACTTAATATCTGGAAGAGCAAAGTAACTGAGAAATAAGTGTACTTTGTATAATGCAATATAGATGGAAGAGAAAAAAATACAGCAGTACCCACGTATGTACCATTTGAGCATGGGATGAAAGGTAGGTTAAAGGAACATTGTGGAAAGCCCATCTGTGAAAGTCTCCAAGGGCATTTGAATAGGGGACTATTACCTCAGGAATAAACCTATCAAACTCTCATTTGTACTACACAAATTTCAGAGTGAGAAACAAGTAATAAAACTGCCACAAAAATCAAGACTGGAAGTTAACAAGGGACTGACCTAGACTGCTAGAAATGAGAATGAAAAGAAGAAAAAACAAAAAACAAACAGGGACAATGTGATTGGCGGTAAGCTCTTTGACGAGTCTCATACTAATTTCAATTCTATCTTTAATGGTAAGCATAGTGTTCAGCACAGAGCAGAAACACAACACCTTTGTTCAACTGCAATGAATACGGTGCTATAGGACTTGTAAACTGACTGGATGTAGACGGAGAAGAGTTGCCACTGATGATTCTCACTTTGAGCAACAGGAAGAAAGGCGCCACTAACAAAGTGGTAGTAGGGAATCTAGCTTGAGAAAAACAGAATTTGAATTTGGACTAGCTAACGTTCAGATGCCATCAGTACTACAGGAAGGAAAGCATTATAGATGTATAAGTAATATAATAAAGGATCTTAAGTTCAGAATAGAATGCAAGTCTAAATTGCCCTTTACTAGGAAGTCATTTTCTCACACAGACACACATAGTATAAAAGTTTTCTTAAATGAAAATCTATAAATTAGACTTATACTTACATTATTATCCGGGGGTGATATTCCATAACTGAGTTGTTAAGATAAAAACGCTTGAAATACATACAAGCTGTACCCTAAGGTTAAAAATACATACATTATCAGAATCTATTCACAAATATATTACATATTAAATTGTTATAGACTTACTTATCAAAAGTTTCTTTGAAAAAGTTATCCATACAAAATACTAAAACTTGTTAATTCTTCTTTAATCAAAATAAATTGTGATAAATTACTACAGAAACACCACAGCCGTAAGACCCTTTGTTGTCCTTCCCCACTCACCCTGGGTTATCCTTCCTATGGTTATTGGTTTATTTAAAAAAATGTGTGTGTTTATTTTAGAATTCAGAGTAAAAAAAAGTGGCCCAAATTAGAAAAATTTAAGGAGGAAAAATACCAACATTCACAGCTTAACCAATTAATCTGGTAAAACTATTGAGAGTACAACACAGTTGGGGCCATCAGCCTTCTCTCTAAATCTACTGCCAAACCTAATAATAGAAGCAGCGCCTGACCGTTTACTGACTGCGTCCCATGTGCTAAGCTCTGTGCCATGCACAAAACTATCATTTTAATCCTTAGCATAGCTTGATGAAGCATTACTATCTCCACTTTACATAGAAGGAAACTGATATTAATGAGGTTAACTGACTTGTTCAAAGTCACACATCTAATAAGGGACAGGGCTAGATTCAACTAAGACCTGCCTGTACTTTTAACTATGTCATTTGGCTAGAACCAATGAAATAAACATGTATCTATTTTATAATATAAAAACTATTTTCTTTTAAACATTTTGTCATTTTATGTGAAAAAAAATTCTTCATCAATATATAAATAAGCATATTGTATAAAAACAAATTCCATAAAGAAGTTCATTCAAGGAATCAGTTTCTTCACCTAAAAAAAATCACTTAAACCTACCTTACGTTATACTTCTGTTATCAGACAAGAACAGAACTACATCTAGAAATAGAAAATAATCAAGTATACCTAGAATTCTTCCAGAATTGTTGATCTCTCAGATGAAGGGCCGGTTGAACTAAGACACTATGAATACTTTTGGACTTGATATTTCAATAAACTTCAATTTTTTCGACTATAACAATGGAGATTATTTCCTAGAGGATTATTCCCTATTGTGTCCTAAGTTATTCACTCTGTATAATTTTAAAACTTAAGATAGACTTTCAGCTAAGAGAGACTTTCATATTTGAGCTTAACAACAAACCTGTGAGATAGTAAGGAAAATATTTTATACCCCTCCCTTTTTTCTTTACTGTTCAGCTTGTTAATCTCAGTTTACCTTCTATAAACAATACACACAATAGGAACAATTATAGGGATAGTGTATGTAAATCCATTCAGCCAAAAAATTCTAACTACCTGTTTCTTTTCACCATTGCTCCACCACAATAAACACAAACGCACCCACACACACACGCACACAAATGGGGTCCTCAGAACCATATATCTGAATCAAGTACAAAACAATTTTTTTTACCCAAAGAAAACCGCCAGCTTCTACTAATCAGGTTTGAAACTTCCTTATGGCATGAGTTTCAGCTGGGGCATATGATTACAAGTGATTAATAAACGCATTATTTCAAACATGTGTGATAGAGTTAAAAAAGCAGTAATCAATGTTCCAGTCCCAGTTCTGCTCATTAGTTGAGAAGTTGGAGGAAAAGTAATTTTTCCTTTCTCTATAAAATGAGGATGTTATAACCTATTTAGACAATATAGTCAAATTCTTTTGATAATGAAATAAGACTTGAAACACTCTAAAATATTATACAGGAATTCATAATTAAGGCAGTTATTGAAAAATATGTAATGTGACAAAAACTTAAATACATAAATTATGTATTTATATAACTAAGGTGAACTGTCATGCGGGGTCTCAGCTCCTGCTCCCTGCACAAGAACGCAGGATATGGTGAGGCCAAAAAGGAACAACAACGGAGACATGAATAGGGGAGTCATACCGCTATAGTCTTGCTGGCTGCTGGGTTGGAGACACAGGGATCAGGAGCCACATGCTTTGCCGTCTGCTGTCTGTCTGCTTCTCTGCCAACCAACCCCTTGCTAACTGCAATCCATGCTTGCTAGCTTAGCCGCGGCACTTATATCAGTGGCTAATGGCTAACCGGTAACAGCTGATGGCCACCCAGCCACAGCGAATGGCCATCTGATTACAGTTGATGGCCATCTTACTACCCGAGCCAGCACCTTTCCACGTGAGGCTGAGAGCCTGGAAACTGTTCTCTGGGGCTCTGTCCCCACATGCATTTTTTAATAAAGTGGATAGAGGGCTGAGTTACTAACTAGGAAGAGGTCAGATTTCAGAAGTCAGTTAAAGGACATTATACTCCATCACTACCATAACTTACCACAACAGACCTTGGCATTGCTGGTTTAAACACTGAACAAAATTCCAATAATCTTTTCTCATAGTATTTGCAGAGTGTCATTTCTTCATGAGGCTCAAGAAAGACTGGATCATTGTGAAGAACCTTTAGATTAAAAGTTACACCAAAAGTTCAGTCAATTGAATCTTAAAATATTTTTCTCTGTCCAGATTAGTTTATATTAATATCTCCAGCCAACGGGAACTATACCACAACTCATTTCCACTTTATAGAATTGCTCATTATTACACAAAGTAGCTTTAGGAAAAAATTTAATAACCTAAAATTATACCATAATTTCACAATTTCTCAGAATGTCAATTGGATATTTGCTTCATTAAGGTATAAGCAATTATGATGGAATGTGTGCCTATGCTTACAGGTTTGATGTCATTATTTAGAAATCAAAAAGAAGATATACACTGTTCATAGTTGGAAAGTTTTCAAGATTTCTTTCTCAGTTAGTTATTAAGTCACACAGGTTGTGGTAAAAATCAGCAAGTACTGCAAGGATAATTCTGACCCTGAAAACATTACTTCTTATCCTCCTTTGTAAACTCTCTACAGAATGCACTCTAGATGGTTAATAAATACAACTTTACAAAAAAATATCCATTGGGTGCTGTTACTAGTTTAATTACAATTACCAAGATAAGATATATTGATGTCCTAAACCCCTAGTACAGGCATACCTCAGAAATATTGCAGGTTCAGTACCAGACCTCCACAATACAGCAAAAAGTGATCATTTTGCTGGTGGAGGGTTTGCCTTCAATTTGTGAAGAAAAAACAAACAAACACATCTGTGAAGCACAATAAAGCCAAGTTCAATAAAGTGAGGTATGTCTGTACCTCAGAATGTGACCTTATTTGGAAATACGGTCTGTCACGTGGGGTGTCATGCGGGGGTCTCTGGTCCTGCTCCCCACATAAGAACACAGAATATAGTGAGGCCAAAAAGTAACACCCATGGAGCCATAGATATGGGAGTCATACCACTATATTCTCTCTGGCGGCTGGGTTGGAGATACAGGGAGCAAACATCCGCCAGTACCCCAACAAAGGGTCTTCCTGCACCCCAGTCTCTCTGGCGGCCGGGCGAGACGCACGAAGTAGGATCCACACAATCCACAAGCCGCCGTCCACTTTTCTGCCTGCCAACCAACGAACCAACGCAGCCACGGCAGTTATATCAGTGGCTAACTGGTAACAGCCGATGGCCAACTAGTCACAGCTGATGGCCATCTACTACCCGAGCCAGCACCTTTCCACGTAAGGCCGAGAGCCTGGAAACTGTTCTCTGGGACTCTGTCCCCATACTGTCTCTGTAGATGTAATCAGATGTACTAGAGTAGAGTTGGTTCCTAATCCAATATGACTAGTATCCTTATAAGAACATGTGAAGATACAGACACACAGGAAGAACACTATGTAAAGATGGAGGTAGAGATTGGAGTTATGCTGCCACAATTAAAGGAACACCTGGGGTTCCTAGAAGCTGTAAGAGGAAAGGAAGGATCCACCCCTACAAGTTTCAGAGAGCAACTACCTGCCAACCTTGATCTCACTAGCCTCCAGAACTGTGAAACATGTCTCTTGTTTTACACCACAGTTTGTGGTAATAGTTTTATGGCAGCCCTAGGAAACTAACACAGGTGCTAATTTTATAAACATGGCATTGCGGTTTAGAGCAGGAATGCTGGAACTAGATTCCTTCTTTGGGTTCAAATCCTGTCTCTGCCACTTACTAGCAATGTAGCCTTGATTAGTTATTTCTCTCTGTACCCGTTTCTTCAGCTGGGAAGTGAGGATAATCACAGTATTTATCTCAGCAGCTGTGAAAATTAAAAGATCTAACACTTGCCAAATGTTTAGAATAGTGCCCGGCATGCAGCACCGTATGTACTACTGTAAGCAGCAAAAAAATAAAGTGATACAAAATAGCTGTGACTGAAAAGTACAGCACCTCAGTCCCAACCATCTTAGACATGGAATACTTGCTGGAGGGAAGCTTGTAGTTACTAGAATGGGTGTTGGAGCTTGTGAGGGAAAGGTGGTTGGGGGCTGCAACAGGGAGAACTTGGCGGGCAGGCCATAACCCAAACCATCTTCAATCAACTGGTTTGTGCAAACGGTCTCCTGTCCCCCCGCCTCCACCCTGCCCCATCCAATCCATTCACCACCAGGATGCCAGAGGGCTCTTTCTAGAACAGCATCTGTAAAGTTAATTTCCCATTTAAAATCTTCCAAGGGTTCCCCAGCCCTTCATCATCAAGTTCAAATTCCTTACTTTCGCTTACAAGCTCCCTGCCTACCTTTTCCAGCCTGTCTTCCACAGGTGCTCTGCTTCCACTACAAACGATCTAGAGCATTCCACGCACCCGCCCTACAACTTCTGACCGCCCACTTTGCACCTGTGGCTCCGTCCTCCTGGAATGTTCTTTCCCCATTTGCTTCCCATCGGCGACTGCGAAAAGCCCTCCCGGACATCTCCTTTTGACAAGTGAATGGCTCTAGTTCCGCACTACACGGACATCCTACAAAGGTCTCCAACGCCATATTACTGGTTACTTGCCTGCCACTCAACTACGGAAATGGCGTTATCCCCCTCGGTACCCACAGCACCTGGCAAGGTGTTCGCCTGTTTATTAAACAAATGAACGTGCGGCCCGGAGGGAGGAGAGGAGGAGGTGTCCAGAGAGCCCTGGCGGCGGGGGCACTGGATCCCGCAGTTGTTCAAGAGTTAGGAGGTCCGAGCAGCGGGGCGGCCACCCGTGTCCTCACCTTCCCGTTCGCCACCGCTTTGCATTTGAATTTGCGGTTGGCGTCAGCCCGCAATCGTGCCAGCTGCTCCTCACTGGCGAAAGTCCAGTGCCGCTTCTGGCTACTGTTGTGGTACATCCTTAAGTCGGAGACCAGGCCCAGGAAGTCTGGAGAAAAAGACCCCAAACGCCACCACACCGTGGTGTAAAGCAGCTAAACCACGACAGCGGAGGGCGTCAGGCCGTCAGGCGCGGGTGCGCTGACGTCACAATCACGTGGTGCTTCCGTCTGCGATCGCGCTTCCGGAGCGGAGAACCTCGCGTGCGCGGGCGGATCTAGCCGCCGCCTGCTCCTTAAGTGGCGGGAGCGTACGGATATGCCCCTCCTTTCTGCGAGCCCAGGCTCTAGCTCCACCCCTTTCCTACAAAGCTTAAAGGAGAAGAGACAGGCTGAGATGACCAAAGGAATGTCAATTGAGGGTATGTGCAGGCTAACGTAATTTACACGGGGTACTCAGAAGTGGGACCAAGGACTTAGGAGGGTGTCACCTTTTTTAAATAGGATATTCAGAGTAGGCTACACTAAGAAGGTGACATGGAATAAAGACTTGAAAGAGTTGAGGGATTAGGCGTATCAGTCAGGTGGGAGTGATGCCGGGGCAAAAAGAACAGTGAAGGCCCTAAGGCAGAAGTATTCCTGGCTCTTTCAAGAAAGAATGTGTCTGGAGCACTACCAAAAATCTCTGCCTCAGAGATAACAGAACACGGTTGGAAAACTAGAAGCAGTGCATGTGTATTGTTCTTTATTGCTCTGCCAATAATGTGACCCTATCTTTTTCTGTGCCTTTTCCCTTCCTCTTCTGCTGGATTGGATTGGATTCTGCCAATCCTTTCCTCCATTTCCATCTCTGAGGCCATGATGTATGGTACTTTTAGGGTTTTCTTGAAATCCTCATCTTCATTATTGCCCCAAGGGAAACTTGCAATAAACTATCTGTTAATACTTAAAAGATTTACAATTTTTTTTGTTACTAATACTTTCAAAATTGCATCTGAGATACAAAATTTACATGAATTCCAAAAGCCTTTACTAGTTTTGATAGCCCGTTTAAGCACACCACGTTCTCCTATGCATCATACATTGGGTTAGATAGATTTACCTACAGCAAATCGTTTTTCTAAACACCAACAAATAAAAAATCAGGTAATGATGATGAGACACAAAGAGTTCAGATATTCAAAAGACCACACAGTTAAAAATAGGTGATAGGATATCTCTAACTCTGCTTTCTGTGAAAATGTTTTTAGTGGATTAAGAAAGGGAGAGCTTTTTCTTCTTTTTTGTTTCATTTTGGTGAGTACAGTTGAGTGTCAGTAGACTTTGCCAGAGTTATTTGAATTGCGCACACTTACATCATTTGTAGTTTATAACTCTGGAGACCTAGGCACTCCTTGAACATGTGTCAGTAATTTGGACTAGTTAAATTGGCTAAGAGAAAAGAGAAAAAGAGAAAGAAAAAAATATGAGGTTGTTAACCTGGGAAATAGAGAACCAAAGTGAAAGGCAACAAGTATTTACTTGAGATCAAAGAATAGCTTTTAGGAAAGCAGTGATTCAGGCAGAAACTCAGAAAGTGTTCTGATTTTGGGGGGAAGGCAGGGGTTTTATGAGAAAGGGAAGAGAAATAATTACGTGAATAGAAGAAAGGAATTTCTGTTGATGTCAGTAAGCTAATTTTTAGCTTTACATGGTTGTGCTAATTCTACAGACTGCCCTTAATTTTCAGTCCTTGTAGTCAGAATGTCTGCTGACTTGTTATCTTTACAAACTGTTTGGAATACAATGTTGGCTTTGCCCAGTCCAAGGATTATTTTTCCCATCCCAAACGTTTGAGGAAAACACACGCAAGGCAGTTCCTTGGAGTGGCTACACTAGCTCTATTTTAAAATGGCTTCACTTACATCAACTTAATGTTAAGGAGGGACATGGCAAGTTATGAGTCCAATGGATTGTGAGCACCCTAAATGATTGTATAACGAAGAATAATTTAAAAGGAGAAAATGAAAGGTAGGCAGGAAAGGAGGTGATTTAGACAAATGAATAAAGTCTTAGACCCCTGTCAATTCTATATACCATGTCAATTCTTTTTATTTTGTTTTTCTGAGAGGCATTTGACAACTACTTTAGTTTCATGTAAAGGGAAATAAAAATGGGCATTTGGGAGAGGTGGCAGAAAATGATTACCACAGGGATAAGAGTCTAACTGCTGAATGTCATAATTCATTTAGGAAGACAAATATGAAAAACCTGGTGTTTCTGGTGTAACTGTTTTTTTTAAATCTTTAAAAAATTTTAGTCTATGAAAATTAACCTTGACCATGCTTTTGGAATGTAGAAGAAATTGTACCTCAATTAACCATGGACAAAATAAAGTTGTTGCTGATGCCCTAATATTAGGACTCATATATGATTTCTTCTTATTAAGGTGAGCCCGGCTGGATGTTGCACTAGTCAGTCTGCCTGAATGACATTCCCCTGTTCAGCTTGTTGAGGATGTTTATTTCTTGTACTATTTCTACCGGAAGGCAGACTTAGAACTTGGACTTAGAACATGGTGCCTTTACCTATTTCCATTTCTAGTTCCAACTAAAAAGCAGCAAGTGTTTCTCTCCACTCTTATTTGTTTATAAAAAAATTCAAACATAGAGAATAGAGAAAAATGTATTTCAATAATTATCAATGCATGGCCAGTTCTCCTCCACTCCCCGTCCGACCCCCGCCCCATGACTTTTAAATCACAATTTCTGCTGCTAGATGGAGATGTTTCAAACAACAAAAAACAAAACAGACAGAATTTATACTTCCTAGAAGAGCGGTAGAAACATTCAAAATTTGAAAACAAAGATAGTACTAATTCATTGGGCACTACCCAGAAGTGAATGTTAACTAACAGGCATGATTACAGTGCCTTCTTTTAAATAAACACAATCTTTTATTGTACCGCAGTTGTTAAATTGTGTTGCAGTATGTATTTTTATAACAAACTAAGTATTTTTAATTGCAGACATTACGTCAAAACCAGAGGTTGCCAATCAGATCAAGCGATGCAAAGCAGGGGTCATCTGCTGATCACCCCAGAAAGGCACTATCCTTATCCATATACCGTGCCAAAGCTTCCCGTGAGAGAATTAAGAATTCCTCTCTCTTGAATTTATCATGCTAAGTGAAATAATTCAGACAGAAAAAGTCAAGAACTATATGACTTCACTCATATGTGGTATATAAAACTGAAAGCAAAAAACTAACAAGACAAACAAACAAAGAAACAAAAACTCATGGACACTGACAACAGTTTAGTGGTTACCAGAGGATAAAGGGGGAGAGGGGTGGTAGAAGAGGTAAAGAGGGTCAAATATAAGGAGAACTGATTCTGGGTGGTGACCACACAATGCAATATATGGATGATGTAGTATAGAAATGTACACTTGAAACCTATAAAATTTTACTAATCAATGTCGCTCTAATAAATTTAATTTTAAAAATGAAAGTTTACTCCAGTGTAGAAAATGTAAATTTCTCTCTTCCTTTAGGACAATATTCCTTCTTCAGGCTCTGCCCTAGTGATCTTAATGTTTTAGAAAAATAAAGATAAGACTGCCTGATTTTAGGAGTAAAGGTAGAAAGGGAATAAGAAGAGTGAGGGAGTAACCAATAAATATATGTGCAACTTGAAATAGTTTTGCAGTCTAATAAAATATTTTAAGTGGCCTGATTAATTTATAGTCTTTATTTTCCAAACACATCAGTATACTCATATCCACATAGTTTTTGATTTCATGGCTACAAGGAAAATAGAATGGTGTGTTGGAGGGGAATAAAGCCACATCCATGCTCACAAAAACATAATGTCTTTCTTACTTTAAAATCTGACATGAAACTGTACCCCTTCAGCTACTGACATGGGTTTCTGACATTCTAAATATAGCTTTGCAATGATATGTAAAAACAAGACCTTTGCAGTTCTATTTGATATATACACTTGCCTCTAAAATCCTTTTCTAGTTTGTTTGCTTTATCCCAGTGGCCAAGTTAGGACTAAGAGGAGAAAATATCTAGTTTCTCCAAAACAGAGTACTACTAAAGGAAAAGAAAAGAAAAAAAGATACAGCATTTAAAAAATATCCTTGATCTAAATGTAACCTCCCAAAACTGAAACACTTTTTCTTTTGTTTTAGGACTGTTTAAAATTAAGGTGAAAATAGACTTGACAACATAGTGAGGAGTGAATTCTATAAATCCATGTCCATTTCAGCAGATCTTACTAAATCACCACTATACTCAAGGCTTAGTACTAATTGTTAGATGGTGGTGGTGATGGGGATGGGAACATAAAAATGGCTATTTTATAGATCCTACCTCAGGGTCCTTTGAGTATAGTAGAATAATTATGACATGCACAAATACAGTTTTCTCTCAATGACAGTAACCTTAGGGCTGAATAGGGAGCCGGGTAATAAGATTTCATATCCCTGAATACTGATACCGGTACTAATGTAGATAAGAGCCCTATGTGGTTTGACTCCATGGAAGACCGAGAGCCTAGTTCATTCAGCCCCAAGCAGCCATGGTTCAGTCAAAAGGCTTAGTGTCTCTTTCTGCTAGACAGGGGTAGGTAATCAACATGAAAGTAATTCCTGTTTGTTTTGTTTTGTTTTGTTTTGTTTTGTTTTGTTTTTTTAAATCACAGGTAATCCAAAAAACAATTAACCTGGACCTTGGTTCTGTTACAACCATGATTGGGAGTGATCTGTTCACCTTATTCCTTTTTTATACCAATTAATTAAGAGTGAATACATCTATTATATAATATACCACATCTTTCCAACACAGTCTTATAGCAGTTTAACAGGCTGGAAAGATATCATTTATGACTCAGTAGATCTAGTGTTTCAGAGCTCAGAATCTGAAATCAGAATCCCAGCTTGACTACTGGCTACTGAGAATTCTTGGGAAAGTTACTTCAATCTATTTTACTCTGAGTTTTATCCTTTGAACAGAGAAGGAGATAATTGTTATCTCATAAGGTGGTTGAGAGGATTAAATTAATTAATACGTGTGAAGGTATAGCAGAGTGACTGTCTTCTACAAATTGTTCAATAAATATTAGTTATTACTTCATGGACACAGGATGGGCTAATTGGAGGATATAACATTTATGTGAATTTGAATTTGTATTGAGGTTGAGAGAAGGGGCACTTTAGGTGAATGGGAACTTCTTGGGCAAAACAGAGGGGCAGAGAGTACAAGGTACAAATCTAGAGACCAGAAAAGGGCATAGCTTGGTTGGTTGGAGAATAAGGTGAATTGATTGAGATAGGAGCTAGTAAGAAGATTAGCACAAGGTCTTAAGTAACAAACTGAGTAATTTGTATGGAACACAGTAAAAATTTCTGAGTGGGAGAATAAAATTATCAGAGTTGCATTACTTTAATTTGGAAATTATTTGTGATTGTTTTGATAATGAGGCCTTTATAAAGTCCACATTAAAATAATTAAAATAGAACAAGGGGTCAGTTCTCATGGTGAGGCCTGAATGTCTTCTTTTCGGAGTAACTACATCAAATTCAGGATTATAAAGGTGAATTCCCCACCATTCTCCCAAATAGAGAGAGACAGTATGTCCTGTAACATATAAGATGTCATACAATTATATGTTTTTTACGTGTAATTCTGGAGCTGGGACTGGGAACCTGTTTATAAAAATCTTAGGTTTTACTGCTGATTAGCATTAGGTTTGAAAGTTTTTTCAAATGTAAAATTTATAGGACTTGGCAAAGTCCTATAGGTTGGATGGGGTAATGGGATGAAAGAGAAGCAGCAACTCTAAAGTAGTGACTTTCACATATGAATTAGCACAAAAGTCATCTGTGAGCTTGTTAAAGCTCAAACCAGAGATTTGCATTGAATAGGCCTGGAGTGGAGCCCCAGGAATCTGGATTCTTAACAAGAGTTCTCTTGACTTCTGTGGTTTTCCACTGAAGTATCACTTGGAGAGCTTTTTAAAATGAAGATTGCCGAGCCCCAGGCCCCAAGAAAATGCATTTATAACTAGTTTCCAGGTGATGGTGGGAACTTGGACCGTATTTTGAGAACTATTATTTCAGTCGTGTCAATGCAGTTGATGTTTAAAGCCCAGGTAACAGGGAGGATGACAGGGCCCTTATCATGGACAATCTTCACGTTTTATGTTAGGTTGATTGAAGGAAACCACACTTTTCTTTCAGGTTACCTTTGTGGGAGAAAGTAATGGAAAATGCTTAATCATTTGTTGGCCTTATGTTTATACACATATAAATGATCATGGTGAAGTTTAATATCCACTTGAAAACAATTATTAATAACCACATTTCCACTGGCTGAAAAAGGTGAAGAAAAAATTCATCCTCCCACAATTGGATTAAAATATCCTTTGGTTATAGAGTAATAAAAATTACCAACCTCTTTTATTATTATTCCTATGCTGCTGTAGAACCTAAAATTTAGATGATAAGAATAATTGAAGACCTAACTTATTTTCAGGGTCTCTATTCACTGCTCAGTGTCCTAAGACAGGAGTCAACAAACTGTGGCTCACAGACCAAATCTAGTCCATATTTGTTTTTGTATGGCCTGCAAGCTAAGAATGGTTTTTAAATTTTTAAGTGGTTGAACAAAGAAGAATAGTATTTCAAGACACATGAAAATTATATGAAATTTAAATTTTG
The DNA here is from genome assembly GCF_057876585.1 of Rhinolophus sinicus. Taxonomy (NCBI): domain Eukaryota; kingdom Metazoa; phylum Chordata; class Mammalia; order Chiroptera; family Rhinolophidae; genus Rhinolophus; species Rhinolophus sinicus. Next base: position 56,911,259 of record NC_142503.1, read on the forward strand.
GCATACAAAACTGTATTAGTGTTCTTCAGAGAAACAGAACCAATAGGAGATTATATATATTAGGAGCATATATGAGTATATATTAAGAGTTTATATATATTAAGAGTATATATATATTAAGAGTATATATATATATATAAAGAGCATATATATATTCAGAGTATATATATATATATATATATATATTATATATATATATATGTATATACATACACACACACACACACACACACACACATATATGTACATACATACAGGTACCCCTCCGTATAACACGGCACTTCTATAACACGGTTTTGCTCTAACATGGTTTGAGAATTGGGGAAAACCCTCGTACAACATGGCATCCTAGAACACAGTTTTACCCGAACATGGTTTGAGAATTAGAGAAATCCCCAAACAACATGGAACGTAATAAAAGCTTAGTAGTGATGACAAAGAAAACATTATTTAATACATATTAATATGTTATGCTTTTAGTGAAAATTGCTCTAATAAAGATATTTCTCTTAATTATAAAAATATACTATTTTTAAAAAATTTTTGGAACCCAACGCCCATTTTTGTACTAGTTCTTTTTTTCGTATAACACGGCATTTTTTAGGAACCTAACAACCATGTTATACAGGGGTTACCTTTATATAGAGAGAGAGAAAAAGAAAGAGAGAGAGAGAGATTATATATATATAGAATTGGCTCATGCAGATATGGAGGCTGAGAAGTTCCAAGACTAGCTGTCTGCAAACTGAAGACTCAGGAGAACTGATGGTGTAAATTCTAATCCGAGTGCAGAAAGACCATGTCCTATCTAGAAAACAGGCAGAGTGTGTGAATTCACCTTTACTCTCTCCTTTGGTTCCATTCAGGTCTCCAATAGACTGGATAAAGCTCACCCACTTGGGGAGGGCAATCTTTTTCACTTAGTCTACCAATTCAAATGTTATCTAATCCAGAAACATTTGGGCACACCGAGGACCATGTTCAACCAAATGCCTAGGCACCCCGTTTTAGTCAAGTCGACACCATAATAAAGTTTTATTGGAACCTGGCCATGCTTGTTTATTTACATATTGTCATTTATGGCTGCTTTTATGCTGAGCAGCAGGGTTAAATAGTAGAGACAGAGACCATATGGCCTGCAAAGGCAAGAATATTTTAATCTGACGCTTTAAGAAAAAAAGGTTGCTGACTGATGTTCTAAGAGAGTGTGTTTAAAATTGTAATATAAGTACACATCACCTAGCATCCTTGTTAAAATGCAGAGTTTGATTTAGTAGGCTAACCTAAAATTCTCCTTTTCTGACATGCTCCCCAGTGAGGCCAATGCTGCTCGTCTGCAAACTGCATTCTAGTCTCAGTTTGTGTGCTTGTCACCGTCCCTGATTGCAGTACCCCAAACGCCGGTCTATACCAATTTTCTTTAGGTCCATCTAGCTTAAATCCTCTTACTTCTGTTACTTCTCACTGTTGCAGCTTACTGTGATCTCTTCTTCCTCATTGCACTTTGCTTGAGGAAGGAATCTTTTGGCCTTCAAATGTAACTTGTGTAGCCTTGTTTGATTTTTAATGTGTGACTATCTTAACTTTCCCCCCAAAGGTTTAAACTCCCTCAAAATAGGGATCTCGTTTTTAGTCATCTATCACTTATGATGCTCACATAATACCTTATATCTATCAAGTATTCTAAAAATATTTGTTAAGTTAATTACTATTCCACATCTAGAAAAGAATTTTTGTCAACAATGTCATTACAGTGAGTAAGGCAATATTCTTATCCAGTCACATATTTAGAACTAATTTACAGTTTATGCTTTAATTGATTTTGGTATGTTTCACTGGTGAGGATTATGTTTCTCCCAGAACAAAAACAGTTTTGAAGTAAAATATAAATCTTTGGATTGATAAATTATATTATACAATTGAAATGTAAACTTGGTTCAAACCTTGAGATGAAAAGCACAACTTTTCAATTTTGAACTGAAAAAGTGCTTATTGAGCAAGTTTTCTAGAGGCTGGAGAATTAAAAACTCAATGTTAATTTCACTAGTTTAATAATCTCATTTTCAGAATTTGCTTTTAGAGATATTGATAAATTACAATAGCCAATTATGTATGAAAGTTTACAGACTCTGAAGATGTTTTATTTTGCCATTAAGATAGGGCAAAATAAGAGACGGTTTGATTATACTTACTGTTTTGATATAATTCATGATAAATGCAACAAACCAAATTTCCAAGCTTTTAAAGAGAATTATGCGAGTAGTTAAATAAGATGAGAAACTTCTGCAGTCATAAGAAATAATCAGTTTATTTTTATCTTCCTTTAATTTAAAGTTTCTATCTGAATTATTTAAGTATATCCCAATAATAAGAATGGTATGATTATGAAGTGACTTTCAGGGAATCCTATTGAGATAAAAAGTAATTGTAAATGTTTGGCATTTCAAGTCCTCAAAGCAAAACTGTTTGTATATTTTACCCAAAAACAACTGTGATAATTTCACTAGTTAATAGATTTCAGGCTTAATAAATGCAAATAAGTACCTTTTTAATAAATGCTGTACCCAAGGAAAATTATAAAGGAATTTTATTTGTAAAGCATCATATCAGGTTTAAATAAAGTAGTTCAGTTCTAAAACTTTTCAGGCATCAATGCATATTTTTCTTCTAATCAACACATTATTTTTTGCTTTTAAAATTATTTCTACTAATATTCTCATGTTAACAGCAAACAGGATCAGAAGGAAAAAAGCAGTCAGCTGACTTGATACATCACAGTTTATCCACATGGTGGAGCCATGTGGCTAGATCCTGGAGATGGTTTTATTATACTCACCGTTTTGATATAATTCATGATAAATGCAACCAACCAAATTTCCTGTGCCTGCATGCAGTTTTCTCTGGTACTATTAGTTTAGTTCCTTATTGTCTCTCACTTAGCATAGTGCGGTCTCGTTCTATCTCAATATTTCACAGCATTGGTTCTCCAACTGCGGTTGAACTTTAGAATCGCCTGAGCAGTTTTTAAAAACCCCTACACTTGGGGCCCTATCTGAGGATAATTGAACAGGAATCTTTGCAGGGTGGGCTGTGAGAATTGGTTGGCAAGCTTCAAGGCTCCACAGGTGATTCTACCCAGAAACAGGGTTACTTCTTACTCCACTATAGACATATTGCTAAGTTATAAATGTAATCATGTCATCCCTCAGTTAAAATCATTCATTGGGTCCTCCTCAACTTTAGAATAAAATCAACTTCATTAACAAGACAAACAATGCCCTTTAAAATCTGACCATCACCTTTCTAGCAACATCACCACCATCTCCCACCCCGAACACACACACAGACTGGCCTACACAATTACTGGCAGGCTTCTAAACCCACCAGGTTTTTTCACACCTCCAGGCTTGGGTTCATATCCTTAGCAACGATATAGTAGGCACTAATTAATATTTATTGAATGACTAAATGAATAATGTAAAATGGTTTCATCTTATTTAGGACAAGTATGTTAATTTCTGTTAAACAACTCCCAGCCTTTGCTTACCTTTCAGTGGCTCGGAGTGTGGAATGTGGGACTGGATTAACCAACAAATGTTAAATATATTCTAAAGCAGTCACGGTGCTCTGCCAACGTATTCCATTCAAAGGGAGCGTTTGAAAGCTTCCGTGGGAACGGCTGCTTCTATATTGTACTTCTTTTCGATCTAAAATTTCAACTCTAACATTTGTTTTTAAGTCAACAGACTCCCTGTGGGTGACGATGTTCTGCAGTTATTTTTTTTAAATTAGTGCCTCCTTGGACTCACTGGCTAGTCGTTTAGCATCCTTGGTTGCACAAAAACCTAACTGAAATAGATTTTCAAGGCTGGATATTCTTGAAGAGTAAGAGGTGTGATTTTAGTCAGGGCCACCTCAGCTATTGGGCACAGTAGGCTCAGTGTCTGGTGACTCCGATGCTTTTAGGTGGTCCATGAACATATTTTGATGTCTTTTAAATCAGAAGTAAAAATAGACTATTAAGTAAAAGAAAATGTTTTAATATAAAATCATAATATATTCATCTTTATACCAACATAGCAGTGCAGTACAATTCATATATATTTTTGTTTTATGGTGGAAGGGGTCTATGAATGCAAAAGTGCCTAGGGAGGACCCAAGAATGTCACATGGGCCTGACTTCAGGGAAACTAGAAAAGGGGCCTCCAGCCCTAAACTATCTCCCCATTAAAGCCTCCCAGGTGACATAAATGCTGATAGTGGCTATTAGGGTATTTTGGTCTTTATTTTCGGGCCATGAATATTTATCCCAAACAATTATTCTTTTGTTCCGGAGAAGTGGAGGTAGTTGCTGGTACTCACATGTCAAACATCTGTAAAATGCCCTTCTAATCATCCCCACAACCTGCTTTTTCACTGTAGCGTCTACCGTTCTTATATCCAAGTGAGTTACCTGGCATGCAAGAGCCGCTTTTGAAAAAATAACAACATATTTTCATGTTGCTTGAATAAAAAGTTCCCAATACCAAAAATGAATGTGAACAGTCATAAATATAATAGTCCTATCATGTATACTCAGTTTTCATAAGCAGTCTTCTAAAATGTCCTGTAGTGAAAGAGGTTGCCAAAGTTTTCAAATTTATGAAAATAAATCTTTTCAAAAAGCGTTAATCATTGCAAAGATCTCACATTTACCTGAGGAGCACTTTTAATGTCAAAATCTATGATTAGAATGTGGATGGCATTTATGAGGTCAGACAATTAAGTTCACAAACTCATCCTAGAAAAAGTGCTACATACCCCGTTGCTGGATAGCATTATGGTCACCTTCGAAGTACTCCCCTTGGGAAGCTGTGCACTGATGCCAGCAACTAGTCCATCCTTCAATGCAATTTTTGGAACTCTTTTTCTGGAATGGCCATCAGAGCTGTCATCGTATTACCCTTGATGTCTTGAATGTCATCAAAATGTCTTCCTTTATCAATATTTCCTTTACCTTTGGGTAAAGAAAGAAGTCATTGGGGGCCAGATCAGGTGAGTAGGGAGGGTGTTCCAATACAGTTATTTGTTTACTGGTTAAAAACTCCCTCACAGGCAGTGCCATGTGAGCTGGTGCATTGTCATGATGCAAGAACCATGAATTGTTGGCGAAAAGTTCATGTCGTCTAACTTTTTCATGCATCCTTTTCAGTACTTCCGAATAGTAAACTTGGTTAACTGTCCAGTTGGTACAAATTCATAATGAATAATCTCTCTGATACAAAAAGAAAGGTTAGCAACATTGGTGCAACAAGTTTGCGAACTTAATTGTCAGACCTTGTATGTGCAATACTAAACAAGTGGTTTTCCTTTTGTAATGTAAATTTAAACATACTGCTGAATCAATTAACCAGTACTTCTGTGATATTGGATAGGCTTGATATAGTTCTTTATTAAAGATAAATAATAAACTCTACTCCCTATTTTGGCCTTACCAGGCAATCCCTTTTTGGTGAGAGGAATATTTTAGAGTTATGATCCTTGATAATGACAAAATGCTTGGAATATACTTCTTGGCTATATAGAACGTCATTTTGTTTGTTTTTAACGTCAGTCCCACTCTCATAAACAGTAAGAGGCTCTTAACTAGGTGGGTTCTGGCTCCCTAGATGGCATTCAAGTTGCATACTTAAATAACAATTGATCTTTGCAAAAAACAAACCAATGATATTGATAAGATTAGTTCATAATTTTAGTGTAAAGATGGACCCATAATTGTCTAATCTATTGTTGTGGCTATTTCTTTGCTTGATTCGCACAGCATCTTTTCTTTCTTCAGGGAGGTAAGGTCAACATTCAGGAAAGTTTTATAGTCATAATATACCATGCGCACAGTGATTAATCCAAGGAGTGAGAATGTGATACATGTTGCGCCAATAAGAGTCCTTCCTAGGAATTTAAACTTAAGTTAGAGGGATGAACCTTTTATCTCAAGTGGTGAAGATGTGAGGATATGAATCCAAGAGTTGCCGATGCTGTCAGCCTTGGACTTCAAGTACTAAGCAGACAGACAGAAGGAATAAAAGAACAAGAGGGAACCAAAGACAAGAAGGCAAGAAACAGAGTCCTGAGAGGGGCATTCATGCCTCTAGTTTCAATTCCTGAAGTCTTTGAAAGGACTTGACTATTGCAGCTCCTGCTGTCTGTTGTTCTCATCCAATCTATGAGCTAATCCAGGTCGAATATACCTGCAAACACACACATTCTCTAACACTCTTCTTATCCTAAGCTAGCCATGCCTTTAAGTAAAATATTTAAAAATATTAACTAAGGATGAAACTTCAGACAGGTTAACTGGTTGGAAAAACATTGAGCATAATAGGTTTTAGGATTAAATGAGATAATACATGTCAAATATTTGATCAGTGTCTGGCATGTGATAACTCAATATAAGTATTAGTTATTATATTTATTATTTTCTTGATTACTTATATAACACATGCTTTGAGAATTGTAATAATTAACACATTTAATGATATATTTTAGAACGCTTAGTTTCACAAGACAAAAAGCCAACTTGGAATCATTTTCTACTTAACAGCATAGGTGGCTGTTCCAAACAATGGAAACCATCCCTGGAGTGTACAGAGTCCAGAACAAGTATTTTTTATTGGGGCCCTCCCTGTCTATGTGACTAATTTGATTTTAAAATGCATCACAAAATCACAGGCCCATGTGAGTTATAGTGACATATTGATGAAAATTTAGAATAATGAGTAGAAAAGAGATGTTTATGTATTTGTTTATTGTCTAATCAATGCACCTGAGAATTCTTTGTAGTGTCTGCCAAGAAACATGAGGCTGTGAGAATTTACCCTACTTACCATGTAAGAAGTTAGTTTTTTGTGTGTTTTAAGGGTGCTAGCAAAAGACAGGAGGCTCTTGAGTCAGAGACAAAGGACTTAATTGTTCACAGCCCAGAAAACAGCATAATCATCAGAGTATTTGCATTAGTTCTCTTTGCCAAGTCCCACAGGATGGTACAATGCACCTAGATGACACCTGAGCATGCAATGGGTTGCATTACAGGAGAAACCCAGGGGTGAGAGTGCAGAATGTGTGAACAAGTTGCAAAACATTATAGCAAGCAGCAAACCACTCAACCCTACTTCCGCCCACCCCCAATCTTGCTGCAATCACTTTGACCTGCTTAGTGTTGATGTGACTAGTTACAGAAACTGCTTAGTATCAGGATAAACATTGTAATCTGGTACACAGGGCAACAATAGGACTGCTCGGGGCCCTTGGCAGATGGCTCTTCCCAATAGTATCCAGGCATTACCTCTTCCTGTTCAGGTTCAAGAGCCATCTCTTCATGTCCTGTATTGTCAATGCATCATTCCTGGCTGATTTCATATTTCTCATTGAGAAAAAAGCCATGAACACTGTTGTTACTCACAAGATCATAGCTCTTTGGAATCTGCTTATATTGAAGAATACCGGGGGTGCTAAAAATATGTATACACATTTTAAGAGACGTTATCTAGGCATTACTTTTCGAAGGTGAATTGAATTACGGTAGCAATGTGTAACTGCAGAAGTCAAACATGACTTGTATTCATCTTTTGTTATCAGATATATTGAGTATTACAATTTTAATACAGTTTTTTCATTTCTTAAAATGTGTATAGTTTTTTTGGCCCCCTCTGTATAGATCTTGCAGTTCCCTAATACTATTTGTTTAATTCTGGTTACATGATGCCACATGACTGTACCACCCATAGTGCCTCCCGATTGCTGACGTCCAAAGACTCTCCCAAATGTTGTCACTGTGCTTCCTTGATGATGAACACAAATGTAAGCCTTACTCAAACTATGCCGGAAAATGTGAACAACAATTCATTTTCCACTCATGCTAAGTTTACCATTTAGAATTTTATAACATAAACATAGAAGGACATGTCTTTTAACCATGTCTTTTCTTGGATGCTTTATGCTGCAATCATTGCATTCCTAGAATGTGATCTCACTCAGTGTTGACTGTCTGCCTTCCCTCTACACACTGCCATCCGCAGAGAGAATAGGTGAGGGGCTTGGTAGGGAGGGGAGAGCAAAAGAACAGTCCAATTTGTGAAAGGAAATCATCTCAGTAGAGCATGGCATTACCACTGATCAAAGGCAAGAACAGATCTCAATCCAAAGCCCTTGGATAAAAAAGTTCAGCCACATCAGAGGGCTGCCAGATGTGGCATGAAGCCTGTTGAGGGAATGGGTGACTGCATTAGGTACCAGTAGCCAGAGCTACATAGGGTTAAGCACTGTGGTCCGAACAGAGTGGAAAGCTCACTCACAAGCCTACACACATAGCTCAAGCCCAAGGTTCAGCAATGGATCCCTGGCAGCCCAGTCCTGAACTTGTCTTATATCTGATGATAGAGGCACTAACATCTGCTGCTTGTAAGTGCCATTATGGCAATCCAATCTCACGTGATTCTGCTAAAAGAAATGCTGTGCTGGCCATCGGGAGTTACCCACTCATCGGGCTGCCCTCCTGGAATAGGGACCAACTCTGGGTGTAGGACAACTCCATCAGCGTGCGTCCCAGAGCTCCTTGGGGTATTTGGTTGACTTCAAACCCTGGGAAGAGGGTTCGTGTGTTCCCCAAAGTGAAGAAAAGGAGAGTGAAGCTCTTGTGGTTCATGGTTTGAGCTCAGAGAACATTGGATGGCACCACCAGCCGTGGCCAGTACCAGGGACCAGGGGAGTCTTTAGAAAATTTACAGAAAGGCGCTCCAAAGTGTGGAGCTCTTCTGGAACTGAAAATATGCAAGCTTATGCATATCCTACAGCCCACTATTTTATTGTTTCAATTCTAACTTTTAAAGATTTTATTCTTTTAGACTTAAAAATCTACTTCTATTGTTTATTCTTTGTATTAGTTCCTCTTTAAAAACATTGCACCATTCAGAACTTAATGTTAATTGAAAACATTTCCTTTAAAATATCAGTAATTTTCCAAGAGTTTGATGTATTCTTTGTGGGAAAACAACAGGTATTCTGTGTCATTGGGATGAGAATCTATTCAGCATCTGAAGCTACTCTCAATAAATACTGTTTCAATGTTTCTCTCATGCCTATTTAAACACTTGTGTTTAATATTTGTATTTTCTAATTTTACATGGATGACAGCTGATCTATAGTTGATAATTAAAATAATTTTGTGCTTAATTTGTCTATAATAGATGTATTAGCTCATTAAACCATTAGATTAACTTGTAGTTTTGTAATAGTTTGCTGTAATCATGCCCATTATTTTATTTGCACCTCACAATAAATACAGACCATATGATTAGCTGCCTATGGCAGATGAGGAAGCTAAGGTTGTCCAAGGTTATACGTGTGGTGTCATAGTCATGAACAGAACTGGGTTTGCCGGACGCCTCATCTAATGCTCTCATGTTTTGATGACTACAGTGTGCTTTCCCCACACACACCTGTCAAGACTAAGTTAGTATTTATTTTCAGTCTTTTTCAGTGTTCACTACGTCAAAAAAGATAACATGTCATTTTTTTTCTTTCTTGATGCCTCTATTGCTTCAAGGGAATATAGTTTTAATATTCAATAGTGAATATTAAATACATCTATCAAACATGATATATGACAAAAAATCTATATCCTGCATTCAGAATTGCACTGTTACCCAACATTCTGATCTGTGTGTCAATGCAGTGAACACATTGGATCCTCCTGCCAGTCAAATTTTAACTACCTAAACCTCACAGCTTCTCAGGGCTGCAGACAGGAGGCTCTTGCTGTGTGTCAGAGTGGATGCCCCCATGTCCCTTTCTTAATTCTGAATAAACCAAAATATTAGTATCCTTATATGGTTGGTAACTGATAAGCAGGACTAGGCTCCATATTTTTTAAAGAAGTGATGCTGTCACAACCTTCCCTCAGGGTTCCAGCAGGGCTTCTTGTCATTCCACAAGACCCCAGGGAACTCATAGGCTCATTGAGATCTCTCAGGTGCACAGGCTGACTTTATATAGTTGAGGGTGGGGGGTACGGCATAGTGGGATAGCAAGAGTTCTGGAGTTGACAAAATTGAATGGACTCTTACTTTGTTATTTATTAATTGTGGGTTTTGGTCAATCCGTATGTTTAATGTCCATTTGTACTCACATCAACATGTATTTTTCAACAGAATTTCTCAAATGAAATCAGTTCACATTCTTTTGGGAATGACTTGAAACCTTGGGTCTTTGGCCTTTTATTATCAAAGTATCCAAGGTTCTAACAATGATTTTATGATAGTCCATGTTTATTCACAGAAGGTTGGGGGAGAAGTAAGTTCAGTGAGTACTAGGAACAGAAGTTCAACATTTTACACTATTCCTTTCTAGTTATATTTTCCCCCCTCCCCTTTTTGTTGATGAAAGTTAAGTTTTAAAAACATTTTTTTCCACAATATCTAATGTAGTATATAGGAAGAAGAAACTTGGCAGGCAATGGCATACATTAGACAAAAGAGAGGCAAGACTATGCTATGACTTTTTTTTTTTTTTTTTTTTTTTTTTAATCATGTTCATGCACTCAGGTCTCCTCAGGAAAATAGTGCTAGTTGCTAAATCCTCTGCTGACGTGTGTGGTAAAAGTGGTGCTGGTCCAATGTCTTTATGGCCCTGTTTCTTTACTTCCACCTCACAAGACTACAAATAGTTATTAATTTATATCTGAATTTATTAAAGGGTTGAAGAAAACTAAAAGTAATGGAGAAACAATTGTAAATGTGTACGTTAGATATGGCTTTCCCAGAGTCCAAAGGGAAAGCACCAAAGATTTCCCTCTTTCCTGAGGGGCCTCTTGGGAAGTTGTTCCAGTTCTCAACCTCGTTCTATCCTAAGATTTCTAAGGTTTTCTCCTTGGCAATCTCTCCAGCTACTGTTAGAAATTTTCTACCTTATCCACAGGGTTAATTTTATTCCACAATCTATTTCCTTCCCTCTCAAAAGTCTATTCTTCCAAGTATGAGTTAGAATAATCTCATAGGGGCTCATAAAGACAGTTCAGATTTGGCATTCAGACTCCAAATCTCATAGAAAGGCCTAGAGTGGGTGTGGCCTTTCCAAACTTAGTCTCTAAAAGTCTCCCAAATGGTTGGCTTGTAAACGGCTATCTTTATTCTTACTGTTCAGTGAGTAGCTGTTAAATCTCTCTCTCTCTCTCTCTCTCTCTCTCTCTCTCTCTCTCTCTCTCTCTCTCTCTCACACACACACACACACACACACACACTCACACACACACACTCATACATACATCCCTCTCCCAGGGCAGGTATTAATGTTCAGGGATGGGAAAGACTAAACCCATAAGAAGAGAATTTCCTTCGCTATAATTTTCAAGGCTGCCATTATACAAAATTTTCCCCAATATTAATTCTTTTCATTTAACCCCCATTTCCAAATTGTGTCTCCTAAAGCTACTAGGTATTAGTAAATAACTAATTCATATGTTTCTTATGGCTGCTTCCTTAGCTGTGTATGACCAAACCAAAACACGGATATCATCAGCTTTAAATAATGCTCTTGGTGGGGAGTAGGGGCCATACAGTTTGTGAAGAGGCAAAGAATGGGAGAAAAGATTTCATTTTATTTTAGTTAACAATTGTAGAACTGAATTGTGTTGGTTAATGTACATATGGAGATTATGTTTGAAATAATAGTCAAATAAAAATTGTTTTGTTAGGAAATTTGGGAGCTCTAAACTCTTGATGTGATTAACAGTGTAAGCACTAAACTTGATACTGACTTTTAATTGTGCAGCTAGAACTCACTGTACACAAATGTAGTAAGGAGTAGGACAATTATTTGCATTTTGTTAAAGGGTAAGTTTAATGATAAGTTTAACTGTTGAAATAATAATAAAGAAATAATATGTTGTTTGAGGCAACAAATACTTAGAGACTGTGAATCTTTTATATTGAAGAATGTTTTCTATTTTTTGTGTGAAATTCCCTTTTGCAGAAATATAACTATTTATTTAATGCTGACATGAAAAATATAGAAAGAATAAGGATATTGACTAGGCAAATGCAAATTGCCTAGTCAAGGCAAAAAAAATGCTGAAATTATAGTTCCAGATGATATCTAATTTTCCTATAGCAAGTAACACAAATCCTTGAAATTGGGGTCAAGTGAAGCCTAAATTTTATACTTGGACAGAGAGATATGAAATTCCTTTGATATTATATCCTCTGTTATACCTTTTTAAAATAAGGAACATAAAACAATAACTGAACTTGAGATTTTCTCCTTAATTCTTTTATGCTGGGTGAAGTTTAGATATAAAGTTTGATTTTTTGCTAAACTATTGATTTTATAAATGTAATTTCTTCACTCTCTGTGTTTATCATAACTGTGTACATAATTTATCATCTCTTTTATTGCATTAATATATTTTTTTGTTAAGAACTCTTGCCCTTTCACTGATATGTGTCACAAGTGCATGTAATTTTGAGTGTTTTTCACATAAAGTTCTCAAATTTTAACTCCCTGGACTGGTAGTTTATATATTCCAGACATACGCTCTTTTAAACAGTTTGGTCTTATTTACGGGATGGAATAGTTTGTGTTTCTGGTGCAAAGTAAATCACCCACAGATACATTTTGTAAAAATGAATAACAAACTAATATCCATTATTTATTCAAGCCTATACCCTGTGCTCTTTATTAATATAACCAATTAATACATATTAAACACTTATAAAAGTGTCTGTCATATAGTCAGAACACAAGAACTTCTAGGCTCAAGGAGTTGTGATTCTCCCTCTCCGTAATTATAAAATGATAATTTTGAACTATTTCAGTGGTTTTCAATTTAAGCATCGTCCGGGGAGCTCCAAAACGTCTCCATGTTTAGGTTCCACCCTCAGTGGTACACATAATATTCTTTTGGAAAATTTCTCTTTTGGCAAGCTTAGGCAATTCTTAAAAACACACAGCCACTACATATTTTGTAGCTATGAAGTAGATTTTATGGCATTTGAGTTTAGAAAACCAACAAAAATTTATAGGTCAAATAAGTCTCCTGTTCTTGATACTTAAAGTTAGATTCAAGAGATATATTACCTAACCAACATTTTTATTGGGCCATCACATTTTTATTAGCCTCATCCACTCTTTTTAATAGTACCATAGTTGCTCTAGTGGCAAGAAAAATCATCCAGATGTTGCCAGATCAGTCAATCAAATCATTCAATCAAGTAAAGCACATATACTTATACACACATGTGTATGTTAGGTGATGTGCAAAGTACTTGAAAGCATAATCTCAACACTTGCTTTCAATAAATTTACAGTTTAATTGGGTATATTAGTTATATTAAAGATATTTATCAGATGATTATGTAAGTGTAGTATACAAGAAGAATATAGGATTTTATGACAGGTTACATGATTATTTTCAACCAGATAAGTCAAGGAAGCCTTCTAGATGGAGTCAATATTTGAGCTGAGAATTAAATGGTGGGTAAGACTTAGATAAGCAACTCTGAGATAAAGTACCACAATAGAAAAACACAAAGTGCATCCCGTGGATTATGAAAAGACTCCTTTAACTGATGCATTTATTTAGTCAGTCATTTAATTACATATTCAATAACTATATATTGAACACTTGGTGTTGACGCCTGGTGCTAAAGCAGACTGTTAGATAAAATGGTAAATAAAATGGGCGCAGTCCCTGCCATCATGGAGTTACAGTATGTCTGGGTAAGGGGAATGGGAAGTGACACTGGAGCTTGAGCACAAGGACTTGCTGTATTAAAAACTTTTGTCTTAATTTTAAGTGCAATAGGAAACAACAGAAGGATTTGAAGTCAGCTGGTGACATGATCAGATTTGTGTTTTGAAAATAATTTTGGCTGTAGTAGAGAGAGTGGTGGATTCGTTGGTGATTAGAGTGGAGGCTAGTATCGAATAAAATCAAGAGGTGATGGTATTCTAGGCCAAGACTATTGTGATAACCTGGAGAGAAGCAGAAGGAGGAGTATATTTAAGAATAAGACCAATATGATTTGTTGATGAATTGGATATATGAGATGGGCAAGAAGAAATGTCAAGGATGGCTTCCAGCTTTCTGACTTGCACACCCAAATGGATGCTGGGACCACCCACTGATATATAACATCAGGGCAGAAAAAAAAATTAGGAGAAGATTTAGGAGTTCAGTTTGGCCAGATTCTATCTAAGCTGCCTTTGAGACATCCAGGAGATTACTTTAAATAGATGTATCGAGGGTGCCAAAAAAATGTATACTCATTTTAAGAAAGGAAAAAAAACTGTATTAAAATTGTAATACTCAATATATAAGGTTGGACAATTAAGTTCGCAAACTCATCCTAGAACATGTGCTACATACCTCATTGCTGATATCACTACGGTATCTTCAAAGTCCTCCCCTTAGGAAGATATGCACCTATACCAGTGCCTACTCCAACCTTCAAAGCAATTTTGGAACTCTTTCTGGAATGGCCATCAGAGCTGTCGTTATATTACCCTTCATGTCCTGAATGTCATCAAAATGTCTTCCTTTCAATATTTCCTTTATCTTTGGGTAAAGAAAGAAGTCATTGGGGGCCAGATCAAGTGAGTAGGAAGGGTTTTCCAATACAGTTATTTGTTTACTGGGTAAAATCTCCCGCACAGACAGTGCCATGTGAGCTGGTACATTGTCGTGATGCAAGAGCCGTGAATTCTTGGCGAAAAATTCATATCATCTAACTTTTTATGCAGCCTTTTCAGCACTTCCAAATAGTAAACTTGGTTAACTGTTTGTCCAGTAGGTACAAGTTCATGATGAATAATCCCTCTGATATCAGAAAAGGTTAACAACATCGTTGCAACAAGTTTGCGAACTTAATTGTCAGAACTCGTACTATGTATTTATATGTTTGTGACTGCAAGGAGATATAAATTTGTGAGTTATCTGGTGTGACATTCAGATTCTATGAGAATCAGATGCTGATTTGGAATTACAAGTGCAAGAAGTTTATTGATGAGCGATATAGAGGGTTGATAATGCCCGTGACAGACAAAGTAAAACACACACACAAAAAAAGAACGACTAGTCATGGAACTCTTTCACATCATGATGTTAGTCTGATACCCCTGACCAGAAAGAGGCTTAATTGGGAGTGAGAGCCTTAGACGATGATGCAGATACGACAAAGTTCTGGCCAACTCAGTGGTGAGCCCCAGATCAAAGATCGACTGTTAGAGGAATCCCTCCCCTGGCAGAAGTGGCCAGGTTTTAGGACACCAGCTATGCTCAGTCACTAGCATGGGGCTTCCCAGGAAAAATGTAGCCTTGGTTCAAGTACTGTGGTGACTTTGAAAGAACTACAGCTGCAGCCTGTCACCTTACAGCCCTCCTCCCTGCTGAATGACAAATTCTTTCTTGAGGGGAGATCTGAATGGCATACCTTCCTGGTTGTCACATCTAGCATAGGTGTTAGCTGAAAAGACACGCGTGTGGATGAGACACCCTAGCAAGACAATTAAGTGTGAAAAAATATTTGAAGAAGGATTTATTAAATAATGATTGTATTTAGTTGAAAAGCTCAGTTAGATAAAAACCATGTTCTGAAGCATAATGACAAATAAGAGGTTTGATTGTATATATATATATATACACACATCTATATATTCCAAATTATTCTCAAGAGTAATTAAGTCTATACAAATATGTTCTGTAAAATAATAAAGTTTAATATGTGACAATGAAAATAGGACAAATAATGAAAGTAGGTAGAAAATGTTATTACAGGAATAAGTTGTTTCAAATATCACATGTCATAAAATTGTATACACTGGGTAGAAACAAGTGAAAACATGCCTCTGAACTTTATAATTGTCAATGAAAGGGGAAATACAATCAGCTATATGATTACAGTGTCCATAAGACAAAAATAAATTGCTTAAGAGAAGCTGTTTCTTTTTTCTGATAATGAGATGAGGAAGGGCCTATGGGTCTTCATAAAGAGTATACCACGTGAAGCAATGGGCAACATCTTTGCAATCATTCTTACAATAAACACAGGACGGAGTTACGTAACTCTCATTCTTAAATTTCCCTCTAGGATGAATAACACAATTCTATGTGAGGGCCTCGTAAATAATTTAGTAAGAGGTTTAAGGGAATTTGGAGGGATTGTCCTATAGAGAATACAAAATAGATTAGGACTGAAATCATCTCATAAAAATCTGAGGACCTGGTCAGAAGTATAAACCACCCTATCTTCCATAGAATTGGCCTGAGGGGTTATCAGTGAACCAAACCAATACTTAATCAAGAAGTAGATTTTGTTTCTTTGAGTACACAAACAAGAGCTTCTCGGCCTAAACAATCCGTGCTTTTGAACATGGCTGCAGCAATTTCAGCATTGAAAAATATTTAAAACAGATAGTGAACTGAATATTTTTAATACAAAATATTTAAAAAGAAAACCCCTAATCTCAATAAAATGTTTATATGACACTAACCTATAATATTTTTAGCTTCATATTCTGAAATTCTCATATGAAGTCTTTTATATCCAATATTTTCTTTTGAATAAATTTTTGTGTAATGGTTTTAAATTACATCAACAAATTCTTTGATTCTCCCTTTAAGAGGTGGAACTTAATTCCCCTCCTTTTTTAGTGACTCTCTCCAAATGAATAGAATAAAGCCCAAGTGATGGTATGTTTTAGGGAATATTCTTCTTAAGTATATTTAGTAAATATGGATATGTCCTCCTTAAATTTTAGTCAATGGATATATCCTAAACAGCATTTTAAGAAATATTCAAACTTTTGAAAGCAAAAAGTCACAACTGATTTAATACCCTTATTTTTTTGATACATTGAAAACATTCTTAAATAAACTCATTAATATAATTCCTATGAATGTCATTTTATGAGACCATTTGGCACAGTGGGCCAAACTCCGTGGCTTATTTGCTATGTAACTTTGGGCAAGTTACTCAGCACAGCAGTGCCTCTGTTTCCTTCTCTATAAATGGAGATACCTCATGGGATTGTTCCAAAAAGTAAAAAAATTGAAGTACATAAAATAGTGTCTGACATATTGTAAGTCCTCCATAAATGTTAGGAAAATAGATTAGAGTCAGTAGATATACTTAAAAGATTCATTTTCATTAAATATATTCTAAAAGACTATTCCTTAAAACAAGTTTTTGGTAAATTTGATCAATTCTATAGTCAATTTGCCAATAAAGAATTGGTGATTAGGTAAATTGAATATAATAGACTAATTTTCTATTTATTTCTATGCTTTCTATTGATAATAATCATTTATTTGTTGTTTGTGATTGTGCTTTAAAATCTTATTGCTACAAAGTCATTCCCTTGATGCTGTGCATGATTCGGAATGCAATTACTATTTTTGAAAGTCAGTAATTAGTATAAAAATTCCTAGAAGATTTAATAAAATGGTATTCAGTGCGCATAGGTTTAAAAATCTGATTCAATGACTAAAAAGAGAAAATTTCGATGATATTTTACATCTCTAACTGAAAAATGAAATATTAAAAACATTGTTATATTATTTTCTAACTTGTTTATAAAGTTACAGAAATCAATGTGGAAGGTATGAGTTATAAGTGTGGGAGTTTGTGAAGAAAAAATACAAATCCTGAGTCTGCTGAATGACAATTGATCCAGACTCACAAGAAAATGTCTTTGGCTTTGCAGTACTGTACCATGTTTTCTAACTGCATTTCACAGAAAAAAATTTATCATATCGTTCTTTAAGCTAAAGAAATGAGAATACAAATCTCTACCTTGTTTGGTTTTGTTGCTAGCCCAGTGAGGACTGGACATTAATCAAAAGTTAACAGATAAACAATTCAATCAGCTTGTTCTGGATCAAAAAATATTCTTAAATATAAGAAAGCCATATTAACTGCAGTAAGCCGTAATATCACCTATTTCTGTTGATCCCAAATCATAGAATTTTGGCTTTGCAAGGGGCTCTGTAAAGCATCTAGCCCAAACCTTCAATTGAGGCTACTTAAGGGAAGTTTTTAGAGACTTCAAAGGCTTCAGAAGACCATATGTTTGCTAGGACTACTTATTACAGCTAAATCCTCCAAGGCTTTGAATGTACCCATGTACTGAAGATATTATTCAGCCTGTTGAAGGTCACTTATTAAAATGTGGCTCTGGGCTACTTGGAGAGAAAGAAAAGTGTAAAAGGGAAAGAGAGGCAGGAGGAAGCTCTTGTGTTAGGGAAACTCGGCTGCTGCCCAGGCTGTGGCTTGGATGTGCAAGGACGATTTTACATACAATAAGCAGGCAGTCAGTCAACCACGAGATAAGGCAAACTTGGATGTCACGCATGAACATGATGTTACTATATTCTTCCAAGTTCCGGAATTGTTTTGTGATTTTCTTTAGCCTTTTTTCTTTCCCAGAGGAAACTTTGGGTTTGAGGAATTTCATCTACAGAAATGTCTGACTTGAATATCATGGATATTTATAATTATGTGTAATGCTTATAAAACTGAGACCCAAAGGGTCTAGTGTTACATTGGTGAAGCATTTGAAGAACACCCCAAACAGGGATTCCAATCTTCTCCCATATCTTTTCTCCTTTCCAGACTCTTATGATCCTTGAACCCATGCTCCATCCTACTGGTCTTTCCCATGTGGAGCCCGCTAGACACTTCACCCCCCCCCACCACAGTCAGTCTCCTGTGAAAGGTGGTTTTGTCTTTGGCTTTTACTGTTTTTCCTGAGTAGATTTCAACTGCTCTCTCTCAGAGAGCAGGGAGCAGGAGACACTAGATAGAAGATACACCAAATTCACTTCCATTTGGGGTCTTGGGTGGGGCATGAGATGGTGAAGGAAAGGACACCAATTTCACATATAAATTCTTGTCCTATTGAAGGTTATGTAAGCTATTAAGCATTATATATGCAGTCTCCTCAAAAAGTTCTGTTGTTTCTTTTAATCAGTGACTAACATTTGATCCAAACCAGACCCTAAGTTAATTCAACCATTTTCAATTTGTAAATGTTCCGATTGGTGATTGATCAAGCACAGAGTCGATGCCTCATGACGTCTATGAGAACTGTTACTAAATTGTATTTGTGGTTTGTGCCCAACAATAAAAATGATAAGGTTATAGTCATATGAGGAAGATTATGGGAAGAAGGGAGACAACATCACAAAGGGCTGCATCCTTACATCAGATTATGGAGTAAAATGAAAGCAGGCAACTTTGGGAGAATGTGACTTGCTTTGTGCATGACTCTCTTTGGTGCTATGATGGTAAAGCTACATTTTGGGGATCAGAAACAGATCACATTTAGACAGACAGTTTGGAATGTTACCTGCCTCTTTTTCTCTTTCTCTGTTAGCATGAACGACTAAGTACCACCTTAATTGCATGAGAGTTGGGCATTCATTACACTTACAGCTAATTTCTCAAATTTTTAGGAAGAGAATCTGTATTTCATATTGGGTGACTGGGAAGATAGTCTTTATCTAGGGGGCAAAAGGGAATTCAAATTAGTATGATTGATAGCAATCAACTATTTTCTTCTTCATAATCACGCAAAAATAAATTTGGATTTCTCTCTCAGATCTCAGATAGATCTAAGATTCTCAAAACTAATGATATAAACTTGTAAAAAGGGAGTTCCGGACATAATTTGGATAGGTCTACAATTGAAAATTTGAAGGCATCTGTCTGTCTTGTGAGACTGCCTATAAAAGTGAAGAAACTGGTGGATGAATTTGGGTTATGAGTGGGCTGATAAGGATTTTGAGACAACTTGCCCCTGTTTTTGTATATCTGACAGATAGATTGCTATTAAATTTAGAGGTGGTATTCTGCGATTGCACAGAATGTCACTCTTGAGAGCCCAGCAAAACAACCTTTTAAATTAGTATGGTTATCTGAGGAGGTCTTCTTAGGAGCTCTGCAGAGTAGTAATATTCAGGGATCACCCCCTAGTTTCATTTAAGACACAGAATAGATATGTTGTAAGGCAATGAGTGCACTATAGGGTGAAGTCCCAGGTTTATAAAAGAATAAAGGATGCAGACTAACTGAATAGAATCTTTCAATATGGTTTTTTACCAAGCTGTACCCATTAGTAATCTGGATCATAATTAGCAACTTTGGGTTTATGGTTCTTGCAGATTAATTTTTTTTTCTGGCAGTTTTTTTTTTTTTTTTTTTTTTTTAAGCTGAGTTAGTTGCATAATCATGTACTATGGCTACAGCTTTTTTATATCACCAACTTCAGAATTTGGTAGGCATTGTTTACCCTTTGTATTGTACACTCAATTCAAGTTAGCAAATGTTTACAGAACACACATGTAATAAATATTAGAAAACCAGAGTAAAACAAAAAATAATAGAGGAAGTTATTATCTGAGGTTTCTTAAATGCACCAATGATAGTAGAGCTATGCTTACTGCTGTATTAATTCAAATTAGTTCCTGCATGTTAGCACTTTTCAGAGTTTTGTTTTTTTGTTTGTTTTGTAGAGCCAGTTTGGGTCTTTGAGAGGGTTGCTAAGATGTCCAGGAGGAAGCCAATATTGGATTTATAAGAACAGTTGCCTTTGTGGCCTACAATCATTTTACCAGCACATGTCAGCTTTGTTTTTATTGACTCATATTGTTCTTATTTGGCTAGCTGGTCTGTTTCATACCTCAGCCTGACCCCAGGACCAAAGAGTGTTAGTCCTTATTTGTACTGGTTCTCAGAATCTTCTCCCACAAAGTCTCTTCACTGATCAGACTGCCTGCCAGTGACTCTGCTTCTCAGAAAGATCGCAGGGCTCTGTACTGACCTAGGAAGCCCTGGGACTCTGAGCTGCCAAGCCCTGTCCTGTCCAGGCCTGACACATGATATTCTCTTCTGCAATCTCAAGTGTGACTTGGAAATTGGTGTTTTTGCATACTTGTATGTGTGAATGCAGTACCTTGTAGCCACTACAACATGTGCATATAGCAGTCTTAGGGGACTGGTTCTGTGTTTCGTTTCCCAAAAGTCACTACCATGTAGATTTTCTGAGAAACGTTTGTGAGAAGCAGGATAATGTGCTGGTTTTGTCCTTTTTGTTTTCTGTTCTTATGCCATGCTGTGATGTTGCCCTTCGAGAGAGGCGATGATGCCAGATAGTGGGATGGACAGGCTGAACACAAGGAACAGAAGGAAGTGGTTTCCCTAGCAACAATAACCATGCAAAGAGAGCCACACTACTTATCCACTACTCATGTCTCTTTTCCTCTGGTTTAAATAACACAGAGGATCTGAATGCTAAGTATCTGATTCTGAGTCATTTCTAGTGGATGGAATTACAGAAAACCAGCACTGTCCAAAAATAATTTGGAAAGCTGACGAGTGTGCAATCTACTTTTATGAGTTAATAGACACCTCCCAAAGCATCTCTTTCCTGTTAGTGTCTCATTGCTTTTGCACTTCCCATGACATGAAACTGAGAAATAGTTTTCTCTCTCAAAGACAAAGCAAGTAAAGAACTTGCAAAACCAGACTCAAAAAAAATTGTTAGAAAACTCCCATTATATCTTTAACATTTAAAAATTATCCTTTCTATACCAGTGGCCAAAAACAGTCTGTAGATTAATTGATATAAGAAAGGCAAGAAAGTCATTCTAATCTAATAAACTCTTTTTAGTTCTTTATAGTGCTTTTATTTAAAAGCCTTTAAATTGCTCTTTTCTGAATTTTGCACTTATTGGTATCTTGATATTGGAGTATTAACATTTTGATGTGATTATTAGTCATTGTTTATTAAGTATTTCTTAAATGGGAAGTGATATACTGAATATGGCTCTCCGTAGTTGCTGATCAGCTGATCGGCACCATATATATATATATATATATATATATATATATATATATATATATATATATATATATCACACAACCACACAGCTAGGCACAATTTTGATATCTGAGATTGCAGACAGCCTAAGTCAAAAAACTGTTATGATATTTGAAAACAACTATTGAGAGAAAAGATCACTTGCCAACCTATCACCTCTCAAACACTAACCCATCTTTGAACAATCAATTGCTATCCATATTTTCTTAAACTTTCTGACTTACTCATAATTGATAAAATCTAGAATGATGAATAGATAGTTATACATTCCTGAAAAAATAACATACAGGACATTCACGAGCATGAATGTGGGGTCAGAAAACATCTGACCTTAACTTAAAAATCTACACGTTTTATGAAGTCTTTTGTCTGTTGTCTAGTTTAATTCCTTCACCTTGTCAGACACACATGTAAGACACAGAGAA
Organism: Rhinolophus sinicus; assembly: GCF_057876585.1. NCBI lineage: Eukaryota > Metazoa > Chordata > Mammalia > Chiroptera > Rhinolophidae > Rhinolophus > Rhinolophus sinicus. The sequence continues at coordinate 56,933,593 of NC_142503.1, forward strand.
ATGAAGTGACTCCCCAAAAGACAAACAGTGAGTTGGGGGCACAGCTGTAATCATAGGTTACATTGTGAGGGTAGTGGACCTTTCACCAAAGAAAAATGACAGGGACACACACGTTTCTTGTTTTTTATCCATCAGAGCAGTTTGAAGAACTTTTTGGGTTATTCTTTATTTGCTAAATATATAGAAATGTAAACTGCTAAGCTGGTGCCAAAAAAAAAAAAGCGTTTTGAAAATTTTATTTTTTATGCCTATGCCAAAAAGAGAGTTTAAGCCTAAAGATAATTTATTCTATCATATTCCTAGCATGAGTGGATTTCCTCTTTTAAAACTTATCAGTTTGCTTCACTGTGGAAAACATAAGCAATAAAATATTTCTCTCTTGATAAACAAGTTGAACTTTCTCACCTCCAGTTAGCAAGAATAGTTTTGTTTGGCTACTGACAGATAATAGTTTGAGGATAGCATAAAAGAGAAACCAAAATGCACATGTTTAGCTTCACTGGACTTCTTTTATAGTTGATAAAATGTTACAAAACTCACAGGCTATGATCCATGTATTTATGACTTGAGCTTCTATGACTTTATTTTCCCTTGTGGAAAAAAAAGACAATAGCAATAATAATTTGTCTTATAGATAGAATTTTCAATCTTTCACAAAGATGTTCTGTCTAGTATGTGGGTTACAGCAGTTGGCTGCCAGGAAATTATTTCTCAGACTATCTGCAAAAGTGACTTTTCCTTTATAGATATGTAACAGGAGCTTGGAACTCTGGAGAGCAGTTCTTCCTTTCTTTTTTAAAACAAAATTATTTTGCAAATGGCTAGTGAACCATCAACTTCTTAGGTTTATAAAGTTCTGTTCAAAATGTTTCTTAATTTTTTGTGTCCATAAAACTTGACTGATCTTAACACTGTTGCTGTAGTGGAAGATGGACCAAAACCACAAAGTGAGAACAGGTCATTTTATGGGGGAAGTAAAGAACAGGATGGACCAAATGCCAATGTTACTACTAAGAATTTAGCTTTAAATAAAAATTTAAAATAGTCTTATAATCCCACTTAAAAAATTTATTTTGTTCTCACCAATTTAAAAAATGTCCTCAACTGTATTGAAGTGTAATTTACATGCAATAAATGTATTCATATTAATTGAACAGTTTGATGAGTTTTAACAAATATATACACCCATGTAACCATCACAATCAAGATACAAAAAATTTACAACATCCCGAAAGATTCCCTTCTGTTTTTGCTTTACTAGTCCCTCCTCTGCTTTCTGGCCCCAGGCAAACAGTGATCTTTCTATCATTATACATTAAATTTGCATTTTTTAGAGTTTCATATAAGGAATGAAAAGGTATATACTTTTGTATCTAAAGTCTTTCACTCAGCATGACACTCTGGTATTTATTCTGGTTGTTGACTATATCAGAAGTTCGTTCCTTTATATTGCTAAGTTACATTCCATTGTATGGGTATCATAATTTATCTGTCTGTTGATGGACAATGGGTTGTTCTGAGTTAGGGCTATTATGAGTTAATCTATAGAGTTTCATAAAGAAATCTTTGTGTGGACCTTCTTTCCTTGGTCTTGGGTAACTACTCAAGAGTGGACTTGCTGGGTCAAACGGTAAGTAGACAGTCAACTTTATAAGAAACTGCTCAACTGTTTCCCACAATGATTGAACCATTGTACATCTCCATCAATAATGTATGAGAATTCTTACTCTTGACTTTACTTAGTATTATCAGTTTTAAAATATTTTACCTATTCTAATGAATTTGTAGTTGTGTCTCATTGTAGTTTTAATTTGTATTTTCCTAATGACTCAGAGCATATTTTTATTTCCTTATTTGACATCTATTTTCCTTTGTAAAAGTTCTGTTAAAATCTTTGCCTAATTTTAATGTGACTGCTTGTATTCTTATTATTGAGTTTTAAGAGTTCTTTGTAGTTTTCTGGATCTAGTTCTTAGTCGGATATACTTATTACAAATATTTTCTCTCAGTTTGTGGTTAGTATTTTGCTTTTTTAATGGTGCCTGTTATGGAGCAGAAATTTTAAATTTTGATAATGTCCAATATATCATTTTTATGATTTTTTATGCTTTGTCTTTGTTCTAAGAAATTTTCACCAACCTTCAGGTTACAAAAATTTTCTCCTATGTTTTCTTCCAGATGTTTCATAATTTTAGAATTTATATTTAGTTTTATGGTCCATTCCAAATTAAGTGTGTGTCACTAGTGACAAGGCTCAAGATTCATGTTTTTTCTCCGTATAGCTATCTGGCTGTTCCAACACCATTTGTTGAAAAGACTATCCTTTCCTCATTGGATTACTTTCACGCCTTGTTGAAAATTAATTAAGGATATATTATGTGGTTCAATTTTTGGATTTGATTCTTTTTTTTTTAATTAAAGTTTATCGGAGTGACAATGGTTAGTAAAGTTACATAGGTTTCAAGTGTACAATTCTGTAATACATCATTTGTATATCACCTTGTGTGTTAACTACCCAGAGTCAGTTCTCCTTCCATCACTATATATTTGTGGACTTGATTCTGTTTCATTGATTTGTTTGTGTATCCTTATGCCAACTACCACTTTGTCTTGATTACTTTATAATTAGCTTTATAATGAGTCTTGACACCAGAGAGTATACACATCCTTCAACATTGCTCTTTTAAAAGAATTATTTTGGTTGTTTTTGGTTCTTTGTATTTCAATATGAATTAAATAATCCTTTTGTCAATTTTAAATAAAAGCCTGTAGGAGATTGGAATTGCATTAAATCTATAAGTCAATGCTGACCAATGGGATGCAATGTGTCTTAGTCCATTCATGCTGCTATAACAAAATACCACAGACTGAGTGGCTTATAAACAACAGAAATTTGTTTCTCACAGTTTTGGAGGCTAGAAGCCTGAGATCAGTGTGCCTACATGGTCAGGTTCTGTGTTTGGTGAGGGTCTGCATCAGTTCATAAATGGCAGTATTCAGGCTGTAACTTCACATCACAGAAAGCGCAAGGGAGCTTTCTCGGGCTTCTTTTATAAGGGCACTAATCCCATTCATGAGGGTTCTCCTCTCAGGACTTAATCACTTCCCAGAGGCCCCAACTCCTAACACCATCACCTTGGGGGATACATTTCAACATATGAATTTGGGGGGAACACAAGCATTCAGACCATAATGCAATCCAGGCCAAAATATAAAAGGCACATACATATTATAATTTAAATTTTTCTAGTAGCCATAGTGAAAAAATGAAAGTATAACCTGTGAAATTGATGTTAATATATTTTATTTAACTGAATATACAAACATATTATCTTTTCAACATGTAGTCAATATAAAAATATTGATATGATATTTTACATTCTTTTTTTGGTGTTAAGTCATCAAAATCTGGTATGTCTTTTGCATTTACAGCACATCGTAATTCAAACTAGCCACATAATAAGTGTTCAACAGTCTCGTGTTGGTTCATGGCTACCATACTACAGCATTTAGCTGTTAATATTTATTATACTTTATTAGCTGTTAATATTTATTATAATATTTATTATTTATTTAGCTGGTATTATTTATTATAACACATTTTAACATATTAAGTTTTCATTTTTATTAAGTTCAAAATATATTATTTCTAATAATTTCTTTTTCTAGTCATTTCTTATTTAGTTCATGAGTTATATAGAAGAGTGTTAACTTCCAAACACTTGGGGATTTTTTAGATATCTTTCTGTTATTGATATCTAATAACTCCATTATCATTATAGAATATATTCTGTCAGACTTTCGTCCCCTTAAATTGACCCACAATATGACCTACTCAATGAATATTTCAGGTGCATTTGACAAGAATGGTGTCATCAGCAGCTCCCAGGCTTTCTGAAAAATATATTAAGAGTTTCTGGTATTCCAGGGTTCAGAACTCTTATTTGGTTATTTAGAACCTTTATAGTTGCAAGTGACAAAACTCAACTAACTTAAATATAAGTAATTTATTGTCTCATGTAATTAATCCACAGAAAATGCAACGGTGGAATTGCACTCAGAGATGACAGGATTTATAGATCTAACCCAGTCAGGTATCTTCCTCTAACTGATTCTTGTCTGATTCTTCAGCATATCAGACTTTTTCCTATTCCAGATGAATTTCTTCATGATTGGAAACATGGCTCTAGACCATTCAGACTAAGAGTATTCTATTTATATAACTCAAAAAGCAATTGGAAAATTCTGACAATCTTTAACTAGATCTTATTAAGAAATTATCTGGTCTAGCTTGAGTCACCCATTTGGTGTTAGAACAATTTGTCTTTCCTTAGCGATGGAGCAATAAGTTGGACTCAGTATGAGTTAGGGCCCACCCGACTTTTAGTTAGGGAAGGGGTATACTAATGGAAGTTCCCAGTAGAAACACATGGATGGATCGGGGAAGGAGAAATTCCACAAAACGGGATATCACTATTAGAATAATGTAATGGGGGTGGGGCTAGGGTGCTGGTTTAACAAAACAGCTGTAATGCTGTAATACTATGTCATGCCAGCATTTCAAGACAATTGTGTTCCTCTTTTTTTAAAAAGGACAATTTAGGGGCAAGGGGGTGGTTAATTGAATAGTTATTAATTTTTCCTTTAGACTGACAGATCTAGCTTTATCAGCTACTATGCGAGATGTTGAATTAGAAGCACTTCCAGTTCTATAACCAAACTCCACTATTCCCAGAGGTAGACGATGTGGTTCAGTCTGTCAATGAACTAATATTCAAGACAGAGTCTACTTAAATAACAACAACCACATTTCAGATAAACTACATAACCATTATGTACTCATGAGCTAACTATAATGTACTCACTATTTTAAAAATAATTTTCATTTTGATGTTAAAAATTTGCATTTTAAAAATGTCACCCGATCTTATAATGCTATAACAGGGGTTTAGTTCGTCATAGAAACTCCTATCACTCAAAGGATGTCATGCTGCAGGTCAACGAATATATGACTTTGAAGATTGAACTCTCAATTTAAACTTCCTCTTTAATTCATGTTAGGTTACACCATAATACAGGAAAAGAGAGAGGCTGCATATGTTGTCAACTTAATGGCAAAAGTTGCATAGAATTGGCTAATTAAATAATAAGTGGATTCTGACTTATATTGAGGTGAATGTCAGAATTCTTCAGGATGAGTGCTATTTGACAGGGATGACAAATCTTGTTCTCTAGGGTTGATATTTTTAATACCCTTGTGCATCCTAGGGCATTTCAAATACACTGAGAGGGCTGGATTAGCAGCAGCCTGATTTCATGACACCTATGGGGTGGGGTGGGTGGGGGCGTGGCACTCTAATTAGCACAATCTGGAATCTTTAAAGAGCTTAAATTGGGTTCATGCAAAGTAAAAAAAGATGTAAAAGGACACAGTATGTGATTATATGCATAAAGACACTTCTTATCAAAAGAGCTACTGATAGAAGCTAGAGTGGGATAAAAAACAAAACTGTTATACTGAGTTTCCAAGAACAAGAAAAATGGAGACAAACTGTTTTCAGGACTTACAATTCACTGTCAAAACCCTGATGAAGCAAATTTCAATTAGTAAATATAAACATTTTAGAGTAAATCATTGATTTGGATCTTAAATGATACAAGTAAGTGAATATACAGACAGAGTTTATATTCCTGGAGCTCTTTTAATCATTCTTTTAATTCCCCTTTCCCTCCCTCTAATATTTTCCTTCTGTCATAACCTCCACTTTTCTCCAGACCACGCTGCCTGAATCTGTTGTAAGAAGTGATCACACACTAGCCTGGAAGAAATGTTATAAGTTCATTCATTCTTAAGACAAAAATATAGGAATTTAAGATAATTCCACCAAGAGCTAAGGCTTAGATTTTTTTGTTTATTATTCAATATTTGTTGAACTCTATTTTGGAGATCACTCAAATATACATTAACTTTCCCAAGTTATTGAGGAACAATAGAGTGAATCAGAAAGCAAGATATTTTCTTATCAATTTTATCAGCAGTAGTGGAAGCCCCAGTGGCATCAACAAACAAAAATGTTTTGTGTTAGTCACCGAGGGTAAGACAAGCACATACCTCAGCCCCTTAATGGGCTTGTGGTTAATTTCTAAATATCCTTTATATAAGGAAGTGCTTGAGTAAATTAGATACAAAAAAAAATTACTACTTATTTGTGAATAGTACTTAACCTTTTTAAGTTACTGTGGTCTAAATACTGTTTTCATCATTTAGAATTTCATTCCAAAGTGTGCCTTTAAAAAATAAAACAAGTTTCCATGTATAGTAGCTCAACCCAGCTTGATCATGGCCTCTTATCTTTCTTAAAATTGGAGTCCAGTATTTAAAAAACAACCAAAAGGCTTTTCATCTTTTAAAGGCCACATCTATTATGAGGTTAGTTTCTTATCAATTATTTAAAAGGAGAAATAGATCCTTTAAAATACTTGAGCAATAGTCAAGAAGCAATTTGGATATCTGTAAGAAACAGATCTACTCTGGACATGGCATGCTAGTATAGTTACTATTGTTCTATGTATGTAGAAGTCCAGTTTAAAGATATAGAAAGCACCATTTTTTGTTGTTGTTGTTTTTTAGAGTTTTTCTAGTATGGAAAGTAGCCTTCAAAATAAAATGTACAATATGATCTCAATTTTGGTGGATGGTATGTATATATTTAAGTAGTTTGTGTATGTATATGTATATATATTTGTATATTTATATGTACATTTATAAAGTTAGTGGTAGGCTTACAGAAGAACATTATAAATTCTTTATAATATTCTTTTTTTCGAAAATTCTTATAATAAACAAATATTATCTTTATGTTAAACATTATTAAAAATAAAATTGTTCTTGTGTTACTAGTGTGTTAGCTGATACATGATTTAGGGACATTGCGGGTGGAGTCTGAACTCTGTGCAGCAAGGTATGCTGTGTTCATTGTAAAATGTAGTACTAGCAGTACACTGGAATTGTCAGTCACTCTTGTCCTTACAAATCATGATATGTTATGCAATAGTGTCATAAATAAAGAACAGCCAGTAGATTTATAGAGAAATATTACTAAGATTACTATAAGGATTGGCAAGCAATTCAATAGGAATTAAAACTAATATATACTTTTAAAAGCTATTAATTATATATGTAGGTAATGACAGACAGAGTTGGTTATACCTCCTAGTCTCTTTTCATTCTAAAATTTAGAATCAGATCATTTGAGCATCATATAACTATACAAGAAAAATTTCCCACTTATTTCTTATCATGGGTTACTAGTGTAATCACAGATAGTTTTATTTCTCTCCCTTGTCAAAAGATAAACATTCTAAGAAAATAAAAGCAAGTATTTAAAAACTCTGAGACCTATCAACAGAGTACAAATAAAAAATGACTACTATCTGTAGCAACTTCTTAAATGGCTATTTACCCATCCAGCTGGATGAAAAATTTTGCTAGGTGAATGGTAACAAATGAGTGGCTTCTGAGACTACTATAACCAAAAGGATGAAATTGGCATGGGTTTAGCACATATTTGCAAGCATGATTTGAGATAATTTTAAAATTATTGCTCTTATGAAGTATATGAGTTATGAGGAATATCTGTTTTTATTTTTATGTGGTTGGGTGATCAATAAAATGTAGGTTGCAAGACAGAGAGTTGGAACATTAATTCATTGCTCATAATTTCAAAAACTAGAGAAAAATATTTTTAGAGAAAAATATCCTTTGCAATAGATTTTTTTTTGAAGTATACAGAACCTTTCCTAATAGGTTTACTATAGTTCTGGGGGGCTTACAACAAACCATTAATTGTTACTGAAAAATAAATACCACTTAAGAACCACTGACTTATAAAAGTTATTAAGGTTGCAAGACAGTATATGTTCAAATTACAGGAACTGGTTCAGATGACTTTGTGTAGATTTTTCTAATAACTTTATTTTGACGTTTCACTGGAATTATTTTCTGTGACTTTATTTTTAGAAAATAAATAAGTGAAGCTTTGCGTTTTGCATAGAGAAATAGACTGATGATATTTTGTACTTCCTAATTCTGTGTTTGGAATTGGTCTTCCAAGGTGTAGTATGCTTGTTTGCTCATTGATTGAAAGAAATAATTTGACTATAATATAAAACTCAATTTATTGTTTTCCTGGAGCAAATAATACTCATATCCATTTATTTATGGAATGTGATGATTGTATTATTTATATAAGGTATAGATAAACACTTGAAAAGCTATCCATGTATATTCTGTATACTGATAATATTTCCCATTTAAAACTCTGAGATGCATTCCAATGTAAAAAGGATGGCTGCATGACATAACAAAATTGTGCTTTAGGGTTGAGAAAATTTTACCAATATATACATTTTTTTTAAATCGCTGGGACAACAGCAACTAAGACACATGACCATTGCCCTATGTTCTTAACTCTAGTTCAGATAACTACCTTTCCTGAGTCAGCAACAGTTAAGCTGGTAGCTAGAGGTGTGGGGAGGTGGAGTCCTAGAAACCTCGAGCTCTTCCAGGTCTGGATGGAGAGGGCTGTACTGAAATTTTCCTCCCTGGAATGGACAATAGTTTGTGGACCAGTAGTAAAGAGCCCTGAAGCAACATTCAGAGAGAATATTTAGAATAATTTTGGCTCATGGAGATCCATGTGACTATCTCTAGAGGGTCTATTGATTTGCCTAATATTTAAGAAGCTGCAGAGGAACCTGGTCAAGCAGGTTGCCTGAGTTCTCTCTACGTTGTGGGTAGGATGGCTAGAAGAGCTACCTTTGCAGTTGAGGGATCTAGTAGCAGAGGGAGACCCTCTTCCACTATCAGACAGGGCTCTAGTGACTTGCTGGCTACGCTACAGCTAGCCCACAGGGATAGACACCACTTAAATTACAAGCACTTTCAGTATTGCCACTGCCTAAGGTACCCCACTGTCTGTCTGAACTCCGGTGAGTAGTCAAAGAAAAGTATCAACTCATTTAAGAGGATTCAACAGCCATAGAAAGAAAGAACTAGAAGAAAAACAGAACTGTTGGAAGAAACAACTGAAAAATTAAATTTAAAATATAAGCAAAGATCAGTAACTTAACATTACATCTTAAGGAATTAGAAAAAGAACAGCAAACTAAACCAAAAACTAGAAACAGCACTTCCCCATCATGATAAGAGACATTTATAGAAAACCCACAGTTAACATCATATTCAATGCTGAAAGAATGAAAGTTTTCCCTCCTAGATTAGGAACAAGACAAAGATGTCTGCTTTTACTACAGCTATAAAACAAACACAAAAAAACAAAAACAAAAAACACACATCCAAATTGGAAAGGAAAAAGTAAAACTATCTCTATTTCCAGATTATATGATTCTATATAAAGAAAATACCAAAATCTACTCACAATAAAAGGCTACTAGAAACAATACACAAATTCAGCAAATTTTCTAGGTACATGATCAATACACAAATTAGTTGTGTTTCTATACACCAGCAATAAACAATCTGAAAATGAAGCTGAGTAAACAATTTCATTTACAATAGTATACAAAGGAATGGAATACCTTGGAAAAAAATTAGTCAAGGAGGTGAAAGATTTATACACTGAAAACTAAAACATCGCTGAAAGAAATTAAAGAAGGCCTATATGCATGGAAGATATTTACATTTGTGAGTTGGAAGACTTACTATTGCTCTGATGTTATTATTACCCAAACCAATGTATATATTCTACACAATTCCTATAAAAATTCTAATGACCATTTTTGAAGAAATTTAAAAGGCAATTCTCAAATGCATGTGAAAATACAAAGGGCCCTGGTAGCCAAACAAATCTTAAAAACAAAAAAACCAAAGTTGGAAGACTCACACATTCTGATTTCAAAACTTCCTTCAAAGCTACAGTAAAAACACTGTTTTGTGTGGTGTTGACATAAGAATAGACATATAGACCCATGGAATAGAATTGAGAGTCAAGAAAGAAACTCATACAACTATTGCTAATTGATTTCAACAATTATACCAAAACCATTCAATGGGGAAACAGTAATCTTTTCAACATATACTGCTGGGACTGGATGGCTGGTCAGCATGGTAAGCAGATTGGTGCTCCTGTTGGTCAAATCACAACTCAGTTCCTGGGTGCCTGTGAGGGTCTGCACTTGCCCAAGAGTATTGCCATGCCCCGGAGCACATGTCTTTAAATAGCAAATAAAAAAACTCTATGATATGTCAAGAAAGAGACTCTAGAAAAAAGGAAAACAAATATTTTAGTATATTTCATGGCACGTATTTCCTGCTTTTTGAATAAGGAATCCACATTTTTATTTTGCACTTGGCCCCACATATTATGTAGCTAATCCTGGTGTCAGGAAACAGTATAAAGGATATGTAACTTATGATTATGAACAGAGCATAGTCAAATGTCATTTTATTTGGGACCTTTGTTTTAGCCTGATTAGTCAGGTGATGCTTTGTTTTCAAGTTAATGGACTTGTAAATATTTTCTATCTTCCTTTCCAGTAGAGCAATAGGCTATTTACAGCAAAGCTTCTGAATAAAAAAAATATTTTTAGGTTCATCTGATTGTTTCTTCCTTGTTCAAGACCTTGGTCCATACAAAATTGTGACTTGTAACTTCCTACTAATTCAGCCTGGATAAAAGTCTCAAAGGAGATTTTTTAAATCAGAAAAATTGAGGAACTATACTTAAATATGATAAAGATTAGTTGTCCAAAATTAACAGCAAATATCACTCTAAATGGTGAAAAGCTAAAAATTAAAATTAATAATAGTTCAACTTGTTTTGGGGTCCTGGTAGATGCAGTAAATTAAGAAAATTAGTCAGAATATCAATCCCAGTACATGTGGGATCTGTACATTTGGCACAAAATAGAATCATCCCTTACTTTTTGTAAACTATAGAACATAACTTAAAATAAAGTAAAAATTTGAATGTAAAAATAATACAAGTTTTAAACGGAAACTTAGGAGAGTAAATGCTGATGTACTAGAGATAAAATTTTAATCAAGGTAAGAACTGCCCAAACCATTAAAGAAAAGAATGCACGCTTAACCATATAAAATGTTTTAAAATAGCAAGATAACAGATGGCCAACAGACAAATGAAAAGATGGTCAACGTCACTCATCATCAGGGAAATACAAATCAAAACTGCAATGAGATACTGCGTCATACCTGGTAGAATGGTTATCATCAAAAAGTCAACAAATCACAAGTGTTGGAGAGGACGTGGAGAAAAGGAACTCTTGTATACTATTGGTGGGATTGTAAATGAGTGCAGCCACTATGGAAAACAGTATAGAGAGTCCTCAAAAAATTAAAAATAGAGCTACCATATGAACCAGGAATTGTACTCCTGGGTATTTATCTGAAGAAAAAACACTAATTTGATAGACATATTCACGCCTATGTTCACTGCAGCATAACTTACAATAGCCAATATATGCAAGCAACTTAGGTGCTCATTGACAGACGGATGGATAAGATGTGCAATATATATACAATGGAATACTACTCAGCCATAAAAAAGAATAAAATCTTGCCATGTGCGACAACATGGATGGACCTAAACAGTAATATGCTAAGTAAAATAACTCAGACAGAGAAAGACAAATGCCATATGATTTTACTCATATGTAGAATCTAAAAAAACAAAGCAAATGAACAAACAAAACAAAATAAGAACAGACCCATAGAAAGAGAGAATAAACTGATGGTTGCCTGAGGGGAGGGGATGGGTGGATGGGTGAAAAGGTAAAGGGGAATAAAATGTATTCTTACCTGTCCAAAGTCTGTGTGCCAAAACTCAAAAGGCCAAAACTCAAAATGTCAGAGTTTAGAGTAAGGAAAGGTTTATTGACGGAGAAGACACCAACTGAGAAGATGGGAGACCTAGTGGTACCTCAAATCCATCTTAAGAAAGTAGGGTTCAGGCTTCTTTTATGTCAAGAGAGGGGGGAATGGGAGAAGCAAGAGGTGACTGACCAACGCAGACATCTGGACATCAGCAGTGGCCGAGGAAGATTGTGCTAGTTGATGTGAGTCTAGTCATGAGGTTCCTGCAAATATTTGATAAACAACCCATGCTTCCCTCATCTCTTCAAGCCACAAGAAGGATTCCTCTAATGAGTATCATGTCTATATGCAAGACTAAGCAGAAGCTATTAGCCTGAAGGCTATGGGAACAAAGCAGACTTGAACAACATGAAGTCAGAGAAACTGAACATTTCTCTTTGTTACAGTGCAAATAAATAAGCTATGGAGATAGTTATAAAATAAATAAGCTATGGAGATATAATATACAGTACAGGGAAGATAGTCAATGATACTGTAATTTCCTGGCATGGTGTGGATCACATCGTGAGGTAAACAAATGTTGAATTGCTATGTTGTATACCTGAAACTAATATACTATTTTATGCCAACTGTACTTTAATATGAACTTTAAAAAATACTACAATCAAAATAGCAAGATGCCAAAACCAAAGTAAATAGAAGAGAAAAATGTGAAAAATATTTGCAAATTAAAGCTTGATCTATAATTCACAAATAACTCATAAGTTATTAACAAAGTGTATAAGAATGGAAAGATGAACAAAGGCTATAAAGGCAGACAAATAAATTCAAAATGGTCAATGAAGAAATGAACATATACTCAACCACTTTTATGGACAGGAGATGCAAAATAATGTAAAAATGGGTTATTAATTGATATCTGCTTGGCAACATTTAGAAAAAGAGGTAACACCAACTGATGGCTGGGGTTTAGAGGAAAGGGTATTCTGAAACACTTCTGGTAAAAATATGAATTATTGTGAGTAAAACTGTGTCAATATCTATTAAAATTAAGAATAGTTCATGCTCTTTGACCACCAAATCCTATCCATTTCCTGATTCCTGTCATTGTATGCCATAGGCTAAAAAGCACTAAAATGAAAGTATACATATACAAGGAAATAAATATAGTGACCAAATACATATGTATAGAACATATCATATATAATGGCCAGAAAGTACATTAAAAAATGTCTATCAGTAGGACAATGGATGAATAATTCTGAGCATCTTTATTATGGAATATTATGCAGCTATTATAAATACTGAGTTAGGCCTACACCAGTTGACTTAGAACATTTCTGTGATGTATGTAAAAAGCAGAGGCAGAGAAATGTGTATATTACCCCCTCAACATATATAATGCATATACAGATTATATGTATAAATATATGCATATGTACATATATATACCTATATATGTACATATATGTACATGTGCATATGTAATATATATATGTATATTAGATAGGCATTTGTTTATTGAGATGCCAAATTTTAAAAATTATAGTCTTTTCTAAAAATTACAAAATGACAAAAGCTTGTCAAAATTAAAACAACAGATAGGAGTTTGATGTATCTTCTTCTTCCAAAACTTTCTACACACACACACACACACACGCACACGCACACACACACACACACACACATTTGTTTCTCTTTAAACACAGAATAATATCCTTTAAACCTAGAATTGTAATTTTATTTCACTCGCTTGCCCTCTCCTCCAATATAACAGCATGTCTTAGAGACACTGCCCCCATTTCAATGACCATGTACCTAACTTACTCTTTAAGGGCTATTTCATAAAATGGATGCATCATCACTTATTTAATCATTTTCATGTTTCTGAATAAATAGTTCATCTCTAATTTTTGCCATTATAAATATTGCTGTAAATAATCTTCTTCCTCTAAGAACTGCTCCTGCCCTCCCACCAAAGACCACCAGAAAGTAAGTTGGGCTTACTGCTTGTTGCAGTAAGTGAGACCACCATCATAGAAAACCTCGGGGGATCTTGGTAAGAGGGTGTTAGAAAGCACTTAGAGAATTTAGGTTATGGTTAGACCCTAGGAAGCTGTCTTTTGTTTTGTTTGTTTTGCTTTGGTCTCACTTCATCACTGCCACAAAGTGACCTGGTCTGATGTTGGTGTTCTATCAGATTGTTTCTGTCCAACAGAAGAACACGTCTGTCTAGCTATGGGTGCCAGGCAAGTAACTACCATGTTTCCCCGAAAATAAGACCTAGCCAGATCATCAGCTTTAATGTGTTTTTTGGAGCAAAAATTAATATAAGACCTGGTGGTATTTTAATACTAGACCAGGTATAACATAATACAATGTAATATAATATAATATAATATAATATAATATAATATAATATAATATAATATAATATAATATAATATAATACCGGGTTTTATATAAGACTGAGTCTTATATTAATTTTTGCTCCAAAAGGTGCATTAGAGCTGATGGTCTGGCTAGGTTTTATTTTTGGGGAAACATGGTAGCACCATCAAGGCCTAAGGTGTATTAGGCAGTTCCTGGATGCCAGGGGCTGCTTTTCTCTTTCTCAAAATCAGTCCTACAGAAATACTTACACAAGTGTCAGGATCAAGGAGTATGTGTATTTTGAATTTTAAAGATATTCCCAAAAGTCTGTACCAAAACATATCCCACCACCAAGGGAAGAGTGCTGAAAGGAGGAATGGGAAGCTCTGGTGGGATCTATCTTGTAATGAATAACTTTGCTGAGAGCTGATGCATATAACTATGATGCTTTCTTTGGTTATTTCTATGAAGGGAAAGTAAGTAGGAGGAAAACCAGGGAAAATCTGTATTACCTAGGACCTTAATCAAAGCTTTTTATCTCTGTCTTTGGACTTGGGTCAGCATGTCACTAAAAGGTAAAACAAGAGCAAAGCCTCACGATTTTTTCATATCTTTTATTTTCTACAAAGAGGGGTAGACAATATTTTGTTATAAATAATATTTTAGAAATACACCATTCTATTCAAAGTGGAGCCTCTGTCTGCCATATGCCGTGTTTCCACGAAAATAAGACCGGGTCTTATATAATTTTTGCTCCAAAAGACACATTAGGGTGTATTTTCAGGGCATGTCTTATTTTTGCATGTACAACAATCTACATTTATTCAAATACAGTCACGTCATCTTCTTCTGAACATCGTCATAACATACTAAATGTATCCGTCTGGCTGACGATCTTAACTGGGGCTTATTTTTGGGGTAGATCTTATTTTGGGGGAAACATGGTATTTTTTTTTTTTTTCTGAGAAAACAGACCTGCTGCTTTTACAACTATCTGGCATTGGTAGTTTGTTACCACTTTCAGTTTTTAATTGATGATTTCTTGCTTGGTATTTGACAGAGACCAAGGAAACGAGGAAAGGGTTGTTTCTGGCAGAAAACAATGAATGAAAAAGAGAGAGCATGAGAATAGCATTGTAGAACAGCACAGACAGGAAACACAGGGGCATTAAATAGTCTATAAATGTTAATTTAGCTGAATTAATTCCCTATTGCATACATTGTTTTTGTAGAGAAACTTAACATATTTGCTTACACTGTATAAAGGTACCTGAATTCCCTCAGCGCTGGATGGTCAATCAAATGGAAAAAAAAAAAAAAAGAAATACGGTTCTGATGCTATCTGGTCTCTTGAAAAATGCTATTTTTTATAAGGGTAATGCGATCTTAGTTTATTTGAGAGTCACATTAACCATACTTTCAACATATAAGCCAAGATGATTTTGTTTAATTCTTTGATGTGTTAACAATATTTCTTTTCTTTTCTTTCTTCTTCTTCTATGTTTTAAACAAATTAATAGTCCTCATATTACTGCAGTTGCAGCAAAGCAATCACTATACTCAAGGGCTTCTGAATGTTTAAAAATTAATTTTTTTCCGCTCTTAATTATCACCTGTCTCCTTTTCTTTTTACTTGGTCATTTGTTTTAACTCTCCACATAATGGTAATAAAGACCTCAAAAATAAAGATGGGCTGAGGGCTAAACTTGTTTTATTCAAAATGTATTCATAAGATAACACTAACTTATTCTCAAGTTTGTCTATTCTGGCCTTATCCTATCTATTTGTTTTAGAAAACCTAGATCAGGATGTCTTCTTTCTCCATTAAAGTCCCAATTAATTAATTAATTAGTTTTTCACAATCAGTTGGCTCTAAAACTCAGACTTTTAAGACACAGACACAAATCAACGAACTTTTCTTTTTTAAAATAATAAAACCTTTTTTAACTTGAGTTCATCTTTTAAGTTGTAGTTCATATCATAAAATTTACCATTTCTACCAATATAAGAGTGTGATTTTGTGGCATTAAGTACTAACTTGAGTTATTTTTACGAAGTAGATAGTATGCATATTGGGCCTTGGCTCTTTGCTGTTTTTTGTTGTTGTTGTTTCAAAATTCCAATAAGTTAAGATTCATCATCAGTGTCATGAGGGGCTACCAAAAAGAACCTGTTGTCCACAGCCCAACATTCAGGGCAGGATCTTCTGAACACTATCAAAGAAAGTTCAAAGGAGATGGGATTACCTCTTTTACGAATCTGATGATTGAAAGTATATCATCCAGATATAACTGTTCTTACTTAGGGCACTGAATACAATAGTTTTAATATCTAATTTAATATCTAAATAGTTTTAATGTTTAATATAAGTACTATAAAGTAGAAAGTAGACATTTCCCCAAACAGAAAGCATGACTTGCAGAATATCCCATGCTTCTGTTTCCTGCTATTATATCTTGTGTAAATTACCTTATGGGAGAAAAGGCCAAGGCCTTATTGCTCCCCTATTCTAACCTTAGTGAGTTTTTTTCAAATCAAGTACAGAGATAATTTTTCATGATAAGTTGTCTCAAAGCCAGGTTTTCCAAGTTTCTTGGCATAGTATTTAACCTATTTCCCATTAATTTTGACACACAACCTCTTTACTCTGTACTCAAGACAATTAATTTTTCTGTCCCACATTTTACTTATTTATATGTTTAGTACTTCACTTTTTTCCTAAATATATACATATGTTTATATATGTATATGAAAAAACAAAATAAGAGAGCTGTAAGGTATATTAATTAAAGGGGATTGGTGGTTAGAGTGGATGTCTGGGGCTGGAACCAGGGATTCCTGCAAGGCTGGTCTGGAAAGACATTTAAGGACTGGTCTCAGCCTCTTGGCTTATGTCAAATCTTTTCTTTGTATTTCTACATTATTCGCCACTCTACAGATTGGAGTCCTTTACTTCAAAAAGTCACTGCTCTCTCACAAACTTTCTCAGCCCAATAGCTTAATTCATGGCACCTTTTCATAGACTGTGAGCTGCCAAATTGTTCAGTTTTTAATTTCAGCCTACTAAAAATGAGTTGCTTATTAGATATCTTTTCACAGGCCCAAAGAATAGAAAAAATTATAGTGCAAACTTACATGTATGCAATGTGTTCACAATCTCTTGGCAGATTGATATGCTATGAATGACCCTGAGATCATTTCTGCTTGGGATGAGACTATAAAGAGATAAACTTATTCTCCAGTTTTTGTAGTTTGAAGTCTTCTTCATGAAACTTGTTTGGGATTAGAACTAACTTTAGAGTACCTTCCATTGAGTGAGGTGCTTTCTGCAACCCTAGCAGATAGCATAATAGAAAACTCACCCTGTACCTGAGGCTCTCTTCTCTACCAACTTAAAACACAATGTCCATAAGCCTCAGAATTAAAAGTTAATAAACAGTTAATGTGATTTTAAAAGGGTTAAAAATTGTTAAAATGTGTTAAACAATCATTAGAACAAGATATTTTCTTCTTTACACATAAAAAAATAAAGAGAATTGGCTTTACTAAATAAGAGGAGGAAGGCTTTAAGTGGTGTGGTCTGACAGTAATTTGTATTAGAGTCTAGAAGAGCACATTTGTAATGTCTTGTGGTAGTACATTTATCTCTTGGTGACAGAAGGAATAATTGCTTTAGAGAGCATATCAGTGGCTGTTTAAAAATTTAACTCTTTCTTTCCTCACACCCAACATTACAAAATTGAAAAGAGAAAAACATGAAAAATCAAATCCAGGTAGAACAGTTATTGCTTACCAGAAAAACATACACATAGTCCATTTTCAAAGAATGGTGAAAAGGCTGGAAAAGTAATGAAAATATTTTTCATTATATGTAGGTATATATTATTTATTTATGAATATTACTAAAAAACGCTATTATCAGTTTTTCCTTTTTGTCTGTGGAACATGTATTCAAGTTAAACATACCTATCTAAGGTGGTTTTTGCTCAAAGATGAACTGTGTTTAAGTTGTCAATTAGGCTTTATGGTCTTTTTTTTTTTTTTTTTTTTCAAGTTTGGCAGCTTTAATTGCTTCTTGAATACTAGCTCACTTTTATCTCTACCTTTGTGTAATGTCAGTTCATTCTTCAGGTCCTTGATTTCCCCTGAAGAGGTCTGTGATATTTATGTCTCCTCCAGTGTCCAGCCAACTCTTCAAGGGCAGGAATGGCATCTTATTGGACCCCATCAAAAAGTGCAGTGTTTGGGTACAGGTGAAGAGACGCCTCAAATTAGGGGGATCACAAAACTTATTGTTTAAACTGATCACTTCTGAGAGTGAAAGAGGTTAGTAATTATGCTGGGATAGCAAGGGTAAACTGCCTCAATTAAACCAGGATGCATGATGACTATTCTCCAAGGCAGCCTGGGTGGAAACAAAGGTAGGACACTACTGGAATCAAAATATTTAAAGTGAATTGAGTACAGTAGTCCTCTCTTATCCATGGGAGATATGTTCCAAGACCCCAGTGAATGCCTGAATCCACAGATAGTACTGAACCCCGTATATACTATGCTGTTTTCCTATACATACAGACCTATGATAAAGTTTAACTTATAAATTAGGCACAATAAGAGATTAACAACAACAATAATAAAACAGAACAATATTAACAATGTACTGTAATAAAAGTTATGTAAATGTGGTCTCTCTCAAAATATCTTATTGTACCATACTCACCTGCTCATTTAAAGAAAGCACTTTGCAACTTTTCTTTGGCATATCCGAATCGCCAGCATCACTACTTTTGTGCTTTGGGGCCATTACTAAATAAGTGTTACTTGCAATACTATGACAGTTGATCTAATAATCAAGATGGGACACGAAGCCACTAATTGGAGGGAAGTTTATGCAGCATGGACACCCTGGACAAAGGGATGAGTCACATCCTGGGTGAGATAGTGTGAGATTTCATCACAATACTCAGAATGGTGCGCAATTTACAACCTATGAATTGTTTAATTGTAGAATTTTCCATTTAAAATTTTCAGACCTCAGTTGACTATGGGTAAGTGAAACCATAGAAAGCAAAACCACAGGTACGGAGGGGCTATTGTATTCCTGAATTGAACCAGTACAACGTTTTTACATTACTTTTATTATAACTTTATGGTAACCTAAAGTTAAACATTAAATATGACATATTTTGTCTCCCCAAAGTGACTTATCTTTAAAAAGAATGAAGGTTTTCTCTGTGTGTGTGTGTGTGTGTGTGTGTGTGTGTGTGTGTCGGTATGATGCTGGGATTTCTTGATCTGCTCGTATTTTTTCTGCTTAAGTCTACTGGTTTTGCACAATTTAAAAACACATAATTTTGAAAGAGATTGATTTCTAAAACGGCCAGTCATGTATTGAAGGAGGGGGTTGATTTCCATACTAAAAATGTATTTGTGTTAAATGCCAGCCTGTGATTGGCACATAGTAGGCATACAATAAAAATGAATAAATCAATCAATGATGAATTCTAGCTTAGATTTTTTTTTCTTTCTCTATAGGACCTGTGGTTAGCCAGTATTTTCATCTAGTTCATGCTGTTTCTTCAATTTATCGAGGTCACTTTGAATTCTGATCTTTTCTTCTGAAGTGTTAGCAACCCCTTCTAACTTGGTGTCATCTGAAAAACACAATCCGTATGAAATGTGTGATTGAGTTAAGTTAGGAGTATCATGTTGGACATTTTCTTAAACTAGAACACAGCTGGAAATTATTACACAACCAAAAGCATATTTCATTTCAGTCTTATCAGGACAGCCTTGTCCACATTTGACTGATTTTTTCCTTTATCATCCATAACCAATTACTCAGCTTCTTCACTAAATAAAAAATAAGATGCACGATGGAGCCTCATGAAAATTAGAGGACAAGAAAGGTAATAGGTAATAAGTAAGGGCATTAGAGAAATATCTTGTAAGCACACTTTATAAATTATACTTTAGTACATACCTGTTGTATATTTTTCAATAGGCAAGTCTTGACATATAATGTATAGAAACAATCTACTGTAGATAGTCCCATAGGGCAGATGTAAATTCTCTAATATATTCATATGCCCTTTTTCAAAAATTTGGTAGAAAAAAATATCTTTCTGCTGAGAGCTTAATTCTCTTGAAGTTCCATAACCAATTCACTATTTTGTAATCAAGAAAGCTTTGATTTACATCAAGAAATAATAACCTCTCATTATATTATTTCCAAAATACTTAGTCTTCTAAAATGCACAAAGCAAAAATTTCAGTGTTTTGAAAAAAACAAAGATGACTAGTAGGAGATAAATCAATTGTGACTATATATGCAACATGCAGGAAATAATTGAAATAATTATACAGGTAATTTAAAATAAAATTTTCTTATGCCTTATTTTTTTATTTATTTAATAAATGAGGTCAAAGTTGCCTCACTTCAGTTTATATTTGTGGACTCATGTCACCATGGAAACTACTAAACCATTGCTCAAATATTAGTGGATTGTATCTACATTTTGATATATCTCTTTCTTATTCTTAAAGAAGACTTTTAAATTTTCTTCCTATTATGGAATAAATGCAAAGTGCTGTTTACTAACATATCAAATAATTAAAATTTTATTTTGTACCATACGCCTTTTTTATTTGGGGAAAATAATGACAATGAAGGTAAAAGATAATTATTTCCACGGAATAAGTTTATAAAAGAATTCCTTTTGTTTACATAACAAGGGAAAAATACCCTTCTGATAATAAAGACCCCTCTAAAACATGTTTAAAATTCTGGTAGCATGATGTGTTTTAATAGCTCAGAACTGCAGTCGCAACACCCCCTTTGATCCATAAGTGGCAGTATGTATTTGTATGAGGAGGTACAGTTGGCAGTGTGAATTCCCAATGTTGATGATGATCTGTATGTCACAGGCTTCATTTCCAACAATGCTATATGCAAATTAGTTATAGCTTCATGCCAGGGTAGAACACCATTCACAGAGTAATTGCCAGCATTTTTTCTGGTCATTCTATACATGGAATGAAAATAATAATCATTTAGGGACCTATTTCTATAAATTAGCAGAATAAAAGAATTACGTTGTACACATTTTTCACATTATTTTTATATCAATTACAGATGTTCATTATTGTTATATATTTAACTTATATAAAAATTGAATTTTAATACACCTTTAATATTTAATCTACTCTTCATTTTTTAAACACCTAGTGATTTTACATAGTTTAGTATATGAGAACTATTTAAAATAAAATAAACTTGTTGCAAATTATTCAAAAGTCTTTAAGTGCCATGAATGAAATACATGATGATTATATGTATTAAGAACTAATTCTCAGTGACTGTGGTAGCACATGGGACACAAATGTTTAAATTCATTTTTGCTTCCGAAAATGTTTGCTGTTTCTGAGCTTTCTTTTTGACTTCTAAGAGGAATAGTACATGCACACCTAAACACAAATAATGGAAGAGGTATTCGTTTCTAATGACAAGAGCTTAAAATTCTTAGGGAGGGGAAATTCTGCACCAGATTTTGAAAGTCTATGAAGTGAGAAAAAAGGTACTAATAGATGGATTAGAAACAGAAAATTATTATAGCATCTGTGGGCTTTCCTCATTCCATTTAAATGTTCTCTCATTTTAAAAGTGTAGTGATATGTACTCCTCCTTTTCAGTTTCACATGCAAAAGTGAAGCAACTGCTTTCCTCCACACACAAAATGATTTGTAAATGCATTCTGTGAATAAAACACATTAAATGCCATTTGCATATAGTAAGTTAACACATATGAAAAATGGTTCACACAGTACATTAGGAAAGGAATAAACAGAAATGACTTTAAAATGCCTGCTATATTTATGACAATTTAAAAAGATAACAGAGCAATGAATTTCAGGTGCATTGGACTTAATTTAGTGACAGTGTTTTCTTTGGAAGCCCTTATTTATTAATTTTTTTGAAACGCTCCTTTGCCAATTGCAGTGTTAAGCTGCCAAGATTTTCAGAGCTGACCAGGAGGTGGAGAGCTCATGCAAATGAGCTCTTCTCCGCTGGCAGCCCACAATGACTGATTCAAAAGAACACTTTCACCCAGAAGATGAGTCTGAGCTGAATATCATCAGCCGGAAACTACTCCAGTGTTCCATGTTAGGTGGGAGGATGCCTTCCAAATAATATTTTACCTTCCAAAATTCACCGGCTCTGTTTCCATTGATGGAAGACTTCATTTCCTCCTTTTTAAAAGTGGAAATCCCAGCACATTAAAAATCCTTCCTATCTTTAAATTCCTAGGCACTGTTTCTATTTCTCTGGATTTATAAAACACCCATTAACAGGAATACATGTGTACATCTTTATTCCCAGGCTGTCTGAATTACATATGGCTAAGTTTCAGTGTTTAATAATATATTGAATCTGAAAGAAATGATGAAAAATATACAATGTGTATAAGCCTCAAAGTTTTATTAGGTTTCCTAGTGTGAGCTGGCACATGATGTAATTTTCAAGAATAGTATAACGGGGAAATGTTGAATTGGCGAGATGCAAGTCCAGCAGTATATTATAAACATCGTCATTTTACCTCAGATTCTGGTTTCATATACACTTCCGCCTTTGGTAATTTACATAAACATGCATAGTCTATGAATTATGCATAAACCTTATTTTAAATGCAGAGCTTTCAACTCTCACAGAGCACTAGTATACACACCCATTTGATTGGCTCTGCCCTGTTTTCATTACTCGCAATTTCTTGGAACACAAAAGAGGTTGAAAAGGCTGACAGGAATGGACAGTATTTTTTCTTGTGTGAGGGGGAAATATTTGTTTCCTTTTCAAGGCAATTGGTGTTGCAAAGTTTTGCCTGTGATTGTTGCTCCTAGTTGTTGTTATTTTTTTCCAAGGAAGAATGCATTAAAATGTCTGAACCTACAAAACAGCAATCACAATCAGATACTTTATTTATTTATTTTGTTTTTAAAAGATGCTGCAGAAATTGTTCTCTATTTGAATACATGTGAGCACATGGCTATAATGAGGAAGCAACTATTAGATTTTTGGGGGATATCCCAATTATACTTAAAATAAATGGGCAATCTTAATGCATTGATGGAATAGTTAGGCATGCAGAAAATGTAAACATTTTAGTATTATTATTATGTTTATTCAAATAAAATTGAATATTCTGATTAATGTACACACATAATGCGTCCTCTGTATTTGAGACATTGTGTGATTACTCTGTTTTCATATGAACTTATCTATATGAAATAATTCATCCAACAATATAAGGAGATATAGATAATTTTACTAAAGTGCAAGTACACTAATAAAAATAATACAGTGGCATGTAAACATAATTTTAATAAGAAAATATTTTAATCTCTGTTTACTAATTACCCAGTGATTTAATATTTTTAATATTACTATTAAAATTATAATGCCAGTTTTTAAAATCAGTGGGATATTTTCATTCTTTCTTTTTTTAACTTACTTTTCATTGTTTTCTTTCATTCCTTTCATCATTTTCTTCTTATGAACCTCTAGGATTTTGTTCTTTTTTCTCTTCCCTGCTTTTTTTTCTTTTTTGTTTGCTTAACTTTTCTTTTATTCTCTATTATAACATATTGGTAGATATTATTTATCAAATTATGCCTGAAATAATCTTCCCTTTTTATTAATTCTTTCTTTTAGCTTATTTCTCTTAATATCTAATTAACCTTTCATGAGAATTTCTTTCTCTTGGTAAGTTATCTATTAACGATACAGGGAAATGTATATTTGATTTAGTGAAAAAGGAGGAGTCTGTGTTGCTAGATTTACTTTCAGAAGTACTACCTTTGAGGACCATAAAATTTTAATTTTATTCTGTTGCAGGGAGTTACTAAATTCTTCCTTTGTGGGTTTACACTTGGAGATTAATGACTAAAAGAAGCCTTTGGGTCACTTTGTCACGATTTTATGCATAGCTTCAATGTGCAAGACAGACTTAGTTAAAGAGGTGTGAAGCTGAAAACAGGTTCACACTCAGTGACTGGAACTTAAAGGGGCTGGCAGCAAACTCAAAGCAATGCACTTCTCCTAGAGAAGGTGAGGCAGTTTGCTTCAGTATTTAATCTGCTGATTTAGAAAAAAGGGCAGAAAAGTTGGAGAATGACAAACAGAACTACTCAACTATGTGACCTTCCTTCAAGAGAGTTCTACTTGTTTAAAATTAAAATTAAGGTAATCTATCTATGTATCTATCTATGTATCTATGTATCTATCTATCTATCTATCTATCTAATATTTATGATTATATTTCATAGTAAACAATGCATTTCTATTTCATTAACACATCTTTACTTTATATCTTATTTTCCTTGGTTTTACCAAATGAGTTGTGAATACTTTTAACCTAGACTATTTAACAGAAAAAATACTCAGAAGGCATTTGATTGATCCCGCCAAAACTTTTCATACAAAAATTTGTTTGAACTCCCTAGAACTATGCAAATTTGAGTAATATGCTCATATCCACTCTGAAATAAGTGTTGTAAAAAGAGGATTCTGTAGGCTGAGGGAAGATTTCCTACAATGGGCCCCTCAGTCTTGCCTACAGTGGTCAGTTGGGGTACACTAGAATAGACATCTCTAACGTAAAACACCTGGAAGAGAATCCTTTAACTTGGTATTTTGTGACAATAAAAAAAGCAATGAGACTGATTAAATCTCTATTTGTGAAATTATCTATAGCCTAAAGATACATTAAAGAAAATCAACTTTAATCGATTAAGTTAAACATAATCGTATTTTGCTATATTGTGTTCCACGTTAAAAATCTTAAGCACCCATATGCCACTCTTTAACACCCTTTCTTATCCTCGCTCTCAACCTTATTCCCACTAAATCTGCTCTTCAAACTCTTATATCATGCTTCTTAATTCCAGTGTTTCCTCACTATTTATCTTTCTTTTTGATTTACTTACTTTTTCCTGGAACCACATAGCTGAATATCTTATCCACTCTCTCCTATCAATATCTCAGTTATTTGATGTTCCTATTTATTGCACTTGCTCAGCAAAACCACAACTCTGAATCAATTTTTCAAACAGGCTTCTATGCTATTACTAGTATAGAGTACTCCTAAATGTATAAACAACCCTATGTCAGTCCAAATTTAGGTCAGTCCAAATTCATGATATCTAAGCTTACCTAGGTCCTTAGTGAAGATTAATAGTCTTTATCTTTCATGCTTGTTTGTTTCTTTCCATATTTTTCTGACCAGTTTTTTTCTTGGATTCCTTAAATTCATACATCTCTTTCTATCCTTTACATATTAGTGTCCAGCAGGCTGCCATCACTGCCCCTATGTTGTTGTTCTTCTCACATACTTTCTTTGGAAGTTCCTATCGACCTTCATGGTTTTACCTTCTGCATCTGTACTATAGACTTCCATTCCTATATCTTCCACCCTACAGTTACTTAGGTGGGACTTCACATTCATTTACTCTCAATACAAAGTAAGAATGATACTGTTAAAATGCAAGTTAGATCATGACACAACTCTGTTAATATCCCCCAGACTCTCCATCTTTATTAAAATTACATCCAGAATCCGAATCTGTGAATTTGCATTCCTCTTTTCCCCTCTGCTTTGAATACTTATGCCAATGACTCACTCCTTTACATTGTACAGTATCCAGTTGACACTGTTCAGTAAGGATTTTCCTAACCACTCCATTTAAAACTGCACCCTTTCCTCAGGCTCCACAAACACACTCTCTACTCACATTTCTTGGCTCTGTTTTTCTCCATAGTATGTATTACCATCTCTATTTTAATTTCTTATTATATTATGTAACTTCTCTCCCATATCTGCCCCCTCTAGGTAGAGTATAAGTTCTATGAGAGTACAGATTTTTGTTTATTTTGTGCCTGGGAAATATTAGATTGTTAACTAAATAGTTGAATGAATGGAAGGATCATAGGTTTGGAATTATAAAGTTCACTAATAACATGCAGAAGGTTGGGCTCATACCATATTTTCCCGAAAATAAGACCTAACTGGAAAATCAGCCCTAGCATGATTTTTCACGATGCTTGTAATATAAGCCCTACCCCCAAAATAAGCCCCAGTTAAGCTTGTCAGGCAGACAGACACATTTATTACGTCTGTTGCAACACACAATGGAAGTATTAAATTATAAAATAACATTAATATATAATTAAATATATATTTAATAAATAAATAAATAATATTGACATTAATACTTAAAACAAATGATAATATAAATTATAATTAAGTAGTTGTAAATACCCAAATGGGTGTCTTTGGACGAGAGGTAAACGCCTATATAAACAAATGAACTCCAGATTTACTGCCAAATGACCAATCGGGGTACAGATGTAACACACGAATAATGTGCACACTTGATAACAAATGGACGTGGTTGTGTCTAATATGAATCTTCATAATTCAATACATTGTGTGTTGTAATGGATGTACTTAATGCACTCGTGTGAAATAAAGAAACATTTTCTGAATTTTGGTGCCTGTAATTTTTCATTGCTTTTGTGTGGACCATTATTCTTAACTGCCATCAATTTTGTTGCCACTCCTGTCTCATAAGTCTTCAATTAACAATTGATTTAATGGTAAATTTAAAGGGAATAATATTTGGACCCCCAAACAAGATGAGTGCAAAAAGAAAGGGTTATTCCGTCAAGTACAAGAAAGGAATCGTGGAGGACTCCCCGGGCAAGAATCTTACAGCTTTCTGCAAAGAGAAGTTGGATCTCCGAATGGTCCAAAAATGGCGAGCAGAGTACGATAACCTTAGTCAACAGGTGGACGAGGGAAATGCTAAGAAGCACAAGTGTGGATCAGGTCGGCAACCATTATTTCCTGAGCTGGAAGACATCATCTGGGAATGGATTGCTGACAGGAAAGCAAAGACTTTGGTTGTGTGCAGGGATGATATTCAAGCATTTGCCCTTGCATTGGCACCACAGTTAGAAATATTCCCAGGAGAATTCAAAGCATCACAACACTGGCTGGATGGCTTTCTTTAGCAACATGAACTGTCTCTAAGATCGACAACACTGTTCAAGCTGGAAGATACTGAAGTTATTAAATGTGTATTTGCATTCAAATCCTTTGTTGATGGCATTGACTTTTCTAAATACCAACTCTCCAACATGATTTCTAGGGATGAAACTGCAGTGTTTATGGGCCAAGGATCTCAAATGACAATTGATCAGAGGGGTGCCTCATCAATCTACGTTCCCTTACTGGTTACAAAAGTTCACGTGTTACCTGTATTTTGGTGATTCGTGTGGATGGAAAGAAAGCCCCACCTCTAATCATCACTAAGGGCAAGAAAGATAAGGTTGAACTTGTTTCAGGCATTTATGTTCTTGAAACCAAAAAAGCCTGGCACACAAAAGCAGTTATAAGGAAGTGGGTTGATTTAATGCTGTCGCTCGTTTTGTGAGGTGACCAAAGAAGTCTGCTAGTCTGGGATTCAGCCAGCACTCACCGTGCTAACGACATGAAGAACTTCCTTGCAGAGAGAAGAATAGATCACATAATGATTCCCACAGAAATGATTGCCTATCTCCAGACTCTTGATATTGCAATAAACAAGCTATTCAAGTACCATTTGCACATGGAAATCAATGACTACATTGAAAATAGAATGGAGAGAAATCAGCGTAGAAACTTAGTGAAGTCTAGCCTGCAAGAGGTCGTGACTTGGGTGAAAAATTCATGGGATAAAATCACTGACAGCTGTGTTGCCAATGTAAGACGAGCAGGCTACATGGACAAAAAGTGCTCATTTAAAGAGAGCTCTATCATTGGACATGAGGGATTAGGGCCAGTGGTTCTACAGGAAATGGAGTCGCAAGAAATTGAAGCCAGAATTCGGGGTTTGGAGAGTTATGACGATGTTCCAGAAGAAGATGACATGACTATATTGAATAAATGCAGATTTTTGTACATGAATAAGTGAATAAGTGTAGATTGTTGTACATGAAAAAAATAAGACATCCCCTGAAAATAAGCTCTAATGCAACTTTTGGAGCAAAAATTAATATAAGACCTGGTCTTATTTTGGGGGAAATATGGTAAAAAGGGACAATTGGCTTTCTTCATCCTAAGAGAACCTGATAAAAAGGCATCTGGATAAAAGGAAGCTTACATGAGCTTCTCTTCTTTGGCAATTGCTGGCACGGGAAGAGGAATGAAAAGGAAAACATTGGGGATTCACATTAAGTGGAAGACTATTCATTAAGAAACATTAGTAATAAGGAGGAAATAATAAAGTCTTCTGTTATTTCAGTAGCAAAACCTGATTTCTTATCTCTGTTTTGGTCCAGAACCAGTCTGTGCCTCTAGCCATTCCATCACCGCTAGCAATTTTTTTTTCTTTCTTCTTCCCCTCCAGCTCTCATTCATGCCCTCTTTTCTCTTAATCATTTTACTCTTCTTTTCCTTCTCTTCTACTAACATTCTTATACAAATACATTTGTGTTACAATAAAAATTACTGGTTTTGCTTATTATTCAGTCTTTTCAGAAGATTGATTTGATTTTGCTGATGATCTACTGGTATAATTAATTCAAAGAAAACATTTTGGCCATGTGTGTAATCCCAGTGCTCTTTGAAATAAATCCAGCAATCAAATAAAAGAATTAAGTAAACCAAGACTCCAAATCTAAAGATATTTTCACTTTAGCACATTCTCTAATTATCAAGGAATTTTTGCTAATCTAGAAAGTTGGCTAGAGTCTCTTATGACTCAAAAACAAAGCATGTAAATTGATAGTCCGTGTAGCCTCAAAGCCACAAATATATATATATTTTTTTCCTGTGCTATGAATGTATAATTCTCTCTTGAAAGTTGCTGGGGTATTTGGCTCACTAAAATCCTGTGGAAATGAGTGCTGTAGATTTATTAGGCACTCCATAGAAATGTATTTTCTTTGTGTTTTAAATTAGTTGCATTTTAATGTCATTGAACATGCCCTTGTTCTTGTTTCCATTTGTGGTCTTGCGTCCAGTGGGAATTTATAGGGCTCAGATTTATTTAAATTATGCTGATGTATTTGATCTTTCAACATACAGTGCGTGGTAAAAATAGGTGTATATCCATAAATGAAATATGAGGGAAAAGGCATGCTGATAAATTTTCTACTAAATCAGGTTTAATTAGATATCAAAAAGGAACAAAGCCTGGCAAAGTTTCCACTCTAAGTGTTACAGAGACCTAAGATCAGAAAAAGAAAATAGATATTCAAATGTATATTATAAAACATTTTATTGAATTTTCTACATGGCAAAGCAAGAAAATACTTCGAATTCAGCCAGTCCACTTGTTGAGCAGATGCTTCCTCATCATTAATTCTTCCAATTTCACTTTATACATAGCTTAGGAAAAACTTTCTACCCACCAAAAAGGTTATTAGGCTTCTAAAATATCATCATTCCTGCCTACATTAGACCCTAAAAACTATAAACACATTATTACTGACCCACGTTTGGCATAGCTATGTTTCTGCTTTTGGGATTTCAGCAAAATTTGATACATTTCTAAAGCATTGTGTATAAATCAAGGTTCATGTTTAATGTCCTGTGGTTGCTTGCTAATTACAAAGCTCAAGAGAAAACATTCATGAGATGAAGTAATGTTTTATAAAGTAAATAGTAACCTCTTGAGTTCCTTTTTGTACATATTAAATATTATTTTACATATTGAGTTTACTTAAAGTGAGAATTTCAAGAATCTATACGTATGCACAAAAGTAAATGTC
The DNA here is from genome assembly GCF_057876585.1 of Rhinolophus sinicus. NCBI lineage: Eukaryota > Metazoa > Chordata > Mammalia > Chiroptera > Rhinolophidae > Rhinolophus > Rhinolophus sinicus. Next base: position 56,963,631 of record NC_142503.1, read on the forward strand.
CTTGTGAGAAAGGCATAAACATTGTCTCATTTCACTTTCTCCATGTGTCTGTCTGTTCTTTTCACCTGTCTTCTTCCAAAACGTTTGCCAAAGAAAAGTCCCACTAAAATAGTTGTAAGCATAGAAAAGTCATGTCAGAATATGTGAAATAAATGTCATGTACCCTTCTCATTCCATTTGTTCCCCAAGCTCACTCTTCAACCTAGTCTCACCTTTCCTTATACATCCTCTTTTGCCTAGGGATTTAGAACATGACAGACAGGAGTGGAGTTAGTTGTAACTAAAGTTGCTGAAATTATGCTTGTGGTTCTTTTCCATGTCTTTCTTCTAATTATTGGAAACAAACATAGACTAAAATTTAGTGGTCAATAAATACATTCAATGTCTTAACTTTATTCAAAAGTATAGTAGCAAATGCAGTGTGTTATGACTGAATCCACTGTAATATGAATTTAATATGAATACGAATTCAAAATCTACCAAAATGATAAAAGAAAAGATCACACAAAAAAATATAATGTCTATATCCCTTAGGTATTTATGTAGATATTTCATTTTACCAATTCCATTATTTCCTGTGCTGGAAAAGAGTTTGAAAATCTAACTAAAACTTCAGAGTTTCTTATAACTGATTGATTTAGCACACCCTTTCTTAAGCTTACACACCTAGATTTAACCTTCTCTTATATCTCCACAATTCTTTTAAACTTTCATCAATAGTTCTGAGGCTCTGCAATTTCCTTCTGTCCTTCTAATGCCCTAATTTGTCATTCAGTATGATAGCCATTCTCATCTCCTAAGCCACCATGGCAACTGCTCCTTTCCTCTATATAAACTATGTAAGTATTCTCAGTACAAAGCAGATTTCAAACTCTGGATTTATAATTCTGTGTTAGTTTTACTTTTTCAGAACATCAGATCCATGCTTCAAATCCTATTTAGAAATAGCAATTCCCTATCATCTCTTTCTGTGCTACTGATGCCATCTCCTTCTGTCCCCTCTGGGATCATTTTCTATCAATCACCCTTACCTCTCAACATCACTTTAGTTTTTTGTCCACTGATTCCTTTTTTCCAGTGCTACAAATAGAATGAACACTAATTCTAAAAACATTTCCTTTAAGCCTGCCCTCACAAATTAATCCACATTGTTATCACTCCTTTCTGTTCTTGTATATTTGTTCAAGGTATTGGCATGTTTTGTGCCCCCACTTTTCGTTTCTTAAACTGAGGATTCAACACAATTATTTTTTTGGTTCGGTCCTCTCAAATGTCAAAATAACATTTCATTGTGTCCCTTCATTTTTCATCCATTTCCAACTTGAGAATATAAAACATTTCTTCTTGGAAAATGCTCCTCCCTGGAATTTTGTAAGAATTGCTATCACTCTTTTTCTATATGCTTTGAGTGCTTTACTTGTATATACGAGTATGTGTCTCCTCAGAATATCTACTAATCAAAGTCAGCACTGTATTATACAAACTGATTGAAAGAAGCTTAGCAAGGAAGAAGGGTAGTGGGCCATGGTATAACCTCATTATTTGACCTCAGAGCAGATCATTTAAAAAATGCCTTCCCTCCTTTAAGAAAACCATTTCTAGTAATAATCATAAAGTGAAATGAATATATTCCATGCATGCTCATGTACATTTTTCACATCTATAAAATTTGCTCTTACAAATACAAGTTACACCTTTTTGTTTGCACACTGCTTCAGTTTTAAACATTTTAAGCACTTAAAAACTCCATTTTTTTTCACATGGACTGATAGAATTGAGGTAATTCAGGTTCTGTTTCTTGTCTTTATCATATTGCACTAGCATTGTCTACTCCGAAGGCAGGTACGGATGGTAACTTAGGAGAACAGAGTCACCAATAGCACTGGAAACAAGTCAAAAATCTGCAACTTTAAAAAATTACTCTTCAAACAAATGCATGTAGCTGAATCCACGTCTATATGGGCGGTGACTCTATTAACTTCTAAGGAGAATTAGGCATTTCTTTAGAGGATGAGTAATAAAATTCTACAAATTTGAAGTTCACATATAAATTATAAAAACAGCCACAATTGAAACAGTTGTTTAGAACATACAGAAAATATTTTGGGGGAAGCAAATTTTATCACTAACACTGTTTAGAATTGTGGGGCATGGTGATAATCAAAAGCACACCCACTCTAAGTGGGTTTTATTACTGTTTTGAATTCTCTACAGACACTATGCCCCTTATTTCCTACATCTGTGGAGATCTACTTACTCCCACCACCAGCCTTTGCTAACTACTGAGGGGTAGGGGGAGGAGAGAAACAAACACATCAACGATAAAATGACAATAAGGAGTTGAAGACTGATGAAGGCTTTTCGGTATCAGCTCATATACCAGTCTGCTTTGAAGCAAGGTAAAAGGGGCAAAAATCTATGCTATTCTCTTCACAATATTACAGCACATTTAAAAAAAATTTTGACAGCATAACAATTACAATCAATACCATAAACCATATCTACTAGAAACTTCAATTTAAACAACCAGTTAATTGCAAATATCAATATATATAATTCAGCTTAAGTGTTCTAGTAAAAAGGAAGTATGTTGCCACGTATTCCTACAGAGATAAATTTTTTCTCTTAGACTTTTGTGTTACTAGGAGGTTTAATGTTTTTTGAATAAAATATCTATTTCTAATGTTTCCCAATATAGAAACCTAAAATCCTATGTTTTAAAGACCTTAAAATAAGGATTAGTAAAATCTACCATGTTTATTCTTTGCCTTCAAGATACTTGGAAATTTAAAAAAATGAGAGAAAAATGCCTACAGGACAGAATCTACATTCTGCATCCAAAAGTAAAAAGTAAAAGTTGGTTATTCTTAGTGACTATGTAGATTTTTAGGGGTAGGGATGAGCAAGATTAGGGTAGTCAGAGATGACTGCTTCTTTGGCTTTGAGGCTTAACTGGTTTCCGCCCTCTATATCCTGTAATACTTATTTATTCTGTTCTTCCTTGTCACCCTGGGTGGCTGAAGTCCATAAAACGAGTTTTTCATGGAACAATTGCATGATGTTGGAGAGTCATTATACCTTTCTTTATTCACTATTTCTAATTCTGTAACTGCATCGTCCTAAGGTTTGGTCAATCTGCAGCTTCTATTAGAGGAACTGAGTACTTTATACAATAGAATATGGAAAAATTATGAGACCTACGTTTAATGAGTTGCATTGAAAAACATTTTTGCCATTACACTATCACGAGCAATTTTACAAGCCATGGTGAGTTCTATGAAGTCTCCATCCTGCCTTCCTGTGGCAAATTTAGCTACTGTGTTTCCACAAAAATAAGACCTCACTGGAAAACAAGCCATAGCGTGATTTTTCAGGATGACATCCCCTGAACATAAGCCCTAATGCGTCTTTTGAAACAAAAATTAATATAAGACCCCGTCTTATTTTTGGGGAAACACAGTAGATGCCTATAGTAATTTCCTTCCATTGTGTATCAGAAAGACTTTTATCTCATAAAAGATATGTGCTCTGAAAACTATAAGACATCGATGAAAGAAGCTGAAGATGACACAAATAAATGGAAGGATATACTGTGTTAATGGATTGGAAGGATTAATATTGTTTAAATGTCCATATTACTCAAATAAATCTACAGATTTAATGCAACCCCTATTAAAATACCAATGACATTTTTCACAGAACTAGAACAAATAATCCTAAAATGTCTATGGAACCACAAAAGAAGCCAAATTGCCAAAACTGCCTTGAGAAAAAAGAAAAAAAGTTGGAGGTATCATGCTGCCTGATTTCAAACTATACTACAAAGTTATAGTAATCAAAACAGTATGATACTATGCACAAAAACAGACACAGATCAATGGAACAGATTGGGATGCTGGAAATAAACCCACACTTACATGGCCAATTAATCTACAACAAGGAAGGCAAGCATATACAATTGGGAAATTAATGCTCTCTTCAATAAATGGTGTTCAATAAATGATAGTCTCTTCAAAAACAGGGTAGATGCATGGACACACACACACACACACACACACACACAAAAGAATCTGGACCACTTTCTTATGCCATACACACACACACACACACACACACACACACACACACACGCACACACACACAAATCAAAATAGATTAAAAACTTAAATTTAAGACTTGAAACCACAATGGGGATATGAAATACAGTATGGTGACTATAACCAATAATGTTGTGAAAACTATGTATGGTATCAAATGGGTATTGAACTTATCAGGGGCAATCACTCCTTAGATTATATAAATGCCTAACTACTGCACTGTACACCTGAAACTAATATAAAATATGAAATGTCAACTATAATTAAATATATATAAACTGGGAGCACCAAAAATAGGTACACACATGACTGTATTCATCTTTTGTTATAGGTATATATTGAGTATTACAATTTTAGTATTTTCCTTTCTTAAAATGTGTATCTCTCTCTCTCTCTCTCTCTCTCTCTCTCTCTCTATATATATATATATATATATATATATATATATATATACATATACATATACATATACATATACATATACATATACTTCTCATTCTACCTCCTCAGGAAGAACCACTTTAAATCCTTTTCTCAGGAATATACTTCTAAGTGATATAATTTCTTAATTTATCAATTTTAAATGTGTTCTATTAACCTTCTATTATGAGAGTTGAAGATTTAGCTTTTACATGATTCCCACATGATCTCCTTCTTCTTCTACCCCTCCCAATATCTTTTTGTCATAATATTTGTTAAATCAACAGTGTTTCCATCATTATGAGTATACAAATGTTATTTTTTCCTTCACCAATTTGCTTACTATGATTATGTTTCTTTTCTAGTCGGACATTTCTTTTTTTTCTGGTGGGGGGCAGTAATAATTACTTCCTTTTGCTTTTGTTTCTTATTTCTGTCCTTTATTATTTTCTAACCAGTTTTCCAACAGATCTTTCAAACAGGTATCAGAATTTTTTCAAAAGCACATACATGTCAAACAATCTAGCAGTTCTAATATATGCATATATATACTTCCCTCTTTCATACTCCCGCTCCTGTAAGTTCTAATGTAGTACCGGTATCTGAACATGTCCTTTCATTATTCTCTTAAATAGAAATTTCTGTTTCCTCTTTTTTGGTTTACTTTTTCATTTTTCTTAAGAACCTACTGTAGTAACTTAAGAAAGGATGCATAAAAGGAATTTTTAAAAAAGAATTGTACCATAAAAATGTTCATATTATCCTGTCATTTGCTTGAAAGCTTACCTAGATAGAGAAGTTTAGATTAAAATTTATTCATTCTTAGAATTTGGAAGCCAATCTTCCACTACTCTAACATTCAATATTGCTCTGTAAGTCTGACACCATTTTGATCTATAACATTTATGTCACATGCTTATTTTTTTGGGAAGAACTTAAGGTCATCTGTTGGGAACTAGTGTTCTGGAATTTCATGAGAAAATGACTTAAAGTGGATTCTTTCTTGTTCTTTTTGTTGACTTTTGGTGGGCTCATTTGATTTATAGTCTCATGGCTTTTAGCTCTTGGAAATTTTCTTCTATTATTTCTTTGATTACTTCTTTACCTCCCTTCCCCTATTCTCTCTGGAACTCATGAGTTAGATGTTTCTGGATTAATTTTACTATTTTTAAATCTCATCTATTTTCTTTATTTGTGTATTCCAGTTCTTCTCTATGGAACATTTTTAATATCTATTTTCCAACACCTCTATTGATAATTTTTCATATTTTAATTAGCAAAATTTTAATTTTTTAGAGTCTTTTTTGTTCTTTAATTGTTCTTTCTTCAGAGAAACCTAATCTTGCTTTATGGATGCATCAGCATCTATTACTACCCGTTGGACAATCCTGTGTATATTCAATATTTCCTTATGTATGAGTAGAGGTAGCCTAGTGTAACTCTTTTTTAAATAACAACTTTATTGAGTTATAATTCACAAATCACAAAGTTCACCACTCTAAAGCATAAAATTCACTGACTATTAGTATGCTCACAGACTTGTGCAACCAATACCACTAATTTTAGGACATTACATACCCAAAAAGGAACTCCATAACCATTAGCGGAAAATCCCCAGTCTCTTCAGACTCCAGCCCCTGAAAACCACGTATCTACTTTCTGTGTGTATGAAATTGCCTATCTGGATATTTTAGTGAATGGATTCGTACAATATGTGGCCTCTTGTGATTGGCTTCTTTCACTTAACATAATGCTCTCAAGGTCTGTCCTCACTGTCGTATGTGTCGGTACTTCATTCACTTTTATGGCTGAATAATATTCCACTTTATGAATATACAACATTTTGTGTACCC